>NC_082671.1:86325000-86925000 GCF_025265405.1 Mesoplodon densirostris
CTTCCCCATCTGTGCTTACCTATCAGAATGTAAACTTAGGTTTTTGTCTGTAATGTTTATTCCTGTTTCCCCAGTACTTGGCACATTAAAGGTACTCAGTATTTGTTGAACAGATGACTAAATGAATGAATAAATCTCACATGGCTAACCATTTTAGCTTTCTGGGTAGCAGCATGGGAGTTTATATCCTGTTATATATCCTATGGCAACGGCAATGACGGGAAGACACAGACACACTAATTCTGGTTTAGAAGAAACCTTTAGGAACTAACTGCAATATTACTCTGTCGACTGACATAAAAATGCACAGTGTGAAAGCTGTGAGTTTCAGTTTTATTTGGGGACTTTCTGAGAACTATAGCCCGGGAGACAACCTCTCAGATAGCTCTCAGGAACCACTGTGAAGAGGTGGGGAGGTTAGTATGTGATTTTGGCGAAGGGGGTACATGCAACCAAGCACACGTCTTGGTAAGAGCTTGCCGATAGTCAGGAGGAACAGACATCTCAGTTTATGGTTTTAGTGCTTTTCCAAGTATGGGAAGATGAAAGAATCCAGGTTTATAAAAAGTTTCTCCTGAAAATATCTAACTATTTGAAGGCCTGTTCTGCCAATTTTCCCAGAGCACAGAGCGCCTCTTTCCTGCTCTCCTCCCTGAACTCCTTTCAGGGTGTGTTAAAGGTCAGCTGTGGGCTTCCCTGGTGGCGCAGTGGTTGAGAGTCCGCCTGCCGATGCAGGGGATACGGGTTCGTGCCCCGGTCTGGGAGGATCCCACATGCCGCGGAGCGGCTGGGCCTGTGAGCTGTGGCCGCTGGGCCTGTGTGTCCGGAGTCTGTGCTCCACAACGGGGGAGGCCACAACAGTGAGAGGCCCATGTACCGGGAAAAAAAAAAAAAAAAAGTCAGCTGCTGCAGTGACTTAATCTGGATGGCATTCTTTAGTTGGCAACTCTGATGGAAGACTTTAAAAAAAAAAAGAAATACCAAAATATTGATTAGGTTTTATGCTTGTTCTAAATCTTAGATGAGAATTATCTGCATCTGATAGGAAATGGATTGATTTGACTGTGGAATAAAGTAAAGAATATTAAATTTTATTTATTGTTACAGCTGTAGACCTTGCTAGAACCTCAGTTATGCCTCTCAGGGCTTTTTTAGATGATTGTATGATTACAAGAAGAGCTAATATTTATTAGACTTTACCTGTGTTCCAGGGTCGGTTCTAAGTGCTTTACATGTATTCACATTTATTCCTCTCAACAGCCTCATGAAGTATTTACTATTATTATTCCCATTTTACAGATAAAGAAACTGAGGTAAAAAAAAAAAAAGAAACTGAGGTATTGAAAGATTGCCCAAAATTACACAGGCAGTAAATGATAGATACAAATTAAAACCTGGGTAGCTTAGCCCAAATCTGTTTCTTTATTCTTATACTCTAGTGTTTTTGATATTCAGAGTACTTTGAAAAATCTTGTTAAGCAAAGGAGAGCCTATTTCTTTGAGGAAAAAGAAAAAAAATCTTTTCTGCCACTCTTCCCCTCTCATATTATTCCCTCTGTCTGAAATGCACTCCTGTATAGTCTGGCTCTTCTAGAAAATATCTAAATATCTAGAGAATATTAAAATTTTTTTCAGGGACTTCCCTGGTGGTCCAGTGGGTAACACTCTGCGCTTCCAACGCAGGGGGCCCAGGTTCAGTCCCTGGTCAGGGAACCACAATAGATTCCCACATGCTGCAACTAAGAGTTCACATGCTGTGACTAAAGGTCCCACATACCACAACTAAACAAAGATCCCACATGCTGCAACAAAGATCCCGCATGCTGCAATGAAGATCCCGCGTGCCGCAACTAAGACCTGGCACAGCCAAATAAATAAATAAATAAATATTTAAAAAGATTTTTTTTCAACTCAATCAGGATAAAGCTGGTGTGATTTGAGGTGATTTCAACCTTTTTTCTTATTTGATTTCATAATTTTTCCACAGTGACACCATAGTTCTTATAAACTTTATTTTAAAATTAGCATTTCAAATCAAAAGAAAATTTACAAGCAGCCACACAGCACAGGGAGATCAGCTCAGTGCTTTGTGACCACCTAGAGGAGTGGGATAGGGAGGGTGGGAGGGAGATGCAAGAGGGAGGAGATATGGGGATATATGTATACGTATAGCTGATTCACTTTGTTTTAAAGCAGAAACTAACATACCATTGTAAAGCAATTATACTCCAATAAAGATGTTAAAAAATACTAAAAAAAAAAAAGAAAGAAAACTTACAATAATCTAGTTTGACTAATACCAACCTAGTTTCAGTAGTATACACTCTGCTCTTCTACGTCTCTGTTCTTCCCCCTTTACGTTGTTATTGTCACAGATACCCCTTTATACGTTGTGTGCCCAATAACATAGATTTATCTTGTGTACTTGCCTTATAAGTAATATAGGAAAAAAGAGGAGTTATAAATAAAAAGTACAATAATGCTGGTTTTTATATTTACCTGTGTGGTTACCTTTACCAGTGTTCTTTATTTCTTCTTATGGCTCTGAGTTTCTTTTCATTTTAGTCTTTTATCATTTCTCAGGGAAGCTCTTGTTGGTAATGAACTCTTTTATCTTTCATTTATATAGACATAATTTCTCTTTCATTCTTGGAGGATAGTTTTGTCAGATGTAGAATTCTTGGTTGACTGTTTTTTCTTTCAGGACTTTTAAATATTATTCCACTGTTTTCTGGCCTCCATGATTTCTGATGACAAATCAGCTGTTAATTTATTGACACTCCCTTGTACATGAAGAGTCATTTCTCTATGCTCTTAAATTTTTCTCTATTTCTTTGGGTTTTGACATTTTGCCTATAATGTGTTTCCATGTGTATCTCTTTGACTTTATCTTTCTTGGAGTTTGTTGAGCTTCTTGCATGTATATATTCAGACTTAGGAATGTTTTGGCTGTTATTTCTTTAGATACCATTTCTGCTCCTTTCTCTTCTCCTTCTGGGATTTCCACAGTGCATATGTTGGTTTGCCTGGTGGTGTCCCACAGCTCCCGTAGGCTCTGTTCACTTTTCTTCCTTCTTCCTGCTGCTCAGATTTGATCATTTCAATTTTTCCAATCTTCAAGTTTGCGGATTCTTTTTTCTGCTTGTTCAAATCTGCTGTTGAATCCCTCTAGTGAATTTTTCATCTCAGTCATTTTACTTTTAACCTCCAGAATTGACTTCCTTTTTATAATTTTTATCTTTTTGTTGATATTTTCATTTTCATACCACATTTTTCTTATTTCTTTTAATGATTTGTTCATAGTTTCTTTTAGTTCATTGAATAGATTTTTAAAAATATATAGTAGTATAACATGGTAACTCTGGAAATCTCATTCTCCCACTCCTCAGGGATTGCTGATTTTTTCATTGGTGTTGTTGAGGGCTGGCACTCTCCATTTGTGACTTTTCCACACTATTTTTTTGCAAATATGCATTTCTTGTTGTGTCCGCTCACTGAATTATCTTAGAGGTCAGTCAGTGGCCTGACAAAGATATCTTTAAATGTGTAGCTCCAAAAAGGAGGGATTGGGACTTCCTTGGTGGTCCAGTGGTTAAGACTCTGCGCTTCCACCGCAGGGGGCATGGGTTTGATCCCCAGTCAGGGAAGTTCCACATGCCACGTGGTGTGAACTCCCCCCCCCAAAAAAAAATGAGGGATTTTTTTTGTGTGTATGTGTCTCTTAAAATTTTCCAGTGGATGCCACCAGTAGAAGCTGCTGCCGCTGAGAGGGCTAAAACCAAGGCAAGTATCTGTGTCAGTCCCTCAAGCACCACCAGGCCGACCAGAATGCATAACACCAAATTTTTAGAGGATGAGGTCCCCACTGCCCATCCTGGCACCAGCCTGCCATTCTAGAAATGTGAACTGCTCTCCCCACAGCTGTGACGGGCCTGAGGAATGGCTGGTAGCCAGTTTACCCACAGTGCTCACTTATGAAAGATCAGCAGCCTCTCTCTTTGTCAGGCACTCCCTGGGTTGTTGTAAGTGTCCAGTTAGGTTCCAGGCTTCCCAAATAGTTGATTCTGATCACTTCTTCCACCTCCGTGTTGCTTGGGTGGAGGGAAGACCCCTAGAACTTCCTGCTGTGCCATTTTGTATGACATCACTCCTGAAAGCCTTGTTTTAAATGGGGAAAACTGGTCTTTGTAGCAGAAGGGGCATCTACAGGGAGAAGCACCAGACAGATGCTCCCTTCCTTCCATATCTGTTGGGTACCCAGTGGGGTCCCTACCCTCAAGGAGCTCACTGGAGGGGACAAAAGGCAGGTAGAATGGAAATTTTACAATTCCACAGAAATGCTAAAAGTGCTGCAGTAGCCAGAGGGAGGAGATATGGGGATATATGTATATGTATAGCTGATTCACTTTGTTATAAAGCAGAAACTAACACATCATTTTAAAGCAATTATACTCCAGTAAAGATGTTAAAAAAAATTAAAAAGAAATAAAAGTGCTGCAGTAGAAGAAAGGACAAAATGCCCAGAGGACAGAGGAGGGGGAGGGCTTAGGGCTGTGGTAAAAATAAGGGGAAGCTTTTTTTTTCCAGACATACCACAGTATTTTGTTAGCTGGAGGTCCAGACAAAGGGTAGTAAGTGCAGCTCCCCCACGCTCAGCTTCCTTTACTGCATGTCTTCTTGCTGCCCTCTGCTTCCTCACATCCTGTTCCCGCCTGGATCTCACTCCTGTCACACTGTCTCCCTCACTGTCACTGAAACTGCTCTTCTCTTTTCTTCTGCTTCAGTGTCAGCATCTCAGAAGCCTTCCCTCACCAGCCTATTCAAAATGGCACATCTTCCTCTATCCTTCTACTTTGCTTTATTTTCATTCACAGCTGGGGCACTCTGTGGCATTATATTTATGAATGGGCAAGTGATATTCATGTATTCAACTGATGCTGATTGAATACTACCACGTGCCGGGCACTGCTCTAGGCTTGGGAGACAAGTGGACAAGACAAAGTCCCTGATTTCATGGGGTCTACGTTCTAGTGTGGCGAGGCAGATGGAAACCAAATAAACAAGTAGGGTAATTTCTGGTAGTGATAAGTGTACAAGGAAAATAAAGTAAGGCATTGAGATAGAGTGACGGTTGGCTGGGGGAGAACCACTTTCAAATGGGTGGTCAGGGAAGGCCTCTCTGTGAAGGTGATACTTGGACTGAGACTTCAATAATGAGAAAAAGCTAGCTGTTATGGGTTGAATTGTGCACCCTAAAAAAATCATATGTTGAAGTTCTACCCCCCAGTACCTCTGAATGTGACTTTATTTGGGAATAAGGTCGTTGCAGCTCTAACTAGTTGAGGCGAGATCATAATGGAGTGGAGTGGACCTCTATTCCAATGTGACTGGTATCCTCATAAAAAGCGGAAATTTGAACAACAGACAACACACAGGGAGAAGGCCATTTGAAGGTGAAGGCAGAGATCTACAAGCCAAGGCATACCTGAGATTGCCAGCAAGTTACCAGAAGCTAGGAGGGAAGGATGAACAGATTCTCCTCTCTCAGCCCTCAGAAAGAACCAACCTTGCTGACATCTTGATCTTGAACTTCTAGCCTTCAGAACTATGAGACAATACATTTCTGTTGTTTAAATCACCCAGTTTGTGATACTTTGTTACAACAGCCCTAGGAAACGAATGTACCAGCTTTGGAAAGTTATGGTTCTGGGAATATAGTGTTTCCAGCAGAGGAAACAGCAAGTGCAAAGGCCCTGAGGTAGGGACTATATTAACCAGCTTGCTCACTGTATTGTAAGTGTTTGTTTCCTTATGTGCCCTGCTTCCTTAGACCGTGAATTCCTTTAGAACAAAGGCAGTGTCTTATTTGTCATTATTCCCCTGTGACTAGCACAGTACCTGACACAGGATGGGTGCTCAGAAGATGCACGTCTAATCTATGAACATATGTTCCTTTAGCTGTAAATCTACCTTATTGTTTAGGGTGTAGCTTATATTTCTTCAGTTCATCCTGATGATGTTAAATGCCTAGTTAAATTTATTCCTTGGGATTCTTCTGCTGCAAGTTATAGGGACTAATAGCTTAAATAACAAGGTAGAAATTAATTGACTCATTTATACAGGACTTAGAAAAGCAGGAATTAGCACATGCTTCAGGTACAGGTAGATCCAGGGACTCGTACATCCTATTCCATACCTCTTTCCATCTGTTCATCTCTCATTTTGGCCCCTGTCCAAGGTTGGCTCCTCTGCTGTAAGCACTTTTTTATGCCTCCGTATAGTGAGGTACAAGGGCCCTCACCACTTTGAAGTCATAACCTTGCAGCTCTCAGTCCAAGGGAGGATAAGGACAGTTTCTTCCTCGCTTCAGTAGAATAAATCTCAGAGGTGGACTCTGCCTGGTTATTTTGGGTCACATGTGCCCACTTTTGTGGCTGAGGGTAAGGTAGGGGGCAGATTCAACCCGTCCAGAGTCACATAGAATCGGGGGAGAGGAGCAATTCCCAAAAGAATAACAACATACACCCATCTCTCTGAAATCAGGGAACGTGCATCAGGGAGAGTGTACCATAGTGGTTATGAGCACAGGCTCTGGAACTGCACTGCCTGGGTTCAAACCCTGACTCTGACACTTGCCAACTGTTGGACCTTGGGCACGTTACTCTTTGTGCCTCAGTTTCCCCAGCTGTAAAGGGGAATAATGATGGTGCCCACTCAGAAGGTGTTGTGAGGATGAAGTGAGCAATCCACATAAAGCCCTTGGAACAATGTCTGGCACGTGGTAAGTGCAATCTATGTAAATGTTACTTCTTGTTGTTATAAAGTACTGCATTGGTAAGCGTAGAATAACTAGCTTTTTCCTGATTGATCTGTCCAGTAACCCTATTTAAGAAGGGAATAAAGCTGACACTGTCCTGAATGCTGAAGTCATCCTTTCAGATTCACCCTTTTTTCTAGATAGTGTCTTTTTCTTATCCTTCCTCTTTTCTTCCAGTTGGCTATCTCCCTCTGTGTTATTTTAGATCTGAACAGCTGGTTCATTTACCTATCAGCCAGTTCTTAACCCCTCAAGAATTATGCCTTTAAAACCAACATTCAGGGCTTCCCTGGTGGCACAGTGGTTGAGAGTCTGCCTGCCGGTGCAGGGGACACGGGTTCGTGCCCCGGTCTGGGAAGATCCCACATGCCACGGAGTGGCTGGGCCCGTGAGCCATGGCCGCTGGGCCTGCGTGTCCGGAGCCTGTGCTCCGCAACGGGAGAGGCCACAACAGTGAGAGGCCCGCGTACCGCAAAAAAAAAAAAAAAAAAAAAACACACCAACATTCACATATTAGAACATTTAAGGTGGCCTGATTTGTAAGTGTTTACTAGAAAATGGATACATTGTCATTAGGCACAAACTGAAGAAGGGAATCTTTTACTGCAGCAGGTAGGACTTGAGTTTGGGATATATATGCCCTTCAAATTTTGAGACCCAAAGCCTTCAGATAAAGTCTAATAATAATAATAATAATAATAATAATAATAGTTATTATATATTGAGTGCTTCCTCTTTGCCAAGCACTGTGCTAAGTGTTTTATGTGGATTATCTCATTGATTCTTACAGAAGTCTTACTAGGTGGCTAACTTATCCTTTCACAGATGAGCAAACCAAGGATCTGGGAAGTTAAATAAGTTGGCAAAATCCTTCTAGATAGTAAAGCAGTGGACCTGTGACTTAGACCCTTAGGCTCTTTCATGCTAGTGTCTGAGCTTTGACTTTTTTACTTGGTGACATCATTTGCCATTACAGAATCATGGTGGGTGAAAGACAGATTTCAAATTTGAAAAGCCAAAAAAAAAAGAAAGAAAGAAAAATCAGACAGTACAACCTGCCAAAGATAAAAAAAATCACATAGGCTGTTGATACGTAAAGACAGTTTCAAGATTACCATAGGAATCCTGGCATGATTAGTTCCCCAACTTAAAAAAAAATGTATGTTAAAAATTAATTTACGGGGCCTCCCTGGTGGCGCAAGTGGTTGAGAGTCCGCCTGCCGATGCAGGGGATACGGGTTCGTGCCCCGGTCTGGGAGGATCCCATATGCCGCGGAGCGGCTAGGCCTGTGAGCCATGGTTGCTAAGCCTGCGCATCCGGAGCCTGTGCTCCGCAACGGGGGAGGCCACAACAGAGAGAGGCCCGCATACCACAAAAAAAAAAAAAAAAAATTAATTTACGTATAATTGAAACAATGTACTAATCCTAATTCAGATACTTTTTAAAAGTTATTTTAAAGATTTCCTATTTCCTCTTTGTTTTTCGGGACTGTGAAGTTTAAATGAGACACCACAATATATGCTTCTCGTTAAATACTAAAAGGACCCAGGTTTTTAGACGAGAGGAAAAGAAACTAGTGTCTGAGACAGTATTTCATCATTTTCTTCCCTCTCACAGAGAAATGGCTACTGTGTGTGCTCCGGTGTACCCAAATGTAGGGAGAAGAAAAAAACTTGTTTCCTCCACCTTCCTATGTTTTCCACCTGGGCCCTGTAAATTAGACCGACAAAAGACAGATTAATAAGAGATCAACAAAAGACAGATTAATAAGAGAAAAGCAAACAAAAGTTTATTAACACGTGCATCATGCATACATGGGAGCACTCAGAGATGAGTAACTGAAGGGATTATATAGCATTTTAACAGGAGAACAGTAAATTTCTAGAGAAGTGACAAGACAAAGGAAAAGGACCTTGTGCTTGCTTCTAGGGTAGGCAAATTGTGGGAAGGTAAATGTATAAGGAAACTAACGGCAGATAAGGGCTAGTTTTAGCAAGGATAGTTATATAGAGTTCTCCAGTGCTATCTCTGGGCTGATAAGGGTCTAGAGTGCCTCAGTGATTAACTTTTGTCCTTCCTGGTAGAGAGGAGGGGGTGGGGACACCTTTACACATTTATGTCTTGCTCTTAGGCAAATAGGGGGAAGGCAGAGGATTTTTCTTGAATTTGCTTCTTCTCATTTGTCTTCAGCTCAAAATAATCCTTATGTTAAAGTAGCTTATTTTGGGGTGGCCTGTTCTGCTACTCTTCACAAGCTATGCATGGAGCATTAAAGATTAAATCATTTTTTTCCACAAAGAATGCCTACTGTGTTCTAGGCAGTGTTCTAGGTGTTGGAGATATGTCAATAAATAACACAATAAACCTTCCTCCCTCCCTGGAGCTTACATTCTGGTTGGGGAATATAGGCAGTAAAGAAATACATGAATAAAATATAAAATACATCAGATGGTGACGTTTTTTGTTTTTTAAATTTTTATTTATTTATTTTTGGCTGCATTGGGTCTTCGTTGCTGTGTGCGGGCTTTCTCTAGTTGCGGCAAGTGGGAGCTGCTCTTCGTTGCAGTGCGCAGGCTTCTCATTGCGGTGGCTTCTCCCGCTGCAGAGCACGGGCTCTAAGGTGTGCGGGCTTCAGTAGTTGTGGCAGGCAGGCTTAGTTGCTCTGCAGCATGTGGGATCCTCCCAGACCAGGGCTCAAACCTGTGTCTCCTGCATTGGCAGGCGGACTCTTAACCACTGCGCCATCAGGGAAGCCCAGATGGTGAAGTTTTATGGAGAGAAATAAAGCAGGGTAGAGGGGAAGAGAGTGCTTTGAGGAGAAGGTTGCAATTTAGAATGCTCAGGGAAAGTGATATTTGAGCAAGTGTGTAAGAAAGGTGAGGGAGTGAGCCTGTGGGTACCCAGGGAAGTGTTCCAAGTAGAGGGAATAGTAAGTGCTTAAACTGGGCTGGCTAGAGTGGCCGGGCGTGGGGAAGACTAATTGGAGATGAAGGCAGAGAGATCATTGGAAATGAGCGATGATAAGAACCTGGAAGGACTTGTAAGTATTGTAAGGACTTTGGCTTTAACCCTCAGTGAAGTGGGAGTCAGAGAGGCCCTGGCCTGAGCACTGAGAAGGGTGTAGTGCCCATTCACTGCAGTGGGTCTTTACTAAGGGCAGAGTTAGGTGGGAAATAAGTGCTCATTTGGGGGGCATGAAATGCCCATTAGACATCCTAGCAGAGATGTTAAGTAGGCAGCTGGATGCAAAAGCCTGGAGTTCCAGGGTAGAGATACACGTTTGGGAGTCAGCAGCGTGCAGGTTGCATTTAAATCCATGAAACCGGATGAGAGCACCCAGAGAATTAGTGTGGACAGAGAGGTCTGGGACTAAACCCTGAGGCGCTGCACGAGTTGGGGAGGCGAGGATGAAGCAGCAAAGCAGGCTTGGAAGGAGCCTCACAGTGAGGTAGAGGAAGATCTAGAAGAGAGGAGTATCTTGGAAGTCAAGTGAAGAAAAGGTTTCAAAGAGGAGAGTGTGTTGACTCTGTCAAATGCCGCTGGTCGCTCAGTCAGGATGACCAGAAATGGACCTCTGGCTCTAGTAATGGCCACTGGAGGTCATGAGTGCAATCGCATTGGAAGCTAGCTGACTGCTGATTAATGCCATCCGTCAGGACTTTGCTCTGCAAAGTGGGCTCAATTGTACACTCTGCAGCTTAGATTGACTTTTTTCTACTTTACCGAAAATGATTTCTCTACACCCGTGCCCAAAGATGTGCAGTTTTAGAACTGAAGGATATTCTAGTCCAGCCGCCTCGTCTCATGTCTGTGGAGAGCAAGACTTGGACGGGTTAAGTGATGCCAGAAGGTTTGCTCATGGTAGGACCAGGACAACCCTGGGCTTCGAAGCACCAGGCCTGTTGTTTTGTCTGCCGCACCTGGCCTGCTCTGCCAAAGGTGCTGAAAGTCATAGAAGGTCAAATCTAGTGCGTGGAGAGAGTGGCTCCTTCCTCGACCCCCAAATTCTTACCTTTGTCTCTCTGATAAGCCAGGTGAGCATAGTGCTTCAGGATGCCGGGAGTTCTTCAAAAACTGAAGAAGCCCAGTTCTGCCACTCACTAGCTGTGTGACTTTGGGCAAGTTAATTCATCTCAGTGAGTCTCAGTTTCTTCATCTGCAAAATGTGGATAGTAATAACACCCTATTGAGTTGTGAGAATTAAAATGTTGCTTGCCTATAAAGTGCTTTGCACAGTGCCTGCCAGGACCTAATGAGTCTTCCATACATGGTGGTTCTTAAGATTATTAGGATATTGGAATTTTAGTTTCCAGGGCATTGCTCTTGTTAAAACCATCTCTAAAAAGATATTTAATTGATGGCATTGCCTGGGGTTTATTTATGAAACAGATTGAGTAGAGTTATACCCACAAATGTGTTCAAATTTTCTTAAAGACCAGATGTCTTTTTTTTTTTTCCCCATACTTGCTGCTACTGGGGGAAAAACTCCAGCAAAACAACTTAAAACAACGTACTGCGCACTCAGGGCAAATATATAATTTGTTCCCCTTTCATCAGCACTGAAGAAGTAGAACTCTCCGTTTCCAATTCCCCAGCTCGCCACCACTCATGCAGGAAGGTAGCAGCGAGAGGAGGCATCTGGACGGGTCAGGGTTATGGAAGAGCTTTCTTCCCAGGAGCTTAGTGTTGACAGGCCTTCAAGATGCTTAAAGGTTACTCTCACTATGTAGAACATCTTTGTGGTGTGCTGTTAGGAATAATGCAGATGTTTTCAAATGAATCTGCACCAACTAACTCTTCAAAATATACTCCAAAAATTAATCGACAGAGCCAATTAAGTGGTATCGTGAGGTTATAGATTTGCCTTCCTCAAATCAGCATCTGCTTAAAATAATTATTGATGAGCCTAAACCTTTAGCAATAGCAGCAAAGCATTTCTTAATTCCAAACCTTCCTTTCTGTCTTTCTTTTTTGTCAGTGAACTGTTTTCCTGCCTCAGCGTGTGTGTGTGTGTGTGTGCACACGTGTGCACATGCACGTGTGTGTATAGAGCAGAGCTTGAGGAAGAAGAGGGCAGGGAGCATAAAGGAAAAGTGTGAGTTACAGAATATTTTTCAGAATTGTTGCAATTGTATTTCCTTAAGCACATACATGGACTTGAACTCACTCCGAAGTGTTCTGGCCTGTATTACTAGGATGAGACCTGATGTAGTGAATAGAAAAGACGAATGTGTTTAAATGGTAATTAATAGCATTATTTATTTACATTAATGCAGTAAATACTGGAATTCCAATTATGTGCCAGACACACCAATAAATAATAATTTATGCTAAGCTCTTTTAATTAGCTTTAATATTATGAAAATGGTAAAAAAAATTTCCGTGTTACAAAAGTGCAGTAAAAAATGGGTTGCTTTTCCATGCCAGACCATCTCATCTGATTTTCTTGACTTTACTTCCTGAGAATTTCACTGCATATCTACTTATGTATGTAGCTTCTTATTCATCATCTTGTTATTTTTCAAATAAATGGGATACTTTTAAAAGAGGGTTCCACCTCTTGCTTTTTTCATTCAGCAATCGCTCTTGTTAATATGTTAGCACCAACTGATCTACCCCAGTGGTTTTATTATAGTTGCATAGCATTCCACTGTATGGATGTACCATAATTTAATTTTCCAGTGTTCTAACTTATTTTAAGTGGATACATTACTTCTTGCACTGCGGAGTTCTCTTTTAATGAGAATTATACAAAATAATGTCTGACTACTACCCTAGTGCTGGGACATAAGAGATTCACAATAAATATTTATAGAATGGATGAATAGGTTTTGTTTATTCATGTCTTATGCATATTGTATTCCTTTATAGATAATGAAAAAATAAAATTCAACACTAAGAATTATCACATATTCCAAATTAATGGAGTCCATGTTAATGAGGTTTGTGTCCTATTATATGCATCCCTAGCACCTAATTTGCACAGTGACATACTCAGTAAAAGTGTCCGTGGTGATGTCCATCAGTGCCAAGGGGGAAATGGTAGCTCTCTACAGGTCAACAAACTCTGTGGCACATTTCATTCTGTCTGGCAGGTATTTTAATTCGAATGAATCACAGAGGCCTTAAACTCAGACAGTTCAAACTCTAGGAGTGTATGAACATTGGTCAGATTGTTCTCAGAGTTTTTCAAGCCTTTAGGGATCTGACTCTGAAAACCCAAGAGCCGTATTGGGGTAGGGAGCTTCCATTCCTATGGCAGAGACCCTCTGTGTCACACTTTGGTTCAGTAGACAGGTGGTCTGCTTCAAGGTCATTTGACAAAATAGGTGTTTTGGAAATCGATCAGTTGTGTCTTGTCGGTCAATCAGATATCACAGGTGCTTGGAGGGCTCATGGTGGGTAAGGTTCTGTGCTAGCTGCCATGGAGGTCAATGAGATGTATACAGTACAGGCCATGACCTGAGGAAGCTCTCCAGCTGCTTGGGGAGACATGACAACTACCCCCAGACAGTAAGCAATATGGTGTATTTTGTCAGTAAAGAGCAGAGGTCCTGGTGTCAGACGGCCTGGACTCATGTCTCAAGCTGGACAAGCTGTGTGACCTTCGCACATTAGTTGATATCTTGTACCTCATTTTCCTCATCTGTAGAATGGAGATAATGATAGTACTTACATCATTGTGAGAATAAATGCCTTAGTACACGAAAGGTGTTTGAGCAGTGCCTGACACAGGAGTGCTTAGTAATTGTTAGTTGTTGTTACCATAACCTACAGTGCTGCAAAATGGAAAAGGAGATGATAATGGCTGCTGTTTTATAGAAACTCCCTACTGTTTTATAGTAACTCACTGGGCTTATAAATGCCAGCCTCTGTGCTAAGTGCTTCACATTCAGTATCTCATCCAATCCTTAAAATGCCTTATGAAGTAAGATATTTTAAAGATGAGAAAACTGAGGCTCAGAGAGGTTAAGTAGCTGCCCAAGATCACATAGCTATTAAGTGATTTGAATCTGTATCTGACTCAAAAATCTATGCTCTTCTCTGTAAACCATCTTTCTAGGGAAGATAGAAGGCAGGAGTCTTCACTTTGTGGCTAAAGAATAAGGCTCAGAGCACTTAAACAACTTGCGCAAGATCACACGGGAATCCAGGTTTTCTTAGACCAAATCCCACAGTGTTTCTAGGCAGTTGTAGGGCTGACATGTAAAGGGGGACAAACTGTAATGTCTTCCTCCAGAGGAGAGAGTCAGGACCATTGCCTTCATATAGGCTGATTGGGGATAAAGGTCAAGGAACATCTTTTGTATGAAGCTGTCTGATATGAAATGAGATAGAAGTGTATTTCTCTTGAATGTAAGGGAGTTTGGAGGTAGGCAGTCCAGAGTTAGTTATGATGGCTCCATGAGGTCATCAGCGACAGGAACTCAGGGCATGGGCCTCTGTTTGTTGTGCCTCTACCCTGAATCCACACTGAGGCCAGACCAGGGCTCTGGCTTTGGGCTTCTGAAGATCTTTCACATGAAGCAGTTTTATCAAATGAACAGGAGCTGTTTATGCCTTTGGGAAAGCAGACTGTGGAAGATTTTTTTTTTTTTTTTTTTGCTCATTAGTCTTCTGTCTTCCAGTGTTTTCTTGATTTACTTTTCTTAGATATCCTGCCATTTTACAAATTCAATGTTATACATCTTTTTAGTCTGTTTAGTACCTATCAGTCCTTTTTGTGTGCCTGCCGAAGATTGCCCAGGGCATTCAAGTGCTGGTAAAGAATACTTTGCCAGCTAGTGAAAATAAAAGTGACAACACACGAACCCTTGCTTAGGACGGGGAATTCAGTGAAGTCTAGATTTGCTTCATTATACGGGAAGAAAATACCGCTTAGAATGTTTCCTGTTGCGATCTGTTATTTTCCTAGTTTTTTAACCTTAATTTGCTCTTTCTTGGGGGAAAAGTCATATTTTTAAAATGAAGTCATTTATTCAATTGTTCTGAGCAATATAAGTGCAATCCTGCCTCCATATAGTTTACCAAATAGCAAGAACTACAAATATCAATACGGTTGAGGATAGTGAACGCTGTGATGGAATAATTACGGGGCCTGTAGGCACGCATTGGGAAGGTACCTAACCCAGTATCTGGAGGGGAGGGAAGGCTTCCTGAGGAAGTAACATTCAGGGTGAGTCCTGACGGTGATGGAAATTAGCCACAGGAAGATTTTTCCAGGCAGAGGAAGCAACCTACACAAAAACTGATGGACAAAGGGAATGCTCGTACATTTGAGGAACTCAGGGGCATTCTGCTTGGTTGAGAGCCTGGAGGCAGTGGGTGCAGACTGGTCAGTTCTGAGAAGCTCACAAAAATCCTATAAACCACATAAAGTTTCCTTACGGCCTTGAGATGCCATTGTAGGATTAAAACTGGGGAATGACATCTGAGATTTGAGTTGTAGAAGGGTCAACCCAGTGAGGAATGGAGAGTGTTTGAGCACATGCAAATGCCCTGAGGTGGGAAGAGTTGGGTGTGAAGGCTGAACCTAAAGGATAGCCAGCTTGGTTGGAGCACAGGGAGTGATGGAGAAGGGCCCTGTCGAAGGCTTGAGTCTGCACTTTGAGTCTTGAAGTCATGTTAATGATTTTTTACTTTAGTCTAAGAAAACCATTACTTGAGCTTCTATGTAGCAAAGGGACTGGGGGCAACAGTAGAACAAAGAAACCAGTTGGGAAGCCTTTGTAGTACAGGGAAGAGATAGGTGGTGATGCCTTGGACCAAGATGGTTGAGCGGAAAAAATGGAGAGGAGTGGCCCAATTTGTGTACAATTTAAAGAACTTGCTACAGGGCAAGAGAGAGGGATTAAAAGGTGATGAATTTCAGAGATAGTAACTCATGGGATTGTCCACAGAGTAGACTGGTCTGGGAGGCTAGTAGAGGACGGCCTCAGGATGGAGCTGTATGGTTGCCCAAAGGTTAACAAATAATTCACTGGACGCCTCCAGAGGAGTTCCTTACTGTTGGGCAGGAAGGAAGCCTGAGGTTTACAGCGTGATCGTACAGCGTGCTTGCTTCTTGAGCTAAGTCTTCATCCTCCCCTTCTCACCTCCTTGTACAGTTGATCCACTGGTCTTGGTTCTGACCTCTGGGTCCCAGTAGAGTAAGGGTAATCCCTCTTCCATGTGACAGATGTTCCAAGAAAGCGATCCTGTTGACTCGTTTTCCTTGAGGTACACATCCCCACTCCTTCAGCCATTCCTCATGAGGCTTGTTGTTGGAGCCCTTTGCCAACCTGGCAGTCACCTTCCTTCTGACACCTTCCATTCTGTGGTGGTGTCCTTCCTAAAATATGATGGATTGCAACTGGCTGTCACCTTGACAACAGAGATAAAGGCTTTTGGAGAAGGAGACACAAACTATTTGTTTCACATTTATATTTACAGTTATAAAAGGTAACATATACTCATAGAAGAATATTGGAAAAAAAACAGAAAAGTATAAGGAAGAAAAACATAAATCCCTGTAGTACAATCAATTAGAGATAATTAGCTTAAATTTTGGTTTAATTTCTTCTAATTTTTCTTCTCTGTATATTTATTATTTTTTAATGGGTACCCATAGGCCTCTTGCTTTTATATTTAACTTTTTCATGTCTTGAAACCTCTCATTGGCATTATTTTATTTACTTATTTTCTGAGGTAATACATTGTTTTAAGTTTTCCACTTTTATAAATAAAATGCATTGCAGCACATAAGAATCTTGTTTGCATGTCTTATCTCCTTAGGATACTAGAATGGAATTACTGGGTGCAAATATTTTTCTGGGCTCTTGGTACATATGGCCAGATTGTCCTCTGGAAGGGGTTTACCCATTCCTCTCTATAGCCCCCCAACAGGAGTAGGTGGACTTGTCTATTTCAGTATGTCCTCACTCAGTCCAGAGGAGATGATAAATGGAGATACAAGTCCCAAATATGAGGAAGGCAGGTGTAGACAGGATGCCACTAATTCAAACAGCTAACATTTTTGAGTACCTACTTGTGTGCCAAGCACTTGCTAAGCATATCTCATATATTTGTATCAAGTACTTCTCATGTAGACTCTACACATCAAGTGCTATTACAGGTAAAGAAATAGATACACAGAAGTTAAATGACTTGCCCAAGGTCACACAGATAGTTTAACAGTGAAGATAATTTTAGTACAAGTAACAGAGTACTTGACTAAAAAGGCTTTAGTTTTACGTTTTTTAAAAGTAAAGCTTTTTCTAAGTGTAACATACATACAGAAAGGTGCATACGTCTTCAATGGTATTACTTGATGAGCTAGCATAGTTACCACCTCTGTGACCACAATCCAGATGAAGAAATGGAATATTATCAACCTAATCAATATCCTTCACCTCCTCCTCATTTCTAACATTGTAGGTTATTCTTACCCATTTTTGAACCTTATGTAAATGAAATCATAGTATGTAAAACTCCTCCCCCTTTTTTTTTTTTTTGCTTCTTTCCCTCAACATTTTGATTGTGAGATTAATTGGTTGTGTGTAGCAGTAATTTGTGCATTTTTATTGCTGGAAAGCATTCCTATTGTATGACTATACCACAATTTATCATTTTACTCTTTTTTTTTTTTTTTTTTTTTTTTGCGATACGCAGGCCTCTCACTGTTGTGGCCTCTCCCGTTGCGGAGCACAGGCTCCGGACGTGCAGGCTCAGCGGCCATGGCTCATGGGCCCAACCGCCCCGCAGCATGTGGGATCTTCCCGGACCAGGGCACGGACCCACGTCCCCCTGCATCGGCAGGCGGACTCTCAACCACTGCGCCACCAGGGAAGCCCTATCATTTTACTCTTGTTGGACATTTGTGTTGTTTCTGAATAATGTGGATGTGAACATTTTTGTGTAGCAAAAGGCACCGCGTTCTTCAGGCCCAGGGGATACTGTTCCATAGTTCTCTATTTTTTCCATGTCTAAAACATTAAAAAAAAAAAACTCTTCCCTGGCCAGGGCAGCCCTTTAGGAGCTCCTTAGTAAAGGACTTATTAAAATGGTTTCACAGTACAGAGCTCAGGTAATTTACACCACAAAAACCAAGGGTGAAGGTGCCCCAGCTGCTGGTGAAGATGCAGAAACAGGTCCCACCAACTGTACATTTTATTAAATTAAAAAAAAAAGCAACATATATGTGTGTGTGAGCCAGAGATAAATATGGAGTGAGAAAGCACACATATACATACATACGCAGAAAGGAGCAAATGCTGGGGGTCTCAGTGGACCTGCTGAAGGAAAGGGCTTCAGATCCTCCAGTCAGAGAATGTGGCTGCAGCCTCTCAGAGTGATGGTTGCTCCACTGAATGGGACATTAACTCTGCTGCCGGCAGCTCCAGGCAGAACGTTTTGGGAGGAGGAATGTTGCTCTAGTTTAATTATGAATCTCAGGGAAGCAAATGATGATCCTCTCCAATCCGCTGTGCTGGATGGAAGGATGCTTCTGGGTTGTCTCTCAGGTCTTCCAGGTGTACTGAGGAGGAACAGGGGAGGGATTCTGTGTATCCTTCCAGGGAGGTGCATCTCTACCCAAAGGAGTGTGAACACCAGAGGTTAGGGTCCAAAATCTGGTCAGTCCCCCCAGTTAATTGTATCTGAACTTGGAAGATTATGAGAGTAGATGGGAAAGTTAGAACTAGAGCGATCCCGTGCCATGGTGCCAGTTTACACCTGCTTCCCTGGTACAGTCGTTAATCGCACCCCCTTCTCACTCCCAGAAATGTCCTGATTTGTGCAGTAAATTATATGGTCACCCACTTAGAAACAGTCTTTGAGGCTCTGCCGCTTACATGCATTGTGACCTTAGACAAGTTACTCCACCTCTCTGAGCTCTATACCTGCCACCCACGGATGTAGTAAAGCTTACATGAGGTAGTAGATAGATGCTGGGCCTTTAGCCTCACACGGGCTCAGAAGAAGGATTTGGATTGTAAGGCCTTGCAAACGTTATCTTTGTTGTTGTTATCATGGTAGCTGGAATTTCCTTCAAGCAATGATACTTAAACTGTGAATGTCTGACACAGCAGAGGCTGGGACGCTGTGCCTTTTCTCCAGCTCACCTCTTAAAGCATTTGCTTTCCTTCTTCCCAGGGTAGAAGAAACAATTAGTTGTTAGGGCTCTCCGTCAGGCTTATACTTCCAGATGCAGATGCTAACAGCTTCTGAAATGTGAACCCTCAGGATTGGACCTAAGTGCCTTGGTCTTCACTTTGGGGGGCTGATGAAGAAATCCTTCGATACTATTCAGTGTTTATAGGATGACACACCAGAGAGTCTGTGCCTCTTCTCCTACTGTCATTATTAAGAGCACTTCCTTTCCCTCTCCAGTGTGTCTCAGTTTGGACAACAAATTATATGGTTGTCCTGAATATTTGGGAACTGTGTAAGCCTATCCTGAGGTTAGGAGCTTTAGACGAGAAACAGGGCAAATATCCATAAACAGGAGAATGTAAGTTAATTGTGTTATATTCCTACAACGGATTATTATTAATAGCAATGCAAATGAATGAAGTATAGTTATGTGTATAAACATGGATAAAACTCAAAAAATAAATATTGAATGAAAAAGCAAGTTGCAGAAGAACACCTACTGTATAATTTCATTTACATGACGTTTAATAAAGCAAAATTAAGTGATTTATTGCTTAGGGATAGATAGATAGATAGATAGATGGTGAAACTATAAAGAAAAGCAAAGGAATGATTCATTCAAACTTCAGATTGGCGTTTGCCTGTGCTGGGTGGGAGCAGGGAGGGGTAGGGGGAGGCAAGGAAGGGCTGGGAATCATAGAAGGACAAAAAGGGCTTCAAAGATCCTGATTTTTGGGCTTCCCTGGTGGTGCAGTGGTTGAGAGTCCGCCTGCCGATGCAGGGGACGCGGGTTCGTGCCCCGGTCTGGGAAGATCCCACGTGCCGCGGAGTGGCTGGGCCCGTGAGCCAAGGCCGCTGAGCCTGCGCGTCCGGAGCCTGTGCTCCGTAATGGGAGAGGCCACAGCAATGAGAGGCCCGTGTACCGCAAAAAAAAAAAAAAAAAGATCCTGATTTTTATTCTATTTCTTAAACTGTGGGATGGGTATGGGGGTGTTTCTTATTTTCTTTTACTTTCAATGCGTGTACCTGTTAGGTACATTCTCTTGATTCCTTGGGCTATATCCCCCCTGACACACAAAACAAATATACAAGAAAAACATATACACAGCATACAATAAAAGTAAAACGAGATGTGTGCTATCAAATTTTATACTTTCTGTGTGTGTGGTTTTGGGTGATGGTTGATAGTTGAGTGAGTTTAGGGAGACGGTAAGCTCTGGGCTGAGTGGACAGCGAGGCAGTTTGGTAGCACCTTTGCATCTTTAAAACCCTGGTGGTAACGGGACAAGCACTTTGGTTCTGTTTCTTTCTCCTGCTAAAGCACTGGCGTTCATCGAGTGAGCAGTTTGTTCATCCCTTCACATATATTATGTCTTCTAATTCTCAAAAAGTGCTGGGAGATGGAGTCCGTTGTCATCTCCATTGTACAGTTAAGGACAGTGGTGCACAGAGGGTTAGGAAATCTACGCGGGCGGGAAGTGCCTGCCCTGCCTGAGAATCTGCCCTCCCTCCTCTGCTGCCTTCAGGGCCAGTTGCGGTGAAGGCTGAATCCACCCCACCTGGGACGGACGTGGAGGCACAGGCCTGACGTTTTCAGGTTTACAAAAGGCTTTTCTCGCCCCTTTGTGTTTTTGAGGGTGACATCTTTGTCAGGCTCTGCTTGCCCCACGTCTCAGTGGCTCCATTAACAGGATGGGTGCTCTCCTGGTGATCCTGGGGAGAGCAAGTTGCCAGCCCCTGATACAGGATAATTAGGGAGTGGCTGTTTTCTGCCGAGCAGACACTGTACCTCAGGGGCTCTTGACCTGTCGGATTTGGACTAAGTTCTTGGACTTAGTCTATGACTTGGACTTAGTCTAAGGTCTATGCCTTGTCTAGTGCCTGGCACATAGCAGGTTCTTCATGAATATTTACTGAAAGAGTTAATAAGTGAATGTGCCACCAAATGATGTATTTTGCTTGGTTTGGGATTGTTTGTATTTTATATGATTTTCAAAACATGATACGATGGCATGGATAGAAAGGGGCTCTTGACCTGTTGGATTTGGACTAAGTTCTTACAAATGTGTGGCAAGGGGCTGACCTCAACAGTCCTGGGTGAAATTTGAATTCAGAGACTCAGTATGGTTATCGTAAGAAAAGATATGTAGAATGAAAGAACAAAAAGGAGGGGGGCACTCTAGACAGAGGGAATCAGGTCCCAGCCGGAGGGACTGTTGCGGTCAGAGGTTGCTCAGGGGATTGGAAAGCAGCCTGGTCCCCAGTTTTGAATCCTCCTTCCACCCCTTACTACTGGCTGTGACCATTGGCAGGTTACACTGCCTCACTGAGGTCCAGTCTCCTCACTTGTAGTTTAGAGATGGGAGTACTGTGTCAGATTGTTTGTTGCTTGCCCCAGAGCCATTACTCTCCTTCCTTGTTAACAAAACCAGGCAGAGGTCACTTAAACTCAGGAAGGATGGGGCTTGCCCCTGGCTTTAGGGCCAGACCTGTGAGCTTCTGGTCTATGAAATGTAAGGGGAAGTCTTCTGGGAGAAGATTTGTTTCCCTGGGTAAGAGGGAGGTAGAGGAGGAGGACCTCTGCCCATGCTACTCTCTGCTTTGAATGCAACTGTGCTAGGATGTGATGCTTGGAACTGCTGCAGCCATTTTGTGACTGTGAGGCAGAAGACCAGGAAAGTCAGAGATGCCAACCGCAAGTCCTACCATTATTGAGCCCCCTAAGCATCTGTGGAACTGTTTATAGCCATATTTCTTGTTATGCAAGGAAAACAGGCCCCTATTTATGTAAGTTCCCGTTAGCCATGTTTTCTGTTACTTGCAATCAAAAAATGATTTTAAAAGTATTTATTCCTTATTGAGCTCTGAGGAGAATTAGAGAGACTGTATTTTTAACATGTCTGGAACAGAGTAGATACATAGTGGTAATTACTGTCATCGTTACCCCCACCATCACCATCACCCTCGGGGTATCTCCAGGGGCTGGTCAGGTTACAGGGGTGGCAGAAGAGAAGAAATGTTGAAGGATTTTGTCTCTTCCCTTCCTCAGTATATGCCCTGCCTCTTACAAAAGGTTGCGCAAGGCATGGTGGAGTGCCTGATATTGAGGAAGGAGTGTTAGGAGTGGAAAGGAAAAGAGAAGTAGAAAAAGAAGTCGCATTAGAGGGAAGTCAGGTGAGCAGAGTAGGCTCATGGTTTGAATTTATTGCTCTCACATTTTATGTACCTGAAATGGGATTCAGTCATCCTGGGCCCCTGATCAGAATAGAATTTTTAAAAATAAATGCAAAGGTGTTTATTTTTTATAGGCTTTTTAGCATTCATAGCTTAAAAACACTGTAAATGGTAAACCCCTGAAAATCTTTAATGGCTATTCCTTTCAACAGGTGCCCAGAGAACAGTGCTTTTTTAACATAGCAAACATTTCTGGTAAAGGATTATTATAATGAGGCATATTCTCTATTTTCAGCTCCCAATTACCTTTCAGTCCAGTTGCTGTCTGTAAACTACGCTTGAATTTAGTGTGATGGAAGTTGGAGAAATGAGTGCCTCACCATCAAAGCGTGAAAGGCCAGTGGTGTTTTGCATAATTATTGATGGAACCGTTCCTCAGATTTTGCATCTGTCACTCTTGCCCTCCAGTGCCTTAGTTTGGGATTCTGCCCAAGCAAAGATCTAGTTACTGTTTTTAATCATTTTCAAACCCTGGTGTGGATTGTCTAGTCACCCACAGTTACTTTTTTTTTTCCTGGCACATTTTTGTTTTAAGCAGAGTCCCTGTGACGATTTCAAATTTGTCAAAATGATAAGAGAAAACCTGCTTGATACCACTGACAAAGAAGACACTTTGAACATCCCTTGGGGGAAAGGTTGAAAGCCCCAGATTGTCTTACTCACTTATAGCCAAATGGAAAAAACACAGACCCTGATCCCCTTGAGAGGTGAAGAGGAAAAGTCTTTGATCTCCTGAAGATGTTCTGTGTCCAGGAGAGGGGAAGAGGTGGCATGAGAAGATGGGAAGCAATGGGTGAGGTGGGTGAATGAAGCTGCAGTGCTGGGTCTGTGGGTCAAGCGGAAATAAGGAGAAGCAAAACTGAGGCTGTGTTAAAAATATTTATCAAGGGCTTCCCTGGTGGCGCAGTGGTTGAAAGTCCGCCTGCAGACGCAGGGGACACAGGTTCGTGCCCCGGTCCGGGAAGATCCCACATGCCGCGGAGCGGCTGGGCCCGTGAGCCATGGCCGCTGAACCTGTGCGTCCGGAGCCTGTGCTCCGCAACGGGAGAGGCCACGGCAGTGAGAGGCCCACGTACCGCAAAAAACAAAAACAAACAAAAAAATTTATCAAGTGATACAAAACAGGTACTAGTCCATAACTACTGGAGTAGTGCCCCAGGCACTGTGTGTGCCAGAGTGAGTTCACAGAGGAGATCTGGGTGCTGAAGAAGAGACCAGCTGGCAGGGGGACACAGAAGACACTTGAGGTACAAGAAAACGTGAAAAAGAACTGGCACAACCGTACTGCAGTGTGCAAGCACATCAACTCTGAACAAAACCCTTTGTGTTGCCCAAAATGATACTCTTAGGAAAAGGGCAAACAGGGTCTATGCCTTATCTAGTGCCTGGCACATAGCAGGTTCTTCATGAATATTTACTGAAAGAGTTAATAAGTGAATGTGCCACCAAATGATGTATTTTGCTTGGTTTGGGATTGTTTGTATTGTATATGATTTTCAAAACATGATACAATGGCATGGACAGAAAAGAAAAAATCATCATTTTGTGGAGCGAAGAGAATTTTTCCTTTCAATAAAACCAGAGAGAGTGATTGAATCTCCTTTGTACTCTATGTTGTAAAATAATTTTTTTCCCTTTGTACTCTATGTTGTAACATAATTTGTACAGGATAAAAATCTATAGTCTTTACAAAGGCAGCTAGTTCAGTGTTATAAAGGGCATACATTAGATGGTTTGAAATATCTGTGATGAAGAATTAGAATAGAATGTACTTGTTTTTTCTAATGAGAAAACATGAATAGAAAATGATAGCAATCACTTTCTAACCACAGGCTCTACATCAGGATGAAGCATGGTGTTTGTGTTTTAAGGCCAGATGTCTCCTTGGGGAGAGCATGAAGGTGTCAGCTGGCACAGCGGAGTCAAGCAGAGTCTGTCATAAGAGCTTTGAGCAGTGGTTACTTCTGATGAGCTCACATAGGAGGAGCTAGACAATATGCTATTTTTGGTGGAATATAAAAGATTCCAGGGAGTCTGTTTATTTTACTTACCCTGCTCCTTCCTATAAAGAATTTGAAGTGACTTTCAACAGATGTATAATAATGAAGCTAGTAAAGTGCATCTAGAAATTGAAAATCAGAATCAAGGAAAAGAAGGGAATGCTAACATGCTAGCCGTACGTGTTAAAATAGGCCTTTTGAGGGATTTGACAATGGGGCCTCCTGGTAGCCATGGCAAAAGACGGAACATGACAAGGCACATAACTCACACTTGGGGAAAGAAGAGCACATACACGTGTCTCAGAGGAGGCAGACCTTTTCTAAAAGATCGCAGTTTTAACTGTTGTTATTCTGGAGCTGATGATTTAATTTTGATCATCCAGTTTGCTTCTTTCCCCTGTTTTTTTCTTTAACTGTTAGAGTTTCTCCTTTGCCTCATAGTCTCCACGGTGTCAGTGATCTATTCATTTTTAGTGCCATTAAGGGATACAGAGAAAGGAAAGGAGGTAAATTCAGAAGAGTTACCTTTGTAGCTTATTACAGTTCTGGTTAAAGTCATACATGATATGTCATTTTAGCTAGGTTGGTGCTATACGTTGATTTAAATTTCTTTTTTATTCTTCAAGACCACAGAACAGAGAATTATTTATATTTTAAAAACTTGACTTTATGTAAAGCTCATCTAGCTTTCTACTGAGCTGGGGATTGGAGCCCCAAACCCAGTTTGGTCAGTGTTACAAAGTTAAATTCATGGCCTCATTACATACATTTAATGTATATCTAATTATAATCAATTAAAAAATTTCTGTTCATTTCATAGGATAAAGTTTGTCTGTATGTGGTTTTATTTACTTATTTTTAAATTTATTTATTTATTTATTGGCTGCGTTGGGTCTTTGTTGCTGCGCGCGGGCTTTCTCTAGTTGCGGCGAGCAGGGGCTACTCTTCATTGCGGTGCGCAGGCTTCTCATTGCAGTGGCTTCTCTTGTTGTGGAGCATGGGCTCTAGGTGTGCGGGCTTCAGCAGTTGTGGCGTGCGGGCTCAGTAGTTGTGGCTCACGGGCTCTAGAGGGCAGGCCCAGTAGTTGCGGTGCACGGGCTTAGTTGCTCCCCGGCATGTGGGATCTTCCTGGGCCAGGGATCGAACCCATGTACCCTGCATTGGCAGGCAGATTCTTAACCACTGCGCCACCAGGGAAGTCCCTATGTGGTTTTATTTTTAATTACTATATAATATAGTACTGTGTTTTGTTTAGTAATTCAATTCAGCTGCACAGTTACTTATTTTCTCTTACTGAATATTCCTCAACAAACATATTTGTGCATGTAGTTTACTTCACTGTTGAAGACAGTGCAGGAAATGGGTCTACTGGATCAAAAAATAGCACCACTTTTACCATTTCATTACTTTCTGAAGCATCAATGATCTTTCTTTCATGTCCTCGTCCACAAAGGAGATGAAAAGAACTGTTGATGAACTAGTTATCTCCAGGCAGTTTATCAACAGCTTTTCATCTCTTTGTGACTCACCTCTGAGTACTAGCTCTTCCACTGTTTTTGTAAATCTTTACAGCTGAGTTCTGCAAAATTCTCATAATTAGCACTTAGTGATGTCAGTGATACCCTCCTTTTTTTTTTTTTTTTAAAGAGCTTCAAATGCTTGGCTTTTTATTTATTTATTTATTTATTTATTTATTTATTTATTTATTTATGGCTGTGTTGGGTCTTCATTTCTGTGCAAGGGCTTTCTCTAGTTGTGGCGAGCGGGGGCCACTCTTCATCACGGTGCGTGGGCCTCTCACTATCACGGCCTCTCTTGTTGCGGAGCACAGGCTCCAGACGTGCAGGCTCAGTAGTTGTGGTTCACGGGCCTAGTTGCTCCGCGGCATGTGGGATCTTCCCAGACCAGGGCTCGAACCCGTGTCCCCTGCATTGGCAGGCAGATTCTCAACCACTGCGCCACCAGGGAAGCCCAACCCTCCTTTTGAAATACCCATTTATTATATTTTGAGTTTCTAGCGTATTGCGTGTTGTGGCAGAGACTGCTAGTTACACTTAATATTCATTTTCTTCTTATCAGAAGTCACAACTCTTAGTTGGGCACAGGCCATCCAGAATAAAGTCTACCTTTCCCAGCCTCCCATGCAACCAGAGGAGGCCAGGTGGCTAGTTCTGGATGACAGAATGTGAGTAGAAGGGCTGTTTGGTAGCTTGCAGGATGCTTTTGAAAACTGGTGTGTGCTCTTTGCTTTCTCTTTCGTGTTTATCCCTTCTCCCACCCTTGTCCCTGGACCACAGTTATGATGACTCGAGCTCTAGCCACCATGTTGAATCATGGGAACAAGGCCAGTACCCAAAGGGTGTACAAAGGGTGACCTAGAAGATTTTTGAGTCTGTGAGGACTTTATGGACCGGAGCTAGCATGCTCGGCACGGTGCTGCCTGCCTCTGGACTTTTACATACAAGAGAACTGCATTTTTATTTCGCTGAAATCATTGTTTCGGGTCTCTGTTACTCACAGCTGAATCTAACCCTAACTGATAACACGTGTTCATATAAAAGAGGCTACATCAACAGTTTAAGTGTTTCAGACATTATCATTTATTAGACATGAATATTTCATGGTTAGGCTGAAAGCTGAGACCAAAGTAAAAGCAAATGGCAAGGATCAAATGATTTTCTCAATTCTTTTCTTACTCCTTTCTATTGAAAAAGTCATCTTGATGGTAATAGCTGTGTTTCTTGAGCTCTTCTTATGTACTTATTTCACTTAATTCCCTATGAGGAGGTGTAGTTGCCAGGGGACGGGGAGAATAGAGAGAGAGTCACTACTGATGGGTTTAAGGTTTTGTTTTGGGATGAAAATGTTCTAAAATTAGATTATGGTGATGCTTGCAATATAATGAACATACTAAACCCCACTGAACTGTGTACTTTACGTGGGTCAACTTTATGGTATGTAAGTAATATCCCAATGAAGCTGTTAAAAAAAACCCTTTAGCAGCAGTAACCCAGCATTCCAAACAAGATGAGGATGTCATATCATGAAAGCAATCTTTTTTTTACCCTCCATAAAGTAGAATGCTATACTCTTTTTGGAGAAGAAATTAGGGAATTTGCCATTGAAAATGAAGGAAACAAGAAAATTAAAATATTTTGTTTCCCAAGGTTGTAAGAAATAAAACAAATTTTGGCAATATTTATCCATTTCCTAAACTGTAGCATTTTGTCCCTTCACAAGTGAGGACAGAGTTAATAAATCTGAGCTTCGCATCAGAGGACTTTAACAAACCTGAAAGGTATATTTGTTCTGTCTTTCCCTTGGTTCGTAAGTCTTTCTGTCTGAGATTTTGTACACCAGGCAGTGCGCACCCATGTCACTATATGACTGTCCTATACTCTAAGCACCAGAAACTTCTGACCTAAAGTTATTTCCTTTTTGCATATCATTCTCTTCTTCCTCAGTTGGTGTTTGGTCTCTGCCGCTCTGCTGACCTTTGATAACCAGTAGTTCGTCTTTCCTCTAAGAAGCCAGTCTTAGGTACCAGTAGGTGTGTTTAAGGCTAATTAAGAGAGATTTACCTGTTAATCTTTTGAAAAGCTTTGACCTATTTAATTAATTTAAATTGGGGGTTGTCTGCGGGTTTTATTTATCCATGCCATTCCTGGCTTTGGTTACCACATGGTCAAATACTGACTGGGCTCTCCTTTATCTCTCCCGCGGTCTTTGTGGTCCCTCTCACACAGGACCTTGTGCCTGGGTACCTGGCTCATTTTCTTCATCAGACTGTAGGATCCTGGGAGGACCAAGGACAGCTTTCAACTTCTCATGGTGCCTTGCACTGTGTAGATGCTTATTGATCATTTGTTGAACAAATAATTCTGGGTAGATAGAACGTCAGGACATGAGCCACAGGAAAGCAGCTCCTACGTGGTAGTTTTGTCTTGTTATTTCATGTCTGCTGAGAGAATGTTGCACAGCTAGCTGAGAGAAGTGCATACTGCTTACTGTCTGATTGATCATGACATCGGTTTACAAGCGTGCTAACATGGCATTGAAGCACATGAATTAAACCGCAAGAATGAAAATAATGTTTGGCTTTTCTTCCTGACAGTCTGTGCATAAAATTGTCGGTCCGGAATCTACCAGAAGCACCTCCAGAATGTGAGCTCTGGATGTCTTTTTGCTTTTTCTTAGCAAGGTTAATCAAAGCCATCATCCTGTCAGGTGGCTTGACCCAGAGGAAGATAAATCTAATTCAGCACCAAACACAGACTTTGAAAACACATGTTGTGTTTTGTACTATAACTTGAGTTGGCCATGAAGAATCCTGTGTTTTTAAACTTTTTGTTAGAACTAGGATATGGACTACCATAACAGAATAGAAGACAAAATTTCCATTTCAGCAAGATGAGTTTTAGAGATTAAAGACCTAAGGATGGGAGTGAGTGTAACAGATGTAAATGTCTGTTTTCTCAGTACCGGTGGCCAGTGTCAGAAGGACAAGAAGCTGCAGGCCTGACCTCACTGATGTTCAGCCTTCCCATTCATAGCTCTGGTGATATGTCCAGCCGCGTCCCACCTTTTCAAGGAGGATGAACCTTGTTCCAAAAGTCTGGAGACCTGAGTTTGAGACCTGGCCCTACCTTTGACTTTGGATGGGTCTTAGCCTGGGGCATCTTATCCCCTAGACAGTGCTTTGTATATTTGTGGGGGCAGTTTTAGTTGTGACAGTTATGGGTGTTACGTTATTTATGAGTTTGATTTATTTCAGGACAATAAATGTGGCATTGTAAGTGGAGATAATGCCAGTTTAGCATAGCCCTTGTAAGGATTAAAAGTAGGGTCACATATGTCAAGCACTGGGTAAAGCAAAATGTAACAATAACGTGTCCACCATCAATTACTTAGTTAATCCCGACTTCCTGCCATTAACTCTGCTGCCTAGCCAGCTGTCTTACTGTTGACTGGATATAGTTGGTGATGTTCCATCTTCAAACCCCAGACCTCACTGTGCTCTCTCTCTGAGCCCTTGCTGAAAATTTTTTTTCATCTTCTCTGCCTGTCCTAATCTGCTCTTTCCTAAAAATTTCTCTCATCTAACCTGACACAGGGCCCAGCAGGAAGTGTCTTCTCCTGTTAGTCTCCTTTTCAGTCATTTACTTCTTGGAACGGTTGGTTCTCCTTCCACGCACTTGTGTCTTACTGCTCCCTGGGATGGAAGTCCCTTGGCCTTAGCATGGGACTGTGCACTGGAAGATACTCAGTGGTAGTTTGTTGATTTTCCACACCCAAGAGACATGCTTGAGAATGAAGCAAGCCAGCAAACCTAAGCCTTTGCTTCCTTGAAGATGTATAACCACCCAAGCAATAAAGCTACATAGTTAGAGACCTTTACAACAGGAAGAAGTCTTAGGGAATTACTCTTTACTGCATATAATAGGTGCTCTATATCCTTCGTTTCTCATAATAATATTCAAAGGTAAGTATGGTTACCCACATTTTGTAGGCAAGGAAGCTAAGACTCAGAGATATTAAATAACTTGCCCAAGTTTACTCATCTAGAAGTAGCAGAAGGGCAGTTGGAACCTCTCTCTGTCTTCAAAAGCCATGTTCCACCATTTTATTCTGCTTCTTAAGGGAAGTGAAATTACATCATCACTAGAAAATAGCATTTGGGATAAGAAATCTGAAAGAGTCAATGTTAAGTTTTTTTTTAAGGCATGAAACAGCTGTCTTCTCCAGTGTAGAAACAACTGAGGGTGGACACTGACCAACAAGTGTGAGATGGCCACCATCTAAGTCCACCCGGTATTTTGCTAGGATTCCAAAGAAGGGGAGAGGGCCTTCATCCTCACGTCATGAAAAAAACCAGGAACACCTATAGAACGCAGCAAGCAAGTGTGCATAACATGGTGAAGTGTACAGCCTCTGAGACTAGACTGTGGGTCTGGATCCCAGCTCTACAGCTTTTTCGCCTGTGGGCCCTTGGACAACTTCCTTATTTCTCCTCCCTGTGCCTCACTTTCTGCATTTGTAGAATATGGCGATAATGATAGAACGTACCCCTCAGGGTAGTTGTGAAAGAAAAGAGAGAATTCATATCAGAACAGTACCTGCCACGTCACAAGTGCTCAGTAAGCGTTGGCTGTTGTTACTGTTGTTGTTGTTGTTATGCTTGAGGCTGAGGAAAGTGTTGCACAGAGAACTTTAAAAATTCCTACTGCTCGGGAAGGGCCAGGGCTGCCGGCCTGGAGTCAGGCTTGGAAGCCTCGTGGGTGTGCGATCACGTCTTACCGAACTCCTGGGAGGGTCCATCTGAGGTCCTCCGTGCACGTACATCTGGCAGCCCTTAGGGCCAGGCCTTCACCTGTAACAACAATCACAATTTTCTTTGACTAAGAGACAGGCTTAAAGTGCTGGGCAGTTTTGTTATTAAAAGTAAATAGCAACACACTCTACTCTTCCTCCAAGAATCCAGAATAAATTGACTTCCCAGACGTCGTCACTCAGTGCTGGCGTTCCCTGCGCTCTCGGGAAGTCGCAGCTAAGCCCCAGAGAGGCATGAATCGTCTTATGAAGGTTTTTGTATTTGCTGATTGGATCCTTAATAAAGCCGGGCTTGCCTGCTTTTAGGAAAGTGCTTCAGTTATGAACGGGGTAAGGCTGCGTGGGCCTGAAGTTTCCTGTTTGCCTGGCAAGGTATTGAGGAGGTCAAGGGGTGTTTCCCTGATGAGACGTGGGAAACGTTAAAGGACGGGGGCCTGGAAAGGGAATTTCAGCCTGTTTCTGCCCTTATGTTCTGCCAGCCTTGGGCAGGAGCTCATGGCCTTCCCCACTGGAAAATGGGAGCGAGGAACCAAGATGGCCAGCTGACCTGTTGACGCTCGATCGTGTAATGTGGGAAATGGCAGTTATCCTTTCATCAGCTTTTTTTAAAATTGAAGTATATTTGATTTACAGTGCTGTGCCAATCCCTGCTGTACAGCAAAGTGACTCAGTTATACACATATATACATTCTTTTTTATTAAAAAAATTTTTTTTAATTTAATTTTTAATTTTTTTTTTTTGGCTGAACCACACAGCTTGTGGGAATCTTAGTTCTCCGACCAGGGACTGAACCCACGCTCTCAGCAGTGAAAGTGCAGAGTCCTAACCACTGGACTGCCAGGGAATTCCCTATACATTCTCTCTCTTTTTTTTTTTAACATCTTTTTTGGAGTATAATTGCTTTACAATGGTGTGTTAGTTTCTGCTTTATAACAAAGTGAATCAGCTATACATATACATATATCCCCATATCTCCTCCCTCTTGCGTCTCCCTCCCTCCCAACCTCCCTATCCCACCCCTCTAGGTGGTCACAAAGCACCAAGCTGATCTCCCTGTGCTATGCGGCTGCTTCCCACTAGCTAACTATTTTACGTTTGGTAGTGTATATATGTCCATGCCACTCTCTCACTTTGTCACAGCTTACCCTTCCCCCTCCCCATATATACATTCTTTTTTAAATATTCTTTTCCATTATGGCTTACCACTGGAGATTGGATATAGTTCCCTTTGCTATACAGTAGGACCTTGTTGTTTATCCATTCTAAATGTGATAGTTTGCATCTACCAACCCCAAATTCCTAGTCCATCCCTCTCTCTCTCCCCGTCTTGGCAACCACAAGTCTGATCTCTGTGTCTGTGAGTCTGTTTCTATTTTGTAGATAAGTTCATTGGTGCCATATTTTAGATTCCACATATAAGTTATGTCATAATGGTATTTGTCTTTCTCTCTCTGATTTATTTCACTAAGTATGATACTCTCTAGTTGCATCCATGTTGTCATCAGCTTTTTAAATGTACTTATAACACCTGTGTAATTGTTTTCCTTTCTATAAAGGCCTTAAAACTGTGCTGCTAGACATAGGCACACAGCCCTGCTGGTCATGAGCTTATATTGGTCTGTGGCTTGTGACCTAAGGTGAAGTAATAATAACCCTGTAGGGATGATTTCCCACCCTGCGCTCCAGAGAGGGTCCTCACCTATCCTTAAACCTGTCCCAGCGTCCCTTTCCCTAGAAATCCAGGAGGCCCATAGTGCCACCCTGGTGCCTAATTTCTGGGATGTGAAAAAGCTGCTGTTGAATAAGGCTGTTGCTGTGCAAAAAACCCATGGTTTCAGAAAGATGGGAATGAGGGAACCACGGGAATACACTGTTCCAGCTCCTTCCCAGAACTTACCACTTCCGGAAATGCTGCTGGTATTCCGGGGACAGCAGCTCTTTGTGTTTCTCGCTTCCAGCCAGGGTGGTGGGGCCGTGCCCTGGAGCAAAGTGATGGGAGGTCAGGGAGGCAGAGAGAGGGAGAGGAGGTGCCTGACTCACCATCTGTTCTCTGAACAGTGCTCAGGAGGATTTCTCATAAACCGTACACCGAGATGCAGAAAATGAGCAAATGTTTATTTTTATTCCTAAAGGTCAACTTCATATCTTAGCCCCTGTCATGCATTAATAAGGTGACCTTCATTGAATGCTTACATCTCTCATTAAACTCTCACTGTCCTGTCAGGAAATTACTAGTGCCCCCCATCTTTACAATAAGGAAATCAAATTTGAGAAAGATTAGCATTCCCACCACGTCACAGCTGGTAAGAGACGGCACTTGAATTTGAACCCGGGTCTAGCTGAACATCCTTCATTTAGCCACGATGCTAGGCTTTCTCTCGGCTTTGCATCCTCTATTTTTCTCTAACTCAGTGCAGACGCTGCCTGCAATACGTTAAGACCCTTTCATGGTCTGTATTTTGCATTGGCGAGGTCATGTAAATTGATTTTTTTACATTCAGCTTTCTGGGCTAGGAGGTTCACTTCCATCCAGTGTCTTCATGCTCTGAAAAGGAGGAGCCTCTCCCTTCCGAGCAGAGCGCAAAATGTTCACAAGTCTGCAGCACGCCCAGGAGAGCCCTGAAGGAGACTCTTTGTGGGGAGCAGCGTACCCAGGGGACCCTGCTCTTCCTCCTCGGCCCTCCTGGTCTCCCTCCCTTTGATTCCTGCTGCCACTGTCCTCCCCATATGAGATCCTAATTCCCTTGTTTCTCTCCAGCCCAAATACCTTTCTTGGGGCACATCTAAGAAGTAAGTTAACATTTTCAAAAGCACTTTTGCTCAACGGCAGGGAAAACCAAAAGAAATTAATAACAGTAAAGAAGTTGTTTTTTTTTTTTTTTTTTGTGGTACGCGGGCCTCTCACTGCTGTGGCCTCTCCCGTTACGGAGCACAGGCTCCGGATGCGCAGGCTCAGTGGCCCAGCCACTGCGCGGCATGTGGGATCTTCCCGGACCAGGGCACGAACCCGTGTCCCCTGCATCGGCAGGCGGACTCTCAACCACTGCGGCAGCAGGGAAGCCCAGAAGTATTTTTTTTAACTGCATGTTTCTATTTCTAAAACTATGAATTTTACCGCGCCCCTAACCCCTTCCCCTAAAATAATTACACTTCAGCACTTAATAGATGTGAGCAACCTCCTAGCCCTTTGCTGGCCTATAAGTGCCATCTTATCTTCCCAGCACCTGGGATCTGGTTCATTTGCCACCCGCTTCTTTCTGAAATGCAAACCTTTTTCTCTAGATAGGGCCCTAGCAATCAATTCTAGTTTCCAGTCTGAGGTCTAATGGTGGTTTTAAAATATGTCCACAAATTCTGTGCTTCTGGGCTGTGCTTAACAACTCACTTCTAATTAATAGAAAGTTGAGGAAGTGATGGTGTTAGACTTTGGAGACCAAGTCATAAAAGGCATGGTGGCTCCTTTGTTGCTCTCCTTTAGATGACTAGTTCTAGGGGGAAACCAACCCCCATGTCGTGAGGATGTTGAATCCTGTGGAGAGGCTCACGTAGCAAGAAAATGGAGGCTTCCTGCCAGCCACCATCTTGGAAGTGGATCTTCCAGCCCCAGTCAAGCTTTCAAATGAACAGAGCCCCATTTGCCATCTCTACTGCAAATTCCTGAGAGATCTTGAGCCAGAACAGCCTAGCTAAGCTGCTCCTGAATTCTTGACCCACAGAAACTATAAAGTAATAAATGTTTGTTGTTTTTTACCACTAAGTTTTGAGAGTAACTTGTTATGTAACAGCAGATAATCAATAGGTGTGCACCTAATTTTCAAGTGATATTTGGGGCAATGATTGTTATACATCTTTACTTCCGGTTTCTTCTTCTCATGTTTAGGTACTTACTAGTGGCCTAAATTATTAAAACTAAGCTTCAGTTTCCTCCTCTCTAAGATAGGGATAATAATAGATTCTACTTCAATGAGTTCTTATGGGTACTTGGTTCATAGTAGGGCACTCAGTAAATGGGTAACTGCTAGTATTATTAATATATTCTCAACTAATACAATTCTTGGTTCTTCTTGCTTTCTAACAGTCCATTCTTTTTCCTTATTGCCGTAACTTCTCACTTCCTTGAGAAACCTGGTCAGGAACTTCCTGTAACATAGGCATGGGCCTCTTTTTGCTTTCCATGTTGTACTATGATAGATTGCTTATAAATCTCCCCAATTGACAATCATGAGGGTAGGGAGGAACCTACTATCTTTGTTTCCATGGTGCCTAATGTCAAATAAATGAATGGATGAGTTATACAGCTCCCTCTGCTATGTTTGCACATAACTTGTTATTGGCGCTTGATGTCATTACAGTGATTAACTTTTATCTCCAGCCAAAGAGGGTATATATTAAAAAAAAACAAAAGCAAATTGGAGAGTATATTGTTCATTTTGCTTCCTGGGTAGACAATAGTTCCTGCTTCCATATCTTTTTAACTTACTGGGGTTATTAGAAGCAGGGAGAATGTTGCTGTGAGAACCTCTTCATAGTAGCCAAAATATGGTTGATTATTCGAGGCATTTAAAATTTGAAACTGTGATTCAGTTCATTTGCTGCAACACAAATTTTCAGATAGAGGGCATTAAACATTGTTCATTAATGAGGGAAGGCAGCATAGAACAGAGAAAGTGAATGGGGTTGTTTCTGACCTAGGTCCAAATCTGGTTTATTTGCCACCCCCAGAATTTATGAGCTATATAGCTCACTCAGTATAACCAGGCTTCCATGAATCTTCTTATCCCATATTCCCTCTCGTTGGTGTCTGCTTATTCACTAGACATTTAACAGATATTTACCATATATCAAACAATGCTGGACACAGGCGCTACACCAACAAACAAGACTAGTCCCACCCCTTAGTGATTCCTGAGGAGTGACAAGTTGGGGTCTACACGTGGGGTGAATGGATACCAGGCAGCTCCTCATCATGGCATTATTGGGTTAAATTTCTCTTAGCACAATTTCTGGGTCACCTTCAGCCCCTGGTGATTGTATTTTTCCAGTTGGTAGGTTTGGATGCTATGGAGCAGTCCATTATGGTGTTTACTTCCAGTTTTGCTTCGCTAAGGGAAATCTGGCACTTGTTATTCTGCTGTTAAAACATTAATTAGTTATACTTGAGACAGTAAACATGTAAGCCCAAATTAGTAATTTTAATACCTCTTCTGCTGAAGCCAAAAGGGAGGGAGAGCCAGATCTGCTGGGGTGTGAACCTAATGCTTCATAATCAAAAGCAGAGGGATGCTCAGTGGAATTTAACCAGGGAGGAGGGACTGTCCCCATGATAAATACACAAATCAGTCAGGAGCGTCCTAGAAACTGGAAAAAGACAACTTATTCATGTGGCTCAGTGTCTTTCTTGGTACTCCTTGATAAAATTCATCTCTCTGATCCATCTGATCTATCCAGTCCATCCATCCAATCCATTCATCCATCCGTCCAATCCATCCATCCAATCCATCCATTCACCCATCCAGTCCACCCAATCCATCCTCCATCCATCTATCCATCCATCCAATACAGTTCATCCAGTCCATCCACCCATCCATCCATCCATCCACCCACCAACAGTTGCCTGCTATGTATCAGAAGTAAACAGAAGTAAAAGACATAGTTCTCATTCTCAAGAAGTCTGTGATCTAATAGAGATAGAAAATTAACAAGACTGTTTCAACATGGTATTATATATTTTTTAGAAAATATTAACACCCAGTATTACCATAGAAAAAGGAGACAAGTTAAACACCGACACTGGGAGTATTAATTGATACCGTTGTTCTGGAGAGCAATTTAGTAATACTTCAAATGCTCTAATTTGTATTTCTATTTGTCAAGCAGTTTCACTTATAGGAATCCATCTATAGCATATAATAATGGAAGTGTACATTGATGTGAAAGAATGTTTATTATTGGTTTTTTATGATAGCCAGAAACAGGGAAACAAATGAAATGTGCAGAAATAGGGGATTTAGTGACAACCTCCTCTGGACATTCAGTGAAATACAGTGCAGTCTTGAAACAGTATGTTCGGGAAGAGAATTTAATGCCACATTGTTAAATGAAAATAGTAGGTCACAAAATCATAATAGTATTCCAATTTTGTATACTAAATATATGCTGGCAGTGGCTATCTGTGAATTATTTTATTCTTCAGAGTTTTGTTCTTTTGTGGATTCCAAAATTTTCTACGGTGAACATGAATCACCTTTGTAGTTATGAAAAATCATTAACAAGAGGCATAATAAAAGTGCAGCTTAGCTAAGGGGCTTGGCCAGGTGCTCTGGGGCACTGAGGTGAGAACTCAGGAATAGAGCTCAGCTGGAACAAAGTGTTTCTGTTTCTCATGCTTGCGTGTGTACATTAATTCATTCAACATACACCCGTGTTCGCACGTGGGCATCAGGCAATAAGGTTAGAGAGTGAGGCAATTGCCAGATCATAAAGGCTGCACAGGCCATGACAGGACTTGGACTTCATTCTAAATGAGATGGAAGCTGTTGGAGGATTTTGAACCGAGTTGTGGCATGCACACTCTGATCACTTCAGCTGCTCACTATCTACCGTAGTCAGAGGTAGCTGTGGAGAGAGGGCTGCCCATTGAATATTTGGAGAGCTGGAGTCCTTGGCATCGCCAAATACTTGTCCACTTAAGCCATGGCTCAGTACAGTCAGGAAGGTGACTGTCAGCCCCTGTGTGCCTGACAGCTTCCATTGGCAGCCCCAGATCTCCCTTCCCCATCTTGCTCTGAGCCCTGGGAGGTTGACTTCCGTGAACCAGTTACCAGACTCCCTCATCCTCTGGTCTCCCGTTGGTTTCAGCCACTGCGGGGAGGCCAGCAAGAGTGGTCGGGAGAGAAGGAAGGGTCATATTGGAGTAAGTTTCCCCAACTTCCTCCCTCTTACATCACCCCTGGCTCCTGAGTCCCTTAACCACAGGTTTCAGCTCCAGTCAAGGAGCTTCTCTCCACGTTCCTCTCTCCTTCTGGGGCCATCAACAGTCCCTCTATTTACCCGGTCAAGTCTGGAGTGGTGACAGTCCTTACGATCATGAGTTCTGGCCCAATACCCTACCCACACCTTTGTAAACAAACCCTTTAGTAATCTCACTTTAGATTATATGGTCTGAATTTGCCATCTGTTTGTAGTGGGAACACTTGTCTGATAATCCACCTTCTTCCTGGTGGGATTGGGGAAGTTCTGACTGAACAGGGGATCAGGGTCCACAGCCCAGAGCGGGCTTGCTGGTTAGAGGGACTTTCCAGAATAGGCACTGGTAACCGTGGTTCCAGGTGAGGTCTGGGGAAGGCTGATGCACTTGAGGGCACGTTGGTAGTTGTTTTCTGGGTCCCTGCCTGCCTCAGGGACACCCCCAGACCTTGGGGAGGAGAGTTACTTATGTCCTTTTCCGTCTACCCCCGACTCCCAACATACACTAAATTCAGAAGGACTTTAACTTTTACCTGTACTTTGGAACCAATGAACATGTCAGAAGGAGACGGTAGGATGGTAGCACGGTGCTGCAGTTAAGGGCTTGGACTGCAGAGTCAGCTAGACCTGGGTTCAAATCCTGCCTCTGCTACGTGCTGCTGCGCAACCTTTTTTTTTTTTTTTTTTTTTTTTTGCGGTATGCGGGCCTCCCACTGCCGTGGCCTCCCCCGTCGCGGAGCACAGGCTCCGGACGCGCAGGCTCCGGACGCGCAGGCTCAGCGGCCATGGCTCACGGGCCCAGCCGCCCCGCGGCATATGGGATCCTCCCAGACCGGGGCACGAACCCGTATCCCCTGCATCGGCAGGCGGACTCTCAACCACTTGCGCCACCAGGGAGGCCCTGCGCAACCTTTTTTTAAAAATCTTTATTGGAGTATAATTGCTTTACAATGGTGTGTTAGTTTCTGCTGTATAACAGAGTGAATCAGCTATACGTATACATATATCCCCATATCTCCTCCCTCTTGCGTCTCCCTCCCACCCTCCCTATCCCACCCCTCAGCACCGAGCTGATCTCCCTGTGCTCTGCGGCGGCTTCCCACTAGCTATCTATTTTACATTTAGTGGTGTATATATGTCAATGTCACTCTCTCACTTTGTCCCACTGCTGGGCAACCTTGAACAAGTTACTTCACCTCTCTAGTCTTTCTGTGTGTTTGAAATTTTTATAATAAAAAGTTTGAACTTCATGTACCAATAAGAGTTCGGTGGAAGATGAGGCCCCAGAAAATTTCTCTTAAGTCTTCTTACTACTTGAGAAACAAACTAATGCATAATAAACCCTCCTGTTCACTATTCAACTGCTCACAGATGTTCATCTTCCTTTCAGAGGCTGTTTTGAGGTCATCTGTCAGCAAGGAGTGGAGAAGTGTTTTGCTATAAAAACAGCAAAGGGTGTTATATTTAAACTATACTCCACTTTGTACTTTCTAAAATAATGTTTTCTAAGGGAATAAGTTCACTGGGTGGCATAGTTTGTTTTTAGATTGGGTTGGAGACTTAAAAAAAAAAACATTATTTAGATTAGAGCCTCACCAAAACAGTGTCTTTTCAGGGAAGACAATGGTGTAGTGAGAGAAAGAGCACTGGGCTGAGAAGAGTGAGTGAGCTCACCTCCGTTTTATTTCAGCTTCCTCACTGACAAGCTGTGCGCCTTCGGGCAGGTCATTTAGCTTCTCAATTTCCATAGGTAAGTAATAAGAGAATTGAGCTAATTTCTCCGGTTCCTTCCAATTCCAAACATTTTATTTTTAATGATAACTTTCTGACTAAGTATATTCGTGTTCATTAGAGAAAATCAGGAGTGTGTAGAAAAGGCAAGAACAGAAATAAAATTAATTGTAGTTCTACCACCCAAAAGATAACTCTTTTTTTTTTTCTTTTTTTGCGGTACGCGGGCCTCTCACTGTTGTGGCCTCTCCCGTTGCGGAGCACAGGCTCCGGACGCGCAGGCTCAGCGGCCATGGCTCACGGGCCCAGCCGCTCCGCGGCACGTGGGATCTTCCCGGACCGGGGCACGAACCCGTGTCCCCTGCATCGGCAGGCGGACTCTCAACCACTGCGCCACCAGGGAAGCCCCTCTACCACCCAAAAGATAACTCTTAATGTTTTTCAATGCTTGTATGTGTTATTAGTCTTAATAATCAAATGCATGTAACATATTTTGTTGAACAACTAATCCGTGGGTTGTGTCAACCACTGAAGGAGCATAAAGCTGAGTAAACGTGGTCTCTGCCCTGTAGGAGTTGGTAGTTTCATGGGAACACTGTTCCCTACAGCTTTACATGTCGGGTGCTTCCCGTGAGACAGAGAAGCCCTTTCATCTGTCACTTAAATCTGCTGAGTTTTCGTGCCATTTGTGATATAGTTTTACTCATATGTGAAGACTTTTTTCCTGGATGTTACTTCTTCTGATGATGTGCAGAAGCAGAGCTCTAACAGGCAGGCTAATGGCGAGAGGACAGACTTCGTCCATTCTATTCAGTTTCTTTGACTACCTCCCCCAAAGGTATTAGAACTGATAGGGAGAAACAACTTGTCTGCTTTGAATCTCTCCTGCTCTTCCTGAGGCCACACTGCCATGCCTGATGAAGGCATAATGGGCAGAATGACAGCCACAGAGTGGAGGAAGCTTTAGGAATAACAGATCACCTGGAAGCCAACCCTGCTTCCCTGGGACAATTCACCTTGCAGCAGGAAGCAGCTAGAAATCTGGCCTAATGTGCTAAAAGAGGGGAGAGGGCAGGGAGGAAGGGGATAGGAATATTGAGAGACTTCAGCTTATTTGGATAAAGTGTGTTAATAAAGGCCACTTAACTTTCATCCAGCATGCCAAGGATGCTATATTTATTCATGAAAGTTTTAGTATATTTTTCCACTCCAGTTTTGAAGTGGAAGTACGTGATCCCTGCTTGGCTGAGTGCCCTGCTTACACAGCACCATCCCTGTACCTTTGCCCTAGTTTCAGGGGAATCTGGGTCTGTAGCTGAAGCAGTCAAGAGCAGTTTTCTTGCATTATATGCACCTTCCCTGAGCCTTTCAAGTAAATGGTTGGTCAGTTTGAACAGTAATTACTGTGTGTTTTTTCTGCCACAAACTTTGAATATGGTATCTTTGAATTTAGCTTAGATAAATATCTACTACCACTTCATTATTTGGAAAAAATCCTTAGCCCACCCTCACAAATGAAATTTGTCTTCTAAGATGTGGGAAAGAGACTTGAAAGAAGAAATAGATATTACTGATAGCATGCATTTGAGATTTCCTTGTTTTTAAGAAATTCAGACCTGACCATAACTTATTTTGGGTGTTATCCAGAAAGAGAAAAACAAAACAATATCCAAGGCTGAAAATCAACTTTGGATTATATGTGGAGAAGGAAATTCTAATGCCATGAGAGGAACAGGCCTTGGAAAATCTACCTTCCATGTCAGAGTGGCACAGACCACATGCAGCATAGAAACTTGGGTGTTGTTCAGCTTGAAAGAGAAAGTTCAGGAGTAACATGCTAGCTGTCTGCAGATATATAAAGGGCTATCATGTTGAACGGGGATTACATTGTTTCTGTGTGTGATGCAAAGGGGATGAACTGCTATATGAATGTGTAAACCCGAGAGAGAGACAGGTTTCTCTTTAGCATAAGGAGACATTTCCAGGGAGTGGTGCAGAGATGGGAAGACATCTTTGTGGAGAGCGGTAGAAAGGTTCTGGTCACTAGGCAGAGGCTGGGAGGCTGCTCATCGTCTCTTCTCATCCCACTCTTCCTCTTACTTGCTACACTCCCACCATGCTTCTTTTTTCCAGGTCCCCAAAGGAGCCAGGCTCTTTTCCACAGTTGTCACCCGTGCCTGACACTTCAGCCTGCTAAATCTTTTTCTTCCTGTAGGTCTCAGCCTAATTGTTATATCCTCATATAGGTCTTTCCTGATCCCTTACTTAAAGAGGGTCTTACTATTAAAATTATACCGTAACACCTTGTATTTTTCCTTTATAGCACTTACCAAATTTAGGCCTGTGTGTGTGTGTATACATGCACAACGTATCACATGTATATCATATATATTTCACATGTATATACACACATGTTTATGTAAAACAAGACAAATTAATTTGTGTCACCATTTGTTTGACGTATGTTTCACCACTAGAAGGTGAGCTTTTTGCAAAAGGTACCGTGTATGTTTTGTTCATTCTATTGTGTACAGTGCTTGGAACATAGTAGGTGTTCAATAAGTGTGTTAAATGAATGAATGAATGAATGAGATTCAACCATCAGGGTGTGTTGATTAGTATGACTCTAAGAGTGGGACGTGAACTGCTAGAGATGATTTTAGATGGGGCCTGGATCCAGCACTAAATAATATTGCATCATCGTGTGTGAAAGTAATTTCTTTTCAACTTAATTTCAGTCCTGATTTTGTGAAAGAGAAAAGTTTGGCTTAGTCTTTAATAACTGCTCTAACGCTTGCCAGTCTCCCTTGGCAATGCAGAGAGAGATCAGGCAACACTATCTAGCTGGAATTTAATAACATGCTTTGTTTTTATTTCATTCAGTCGTGGTTGCTTTCATTTGTGGCAAGGGATATTGATTTTTCCTTTATGGACTTGATCCAAAGTTTTCTTTTAAAATAAAACTGTATAAGTAAAAATGTGTGTTTATTTAATGAAAAATAGTAAGGAAATAATGTACAGTTATGACATGGTGGTGATTCTTGAATGTCTGAAATTTTGGTTCTTGGAGGATCTGAAATTTTGGAATAGTCTAGAAGGTCACTGGTTCCCCAGAGTCCATCTCCAAACCAGTTCAGGTCCATGACAGAGTAAATGAAGTCAGTTTCATAAAGCTAAATTGAATCATTATCATTCTGATAGCATGTCCTTTTTTTGTATTAAAGTATCCTTTTCCGAAATAGATGGTGATTTTAAAAAGTCCTCAACTTGGCAAAATAAAGTGTTGGCAGCTCCATATTATTCCTTCCCTTTTAATTATGTAGGGATGATGGTGTGGAGGAGGCAGTTTCACCTGCCTTGGAATCCAAAAGTCTGGGCCCCACTGAAATTAGAGAACCTTTGTGGTCCTTTCCAGCGGGGAGAGTGGATTTAGTAGTTGCATGTAAAATCTTGTGTGCCCTGTGTGTGTGTGTGTGTGTGCGCGCGTGCGCACGTGCATGCATGTGCGCACAGTGGTCCCCTGGTCCCCATCCTTTCTGTTAAAAGGATTTGTGTGTTTTCCATTTATTTCAAGTAGGGATTCCAAGTACCATATTTATAACGAAAGAGGATGTGTAAATAATTTATAGAAATGATCAGTAGTGCATGAGGGGTGTTATGGGAGAGAGAGACAGTGGAGGTGGGGGTGGGATGTTCCTGTAGCGTCTTCAGTTGGAGGGAAGAAAGGGTTGGGAGGGGTCCGAGGCTGGTGGCTCTGAGGTGGCAGAATGGACATTCTGAGGGCAGCAGCCTTCCTTCCTGTTCCCTGAGGTGAGGTGTTTGGGGCCGGGTAAGGAAGAGAGCAGAGGTTGGCAGGGGAGAGACAGGCCGGTCATCTGTGGAAGGAGCCACAAGTCAAGGGCTGCTGAGCACCAGGAGGCCTCTGTCACCCAGGCAACGGCCCAAGAGAAAGTTGTCCTGTGGCAGCGTTGTAGCTGCTGCCTTTTCCTTCCATTTTTGTCGGTGCCGAGTTTGCTTTGCTTATAGAACCCAAACCCGGAGGCTAAGACACTCACATTCCTGTTAGAAATTCAGCAGAGATATTAAGACTGGAGAGATTATAGCTTACTGATTGAGTCAGTTTGGGCAAGTGCCTGATTAAAAACATCCAAAGAACCAGACCCTTAACATGATTGAAACTGGATGTAACCCATGGTCAGTGTTTGCCTTTGAAGCTGTTGCCCTTGGCGACATTCTGACTGTGTGGTTGGTATCATCTCTCACCGTCTGAGCTGGTTATATCCATGGTATATATGTGTGTGTTTGTGTGTGTGCACATGTCCAAGTGGTTGTTCAAATCTGAGCCATGTAATCAAAGGTCCACACTTTCAACTCAGCAAATACTCAGTGGATACTTATGGAGCCCCTGTCAAGCATCACGGTGGGAGGGGTGCTCCGTGAATGGTGTGTGTCCATGTCTGCTCATTCATACAACTCACATTTGCAACAATATAGTGTATGTTAGGGTGAAACAAGTACTGCTAGAAAGGGATCGACACGATATTCTAGGACCACAGAGCAGGAAACATTTACTTCTCGGTGGAGAAATTAAACAAGGCTTTGTTGACATTTGATATGGGCCCTGAGAAGATGGTGTGGGGTGGCGGGTGGATGGTAAGGATATGTGATCCTGTGGTAAGAAAAGCATGAATGAAGATATAGGAGAACATTTGTTTGGGAAACGGTGCGCTGAGAAGTAAACCTCCAGATTATCACGCAGCACATGGGTAGTAGTATTGGTAAGGGCTATCTTTATACTTTCTGTTCAGACAGTGTCGCACAGTAGTGGCAATAGATGGTACTGATGGAGACATGGGAATGCCATAGGGCAATGGGAGAAAGTCAGGAGGCAATGCAGATTGACAGCTAGTAGGGGAATATAGACCTAACTTATGGTCTTCAATTAATAGATGTTTTTGTGAAGAAGGTTCCAGTAGACATATATTTTACTCTAGATATTGATGTTTGGGAGGGATGCATTTAAGAACATATAGACTATTAGACGACCAAATGAATAATGTTACATCCAGCAGAGTATGATTTTCTTTATACTTAAACCACAGTCAACAGAACTATATTTTTCTTTGGGAAGTCAGAATTCTTTTAATGTAATATGCGTAAAGAGAGCTTCCTAGTTTAAAGTATGTTGTCCATGACAAGAGATGATCTTTTCCCCAAATAACCCAAATGTTACACTTCTGAGTTAAAAGCAACTTGAACCCAATGAGTAGAACTACAAATCCGCTGTTGACTGTTAATGAGTCTGCATTAAACTGAGTGGTCTTTCTGAGTGTTTGCCAGCAGATGGTGACAGTGCCGTCTCTGCAGTTTGTTTCCTTTTATTTATTTATTATTTAGAAAACATATACTACCTGTTCATTACAGGACAAATTAGAAAGCTCATTAGAGAAGCGTGGGTGGGAGTCACATGGTCCCACCATCCATAGGTAATCACTTATGGAGTTCTGGCATATGACGCATTGGTTGCACACTGACCAAAGCCAGCTCAGTAGTTCACAATTAATAAGCTCATGCTTGGAAGATATCAGTTGCCTCCAATGAGTACAGATCCTTGGAGGTGAGGACCATGGGTCTCCACTCCCACAGCCTCCCTAAGAGTTAGAAGGGTAAATCAGAAGCCATTCTCTGAACCAAATCCTGCTACAGGGACAAACATGCGTCACCAAACGGGCACACAGCCCATGCTGGGAATTGCTGGTGAGCCCCTGACTCCCGGCCTTCTAGGCACTCAGAGGAGCGCCTTGAGTGAAAGAAAGCCTGTGGGACGAGCGGCGTCAGCGCTGCGGCTGTCGGATTCAGCCAGCCTCCTAGGCTGCTCAGGTCCCAGAACCCACCATCACAGGAGCTGCAGGGACATAGGCAGCTGGGCTCGCCTAATTCTCATACCCTGGTCATGGCCTAGTTGCCTGTATTGCATTTCAGGCGGATCCATGTGTTTTCAACACCTGTCTTTTCATCAATAAAAACCATTTCCAATATCCATTATAGTTATTAACAAACCCTCTGATATTGATCAAAGGTAAAGGTAGTTGAAGCCTTTTAATAGCCACCTCTGGAGTGTCAACTTTAGAGTCTTCCAAACGCTAACTAACTGCTTACTCCTAGGATATAAATTAAAACTCACATATATATATATATCACACTGTTTATGCCAGAGTATTTGGAAGAGAATTACAGTTTTTCAATTTATATGTTGGGGTATGGGTGTGTGTATATAAGTTGCTTAACACTTTTCGATTTATTTTTTTAATTATTATTATTATTATTATTTTTTGCGGTACGCGGGCCTCTCACTGTTGTGGCCTCTCCCGTTGCGGAGCACAGGCTCCGGACGCGCAGGCTCAGTGGCCATGGCTCATGGGCCCAGCTGCTCCGCGGCATGTGGGATCTTCCCGGACCGGGGCACGAACCCGTGTCCCCTGCATCGGCAGGCAGACTCTCAACCACTGCGCCACCAGGGAAGCCCCTCAATTTATATTCTTTATATGTGTGTCTGTATTGCTTAACAAAAGTGGAATTACATGCTATACATGGGGTTATAACCTGCCTCTGTCACTAATAGCATGTTATGAATGTCTTAAAATACGTTGAAAGGTAAGGACGACTGTAAGTTCATATTGAAGTATAAACCACTTACCTTAGATCTTTCTGAGAGAAAGACTGGGTTCCACAAGGGGAATGAGGTAAGTGAGATCCAGCAAGGAGAAAGAACCAGAAAGGAGAGGCTGGAGTTTGGTCTAAAACTCACCTTGGACGACAGGTTTGCTTTCCAAGGCTTTTCTGTTTTGTCACTGGTATTTGTAATGGAACAATTTGTGAGTAAATTTGCATTTTAATTACCTCTGTTCTAGCTTGTTGGGTTGCTTAAAAAATTTTTCTCTCTCCCTCTGCTTCTCCCTGTGGCCAAACGAGCAGAGTTATAGTAGGGATTTAGTGAAAATTTAGTTTTTAATCCTTTTAATAGACGCTCTCCTTTAAAAGGATACACGTCTGCTCTTCAGGTGCTGCCTGCTTTCCGCTCTTGAAAATCCCGGGTCCACTTTTCTCCGTAGTGTTCTCGTCTGTTTGAAGAATATCCTTCAGTGCTTGTGCTGTGTACTGGTTCCACCCTCTCACTGTGTTTCCCCCAAGACTGTTCTCCCATTCTCCAAGGCAAACCCCTCATTTCTGTTTCTTCTTTTTTGAAGTCTTCCCTAGATCCCATCATCTGCTCGCGTGCCTCCTGTATTCAAGCAATGATGAACTGTTTCTGAATACACACTCTCTAAAATCTCTGCTTTTTTGTACTCATAACTGTCCAATTAATAAACTCTTTAAAAAAACTTCTTTTAGATATAAAAGGAATATATCGTCATAAAAACGTAAATCCAGGGCTTCCCTGGTGGCGCAGTGGTTGAGAGTCTGCTTGCCGATGCAGGGGACACGGGTTCATGCCCCCGTCCGGGAGGATCCCACATGCCGCGGAGCGGCTGGGCCCGTGAGCCATGGCCGCTGAGCCTGCGCGTCCGGAGCCTGTGCTCCGCAACGGGAGAGGCCACAACAGTGAGAGGCCCGCGTACCGCAAAAACAAAAAACAAAAAACAAAACAAAAAAAAACGTAAATCCAGAGAAAGTGAGAATATGAAATTCCCTCTCCTCATCCTTCACCCTACCCCACCAGCTCTAATATGCCTAATATGGCTTGTTGTGTATCTTTTCAGACTTTCCCTATTCATATACAAACAAAATATATATAAAATTATTTCTACAAAAATAAGATCACACTGTTCTATAACTTGCCTTTTAAAACTTAGTATGCTATTTGTAAGTTTTATTTCATTTTTTTCATGATTATATTCTGGCGTACATCATACTTTATTTAAACAGTCCCCTCTTGGTGGACATTTAAGTCATTTCCAGTGTCATCTTATCATATACAGTGATGCAGTAAACATCTTTTTACACAGACCTTTGTGTACGTTTCCTGGAATAATTCTCAGTAGAAGAGGAACTTCTGGGTCAAGGGGTCTGCACATTTTAAGTACCGTTAAATATTTAGAGATTGCTCTCTAAAGAGGCTATACTTAACACTAATTTACACTCTCATCGCCATCATTAAGTCTTTGTCTCACCTTCAGTGTCACTATCTTAGGGAAGCCTGACTTGTCACCTTTACCTCAGGCAGCGTGGGTGCCCCTCCTTTCTTCTCAAGGGTCCCACCAAAGTTCTGGTTCGTTCCCAAATTTTGGCACTCACCCCAGTATCTGAATGTTTGTTAGGTAATCAGTCTCGCCACTACATCACTGAGCTCTTTATTTTTCCTATAAGTTTTTTTTTTTTCTGATTTCACAAGTCACCCATGTTCACTATATAAAATACCAACATTATGGAAATACCTTACATTAAGGAAATACAAAAGCTCGATCTTTGTTTATTTTAGAAAGTCTGTTCACACATGCCTCTCTCCTTAGCAGTGACAGCATGACCGTACTAACTGGTGCATGTGTGTGTCTCACCTGCAGGCCTGAGTTCCTGAAGGGGAAGGGACCATATCTTTTCAGCTTTGTGCCCCAGCGCTCACTGTGGTGCATAGTGCATCTCAGTGAATGTTTGTCACCTGACAGGATGGGGGGAATGAGATAAGCCTCAGAAAACGTGCCAAGTTACGGAAGTGCCTCTAGTGGATTCCAGTGTGACCTATGTATTGTTTGGCTTAGCCTCCTTTAAAAGGGTTGACTTTGAATGGACTCCCTCACAGTAGCAGGCCCTTAACAGAAACTCTGATTCTGATGAAATTCACACTCTTCTAGAAGATTTGGTTTCATAGCCTTCAGGACCTATTTAGTTCCTGGAACAAAAGCAAATGCAGGAGCCTGGGAAGCAGTTATTAGCTGAGGGAGATTGGTTTACCAATGTGATTTGTTGCTACGTGTGTTTATTATCCACTGGCTCTGTGCTCACGAAGTCAATATCCCCTGCCTTCTGCTGAGCCAGGCAATCTGGTGAAATAAGAAGTGAAGCCAGGCCCTGTTCAAGTTCCAGAATCTAATTGCAACCACAATAATAGCTACTATATACTGGATGTTTTACATGTCATTTAATCCTCATAAAAACCCTATGAGGAAAGTATTGTTTTCCTCCAGGTTCTCGATGATATTTGGCCTCAGAGAGGTAAACTTTCCAAGGTCACACAGCTATTAAGTGGCAGTGTGTGGCTTTGAATCCAAGTCTTTTTGTTAATAAACCATCTCTACTACCTTTTTTGATCCTCTTTCCTGTCTCCAGGCGCCCAAAATGGTCCTTCCGCTATGGAACAGGAAAAGTAGATCATCTGATAGAAAAGCTCAGAGTCCCTTTGTTCATTGAAAACACTCTTCAAATCCTCAAGAAAACACCTCATCTTTTACTTCATTTTATTCTCCTCTTTTAAAATCATAGACCCTTAGAGATGAAAGGGATTAAGCCCCCAGTTCACTTGCTTTTGGGGGAGGGGCAGGCAATGGCCGACTCGTTATCCTTTCTTACCATCGAGGTAGAAAGCCTTCCAGATTTCGCTACATGCATGGAAAGCCTGGTGTTGCTTTGGATTTATATGCGTGCAGAGCTAGAGTCTAATGGAATGAAACGTCATAGGTAAACTCCAAACTAGGACCAGAAACACAAGGATAGGCTCGTCCATGGACCCTATGAGGACCCACAAGTTGCCCCAAAGCCATGTTCCTACCAAGAGTCGAAACAAGATTTTGCAGGTTTCTTTTTGATTATATTCATCCCATCCCAAATGGTCAAACATTTCTTTCATTTCTGCTGATGTGTAGAAAAGGAGATATATGTCCGTAATCACTTATCTGAAATCTGTAAGGAAATGCTTTGCTTATTACATCTTATGTTGCATCAGGGACTGGGGTCGTACTCTGAAATCAGACATGTTCATATATCTGTGGTTCGACTTACCGTTATTAAGGAAAGACTATAAATATGTGTCACTTCGGGTCAGATTTTTGTTACCAGATGAGTTGCACACACTTAGGAAAAAGCTTTCATATTTCAGAACTTTCTGGGTTTCAGAATCACAGGTAAGGAGTTTGGGGCCTATAATTTCCTCCCTCTTTGCACTGGTAGAAGTTGAACTTGTGGACCACTAACATTATGTTTGATAGAGGACCCTCAGGCCCTTTGTTAAAGCAAAATAAACTTTGTTTCCAAGGAGGGGTCTGCCTCCTTGACATTTACGGGGCTGCTAAGCACCACTCTTGTGTGTGTGTGCGCGCGCGCTTGTTTCCTTGGTAGCTTAGTTCCACGCCTGACAGTTCCCAGGGTGGGGAACTCCCTCAGGCTGCTCCCCCTAACCGTAACCCCAACCAGTTCCTCAGCCACATCCCCTTTGCTCTCTCTCCTGAGTGGATCTGAACAGCCAGTTTCCACCGTTGTCTTTGTGAGGACTGTCACACTTCACACTGCCCAGCAGGCTGCTTTTCTCTAAGCCGCACACTCCCTGAGCCTTTGTTCCTTGGTTCTGGGAGCCTTCACCATGGCAACCATTTGGGCTCATCTCAGTCCATTCCCAGGTGGTCTCTGAGGCTTTGCCCACACGGTGCCACGCTGCAAAATGCAGTCTGGCCCACGAGTTTGCTTTCCCATTTTAATCGCTTATTTTTACTTGCGGCACAGTCCCAAGGATGTTTCTGCAGAGGGATGGGTTTCGCCATGCCGGTGACCAGCCCGCTGTCTCTCACCCTCCTCGGTGCGAGACGCAGTCACTTCTGACACCCACAGTGACGCCTCACCGTTTGCAGAGCCTTGAGATGAGGACAGGCCGAAGCCAGGTGGTTCGGCAAACTCTTGTTTCTGTTCCCACTTCGGTTCCTTGCGGCCTCTTACGTTCTGACCGTTTCCAGAGCCTTCCTGAGATGAGGACAGGCCGAAGCCAGATGGTTCGGCAAACTCTTGTTTCTGTTCCCACTTTGGTTCCTTGCGGCCTCTTACGTTCTGATAGCAGTTGCTTTTCCAGTTTGTGGACTCCATCAAGCAGTGAGTATCTTCAGAAACTATTTGCACCCTGAAGGGTCTGGCCGTTGCTGCCGGTGGCTGGAGTTTGACAGCTGGTACCATCACCTTCTCTCAGCACCTGATTTATCAGAGTGCAATATTCATGCCATGTGGCTTTTGGGCCAAGAGTATTCAATCATCCAGTGACTTAAATTGCCAAGGAAACAATGTCTGCTGAGACTTTAGGATTTACTACCTGTTCCCAGGCTCTAGAATTTATTGCTGACACAGTTTATTCTCATAATCACCCAGATCTGTGAAGTGTGTAAATCTTTGAACTTTTCTGCAAAATTCACTTTTCTGCATGCAGGGCCTTGAACAGGGGCCCAGAGAACATGGGCTTTAGGGGATCCATGAACTTCTGGAAATTGTATGCACTATTTTGTATGGATGTGGGTTTGGGCATTTTTTGAGGAGAGGCTTGTACTGAGTCCTTAGCATCCAATCCCAAAGCAGTGTGGCCCCAGGAAAATAATTTAGTCTTCTGAGCCTCTGGAAAATGAGAATAATAAGAGATCTTACCCCATTCATTCGCATGAGGATACAATGAGAAAATGCGTATAAACTGCCTGGTACAGTGTCCATAAACATTCAGTAAATGTTAGCTATCACTATTCATCTGTGATCCTCGAAAAGTTAAAATTATGCGACGGCTTTCTATGCCATAGACTTAGGTAGCAGATATATCATCAGTAATATTTATCAACATTGTTACAGCCCGTTATGCTGTGCCAAGAATCTTTGCCATACTACCTCATGTGATCTTCACAGCATCCTCGTTGGTAGGTGGGAGGGACTGCATAACTATCTTCTCCCACAGATGAGAAAACTGAGGCTTAAGGGAGACAAGACCACCCAGCTAACAAGGCTCAGAAAAATGGCTTCTGCTCGCGTTCTAGTGACCTGACAGATCATAAGACAGTTACAATATACAGAGTGTGATGAGTGCCTTGACCCTTGAAGTCCAGGAAGTTACGGCAGTCAGGAGGGTCAAGGAAGGCTTCCTGGAATAAATGACTCTTAATCTGAGCCCTGAAATGGAGGTAGGAATAGGCCAGGTGGAGAGTGGGCTGTGGCAGTGTTACCTGCAGAGGCATTAGCACGTGCCAGTTCCTAGAGCAGGGGCACCTCAGTGGTCAGGCGCCTCTTGGCAAGAGGGGATGGAGATAAGGCAAAAAGAGCAGTTTTCAGGACTCCTCCCCTAAAAAAAAAAGATGAATCACTGAAGAAAGAGGAAAGGGGTAGAGCGAGAATTACGTTTGGGTTTCTAGGCGTACCTACGAACTGTGCCGCCCTTTAAAAGAATTCTGGGGGTGTGCTGGATATGTTAAGAGAGGAAGAGCACGTCTAAAATGGCCCGTATGCCGTGAGTTCAGCTGTGTAGAAACGAATCTACTGAGGACCAAGACTTAGAAATTCAGTGGAAGAAGGAAAGTAACTCTTGTGTTGAGGTGATACTTTTTTTGTTCTTTACAAGTAAGTCCAAACTTTATTTAAAACTACATTTTAAAGTTAACATTACCAAACATCACAATGGGGAAAAAAAATAAATGACAGAAAGAGAAAGAAAAAACCCCACAGTGGAGGTGATACATTTTTGAAACTCATTTTAATGTGTTGTTTTTTAGTTTTTGTTTTAGTTGCTTGGTGCTCCCAATACCTGGCCTGGGTGGTCCAGGCTCCAGCATTCATTTCACCGGGCTTCCAGCCTCTTTAGTTCCTAGTCATTCATTCATTAGTTCATTTCATGCTTGCAGGCAGTGGGCTTGAGCACGTCTCAGTTATGTCTGTGTGTCCGTCCCTGACTGGGTCAGCATTCAGAGAGCCCAGAGCCCCTTCCCTCTGTGTCTAGACAAGATCACGTGTTCTCTCACTTGCTTTCAGGACACCTGTAATTAATACTCCCCTTTTGTTCACGTGAGGAAAAAGAAAAGGCAGTGCCGGTTAGTGAACAAGGCTCCTTCCACAATCCAGATGGAATGAAGCCGGGAAATTAAGTAACCAGAGAGGTGACAACTGAAATAACTGGGTATCAGGCAGAAACGTCCATTTGACCTGGCTTATTACTGTTTGGAAAATTGCCTGGTTCCTTCTAAGTTTTCCACAGGGATCAAAGGCTTTGTTTGCTCTGAATGTGTTTTTAAGCAGGTAATTGGAAGCTTTCCCTTTCGTGCAGGTCAATGAGAAAAAAGCACTGTGCTGCCGTGAGCGTGGGCATCCACAAGCAACCTCGACCCCCGGTGCTCTTCACATGTTCTGTGCATTTCTGACGTTCTGTAACTTCCGAAGGCAGCCTCAGGACACAGGGACAGTTAAAAGCTGTGTTTAAGATGCGATACATAGATCTGCTTTAAAATGCTCCAACACACACACAATGTGTGGGAGGGTATGCAATAAGATGGGCAAGGAGTATATGGGTTCTTTATACTATTGCCTTCACCTTGTATATCTTTGAAATTTTTCACAAGAAAAAAAAGCTTGAATAACGTTTAAAAGACTGGTAACAAAATACTTACTGGAAATAAATATGAGAAGCCCTACGTGACAGTATACCCTCTGATACCTTTGGGGACAGCCAACTCCAGATGCCTCCTTGGGCCCTAGAGTGAATGGGAGCTGATGGGGCAGGGGAAGTAGAGGTACCCAGAGGTGGCAGCTGTCCGTGGACCTGGGGCTCATTAGAATATGTAACACAAAAAGGGTAATTAGGGCTTCCCTGGTGGCGCAGTGGTTGAGAGTCCGCCTGCTGATGCAGGGGACACGGGTTCGTGCCCCGGTCTGGGAGGATCCCACATGCCGCGGAGCGGCTGGGCCCGTGAGCCATGGCCGCTGAGGAGCCTGCGCGTCCGGAGCCTGTGCTCCGTAACAGGAGAGGCCACAACAGTGAGAGGCCCGCGTACCGCAAAAAAAAAAGAAAAGGGTAATTATATGAATTTTAGTAAACCAGAAAGAAATACTCCAAAATTCTACTCCTGAATAGTTCATTTTCTTATTTTATATTTTCAAAGTTTTCTACAATACAGAGTTAAAAGAACTCTCTTTAACTCTCTGTCATCACCTTAAGAACCCTGAAGCTCTGATGATGGGATTACATGTAACTCAAGTAAGTGATGAGGAACTTGCCCCAAGCCCCACATCCAGTTAGAGGTAGAACTTGGCCAGGTATGAAGATTTATACTATGCTTTAAAAAAAAAAAAAACATTGCTTTAGCTCTGGACCCTTTTCAAAATGAGCATGGTCTTTTAAAAACTCCTAATCAGGACTTCCCTGGTGGCGCAGTGGTTAAGAATCCGCCTGCCAATGCAGGGGACACGGGTTCGAGCCCTAGTCCGGGAAGATCCCACATGCCGCGGAGCAACTAAACACCACAGCTACTGAGCCTGCGCTCTAGAGCCCGCGAGCCACTACTACTGAGCCCACGTGCCTCAACTACTGACGCCTGCACACCTAGAGCTCGTGCTCCACAAGAGAAGCCACCGCAATGAGAGGCCCGCGCACCGCAACAAAGACACAACACAGCCAAAAAATTAAATTAATTAATAAAATAAAATAAAATAAAATAAAACCTCCTAACCAACCACATCCCAGCTTCCTCATCTTCCTTCTGTATTGTGCTTGGCATTCCCTGACAGACAGTTGTCTTCCCACATTCAAATTGTTGATACCTAAGGTGGTACATATTCCTTGCAGGGACATCAGTGAGTCACGGTCAATTGATATATTTTTTTAATTGGTCAATAATTACATTTATTTATTTACATTTATTGACGTATAGTTGATATACAATGCTGTGCCAATCTCTGCTGTACAGCAAAGTGACTCAGTTTTACACACATACAGACATTCTTTTTCTATATTCTTTTCCATTATGGTTTATCACAGTACACTGAGTATAATTCCCTGTGCTATTAGGACCTTGTTGTTTACCCATTCTAAATGTAATAGTTTGCATCTACCAACCCCAAACTCCCAGTCTATCCCTCTCCCTCCCCCCCTCCCCCTTGGCAACCACAAGTCTGTTCTCTGTGAGTCTATTTCTGTTTTGCAGATAGGTTCATTTGTGCCATATTTTCAATTCCACGCATAAATGATATCTTATGGTAGTTTTCTCTGTCTGACTTACTTCACTTCGTATGATAATCTCTAGTTGCATCCATGTTGCTGCAAAATGGCATCCATTGGTATTGAACATACGTTTATTGTCAGACACTGTGTTAGGCACCAAGAATATAATGGTGAACAAGACACAGTCCTTGACTTGAAAAGTTTACACAGGCTGGGGAAGCAAACAAATAAACCAGCACTTACAACAGAGGGGGATCCCTGCTTTGATAAGGGCAGGCTTGGGAACATGGCTGTATGGGGAGAGGGGTGTGAGCACTGACCTGGCCTTGGGGACGGGGGTGTATTCCAAGGGAGGTTTCCCTCAGGAAGTCATGCCAAGCCAGCATCTGAAAAGGCTGTTAGCTAGAAAGAGGGATGCAGAAAGATGGGGGGAAGCTGCCCAGGCAGAGGAAAGTAATTACAGCCTTTCCCAAAGCACGTGCCTGAGGGCTGCAGGGTACTGATACTGGATTTAGTCACACCGCCTGTGTTTGCAAAGGAAACTTATTTTTCTAGAGAGAACTCATTCCTCACTTGAGCTCCTCTCCTCACCCACACTGGGTAACAGAGGACAACCAAGTCCTACTGCAGTTGGATAACTTTTCATCCAACAGCTGAAGTGGGCTCTTTAGGTAACTTGGCTTTGTCTGGAGGCCTCCGTCTTTCAGAGCCCTGTCCCCACTCCAGCTCCTCCTTAAGGGGGCACCGCAGACTAGCAGGGAAGAGTGGGTTCATGGCTGCATAGTGGCCGGGATAAGGGGCTGCATACTGAGCCTTCGGAGTCCCTGTCTGTGCCCGGGCCGGCCTGCTTCCTGGAGGGTAGTGGCAGAAATGCCTCTGGTGCTGCCTGGCTTCTCAGGGTGGTGTATTGGCAACAACCATGGGGGCCCTGGGGCTGGCCGTTCGCCACTAGCTTCCAGGTCCCTCCGTGCACGCTGGCCAGCCCTCAAATACAAAAGGGGGAAAAAAGCACAGTGACAGATTTTAACATTACTCCTATTTGTTATCTTTGTACACCCGGCAGTTGGGTAAGTTTCTGGCCACAGAAGTTTGGCACCTCAGGTAATACATATTAGCTCCTCATGCTCTTCCTCCTGGTCCAGTTTCTCCCTCTTCCCTCAAAGAGAGGACAGAAGGGAAGAAGATCCTTATGGGCTCAAAGTGGCATTTGGGAGATGAGACCCTTGGTACTCAAACAGTATGGGATTTTAGACTTTTAAAATGAGAATAAAGTGTGCAAAAAAAAAAAAAAAAAGGCTTCCCTGGTAGCGCAGTGGTTGAGAGTCCGCCTGCCAATGTAGGGGACACGGGTTCATGCCCCGGTCCCGGAAAAGCCCACATGCCGCGGAGCGGCTGGGCCCGTGAGCCATGGCCGCTGAGCCTGCGCGTCCGGAGCCTGTGCTCCGCAACGGGGGAGGCCACAGCAGTGAGAGGCCCGCGTACCGCAAAAAAAAAAAAAAAAAAAAAAAAGAATAAAGTGGAAGAAACCTGCCCACATTCTCTAAACTTACTGAAGCCCTTTGAATTGTCAGTAAAGAACAACAATAATAAAGTTATTACAACTAATGTTTGTAAAGTGCCTGACAGTAATTTTTCCACAGAAGGGTGCCTGACTCATTGTGAGCACTCAGTGAATTGTTGCTGCTATTACAGTTCTTATTTTATTTAATCTCTGCACTGTCCTTCCTTCGTAGGTAAAGTTATGATCCCTTTTCACAGATGAGGAAACTGAGGCTCAGATAAAGCGACTTGCCCCAGAGCACCGTGTAGTGAGTGGGTGGCAGGTTGTCAATCTAGGTCTTCCTGCTCCAGCTCCCAGGCTCCTTCTTCAGTCTCCTTGGTTCCTCCATACCCGTCCCCCAGCCACTCCAGTTTACTTACAGAGTCTTAAGGTGAGACAGGATTTCCACCTTTAAACCAGCCCCAAGGGAAATCCTTAAAGTCTAAGACATAATCTTCCTTAGGTCTTAAGCACAGCTGAGCCACATGGGGTCAAACTAATAAGCTTTAGATTCTGTCCTGCAGATAAATTTAGAGGCAAATAAAAAGTACGAGTATGTTTTAACAGTTGTCTCCAGCTTTTAAGGTTAGATCCTATGTATGCGCGTACACACACACACACACACACACACACACACCTGATAAATTATTTTAGTAGGTATTGATGAGAACAGAATGCATGAGACTCATTTTCTTTAGGCTCACTAAGAGCTTTTTACATTGATTTAGAAAGTAATGAATGCACAGCTTGAACCATTTCTAATTCCAGCAAACTAACCAACCTAAAGAAACCTTACATTTCCTGGCAGCTTGCAAATAGGTCATTAGGGTTGACCATTACTGTGCAGAAAACAAAAGTGAGCAAACCTTTTGACCTGAGAATGGAAAGCAAGACCTTTCTCCTGATGTTCAGGAGTAAGAGAGCCGGCCCAGGAGCCGGGGACTCGGGCAGGAGGAGGATTAATCATTTAACACTTCCTGCCCTGACCCTACTGTGCTACCTACTCAGGTGGACTGCAAACAAGTGTGCAGATGAATAATTCACGCTGGCAATGGCTTTGACCTCTCTGAGCAGGGAGCAGGGAGCATCCGACCATAGAAAGACACACCCTGGCCTAAGGTTAAATCCTTGTTGTCTCCACCCTACTGCATTGGCTATTTCCTGTTCTTTTTTTTTTTTTGCGGTACCGGGCCTCTCACTGCTGTGGCCTCTCCCGTTGCGGAGCACAGGCTCCGGACGCGCAGGCTCAGCGGCCATGGCTCACGGGCCCAGCCGCTCCGCGGCATGTGGGATCTTCCCGGACCGGGGCACGAACCCGTGTCCCCTGCATCGGCAGGCAGACTCTCAACCACTGCGTCACCGGGGAAGCCCCATGACTCTTTTTGAATTATGGTTTTCTCAGGGTATATGCCCAGTAGTGGGATTGCTGGGTCATATGGTAGTTCTATTTGTAGTTTTTTAAGGAACCTCCATACTGTTCTCCATAGTGGCTGTACCAATTCACATTCCCACCAGCAGTGCAAGAGTGTTCCCTAAAATGGTTACGTTTATATTATGTATATTTTACCACACTAAAAAAAAAAAGAAGAAATTAAGTTGTTTTAATGTTCCTGCACCCGGGAGTCATCCAAGCCAACCTTGGCTGTCGGCCTCCCTGCTACTGCAGGTCCTGGGAACGGGACCCCAGCCTCCCTCCTCAGGCTTACATGCCCCCCGCTCCTCTAAATGAGTAGAGGTTACTCGACATTACCAAGTCTGTACTGAGCCCCCAGTTGTGCCAGGCTCCACTCCAGGCCCAGGACACACAGAGGTAAATGGATGAGTGCCCCCAGTCTGGTGAGGGACACAGACCCACAGCGGAGCACACTTCGCAGACAGCACAGGAAGAGCTGTGACGGGGTGGCCCGGCTGCTGAGGGAGGGCGGGAAGCCTTCGCAGGGTCCTGAAGCATGTGCCGGTGCCAGAGTGAAGCAGCGGGACCCTGGCAGAGGCTTGGCCACCGCAGATGTTTGCCCGAACGCTCCACTGAGTTCCTGCTTCCCCGTATTTGCTGGCGCCAGTCCTTCAGCTGGAGCGCTCTCTCCCCCTTCTTTGCCCTGAAAATCCTCCTAATGCTTATGGTGCCCGCCCAGATGCCACCTCCCTTCTGGAAGCGTTCCCCAAACCCAGCCCAAATTAGTCTCCCCTCCTCCTGAACTCCACAGCCACCTCTCGTATTTCCATTGAGCACGTATTTCATTCTGTCAGGTAATACAGCCATTTGTCTTTCTGCCTGTCTTGTTGGATACAGATTGGGATTTTTATAGATGCAAGTAAGAGAAACCAGCCGGAACCAGCATTAACATAACAGTCATTTATCAGAACACGAGGAGATGTCTTCCCAGACCAGGGCACTCTGTTCCGGCTCCCCGTCCTCAGCCTGCTGGCTTCCCAGTCCACGTGGCAGGGGCGGGGGGCACTCCAGGCTCCCAGCGCTGGTGTCTGTGCTTGGGTCAGCAGTCACCTCCTGACCAGTGAGCCGTGGCAGGGGAGCAGGGTCACACGCACACTTGGGGCGGGTCAAAGCCCGTGTACGCTGGGGAAGAGCAGCCTTGAGCCGTCCGTGTGGTGGACCCTGCAGACCACTCAGTCCCCCCAGCTTCCTCCCTGGGCTTCCCATCACGCTCCCCACCCCACCTCCTCCATGATTCTTTCTCGGCCCCGCTGGCTGTTCCCTTCTTTGTGGAAGCTGCTGCTTTCATCCTCCACCCCTGCTATTAGTGTTCTTTGTGATTTCACTGATGCATCTTCCCATTTTGCTCATTTTCTTTAGATTATCTCAGTAAGTCCCATGACTTCAACTGCTATCCGTTTGCATTCAAATTCAGTTACTGTTCAGATCTGAGTGCCTGACCCATGTATTCTGCTGCCTAGCAGTATCTCTCCAAGAGATGTCCCACTGTGCACAAAACTGCATGTGCCATCTGCCTGTCACCCCTGAGGCACCCCCATTCACCTGACCCCCCCGCATGCTCTATCTCTGTGAATGATATCAACAACTACCCCCTGTTAAATCTGCGAGCCGCCTTATTGCTTTCCTGTCCTGTACCAAATAAATCTAATCGGGCATGAAACGCTTTCCCTTAATGCCTCTCGAATTTGTCCATTGCCATGGCCTTAATTCAGGCCTGCCTGCATCATTTCTTACTAATTTGTAACTGGCCTCTTGTGCCACCTTGCAATTTGCTTCCCTAGAGTGCAGTCCATGTGATCTTTCTAAATAAAAAAATCTGGTTATTTCAGTTCCTTGATTAAACTCCTTCAGTGCCTCCTCAATGCCACTGGAATAAAAGTCAGACCTCAGTGTGTGAGACACAGAACTCTCCCACACCCACCTGCCTGTCTAAGAAACCTCAGCTCTTGGTTCCCTCCAGCCTTAGAATTTCTGAGTCTGCCTTGTTCTCCAACACTCCCCTCCATGCCTTCTTTTTAAGAAAAAATAAATAAATAAGGTTTTATTATTTACAAACAAAGCGTTAACACAAGAGTGAGTAAAAAAGTGTAGACTGCTTAAATTCAAAAGGGGGAAAGGTGAGGTCATTAGGTTCAGGGGAAATGTATCTACCTCTGTGGTGTCCACTTAAAAAGCTGCCGTTGAGTCCAAAAATAATAATAACCTTGTATCAAATATACCAGACACCTAGAAACCTACTTCTACCAAAAAAGAAAGGAAAGAAAAAGAAAAAGGCCTGAAGGTTCTGACAGTGCAATTGGACATGCCCTGAAGTAAACCAGGTTAAGTCTGCACCCCATATCGAAATCTCTTGTATCTAAGGTGGAGGCTGGAAGAAGCTTAACTGTCTACACAGTTGGCAGAGCACAGCCCCTGAACTATCAATAACTTTCCGGTCCTATTACGCTTTAACCAGGTGACTGAAATGGGACTTGCCCTGGGGCTGGGAAAGGGCATGTTGGTGAGAAAGAAGACAGGGACATACATTGAGTAACAACCAACAGCCTCTGCCACCATCCTGACTTGGTGTCCCACGATGATCAGTATTTTATGCTGCTCCACACCAGACTGGTTATTTCCTGCTATCTGCACTGAGTCACTAATTAAAAAGAAATCTGGGTCTTGGTAGCTACAGTTGCCCAAGGTTCAAACTTTTAAGTACAACCTTCCATCTTATTCTATTCTATTAGTAATGTTTGGTTGCAAAGAACAGAAATATCGAAGAACAGTGGTTAAAACAAATAAGAGTGTGTTTTTTCCTCACATAATATGACGTCTAGAGGTAGGCTGGTTCAACTCCTCATCAGAGCCACTTGGCATGTTGGCTTTCATCCTCATGGTGACAGCATGGTGGCTACAGCTCCAGCATCACGTCTACATCTAGGTGAGAAGAAGGGTAGGAAAAGGGTTCCTCTTGCCAACTGTCTCCTTTTATTAGGAACCAGAAACAGACTTTTACTTAGGTTTTATTCACCAGAACCATGATCTGTGGACATCTGTGACTTCAAGGGCAGCCAGGAAAGAGTATATTTAGCACGGCCTGGTAGAGTACTGAACAAAATTGGGGTTATGTTTACAAGAAAGAAAGGAGTAAGAGTAAGTGCATTCACAGCTAACAGGGTCTGTCATATGTTACATCCAATGTGTTTCTGCTGCCGCAGCTACTCAATCATATTTACTCTTGCCATAAGTGCTTTAGTGTTGTTCTTTTTTCTCTTGAAATTCGGAAGTGTTCTAATACTTTTGCAAAGTGCTTTCTGCGGAATTCAGTTTTACACTGGAGATAACCCTGACTCTAAATGGACAAAAGATATTGGCTGGACTAAGTGTTGTCTGGAAACCATACTCCCAAATTGTATTAGTTTTTCCACTGTTGAGCTATTTAATCAAACATTCACAATATATATGCAAATCTTGTTAATCTTCTGTTAATGATAACCGTCAGTCTGGATGGTCCGTGCTTGACGCGGGAGCACTAGAATGACTCAATGCACATATCTCTACTGCTTGCATCAGTAATTCTTCACAATCGTTTAGTTTTATAATCTAAATTTGTTGGAATTAAACTTGAACAGCTCATAAATAGTATAATTAATTTTTGTTCCACTTCAGACCCAATTACAAATTGATTTAAATCTTCTGCTGTGTATTCTCTCTGCTCCCCACATAGTCCCTGGATCATGGTACTCACACTGTTGCTATTTGACTTTTCACTGTAGTCATGCGACCTGGGAGGGCGTGCACCACACCTGTCTTGTTTATCATCTGCTTAGTAGAATACCTGGCCCATAGTAGGTGCACAGTAAGCCTTGGCTGAATAATTTAATTGCCAAATGACTCAACAGTCATTAGTTAGGTATCAGCAGAGGCAGTCCCCACTGGCCTGCTAGTTCCTGTGCACCAGCCAATGTTTTATTTAAAAAGAAATCATAGGGCTTCCCTGGTGGCGCAGTGGTTGAGAGTCCACCTGCCGATGCAGAGGACACGGGTTCGTGCCCCGGTCCGGGAGGATCCCACATGCCGCGGAGCGGCTGGGCCCGTGAGCCATGGCCGCTGAGCCTGCGCGTCCGGAGCCTGTGCTCCGCAACGGGAGAGGCCACAACAGTGAGAGGCCCGCGTACCGCAAAAAAAAAAAAAAAAGAAATCAAAGGCTACACACTAAAATATGTCAGGCTGGATTTGGATATTTAGGCTCTCTATGGTGTTTCCTGTTTTCCTCTGAAACACGTTTGTGTTTTTTTGTCCAGGCACCCAGAAGAGAATGACTTTGTGATGCCAGTCCCCAAGTCTCAGGGAATTGTCACGATTGCCCTAATTGAGTCAGGAGCCTCCCCCTGCACCAGGCAGGATCTGTGCCCAGGGGGCTGGGCTACTTGTAATGCACTTTCAGTAAACATTTAAATTGAGGTAGAAGCAATGCCTAGAAAAGAGGTTTGAGGCAGATCACCCCAAGGAACTGACAAGGCCACGTCAGCAGTTTTGCTGCTTAGCTACTTCACCTTGCTATGTGTAACACATGCACACTCGAGTTTCATTGATTCATTTACTCAGTGATCGCCGAGCACCAGCTGTGGAGCGTGTGTTGGTTTTGTGATCTGCTGCTTACCTTCTGCGTGTCCCTTGTCCTCTCTGTGCCTCGGTTTCCTTATCTGAAAAATAAAGTGATGACACTTACGTTATAGGATGGTTTTGAGCATTCAATGAGATTTTATAGATACAGCCTATATATATTATTTATAACATATATTAATGTAATATATACAGAATGTATTACATTATATATAATTGTATATAAACTTGGAACAGTGCCTGGAAGATGAGTATTCATGAAATGTAAGCCGTCATGAGTCCATAGTCTCTTTTCCACAATTAAAAAAACCCAAAAGCTCTTGACAACCAAAATTTCTTCATAATTTTGGCAGAAAATTCTGACCAGCTCTGAACTCAATGACTTTCAAAGCCTGACCCGAAAGGATGTAAGGATATTTTGAGGCCGTATTTAGCCACTTAGTGTGAATATTCGCACATTTTGCTGCAGAAATATCAGTGTGGCCGATGACAGGCTGCTGCCCAGCTCCGCTGGCACTATTGCATCATATTATCATTTTCAGATGAAAAATTTTGAATTCTGAAACGTACCTGGACCCAAGGTTTCAGACAAGGGATCGTGGCCCTCTCGTTGTTTCCCAGCCTCCTCCTCATCAGCCACACTGTGCCTGGATGAATGGACCACAATCTCTGCCTCAAAGGGGCTCAGAGTGCTGAGCGGGTCATGTCAGCGGCGTGTGTCAGAGGCAGCCTGGGGTCCCGGGAGCACTCGGGATGGCCCTTAACTTCCATGGCTTGGGGATGGTGTGGGAGCTAAGGGAAGCATCTCAAAGGGGTGCCCTAGGTGAGACTGGAATGATCCAGCACCTCCTTGTGTCGGGCCTGGCGAAGGATCCGAGCTGCCCCAACCCGGAGGCCAAACAATATGTTAGTTCCAGAAGGCAGCCGTAGACACTAAATAAAGATGGCAGATGTGATCTGCTATCACAGGGGTGTTCTGGGTGCCCTGGGAGCCCATGAGAGGGAGCCAACCTTGTCTCAGGGGTCAGAGGAGGCCTCCCTGCCCGTGTTATGTCCAGACTGAGGCTGAAGAAGGTTGAGTGGGCGTGGTGCAGGTGAGGAAGCTGCAGATGTGTGGAATGGGGAGAGGAAAGTGCTTGTCAGGGGTGAGGAGGTGAGGGAAAACCTGCTCCTTCCAGGAAACTGGAGGAGAAAGCCTGCGGACAGGTGGTGAGAGGGAAGAGGGTGGGTCCCACGGCTAAGTCACAGTGTGCCCAGAGCCTGGTCTCACAGAGGAGACAGCCCTCGTTTACGGCTGTTGTCCCAGCGTTATTACGAATAGCCGTGTCTTTCACTCTTGAAAGTGCTCCCATTTGGACCATTAAAGTACATGATCCTCCCTACGTAAAGGCCAACACAGGGAACTGAGAATTTATCCTTAGGGAAGTGGGAATCCACTGGAAGACTTTAAACAATGCACATTTTAAAAAAGTTATTTGGGGCTGATTTGGGGCTTTGCACTATAAAACATTCTTTTTTTCTTCCTCTGCTGATCAGTCTCTTGGTCCCAAGGGTTCCTGGAATAGATGTCAGACCCAGGAAGATAACCCAGAGTGCTGGTGGCAGCCTGGCCTTTGCTGCCATAGGACAGCAGAACCCTTGGCCGGTCTCTGTGTGGACATGAACATAGAAATAGAGCCGGGTCTGATGATCCTGTGGAGTTTCACGTGCTCTTTCCTTAGCTGAACTCTCAGGAGTTCCTGTGTTGTCTGGACTACCCTCCGAAACAATTGTAGGCCTGTCTCTGAAAAGTCAGGAAGGGTGGTGGCCTTTTCTTTCCTCTCTCCCCATGTCTGGCGTGTGTGTGTTTGCCCGCTAGCAGGCCCATGCTCAGGCGCCTGCCTTTCCCCATCTGATTTTCTTTGCTGGCCAGAGCTGGCAGCTGGCAGACACTGGCTTATCAGTCTCATGCTTTCAGCCAAGAAAAGACAGAGGAGAATTCAGGAAACCCAGGATTCATGGTTTACTTTTGTGTAGGACGCTTTCAGTGCCTCAGAGAGACCCAGACTTACCCCTCGGGGCATTTCTTTACTCTTAGTTCTTATTTCTGTCACATTTTGAGCTCTCCTGTCTGCTGCTGGGTAGGCGGAAAGATAAAAGCTATGGAAAGATAAAAGCTACACGACAGCTGGTAATCCCCTTTAGGCCACACAGTGGGATGTAGCTTAAGGAGGTTTCGCGGTAAACAGCAGATCAGTCCTCTGTGATTAGAAGGAACTAGAACTGTTCACAGCTGCTGGAAAGGCCTCAACGTGGGCTGGTGTCCTCAACTTGATGGTGGCCATGAGGATGGGGCAGTTGTAGGTGGGAAGTGGTTAACAGAGCTCCCCAGGGGCAAGCTGCCTGGAGCCCCATCATCTGGCTCTTACCTGGTTGAATTCACCTCAGCTGCTAAACCTGGGAGGACGGTACCTGAGCAAATGGATGATCCGTCTCTCAGGGGCGGACTGATGTAAATGCACACACACATACACACACATCTACATGCACCTACACATGCAGGCACACACAATATTAAAATACCAATTCATTCACTCTCAAATCAAATACTTGCATTTTTTCCCCCAAAGGCCAGCTAAGCTACAAATTAGGAGCCTGCTTAGTCATTTTATCCCCCAAAAACCATGGTCTGAAGTCCAGTGCATCTGGGGCAAACTCCACAGGTAGTCAGACTGTGAGAACATTGTCATTTTAGACTGTCTCTACTACAGCCCCTCAAGGTACACTCACCTCCTATAGTTGAGTTTTTTAAACTTGGGATCCCTAGCCAGGCACTCAGAGCCTGAAAGCCCCATGAATTTGTGTGTGTGTGTGGGGGGGGTGCACATGTGTGTTTTTCTGGGGAAAGAATCCATAGGTTTCCTGAGATACTCATCAACTACCCCCCACCCAGAAAACAAACAGAAACATGTGGACGTCCACAGCTGGCTAATAAATTGATACCCTTTGAAGTAATTTTTTTTTTTTTTTTTTTTTTTTTTTTTTGCGGTATGCGGGCCTCTCACTGTTGTGGCCTCTCCCGTTGCGGAGCACAGGCTCCGGACGTGCAGGCTCAGCGGCCATGGCTCACGGGCCCAGCCGCTCCGCGGCATGTGGGATCTTCCTGTACCGGGGCACGAACCCGTGTCCCCTGCATCAGCAGGCGGACTCTCAACCACTGCGCCACCAGGGAAGCCCTGAAGTAATCATTTTTAATGGTGGTGCAGCATATACTTAAAGGGCTGGCATGAGAAGACGGCGTCAGCTTTTCCACTGTTGTCCCTAAAATTGTACTCTGATCCCTTCTTGTGTTTGCCACTCAGCATAACAAAGCCCTGCAGATATTCAGATGTGTCCTTCCCCCAAACCCCCCATCCCTTCTAAAGTAGCGAAATGGTTCTTAATTAGAGAAGAAATCATTCAGTGAAAAAGGGTAGTATTTCCATTAAAGAAGGCTGAGGTAGTTGGGGAAAACTTGAAGAGATGGGCTTCTAGAGTTGGAGTTATTGACCAAAGCCATGTACTTCAAGGGTATCTCCAGATGGTGTTATACCTAAAAGCATAATGTACGTGCTACCAATGTTCCCAGCAGAAGAATAGCATTGCACTTTATTAGCTAAGAAGGAGCATACTTTGCATTCTAGGATAAGATCCACGCTGTTTCTAAGGCAGCCATGCACAATGCTCATCTGGCAAACTCCAGCCAGCACAGTGTGTGGTGGCTCAGGTTCCCCTTTGGGACCGCTGCTTTTTTCCATGGATGCCTGATGTGCCCATGGACTTGTGAGTCTAGCCTGGCTGGAATTGGGCATTTAATGCAGTGTGACTCTGGGGATCTGACTCTTTCCTGTCTCCCCTTGTAGTTCACAGGGGAGATGTTGGCACTCACCCTACCTCTTCCATCTGATTTTGGCCTGTTCCTATTTACAGCTTCGCTGCTTCTGTTTCAGTAACAACAGATCTTAGCAACGCCAACGCTCATGTGAAAATGATACAGGACAGTAACGATTACGCATTAGTTGTAATTTAGCTTTAGTTTTCTTTGAAATCTTAGAGTGTTCTCCCTGAGAGCTGGGCTTATGAGAGGTTCTCACTTTCCACACTTTGTATTTTGACAGTATTTAGACTTTTCATGAACACGTATGATTTGTATGTGTGATTTGAATGAATGCAATTAAAACAGCACTCAGAACAGCTGGTTTTCAACTCTGGCTTCAGCACTTGGGTCCACATGTGTGATGGAGAGAGAGGCAAGTTCCCTAGAGATGGGAAGACTTTTTCTGTGATGGACCCGGTAGTAAATACTTCAGGCTTTTGGGGCATATGTTCTCAAGTCTCAGCTACTCAACTCTGCAGCTGTAGTGCAGAAGCAGCCATAGATATGTAAATAAATGGAGCTGGCTGCGTGCCAGTAAAACTTAATCATAGGCACTGAAATTTGAAGTTCATAAAATTTTCACAAAGTATTATTCCTCTTTTGATATTTTTTAAACGGTTTAAAAATGTAAAAACCATTCTTAGCTCATGGGTCATACAAAAATGGGCCATGGGCTGGATTTGGCTGATCCCTGGCCTTTATCAACTTACCACAAAACTAGGTTGCAATGATAGAAGTCTTACAACTAAGCTATGATGATAGGGTAAATCAGTGTTTGCTTTTGGGCGTGAGGTGGGGATTGACTCAGAAGGACCAGCAGGTCGCTTTCTGGGGTTATGGCAGTGTTCTGTGTCTTGCCAGGGGTGTGAGTTACACAGGTGAATACCTTTGTCAAAACCAATTGAAGGGCTTCCCTGGTGGCACAGTGGTTGAGAGTCCGCCTGCCGATGCAGGGGACGCGGGTTCATGCCCCGGTCCGGGAAGATCCCACATGCCGCGGAGCGGCTGGGCCCGTGAGCCATGGCCGCTGAGCCTGCGCGTCCGGAGCCTGTGCTCCGCAACAGGAGAGGCCACAACAGTGAGAGGCCCGCGTACCACAAAAAAAAAAAAAAAAAAAATAGAAGAAAACAATTGAAGATGTATTTAAGATCTAAACATTTCATCGTATACAAAGAAAAGGAACAACTGTTGCATAACAACCACAAAATCTCAGTGCCATGTAATAGACAATAAGCATTTATTGCTCCCTTGCGTGTCTGTGGGTCAGCTGGGGCGATTCTGCTCCATTCATGTGCTTATTCTGAGCCTAGGTTGGACTGGGGTAGTTCTTCTCTTGGCTGCGGCAGAAACACAAGGCAGCAAAGTGAGCAGAACATGCACATTTCAAGCCCCCCCCCCGCCGCCTCCCGTTGTTATATTGTTCAGATGCAGTCTGACTGCAAGTGGCTACATATCCTAATTTAAGAAAATGTGACTAAAATGACCAAAATAAAAAGCTGCATCCCTTGTGCATGAAACCTGACAAGTTTCTACCTTTGACCGGATGGCAAATATTACAGGACATCAGGACATATATATATGAAATGATAGAGGCACACAACAGAGCTGAATATAACCAAGTGCCAAAATATGTCTCCAGGTAAAAATAGGTTTCTGGAGAGCCCTCTGTTGTCCACGCAATGGTAACGACACCGGAGATGGTGCTTCCTCTGCCTGTTCCTCAAGATAGTGATGCTCTCACCCAGCTCGTGCGACTCCCTCAGCGAACTCGTCCTGTGCATGGCATCAACAGCCCCCTTTTGCTGCAGCCTGACTCCTCTCTTGAGCTCTAGACCCTCATTTCTATCTGTCTGCTCTATCTCCCAGATGCCATGAATGCATTCTTGGCTGAACTTGTCAACTGGTTCTTCATATTCTGATCTCAGTGCGACGACACCAATATCAAGCCAGGCATGCAGGAGTCATCCCAGATTCTTCACTCTCTTTCATCCCCAAATCCAAGCACTGCTATCTCTACATGACCCATCCCCCATGTATCTCACAGATTCTTCAGGTTGCCATGGTCCTATTTCATGATCTCATCATTAGCCACCAGAACCATTGCAGTAGCCTCCATGCTCATCTCTCTCTCTTTTTTTTTTTTTTTTTGCGGTACGCGGGCCTCTCACTGTTGTGGCCTCTCACTGTTGTGGCCTCTCCCGTTGCGGAGCACAGGCTCCGGACGCGCAGGCTCAGCGGCCATGGCTCATGGGCCCAGCCGCTCCATGGCATGTGGGATCCTCCCGGACCGGGACACGAACCCGTGTCCCCTGCATCAGCAGGCGGACTCTCAACCACTGCGCCACCAGGGAAGCCCCCTTCCATGCTCATCTCTTGGTGTTTATCCTCACCCGCCCTAATCCTCCCTCCACTATATCCAGAGTGACCCGCATATGATCCTGTCATTCCCTTTCCCATTTGTGTGTGTTTTTATCAGTAACAGTTGTCTCCAGAAAAGGGCACTTGGGGTCTAGAATGGGAGGGAGACTTACTTTTTATTATCTATCTTTTTATAGCATTCGACTGTCTTACCATGAGTAGGTGTTTTTCTTTTGCAATACAATAATTATAAAAAGAAAAATTAAAAGAATTGATAGCTGGACTTTATGACTCATTAGACATGAGGTTGAAGGAGAAGGAAGAGTGAGATGATGTTTGAAATGTGGAGCCTGAATTACTGGTGTAATTAGTGTATTAGTAAGTAGTAATTAGTGGTGTTTGGGGAGCTAATGAACACGTGGACATTCTACAGTTATAAATTAAGGGCTTCATCTTCCGGTTTATGGGTCATAAGCTTCACCAGGCTGCACAGGCCCAGCTGCTGAGATTGCTGAATCCCACAGCTTCTTAAGAGCAGGTAGTGCTTTCTTACCAACCCTTCGCTGGGTCCAGGATAATCAATAAAAGCTGGTGCAGTAGTGAATTAAGTTTAAAAACCAGGCTTTGGACTCGTGAATCCTGACTCTAACACATACTAATTCTGTAAATTTGGGCAAGTTACCTGACTCCTTTGAACTATATTTCTCTTGTCTATGAAATGAGAAGTATTAACAGTACCTCTTCCGTAACAGTATTTTGAAGAGTAAATGAGATATTTCATGTAAAGCTTTCACTACAGTGCCTAGTTCATATTATACCCTTGGTAAATGCTAGCCATTTTTTCTTGTATTTACTATTTGTTCTTCCCATTTTCTAGATGATAAAATTGAGGCACAGAGAGGTTAAGTAATTTTCCCAAGGTCGAACAAGTGGTGGCGCCAGAATTCAAACCAAACAAGTATGATTTCAGAGTCAGTACTTCTAAATTACTAAACTTTAAGGGAAAATACTGAGAGATTTGAATACATGATTTAAAAGCTGTATAGAAAAACATCATATAGAGTAAAAGATAAATGATATTGGGGAAAAATCATGCCACATGTGTAACAGATAAAGCTTTATTATCCTTTACAGAACAATTTCTCAAATGTCCATTTTGAGAAATGCTAGCTATTTTTGTTAATACAGTATGTCCAAGAAGTAGTTTTCCCCTTTTTGCTTGAAAACCTCCATCACACAGAAGGTCATGTTTTCGGAAGCTGCACCCCTCCAACAAGTCATGTTGAGTTAAAAGTCATTTATAATTACTCCCACCGAGTCTACTTTACACGTTATGTTACTCGTATTTTTTCCAGCCCTATCCCCTCACTCCACCTCCCATTTCCCTCACCCCCCAATATTTTGTAGGCTTCACAGTTGTTTTTATTACATTTCATCTCGTTTAGTCTTATCCCGCCAGCTGATAGAGGATGAAAATGTGGATGGGTTTAAAAAGCCTTTGTATAAACCTGTGGATTATACAACCAGAACGGGTTATGAAGTCGTGTTATGGGGAAATCTCCGACATTCTGAAGTCAGGGAGTTCATTCCTTCAACAAATATTAAGTTGCCACACGTGTCAGTCATTGTTCCAGGTGGTACAGTGAGCAAAACAGAGGATCTCCCCTTGGAGTTGACTTATTGACAGGGAGACTGTAAGTCAAGGAGGTGACCTCAGTTGGTGATAAGTGAGAAAATCACAACTGAGCTGTCAAGAATGAACCAGCTGGGCCTCCCTGGTGGCGCAGTGGTTGAGAGTCCGCCTGCCGATGCAGGGGATACGGGTTCGTGCCCCGGTCTGGGAGGATCCCATATGCCGCGGAGCGGCTGGGCCCGTGAGCCATGGCCGCTGAGCCTGCGCGTCCGGAGCCTGCACGTCCGGAGCCTGTGCTCCGCAACGGGGGAGGCCACAACAGTGAGAGGCCCGCGTACCGCAAAAAAAAAAAAAAAAAAAAAAAGAATGAACCAGCTGTGTGAACTTCTGGGGAAAGAAGGCCCCAGCTGGAGGCAACAGCAAGAGTGAAGACTCTAGGGTGAGGGAAAGCCTGGCACATGGAAGGAGCGGACGGGAGGCCTGAGTAGGAGAATGTAAGTGAGAGACAAGGCTGAGAGAGAGGTCAAGGCTGGGTTACACTGGGCTGGTAGACCGTGGTAAGGAGGTATTCTGGGTTTTTTTTTAAACATTAAATCTTGTATTTTTATTTAACTTCTCAGGAATTTATGTTGTTTCCCAAAGTAGAATGAGGAAGGAATGTGGGATAAAGGGAAACACTCAGACTTAGAAAGTCCCAGGTTCTGATTGAGATTCTGTCACTTTACGTAAGTCTTCTGAGCCTCGGTTTCTTTTTTATTTAATGTTTATTGGAGTATAGTTACTTTACAGTATTGTGTTAGTTTCTACTTTACAGCAAAGTGAATCAACTATACGTATACATATATCCCCTCTTTTTTGGATTTCCTTTCCATTTAGGTCACCACAGAGCACTGAGTAGAGTTCCCTGTGTTCTACAGTAGGTTCTCATTAGTTATCTATTTCATACATAGTAGTGTGTATATGTCAATCCCAATCTCCCAGTTCCTCCCACCCCCCTTCCCCCTTGGTATCCATATATATGTTCTCTACAAGTGTGTCTCTATGAGCCTCAGTTTACACAGCTGTAAAACGGAGATGAAACCAGCCCTGTTACATGGCAAGAGACCTACATGTTATTTATTTATTTATTTATTTATTTATTTATTTATTTAGGGGGCGGGGGAGTGGGTAAAGTACATTTATTTTCTTCTATAGGTGTTTCTTTTTCAAAAAAAACAAGGAAAAGGAGAAAAAGCTCCAGCACCCAATGTCCACTGGGCTTTAGTCCATGGAGAGGAGGTGCCCCCCGTGCCTGGCCCCTAGGCTGACCCCGCCCAGGGCAGAGGAGTGCCGCAGCTTCAACAAGGTGAAGCTGGAGAAGGAGTTCTGAGCCTGGATCTCTCTCTCCTGGGTTAACGCCAAAAGGAAACCTTCCCTCAGCAGCTCCCAGCTCTTCCACACAGAGCCCACACACGGGATGGGGAGGCCCATCTCCCGTTGGAACAAGAACAGGTCAACCTCAGGCAACGCTGCCACAACACGTCTGCCCAGCATCTCCCCAGCCTTCCTGAAGATATAACGGGGAAGGGCATCTCCCTGCTGAGCACCTTCTGCAACTTCCCCGCAAAACCCAGCAAACCTGCATTTATCAAAGTCCCTGCACAGGTGGGTGAGGATTCCTAGCCGATCTGGCACCTGGAAATACTTGAACATGGCCTGTTGGACATAGCCTGTGTCATGAGGAGCCGCCTCTAGGTTATCAATGGAGTCAGACACTATTTTCACTGCTTGGTGTGCAATCCAGTAGGCTGAGCTCTCATCTCCCATCATGTGGCCCCAGCCACCGCGGCCGCTCTCAGACCCATCGGGGTTGATGAGCCTACAGTTGGAGCTTGTCCCAGAGATGAGCACCATCCCACCACCCGGTGTAACAGTGGCGATGGAGCCGGCAGCATCAGTGGTGATTAAGTAGCTTTCACTCAGGTAGGGAAATCGGTCCCTCAGCTCCTCCATCAGGATCCTCACGGCGTCGTCCTGATCCCCACTGCTCAGGAGGGATAGGCCCAGGCTTTGTAGAGGCACCAGAGGTCCACCCCTGCTTTCCGTTTGGCCCCGTTCACCGTCTCGTTGATCCTCTCCACACACTTGTCTGTCCTGATCAGCCAGTGGTTTGTGCTGAGTCCTTCCGCTTCTGCCAGGATCTGCACATCCTCTGAGAGTAAAAGGACCTTGGATCGTGTGCCTCCCCCCTCTAAACCCCCGGAGAACGCGGCCATGCTGCTGCTATCGCCGCCGCGGATACCACCGTTTGCTTTGTACCCACATTTTTTAAAAATTTATTTTTATTTATTTATTTATTAGTTTTGGCTGTGTTGGGTCTCAGCTGCTATGCACGGGCTTTTCCCTAGTTGCAGCGAGGGGGGGCCACTCTTACTTGCGGTGCGCGGGCCTCTCACTGTGGTGACTTGTATTGTTGCAGAGCACGGGCTCTAGAGCACGGGGGCTTCCATAGATGCGGCGCGTGGACTCAGTAGTTGTGGCTCATGGGCTCTAGAGCACAGGCTTGGTAGTTGTGGCGCACGGGCTTAGTTGCTTCACAGCATGTGGGATCTTCCCGAACCAGGGCTGGAACCCGTGTCCCCTGCATTGGCAGGCGGATTCTTAACCACTGCGCCACCAGGGAAGTCCCCCCACATTTTAATTGGTACTTATTTTAATAACCTAATTTAAAAATCTGGGATCGTATTTAAAATATGAAATACATCTAAGCTGCATGAATATATTTCAACAAGAACAGAAGCATTGACTGTGACTTTTTAATACAGTAAAATAGGGTAAATCATACCCACACATATACACATGCACACACACACCAGATTCCTGTGAAGATTAAAGGATTAAATGAGATAATAAATGTGAAATGGGAGGTATTCCGTTTTTTTGTGTTGTGTTTTTTTTTTAATCCTTAATTTTTAAAAAAAATAAATTTATTTATTTTATTTATTTATTTTTGGCTGTGTTGGGTCATTGTTGCTGGGCGCGGGCTTTCTCTAGTTGCGGCAAGCGGGAGCCACCCTCTGCTGCGGCGCAGGGGCTTCTCACTGCGGTGGCCTCTCCCGCTGCGGAGCACAGGCTCTAGGCACGTGGGCTTCAGCAGTTGTGGCACGTGGGCTCAGCAGTTGTGGCACGTGGGCTCAGTAGTTGTGGCACGCGGGCTCCAGAGCACAGGCTCAGCAGTTGTGGCGCACAGGCTCAGCTGCTCCACGGCATGTGGGATCTTCCCAAACCAGGGCTCGAACCCGTGTCCCCTGCGTTGGCAAGTGGACTCCCAACCACTGTGCCACCAAGGAAGCCCTGTGTTGTGTTTTGATTTTTGTTTTTATGATAGGCTGAATAAGGGCCCTCCTAAATTATCCATGTCCTAGTCCCCGAACCTGTAAATATGTCACCTTACATGGTAAAAGAAACTTTGTAGATGTGATTAAGTTAAAGATCTTGTGATGGGGCGATCATCCTGGGTGACCTAGGTGGGCCCAATGTCATCACAAAGGTCCTTATAAGAGGGAGGCAGGAGGATCAGAGAAGGTGAGGGAGGTGCCACAAGCCGAGGAATATAGGAAGCTCTAGAAGCTAAAAAAGGCGAGGAAACAGACTCTCCTCTGATGCCTCCAGAAGGAACACAGCCCTGTTGACACCTTGATTTTACACTTCTGATTTCCAGAACTGTAAGAGCATACAGTTGTAAGTCACCAAATTATGGTAATTTGTTACAGCTGCAGTAGGAAACTCGTATACGTTTCTAATTCTAAAATGTGGTCGGGGGACTTCCCTGGTGGTCCAGTGGCTAAGACTTCGCCTTCCAATGCAGGGGTTGCGGATTCGATCGCTGATCGGGGAGCTAAGATCCCACTATGCCTCAGGACCAATAAAACCACAACATAAAAAAAAAAAGAAGCAATATTGTAACAAATTTGCTAGAGACTTTAAAAATGGTCCACATCAAAAAATCTTTAAATAAATAAATAAAATGCAGTTGGAATCTATTGAAGGGTTTTAAACAGGGGAGTGATGGGATTGTATTTTGTTTTTAAAAGAATGGGTTTTTGAGAGGCAGAAAGGGCATCAGGGAAGCCATTTAGGAGGTGGTGGCAGTCATCTCAAAAGAGACGTGACAGAGGCCCAGATTAAGGTGGTGGCGTGGGATGGAGAGGACCGAACAGATTTTGGTTACAGAGTCAGCAAGAATCGCTGATGGCGTGGTTGTAGAGGTACAGAAAAAAGGAAGTCAAGGGTGATCCTGAATTTGGGCTTATGCAGTTGGGTGCCATTTATTGATATGGGGAAGACAGGACCAGAAATAGACTTGAGGGAAATTATGCATTCTGTTTTGGACATGTCAAAACTTGAGATGCCAATTAGACATCCAAGTCTATGTCGAATAAGCAGATGAATAAATCAGCGGAAGTCTCAGAGGAGAAGTCATCTGCGTGTCCCCTCACCCCTCCTCTCGCAGAATTTCTCCAGTGCCGCCGTCACTAACAGACTACCTGACTGACTGAACTTGACCCAGTGTGGCATTTCACTCCATGTCTTTATTTTTTATCCTGGGCTCATTTTTCATCGCCTACTCCGTGAAAGCTGAATGAGCAATTAACAGAGTCTAAAATGAGGCCCAGTATGTTTGATAACTAAAGAGCGATGGAAAGCAATTTAGATTAATTTGGGCCCCAAATGTGGACGGTTATTTAGTGCTTTTTCAGAGAGCTAAATGGATTTCGTGAATTTTAATTGATGTTTAACTTTTAATTGTGTTCATGTAGGGTGGCCAGTTGGAACCATGCCTAATAAGACTGATGAGTGTACAGACATTTGCATGCAGCGTGCCTTCCAAGGGCCAGCCAGGGAGAGAAAGGCTTAAAGTAACAGGAGGAAAACTGCACGGAATGGATAATCTTGAAACACATTTATTTTGAGAAAAATGAAAAACTGTCAAATATTTTGGTTTTCTATTCATCTTAAATAATATGAGGTTTACCATTATTTCCTCATGGTGTTACTGTTATTTATTTTTCCAAGAAAAGTGAACCTGTATTTTAAAAGGAGCTAGGTTGTTATTTACAATGGAAAGAATTCTGATTTGCATAAGCTTATGGTTCAGTTTGTGAGCCAGAGCAACAAAATGTTCACTGGACGTCTTTCCTCTGTGAAGTGCTTTGCTAAGCACTGAAGGGGGTATAGTAATTAGGATGCTTTTTGGCCAACTCACTGACTTACGCAATAAAGAAATGTGTTGTCTTACATAAGAAGTAGTAGGGCAGCCTCCGGGCACAGTATGTCAAGTTTCTGCTGTCCTCTGTGATTCTCATGGCTCTGCCCTCCTGTTTTGTTTTTTTTTTTTGCAGTGCATGGGCCTCTCACTGTGGTGGCCTCTCCCATTGCGGAGCACAGGCTCCGGACGCGCAGGCTCAGCAGCCATGGCTCACGGGCCCAGCCGCTCCGTGGCATGTGGGATCTTCCCAGACCGGGGCACGAACCCATGTCCCCTGCATCGGCAGGTGGACTCTCAACCACTGCACCACCAGGGAAGCCTTTGCCCTCCTATTTTTGATGGCTTCATCTTTAGGTCAGGAGCAAGATGGCTGCAGTGATTCCAGGCATCACATCCAGATCTGCTAATATCCAAAGGAAATAGGAGGGTTGTCTCTTCCTTGAGTGTCTTAACTGTGAAACAGTCTTTCCTAGAAGCCCCTCAGCAAACTTTCCTCACATCGCATGCACCAGGATTGGGTCCCATGTCCATTTGTAAGCCAGTCACTGGCTGAGGAAATGGAGTTACCATAATTGGCTCAGGCCAGGGGTTGGCAAACAGCTGCTCCCCACCTGTTTTTTTAATAACTGAAACGTAATTGGCATAAGCCATGCCCAGTCATTTACAAAATGCTTGTTGTTGTTTCACAGTACAGCAGAAGAATTGAGTAGTTGCAACAGAGATCTTCTGTCAAAGGCTAAAATATTTACTGTATGCCCTTTACAGGAAAACGGCCAACCCTTGGCTTTGACTAATCATCTGGGATGTATGGGTGTTGGAGAGTCAAGGACAGCAGCCACTCTAAACACAAAAGAAGTGTAGGATGTGGTCCTATTCCTCAAAGAGATTACTGGGGAAAATGATACTGTAATATGTTAAGATTATCTACAGTTGCTGGTTACAGTTTACTACTCAAATGAAAGGTGTCTCATAAATGCTTATAATTGGAAGCCATCTTCCCTTCCACTACAAAGTAGGGTGAAAAAAGCCTCTCCATCCATTTATCATGCTTCATTCCAAAGAAATTATAAAAATGAACCTCAGATAAAGAACACCTAAGGACTTAAAAGCATTTTTTTTTTTTTTTGCGGTACGCGGGCCTCTCATGGTAGTGGCCTCTCCCATTGCGGAGCACAGGCTCTGGACGCGCAGGCTCAGCGGCCATGGCTCACGGGCCCAGCCGCTCCGCGGCATGTGGGATCTTCCCAGACCGGGGCACAAACCCATGTCCCCTGCATCGGCAGGCGGACTCTCAACCACTGCGCCACCAGGGAAGCCCAAAAGCATTTTTTTTAATCTAGGAAGGCATAGTAGTAGTATTAAAAAAGCAAGTTTATGCAGTTTTAAGAAATCATGCTCAAAAGGAGGAAGAAGCAGTAATGTTAAATAGCCCAGTGAAGGCACTTCTCAACTCTTATTTTGCATCCCTTATTTCCTTTATGGCAATTGATCTAAAAACCAAAAAGATCAGAGCAAGCATGTTTAAAGGATTAATGGATAGGCAACATGAGGGACCCTTGTGGTGTTAGAGCTGTTCATTCTGTATCTTGAGTGGATACATGATTCTACACAGGTAATGATGTTGTACAGAAGTTCACACACACACACACAAATGAGTACAAGTAAAACTGAGGAAGTCTGAGGAAGATAGGGTGACTTATCGATGTCAGTATCCTGGTTGTGATATTATACTACAGTTTTGGAAAAACCATTGGGGGAAACTGGGCAAAGTGTACAGGGGTCTCTATCATTTCTTACAACTGAATGTGAATCTACAATTATCTCAATAAAATTTTCAATTAAATAAAAGGTAAATGAGTTAAAAGGACACTGAAACCCTGGATAGGTGGAGAGATGGTAAGAAAGCCCAGTCCGATTACATCCCAGATGTAAGGGAGCTGACCTTAGGGCAACTATTAGTAAATTTTGAGAAGTTGTGGAGAATAGGAACATTGCCAAAAAATGGGAAAGTCCTGTTCCATTTTTCACAGATGGTCTTTGACATTTCTCTTAATCCCTGACAAGTTTAGAATAGATTCTCAAATAGATGACAGTAATTAGAAAAAAATAAAGAGATCACTAGGAGGGCTTCCCTGGTGGTGCAGTGGTTGAGAGTCTGCCTGCCGATGCAGGGGACACGGGTTCGTGCCCCGGTCTGGGAAGATCCCACATGCCGTGGAGCGGCTAGGTCCATGAGCCATGGCCGCTGAGCCTGCGCTTCCGGAGCCTGTGCTCCGCAACGGGAGAGGCCACAACAGTGAGAGGCCCGTGTACCGAAAAAAAAAAAAAAAATTCATTGTGGTAACTTGACTCAGAGAATAATACATAGTTACTGAATCTTAATTTCAACAAAGCGCTCACAAAATCCCATGTCGAATTTTTGAAAATAAGATTGTACAATTAGCTGGAGATAGCCCAGTGAGTGATTTTTGCTAGAGAATGTTGATTCTTTTGGTTTTAGGCCACACAAAAGGAAGGGTAATAGCAAAGAATCATTTTTATTAGGAACTTGGGAAAAAACATAGAGCCCATGGTCAAGAAACTCTTCTTTTGATTGAAAGGAGACTTCATTATGATAAATGGTAATTTAGTTTCAGAATTATATGGAAGTGCTGGAATAACGGGCCCAAACTAATAAAACTAAAAATATTTTTTAAATTAAACAGCAACAATTAGTCCTATATTTAGGTTTAAAGGAATAATCATAAACATGCAAGATGAAAGAAGAACAGCTTCATGGCAGTTCATGTGACCAAAAAAAAAAAAAAAAAAAACACAGAGGGATTTAATTGATGCTGTCATTGGCATAGCATGCAGACAACTGGGAATCACCCAGGACTGACTACGGGCAGGGTCTGGGAGAGAGTGATAGGTTGGATTGGGGCGGGGTGGGCAGGGGAGGTCAATGGCCGAGGGAGTTGTATCCAAGGGAATGACCTACGACTGGATTTTGAAGTATCCAAGCTATAATGGACAGAGTTCCTTTAAGTGAAGAAGATGGTATCAGAAGCAGTAGATGAGAAGGGCTGATAGGAATTAGGTGGAGGTTCAGGATAGGACTCCAGCTCCCTTGGAGAATCAAGGGGAGCCCAACTCTCAGGGCTGCAGGAAGAAGTGAAACATTTCAATAAGGCCAAGGGGTGGGGCTGCACTGGGGAAAGTATACCAGGGTTAAGGGCACATCTTTGGAATCTGCAGAAATATTCTCTATCCCCTGCCCCCCTTTCTTCCTACGGGTGCTTAGGACAGGTTACTTGACATTTCTGAGGCTTGGATTTTGCGTCTGTTCAATGGGAATGGTAATAAAATCTGCGTCCCAGAATTGTTGGGAGAATTGAATGTGGTTTATTAAATGCTTAGTGCAGTTCCGGAATTGTTCTACAGAAGCCCTGTCAGGCACCTTGGGCTCTATTTACAGATAGGGGAGCTGCAGACAAATTCCAGAACATATTTACGTATTAAGAGGGATTTCCTATTGCAGTGACTTTGAATCCTGTCTGTACATTAGAATCATGAGAGCTTTTTAAAAAATACTGATTTTTAAAAGACACTCAGATCAATTGAACCAGAATCTCTGGAGTTCTTAGAGCTCTCCAGATGATTCTAATGTGCAGCCAGCATTGACAGCCGTTGTCTTACTGTATCATCAATCCTGGTTGTCGTTGACTCAGAGCCTCACTTAATCTGGAGGTGGCCAGCCCGCTGGAGACAACTGGGTGGGACTGTGGCCAGTGACCAGTGATAGTCAAGTCTAATCTTGAGATGATGTGACAGAGAAGGGAAGCTGCTAAAACTCAAACCCACAAGCACATTGACTAATACCGTCCATCCTGAAAAGCACTGCATAGAGCAGGGAGAGCACAGGCCCCCTGAACTCTGAGCTGATCAAGGCACATGTGGAATGTTGATGCCCTTTCAGGAGGACTCAGATGAGAACAGACAGTCTTTTCCAGGTCTTTGGAGTGAGCTGGGAAGAGTAGCAGTGTCCAGACAGGCAGCCTATGCCCAGGCACTGCTGTCTGCGGGAGCAGATCGCAGGCACAAACATTTGCTGTGAATTAGCAGTTTGGGAAGAACACAGTGGATGGAGGGGAGAAGATACTTCAAGTTCAGAGAAAAGAGCAAAGGGTCAAGAGCTGAGTTTTGATGAGCATTTGTCATGCTGCTGAGATATGAACATCAAAAGGTAGGGAGTTGCCTGACAGAGACAGAACATGCATGTGTTGTTAAAAGTCAGTTGAGAAATAAATTCCGAAGACGCTGAGCAATTGGTGCACTTCCCTGGGTCAAGGGCATATTCTCAAAGCTGCAGCAGAACACGCAGTAGGAGGTGAGCAGGATGATGAAAAGAACAGAGACCCTGTCCAGTGAGCAGTAGTTAAAGACCTGAGGATGTTGAGCCTGAAGAAGGCAGGATGGCTGAGCGGGGTGAGAGCCATCTCAAGGTACTTGAAATGTCAGCTTGTGAAAGGGTGTTTTGGCCCACGGAGTAGACATTACAGGGAATCAGACTTTTGTCCAGTAGTAGAAACTGTTTTGGCATCAGGAATCGAAATTAGAATAAGAGTATGTTTTGTGAGATGGTGAACTCCCTGTCACTTAGATGTATTCAAGCTGACACGGTAGAAGAGTTACTAGTGTGAAGTAGGGGGTGGGGAGTATGTGGGCTTCAAGTCCCCCACTCTTAATTCAGCAGGCCTAACCCAACTTTCATTTGATTAAGGTATGTGGTGCATCGTAGGATGTTATTTTTTAAAGGGTTATTGCCCCTCTCCCCAAGTATGAGAAACTTGGATTGTTATGGTTCTTTGATTTCTATTATAAGGAAAGAAACCATGACAAATATTTTGGACAACTGAGGGATACTTGTTTGCATAAACAACCAAGAGATTCAAACATTTATGTAAATAAGGACTATGGTTGTTTTTTGTTTAATTTGGTTGCTCCGGGTCTTAGTTGCAGCAGGCAAGCTCCTTAGTTGCGGCTTGCTGGCTCCTTACTTGCAGCACCTGGGCTCCTTAGTTGTGGCAGGTGAGCTTCTTAGTTGTGGCATGTGAACTCTTAGTTGTGGCATGCATGTGGGATCTAGTTCCCTGACCAGGGATTGAACCTGAGCCCCATGCATTGGGAGCACGGAGTCAACCACTGTGCCACCAGGGAAGTCCCAGGACTATGTTTTTTAATGCCATGGAGAGCCTGCAAGTTTGCTTTTCTTGGTCTCATACTTTGGGAAGCATCGTTGGGTATTCTGTCTTTAAGCCTTTTTAAGCTATTTCAATTCAACAAATGATTTTAGTACCTAACAAATGTGAGGCATCATCCTGTGTTTTATCTATTGAAAACCTTCTCTTCCCTAAACTTGTACGTATTGGAAATTAATCTCAGCATTGGCACCATCTTCTACATTTAAAAACAGAGTCTCAGCACAGCAAATATAAACAGTGATGGCAGTGGACATCTATTGGTTGCACCCCAACATGATTTCTGCTTTCTGTCTTCTTTCTATCTAGCCCCCATTGCCATTTAGGGAATCTATGAGTTTCTGGGGAAGCTGACTGTACCTTGATTAGGCGGTAGAGTGTGTGTGTTAGGCTGAGCTAGTTTGTATATTATATCCCCCTTGCCACTGTGAGGGCAAAATCACGTGACCTGATCTAGACTGATCAGAGTGCATTTCTGGATTGTCATCGAGAAGGCTGGGATAAAGGAGTATTCTTCTTGTTGGACTTGAGCCAGAAATTTGAGGTCCTGGGAGCTGTAAGTGGTAGCTACATGCAACTATGATAAGACTAGTTTCAGAATGAGCTGACACTGAGAATGACAGTGGAGAAATAGAGGAAATTGGGTCTCTGGTGACATCACCAGCTGCTAGGTTAAACTTTGCCTGGAGCCAAAACTACCTCTGGGGCTTCCCTGGTGGCGCAGTGGTTGAGAGTCCGCCTGCCGATGCAGGGGACGCGGGTTCGTGCCCCGGTCCGGGAAGATCCCACATGCCGCGGAGCGGCTGGGCCCGCGAGCCATGGCCGCTGAGCCTGCGCGTCCGGAGCCTGTGCTCCGCAACGGGAGAGGCCACAACAGTGAGAGGCCCGTGTACCGCAAAAAAAAAAAAAAAAAAAAAAAAACAAACTACCTCTGGACTTTCCAAATATATTACTTCCCTTTATATTTAAGCCAGTTTGATTTAGGTCTTCTTTGACTTAGAACCAAAAGATTCCTTAGTGATCAATATGGTGGTTATTTTTGGGTGGTGGGGTTATAGGTTTCATTTTATCAATTATTTAACTGTATTTGCTAAATTGTTTATAGTTAGCATGGGTTACATTTGTAATAAAAAATAACAAAAAAAGTCTACTAACATTTAATCATAGCATCCACATTGTCTGGAAGTTATTTATCTAGGAAAGTAGACATTCTTAATAGGGCTGAACCAAGACCCACAGCTAAGCTAATCTGTCTGTTGCTTCGAATAGATCTCTGATGATACCTTGCACTACTGGTAATATTATACTACTGATAACTCACTGGTTTTTAAATTTACTTTTTAAACAGTTTTTATATATTGGCCCACTCTTATCTAGTTGTTTTATGGGAGACAGAAATATCATCTAATGTAACTGCAGCTTTTACCACTACTTGTTTATTTTTTGAGCAGTGAAGGAACTCAGTGCTGCCAGCCATTTGATATTCTCCTCCTCTTGACATGTAAAAAAAATACATATTTGTGGTCAATTTAAAATGAATAGATATAACACACTACTACATATAAAATAGATAACTAGTAAGGACCTACTGTACAGCACAGAGAACTCTACTCAATATTCTTCTGTAATGGTCTATATGGGAAAATAATCTAAAAAACAGAGTGGATATATGTATATGTATAACTGAGTCACTTTGCTGTACACCTGAAACTAACACAATGTTGTAAATCCAAAAAAAAATTTTTCAAAAACCAATTTGCTGATAGTCAAAAATAAAATAAAATAAAATTAATAGATATATAAAAATTTTAAAGTAACAAGTAAATTACAATAAAATAATAAGATAGGTGGACCCCTATAGAATGGGAGACTTAAAACACCTTAAAAGACTTATCAGTCAATCACTATATGTAGACCTTATTTGAATCCTGTTTCAAACAAACTGCTAAAAAACAAAAACAAAACCCAAAAGTTAATTTATGGGAAATTTAAGCACTGGATATTTGAAGTATTAAGGTGATATTATTGATTTTTTTAAGGTATAATAATGGTATGGTCTTTATGTTTTTAAAGAAAGAGTCTTTGTCTATTAGCAATACATAGCAAAATATTTACAGATAAAATAATATGATGTCTGGGATTTGCTCCAAAATAATGCAGGACAGAGGAAGTTCAGGGGAAATATAGATGAAACAAAACTGGACATGAATAGATAATTGGTGAAGCTGAGTAATGGGTACGTAGGGGTTTATTAACCTATTTATTTTTTCTATCATGAAAAGTTAAATAAAAGTCTCCCCTTCACTGACCCTCTAGTGTTAATCAGCATTAACAATCAAACAGTTTTTTCTCAGAAATTTTTCTATGTATAAATTACAGAGAGAAAGAAGAGTAGTGAAGTTTTTGTTTTGGTTTTATTTAACTAAATAGAGTCACTGTACATGTTGGTCTACACCTTTCTGTTTTGGAGGGGAGGGGAACTTAATATATCATGGACGTTTTGCCATTTAGTTTTATATTGGATCAGTTGATGATTTTTTTTCCCTAAAGTTTTTTGCTTCTGTAACAGTGTAGCTTCTACACCACAGTCGATAATTTTGGCTTTTTGTGGGGACTGCCTCTGTTTGAAGCCTGGAATTTCTGTGGGCTTTGACCAGAGTTTTCATTGCAAGTCTTGGGCAGCTCCCACTCTTCTGATTATGAGTCTTTCCTGGCATAGGATCCCCATATGAAGCATTGGCCCCAACCCTCTCCATAGGATTTTGCTGTCAAACAGCAGTTGTAAAACCTATTGGAAATTCAGCTCTCTAATGCCTACTGTTTGGGGGCCAAATGTTTGTGAGAGCTAGAAAAAGCATTGTTGAATTCCTATTGCTTTTTGTGATGTTACATAATGTGAATTCTCAGTAACTCATGTACATCGATCCGTAAGAGAGAGGATTTGTGGGCGGATGGTTTGTTTTTTTAAAAGAATAGAGTGTTTAGGGCTTCCCTGGTGGTGTAGTGGTTGAGAGTCTGCCTGCCGATGCAGGGGACACGGGTTCGTGCCCCGGTGCGGGAAGATCCCACATGCCGCGGAGCGGCTGGGGCCGTGAGCCATGGCCGGCCGCTGAGCCTGCGCGTCCGGAGCCTGTGCTCCACAACGGGAGAGGCCACAACAGTGAGAGGCCCACGTACAGCAAAAAAAAAAAAAAAAAAAAAAGAATAAAGTGTTTAAAAAAAAAAAAAGAATAGAGTGGATGAATAGGTGACCAGCCTTACCTCCATGATGGAGCTTTCTGTTGTTATCGTGCTGGGAAGTTGACATAATTTAATTCCATTGCTTCTTGCGATATCCGCTGTTTTTCATTTCCCTTTTATCCCAATGGGAGAAAGACAATCTAAGCTTGGAAGTTATTTTCTTTCTCCCTTACCCTTGAGGATCACAGAGTATATCATGCTTTTCATGACATATGTTCAAAGTGCTTTAAAATATTGCTATCATCATTTCATTCTCTTATCAAATATTTTCAGAGTAACTACTCTGTGCCAGTCAGAGCACCCAGCCTTTGGGAGCAGAGAATGCAAGATAAATCAGTTTTCACATCGCTGTCTAGGTGGAAATTCTGAGGTTGGTCATTGAGGAAGGATGGATCTATGATTAGTGTTTTTAAATAGGCGTGTTTTGTGTATATATACAGTAATGATAGGTACCATTTACTGATTCATTACCCTGTGCTAAGTGCCTTTCTAAGAATTTTATACCAGTTGTCTCATTTAAAAGCCTATGAAGTATGTGCTCTTATTAGTTGCCTTTTGTAGACTGGGAACTGAAGCACAGAAAGATGAAATAATTTACTGGAAATCACAGAGCAAAAAAGTGGTACCATCTGGATTTAAACTCAGATAATCCAATTCCAGAACCTGTGCTCATTATGGAATTATTACTAAGAAATCTGTTGGCTCATTGATATATTGTATTAGCAGCTTCCAGTTTTTAAGAAAGAAAAAGATGGTTAATTATTGTTAACCATTACTGTGAAACATGTTGAAGAGTTTTTAAGATATAATATCATAGTGCAGTTGGGGATTAGAACTGATTTCCAGACTTAAAGAAAATTGATCAAATCTTTACAGTGTGTTGGTACCTTCAGGGGATGAAATTTTACCTGTAGTGTGTCTAGGGTCGTATCAGAATGAATCTTATTCTGTCACTTGCAGTGTTGTTTGTGCTGAAAGGAAATCCACTGAGCTGTTATTTTTGCTGAGTCAATTTTACAACTCATCATGAAGTTTGCTATAATGTGTAAAAGTGTATGTTTCCCCTACATGCATAAGTGTGTATGAATATGTTTCAAATGCATGTATACATGCTCTGCTTTAAAAATATGAAAATCTCAGTACATTCCTAGATTCTTGTTTTGTACGGCTTGCACTCAGTGATTCTAAGCTGTTTCAATTGGGAATCCAGCCTGAAACTAAGTACATGTTACTACAAGCTAGGCTGTAAAACCTTCAGTTCAAACTCATAGTCCCAGTTTACCTTTCCTTTCCTTCATTTCGTCATAATAACGAAGAGAGCTGTCACTCACTGGTTGTTGACAATGTGATAATCTTTGTATTAAGCACTTTGACTGTATTCTCATTTAGTCCTCAAAGTAACCCTTTGAGGAAGTCTTGTTATTCTTATTTTCTAGATGCAGAAGCAAAGCCTTAGAGAGATTACTTGTTCAAAGTCACATAGATATATGTGGGGACAGATCCAGGTTTGTCTGCCTCCAAGGTCAGTTGATTTCCTGTGTGGAAACACTAAGGCAGTCATTGCTGAAGGAAGATGTTCTGAGTGCTGTGTGCTTGTATGAGTCTATGTTTATATGTAGTTTAATTTTAAAAGATAAACAACAGTAACTATAGCTTCCTATGCACTAGTGAGGTAGAAAGACATCAGAATTTGTATCCTAGCTCTGTTTAATATAATGACATTAAACAAATCACAATTTCTCTGGGCCTCAGTTTCCCCATATGTAAAATAAGGATAATAATACTTATTTAACCAACATTATAAGGTTGTTGTTAGAATTAAGTGAAATCACGGAAAAGTGCCAAGTAGTTTACACGTGTAAGGAAGTATTAGCCAATACTCTCATCCCCCCCGGCCCCGCATGAGCTCTTAAAACTCATTTCATAGGATTCAAATTAGATGCTGCTGTGGATTTGGTCTAACAGCTTCCTTAAAAATTTAGGATATCGTCTGGTTTTTCACTTCATTCATTCATTCAAAGGACTTTTTACTGGGTCCCTACCATATCCCAAGCATTGGCATTGTTGCCAGAGGTATAAATTGACTCAGACTTGATCACAGATTATTCAGGACATTTTCTGGTTAGGATTGTAATCCAGTCTAACCCAACTACATGCTAACTGACCCCATGTAAATGTGAACGGGGTCATATTTGTCCGTGGTGGCCCAGACTGCTCTGCATAAAGAAATCTCAGGACAGATGGGGCATCTGGCATGTGTTGTGAGTTTGCATCTTGTCCTGTGGGGTAGGTGAGGGACGGGGGTGGGCTTAGAGTGGAGCCCAGGTGAGGCATTTCCCCAGACACCGAGCACAATGGGTAGCCTTGGGCTTGCAACACAGTCTGCCCAGACACAGGAGGCCCCTTGCAAGTGTGTTTCAACTGGAACTGCCTGGGTGACTTTTTAAATCCCCCGAAATGAAAAGAACCGCATTTTCCTCTCAGCTCACCAAACAACAATAATGAATAATGGACTCTAGTCCATTTCGAATACACTTAAATTGTGTTTCTGCAAAATTTCACACTTGCACTCTTTTTTTAATGTTTCAACTGAACATACACACAGTTCTATAGGCAGCTGGAGTGGAGACAAAGGTTGCTCAGTTCAATAAGTATTTACTAAGCCTTTCCCCACATAGGCATTGTGAAAGGTCAAAACTCGGTCAACTCCAACCATAATAATCAAAACAACAACAAAACCTAGCTCTTTTTGATGCCACCCCTTCTCTTTGGGTGCTTTTGGTCCAGTCTTTGACGGTGCAATGCAAGAAAATCTGGGACCATCCATCTCATTCCCCAGGGAGGGTGGGCAGATGAGAAATCATCTGAGGCCTGGAAAGGTATGAAGTGCACAGTTTGAGTGTTCATTAGAGAAAGCACTAAAATCAATTCTGTGCTCTCTGATAGCAAACGTGCCACCTTCCCCACTCACCCCTACCACCCCATACATATACACACACATAGATACACATCAGTTTCCCTGGTGGCGCAGTGGTTAAGAATCTGCCTGCCAACGCAGGGGACACGGGTTCGAGCCCTGATCAGGGAAGATCCCACATGCCGCAGAGCAACAAAGCTGGTGCGCCACAACTACTGAGCCTGCACTCTAGAGCCCACGAGCCACAACTACTGAGCCTGCATGCCACAGTTACTGAAGCCCGCGCACCTAGAGCCCATGCTCTGCAACAAGAGAAGCCACTGCAGTGAGAAGCCCGCACACCACAATGAACAGTAGCCCCCACTCACTGCAACAAGAGAAAGCCCACGCGCAGCAACAAAGACCCAACACAGCCAAAAATAAATAAATAAATAAATCTATTTTTTAAAAAAAGAAAAAGAAGGCTAACCAGTAAGATATGAAATTTGGGGCAGTGAGGGAGATGCTTTTTTCTGGGAAAAAGGGAGAATGAGTTTCTGTTTCCAAAGGATGGGATCAGAACTATTTCTAAAACATCATTTAACTGAATCAGTGCAGCAAGGTTAATTTGTAGGTGAGTTACAGCTTAATGGAAACAACAGCATTGTCACGCTTGAGTTGCACATTTTAAAGCAGTGAAGTGATAGCGAACTCCAATGCCAGTCCCCGAGCTTCCCGCACCAACAGCTGTCCCTGTGAGGGTGGACTTGGCCGAGAGTGTCTCAGGTCACCCTGTGTTCCTGTGTTTCACTGTTAACGAACACACGGTGGCCTCTGCAGAACATCCTGGACTCATGCCTGTGACCATCTAAACCTCAGTTCATTAGGAGGGGCAGGGCTTCAGACTCAATGCATAGGTTGCTTACACTTTTCATCTAAATTGTGTTTGAAGTTTTTAATGTTTCCGGGTGTACATGCATTAGAGGGGAAGGTCTTCAGAAATTAAAGTGGTGTCCTGAAGGAGGGCTCAGGAATTCTGAATGGCCAACAGGACAGTCCAGAGGCCAGTGAGGATTCAGGCCACATGAGAGAAAGAAATCACGGATAGGATTGCTTTGATGGTTGGGCAGCTGGGAACCTTTCCTGCCCTGCAGCATGCTAACAGCAAGACAGATGTTCCCAAGGCCCAATCTTTGTACACTTCTGCTCCTGGGGGAAATAACTCTCATTCCTGTTCGTGCAGGTCCACCCTTCCTGATTACGTTCAGTTCTTTGAGTGATTTTTTCAAGAATTTTTGAGTGGCTATGATATGCTCAGCGCCTGGTCTGATTAGAAAGGAAGGAGCTTCAGACCACTCAGTCTCCAGACCTGTTGCCTGGTACATGCATCCTCATCTTCTCCAGGCCCGTAGTTCTAAAAGAAGGAGGGAAACGTTCCAGATATGCCAAGGCAATGAATATATAATTGATGCATATAGTAGTTACAAAATGTAAAGGATATAGAACAGATCTCTTTCTAATCCTGTAACCGCCCCAGAAACAACTACTATTAAGTTTGTCTACTCCTACAAAGATATTCTATTCATATGTAAACGCATATACATATTGTGCATATTTTTCATATATGTATATACACACATAATACACATATATATATTTAATTATTTATCCTCTTTCTTTATATAAATGGTAGCATACTCTGGAGTAATAGGTATTCCATACCTTACTTTTTCATTTATCTTGAGAATTGTTCCAGGATAGCACATGTAGAGCTGCCATGTTCTTTTTAATAGCTACGGAATGTTTGTTCCATCGTTCAAATGGACCATCTAAACCATTAACTTCAGCCTTTTATTGTTGCATAGTTTGGCTGTATAATCTTTTGCCATCCCGATAATACTTAATTGAATATCCTTGAATATATATCTTTGAGCACATGTGCTAATTTATCTCTAGAATCAGTTTGCAGAAGTAGAATTACTAGGCCAAATGGTATATCCTTTTTGTTTTGTTCTATTTATTAGACATTTGTGTGTCTCCTTTTTTTTTTGTTTCAGGTGTACAACAAAATGATTTGATATTTGTATATATTTGCAAAATGATCACCACAATGTCTAGTTAATATCTGTCGCCATACATAGTTATAGAATTTTTTTCTTGTAATGAGAACTTTTAAATCTATTCTCTTAGTAACTTTCAGATATGCAATACTTTATTATTAATTACAGTTTCCATGCTGTATATTACATCCTATGACTTATTTATTTTATAGGGCTTATCCTTTTTAATACTAATAGAAATTGCCAAATTGCCCTTCTAAACAGGATTTATGCATTTACACCTTCCCTGGAATGCATAAGAATGCGCACTCTGACTGCCTTCCCCTAACCCCCGCCCCTGCCTAGGCCATATCAGTCTGTCTGTTGTAGGGGAGAAAGTTTTGTGCTAGATATAAGCCTGAGTATTTTTATTTATTTATTTATTTATTTTGCGGTACGCGGGCCTCTCGCTGTTGTGGTCTCTCCCGTTGCGGAGCACAGGCTCCGGACGCGCAGGCTCAGCGGCCATGGCTCACTGACCCAGCCGCTCCGCGGCATGTGGGATCTTCCTGGACCGGGGCCCGAACCCGCGTCCCCTGCATCGGCAGGCGGACTCCCAACCACTGCGCCACCAGGGAAGCCCCAAGAATTTTACTTTTGACCAGTGTTAGCAAGAAAGTAACTTCTCCCTCTGGGGACTATGAGCTGTCTGTTGTCTTAGTAAAAAACAGCTGCTGTGGGGCTTCCCTGGTGGCGCAGTGGTTGAGAGTCCGCCTGCCGATGCAGGGGACACGGGTTCGTGCCCCGGTCCGGGAGGATCCCACATGCCGCGGAGCGGCTGGGCCAGTGAGCCATGGCCGCTGAGCCTGCACGTCCGGAGCCTGTGCTCCGCAACGGGAGAGGCCACAACAACGAGAGGCCCACGTACCGCAAAAAAAAAAAAAAGCAGCTGCTGTTTCCACCATCCAGCCAATGACTTACTAGTGCTTTGCCTGAGGAACCAGCTTGCCCTTGGCAGACACTAGGTTTTATATATCCACTTATCCCATCATGGCTGGGTGGCCTGTAGCAAATTCTGGGGACAATATACTGGTTTCTTGGGAATAACAAAATCACTCTCTCTCGTGACCAAGGGCTCCTAGGTTTTCTTTTCTCATCATCTCCCAGAACCATTATCTCAGTCCAGGATTAACTTGAAAAGCATTAAAGATTTTCGTTGCCCTCCCTGTTTCAGACCAGTTACTGAATGGACCTTTTCCCCACCCACTGCACCACTTATTGAATCAGAAAAATGATTTATTTTGCAAAGCAATTTCATGCCTTGTTATTCCCCATATGTCTCTAAAATACAAAGTTAGGTGGCACTGCCAGAAGTCTCTATTCATTCCAGAGATTGAAAGGGGAAAGTTTTAAAAGGGGCTCGGCAAACCTGAGACACTGCCTACTCGGTATCCTCCTGCCTTATGTAGCATCGTGATGGTATTTGCTTTCAAACCATGCCTCCTACAAGGAAAATTGTAGCCTCAAATACTTGCATCATTATGTAAATAGGGGTTAATGAATCAGTTGCACAAAATATAAAGCAACTGAGAATTTGGCCGTTTTTATGAGAAAATAACACAAAGACAGCTGGATTTTTCTTCTGCTTTTTTTGTGCATCCTCATACTCTTCTGTTTTACAGATATGGCTTTTACAGGAAGGCTAGGCTAGAGAATTCTGCAGAATTCTTATTTTGCATTTCATTTTCTTATCGCTAAACTGTTAAGTAAAGGCAGTCCCATCTGTAGGCTTGGAAAACAGCTTTAAGACTTAATTATTAAAAGGTAACATCTCTCTAAATACTGATCCTCTATAAATACTGTGTTGTCCACATTTGCCTTTTGAGATTAAAATAATCCACCCACTGACTTGGAATTAACTTAAAATGCTCAGGAGATGGGATGTCAAGTCCCCGTCCTGGTTCTCTGTATCTACTGCTGACTCTCTAGTGACAGAGCTGCCCTTAGGTGATGCCCAAGCTGGCCAGTCATGAATCAACAAATCACACTTTAAAGGTAGAATGGAAGGGGAAGGGCCATTTATTGCAGCAAGGAGTCTTCTTCATCCATGAGCAGTGTGAAGAGCTGGAGACACAAGATTTGGGGATTGGTCAACTGGCCAATCGACATTTTCCCAACAGTTGTTTATTGAATACTTACTGTGTCCCAAGGCATGAAGGTAGGTTCTGTGCATATAGTGATGAATCCAACATTCTGAGCCCTGACCTCATGGAGATAACTTAAATGAACCATTTCACTTCTCTGGGATTTACTTGAAAAACAGGGCTAATTCTTAACCTCACAGGATTGCTATGCTAAACATATTTAGAAAAGTATAAAGTGTTGAACAGTTGTAGAGTTCTTTAGGTCAACATGGTTACACAGCCTCAGCAGTGCCCTTAACCTTGAACTTTCTGAGGTCAGCTGTGTTGCTTATTACCTCCTTTCATAAAGTTATCCTCAAATGACCCTCCCTTTGCCCTTTGTCTTTTTGCGACAGTTGCATCTTCTTCCCCAAAGATGCTCCCATTTTCCTGATTCTTGATCAGTGCCAGCTTCTTATCTGTTTTGTAGAAAACTCTTCAGGGCTTCAGCGCAGTGGTTGAGAGTCCGCCTGCGATGCAGGGGACACGGGTTCGTGCCCTGGTCCGGGGAGATCCCACATGCCGCGGAGCGGCTGGGCCCATGAGCCATGGCCGCTGCGCCTGAGCATCGTCCGGAGCCTCTGCTCCTCAACGGGAGAGGCCACAACAGTGAGAGGCCCGCGTAATGCAAAAAAAAAAAAAAAAAAACTTCTTCAAAGATACAAGAGGGAGGGGATATGGGGATATATGTATACATATAGCTGATTCACTTTGTTATACAGCAGAAACTAACACAATATAAAGCAATCATACTCCAATAAAGATGTTAAAAAAAAACCCCAACTCTTCAAAAGGAGGGGCCTCCTAACTCAGAAATTTCATAGGCATTTGATATGAACTTAGAAAGAAAAAAAAAAGGACTATTCATAAAAGATTGAGAAAAAAAATCAAAAATAATTTTCTGTATTTGATACACAATAAAAATTAGATTCTTAAAATAATGCCCCAGAATACAGTTATCGTGCGACATGTCTGTCCTTTCCTAGAGTTAGAAATAGAGAAGTGTTTTAGAGTTGGGCAAGTAGCCAGCCTTGTCATTTGTAGGTAGGAATGATGGGGGTCACGGTCCTAGCAAGGGAGCAGGCTGGGAGGGGCTTTCTCTGGAATATACTAGAGCAGCTAAGACTTGGAAACATGCAGGGAACGTTTCTAAGAATGCCTTTGCTGTATGTGTAGGAGGAGGATCTCGATGCTTGCATTGAAAGACCCCGGCCTGTCACACAGTCTTCCAGGGTACAGATATTTTACTCATTGCACTAATTTTATGCACCATCTGTTCATTGAGGGATCCTCTCCACCCACATCCCAACATCCAAAATAATGTATGTTTCTCTGTCTTTTTCTGCTCTGTGTCCCTATCTCCTCATCTCTGCCTCATTCCCACCCAACCCCTCACCCCACATATATGAGTTCATCACTAAGAGTGAGAAAGCACAGCAAACCTAAAGAAATGTTTCAGGGCTTCCCTGGTGGTGCAGTGGTTGAGAGTCCGCCTGCCGATGCAGGGGATGCGGGTTCGTGCCCCGGTCCGGGAGATCCCACATGCAGCGGAGCGGCTGGGCCTGTGAGCCATGGCCGCTGAGCCTGTGTGTCCGGAGCCTGTGCTCCACAACGGGAGAGGCCACAACAGTGAGAGGCCCGCGTACTGCAAAAAAAAAAAAAAAAAGAAAGAAACGTTTCAGAGGGTCTTGTTTTACACTTTGTAAATTGCACAATTAACAAATATTCTTAGGGATAAAGGGCCTCTTCTTTTCTCCATCCCCTGACAAAAATGAGGCTGCTTGGGGCCTCCCTGGTGGCGCAGTGGTTGAGAGTCCGCCTGCCGATGCAGGGGATGTGGGTTCGTGCCCCGGTCTGGGAGGATCCCATGTGCCGCGGAGCGGCTGGGCCCGTGAGCCGTGGCCGCTGGGCCTGCGCGTCCGGAGCCTGTGCTCCGCAGCGGGGGAGGCCACGGCAGTGAGAGGCCCGCATACCGAAAAAAAAAAAAAAATGAGGCTGCTTGGTGGGTAGTTAGCTTCATGGTATAGTGCAGGGTTGTTTTCTAAAAAGGGCCATATAGTAAATATTTTAAGTTTTGTGGGTCATATGATCTCTGTCACAACTATTCAACTCAGTTGAGATATCGTTAAAGTGCCTGTGGGCAAATATAAAAACAAGTGAGCATAGCTGTGTTCCAGTAAACTAGATTTATGGACACTGAAATTTGAGTTTCATGTAAGTTTTACATGTTAGAAAATATTCTTCTTTTGATTTTTTTAACCATTTGAAATATAAAAGCCATGCTTAGCTTGTAGACTTTATAAAAACAGTCAGTGGGTAGGATTCGATTCACGTATCTTCATAGTTTACCAACCCCTGGAATTGTGGAAGAAATGCAGAACTAGGAGTGAGAAGCTTTATGTTGCAATTTCAGTTGTACTGCTTTCTAACCTTGATGTATGTAGTCATTTGACTTCTAACCTCGGTTTCCTCATCTGTAAAATGAGTGTGGAAAGTGGGAGTGGGGGAAAAGTAACGCTAGAGAGGAGAGGCCTGGTGAACATTGTCTCTGCCAGGTGATCGAGGTTCACATCATCAAAGATAAGTCATGTTGATAGCATGTACCCTAGATATGTGATGAAAACGGCACTTTGCCTCTGTGGTCGTCCTCCAAGAAAGTCATAACCGCAGTCAAACATGAAAAAAACATCAGACCAACCTAAGTTGAGGGACATTCTACAAAATACCTGACTAGTATTCCTCAAAGCTGTCCAGGTCATCAAAAACAAGGCAAATCTGAACAACTGTCACAGACCAGAGTAGATTAAGGAGGCATGATGGCTAAATGTACTGTATCCTGGAGATGGGATCCTGGCACAGAAAAAGGACATGAGGGGGAAATTAGTGATGTCTGAATAAAGTGTGGAGTTTAATTAACAGCCCTGGATCATGTTGTTTCCTTAGTTGTGACAGATGTCCCATGGTAACGTAAGATGTGAACATTAGGGGGATCTAGGTCAGGAGAATATGGGAACACTGTACTATCTTTGCAACTTTGTTGTAAATCTAAAACTATTCTAAAATAAACAGTTATTTATATTAAAAAGAAAACTAAGAAAGAACAATCTCCAGGATTTGGCAATTGATTGGATACAGAGGGTCAAGGAGGAAGAGAAATAAAGATTATGTCATAGTGTTCAGCCTGAGTACCTGGGAAGGTAGCCCTGCCATTGGACAGAAATAATGAATATGAGGCAAATTAGGCTTGGAATAGGAAATAGTGAACTTGGAGTACCAGGTCACATCCATGAATATGAGGTACTGTTTCATACTTAAAGTGATAAAATACTTGGGGAGAGGGCTTTTGGATTTCAGATGTTTTGCTTAAAGTGATCTCCAGCCAGTATTTGACAGTTAAGTCCTAATTTAAGAAAGATTAACTAGATTAAATGATGGTATTAGCATTGTTTAAATAGTGAAATGTTGCACATAGTATCCAACAATAGGCCATTAATTCACTTCAACATTGTGAGTAGCTATAATAGAAACACTTGCATTATTGTGTTGGAAAAACATATTTCAAAATGAATTCATAGTCCAGTTTACATAAAAGTATATGTGTGCAAGTGCACTTCTAGAAGAACATACACTGTTTTAAATGCCTTTAAAATGTTGATGAAAATAAAAATGTTTTAAAATCTAAACCAAAATCTAGACTTTTAGTATTAAATTTGAGTGTTGTAAAGGCCTTGTCTCATAATTTACTATTACTTGTAGAGCCTAAAACATGTTCCCATCACCACCTGTACTTTCCCTCTACAAAGTAAGCTTAACTCTCTTAATTAAAAGTTATAGCTCATCCAAAATTTTTTTTAATTAATTAATTTATTTATTTATTTTTGGCTATGTTGGGTCTCCGTTGCTGCACGTGGGCTTTCTCTAGTTGCGGCAAGCGGGGGCTACTCTTTGTTGCTGTGCGTGGGCTTCTCATTGCGGTGGCTTCTCTTGTTGTGGAGCACGTCTAGGCGCGCAGGCTTCAGTAGTTGTGGCATGCGGGCTTAGTAGTTGTGGCTCATGGGCTCTAGAGCGCAGGCTCAGTAGTTGTGGCGCACGGGCTTAGTTGCTCTGTGGCCTGTGGGATCATCCCGGACCAGGGCTCAAACCCGTGTCCCCTGCATTGGCAGGCGGATTCTTAACCACTGCGCCACCAGGAAAGTCTCCCATCCTAAATTATTGAGTAAAAATTTGTATTCAGTGTGAAGAATCTAGTGCTGTCTTAACCAAAGAGAAACCAATAAATAGTTATCATTCCTTAGTTTTATTTTATGCTGCAGTAATTGAAAATACCCCAGAGAATTCCCTGGCTGTCCAGTGGTTACGACTCCATGCTTTCACTGCCAAGGGCCTGGGTTCGATCCCTGGTTGGGGAACTAAGATCCCACAAGCCACGTGGTGTGGCCAAAAAAAAAACACAAAAAAACAAACCAGACAGTGCTTACTAAAAAGCAGTATAAATAAGGATATAGGGTGAAAAAAAAGACACTTTAAGGAAACTTTTGTTCTTCAATTTGATTTCATTAATCTATGTCTTGCCTCTTTCCAAATGTATTTAAAGTACCTGAATTTCTCAACAGAATGTGTGCTGAGCACAAAAATGTGTGCACACAGATGAACAAATCAACTGTATCATACTGCCTCCAAGATAATGATGATTTATAAATGACAGAATGTATATCCAGAAACACTCAAGATCTCTGAACTAGACACTTCACCTTTAACGAACGGAGCAATTCAAAGTCATCTTTCTTCCTACTCAGGAGAAAACCAATGTGATCGTGTCGTTCAGATCAGTCAGAGCATAGAGCTTGAGAAAAAGAGCTGACTATAACTAGCTGGATTCTTGAGTAGATTAAGCTTCATGTAGCCACATACAGAGACACATGATAGAGAAATGGAAGAGAGGAAAAGGGGTGGGGAGAAGGCAAGGGTTTACAGATCATCTGCTCTTTGCCCAGCACTGAGCTTAAATGCTTACTGTGAGCACTGTCTCGTTTAGTAAGCTGCAGGCATGGGTGTAATGTTCAGATGGCAGTTTGATCTAAATATTTCTGAATAAGTCAGTCCTCTTCCTGATGTTGCTCCCACCAGCGGCATCCCATGGGCAACCATTCCCTAGGTCTGCCAGTTATACAGTTAGTTGTTAATGATCCTAGATGTCGCCTCCTCTCACCAAGCTCAGTATTCCATCAGCCACTGCTTAAACCACGCACCACAGCCAGAGTGCGGAGGACTCGGGATTGTTTGAACAGGTCTACCAGATGCCTCAGATTTCATAGACAGAGCAGTGAGCAGGACTTTGTCTTCATTTCACTGATATGGTTCTGCCTCTTTCCAAAAAGGATTGATCTTCCAATAGGATGTGTGCCATGAGACATTTCATAAGAGGGAGAACCTTAGGACCTCCACGCAGAAGGGCAGTATGTAAAAAAGCAAGACAAGACAGTGAGGAAAGTAGAGAACATTGAAGTCCCCCTTTGTGTGGAAAGGAGCAAGACTGAGGACACTTTCATGGGAGTGGAGCTTCTGAAGGGGCTTCAGTGATTAAAATAGGTGGCGCGTATGAAGGGTGAGCATTTGGCTGGTTTGTCTCTGAGTCTTTCCCAGCCTTCCTGTTTTAGGACAAGTTCAAGCCAAGGTTCCTTTCAGAACCTTGTGCCCAGTTAATTCCGTACCCGTTACCCCTGCCATGCTTGGCTGCGCCTAAAATGTCAGCCTCTCTAATGCTCACATCCCTTGCTCTGCCCACTTTGATCTTCTCATCCCCTTACCTCTGTCCCAAAACCTCCTGCAAAGTCCCAGCCAGGGACCCTGGGCGAAGTCTGGCCCTCTACCATGTTTTATTCAGCCTGCACACTCCACCTGTATCCCCACATGGCAACCACTGCCAAGAGCCAAGAGGCTCCCTGAGAGGAGACAGATGCTTTCTTGTTTGCCAAAGTCCCTACCACTCCCTATTGTTCCCCAATCCTGGTGGTGGTCAGATGAGTGTGTTTAGTTTGTGAAAATGCATCGATTACTTTTTTATTTTGTATTTTCTGTGCACTTGTTATATTTCAGCTTTAGAAGTTTTTTAATGAGTGAGAAAGCAGAATCTTGGTTTCCCTGTGCAAACCCGATGCAGTAGACATCATTATTTTCCCCCATTTTGTAGGTGAGGCTGTGAGGACATGGAAACGTCAAGCAAGTTACTCATGGTCCTATAGCTGGTACATGAGCTGGGAATCACACCCAGGTGGCCTGTACTCCTGACTGCTATGATTTAGTTCCTCCCAGGAGAGTGGGTTCAGTCATGAGATACTCTAATTCTGTTCTTGGCTTCTCTTTGCTGCCAGTCCAATATCCAAAACATGATTTTCAGAGACACATTTACACTGTTTCCTTTCTGTGCTATGGTAGATTAAAGATGGCCAGGGCTTCCCTGGTGCCGCAGTGATTGAGAGTCCGCCTGCCGATGCAGGGGACACAGGTTCGTGCTCTGGTCCGGGAAGATCCCACATGCTGCGGAGCGGCTGGGCCCGTGAGCCATGGCCGCTGAGCCTACGCGTCCGGAGCCTGTGCTCCGCAACGGGAGAGGCCACAACAGTGAGAGGCCCGCATACAGCAAAAAAAAAAAAAAAAAAAAAAAAAAAAAGATGGCCATAAATTCCTTGCAACTCCTTTTATTGAGATATGGGATCAAATTCCCCTCCCCTTGAATTTGAGCTGGCTTTAAATGGTTTGCTTAATTGGTAGAGTGAAGTGGAAATGACACTGTGTGACATACGAGGTGAACTATTAGAAGACTTGCAGCATCTGCCTTGGCTTCTTCGGACACTGACTCTTAGAAGCCATGCCATGAGGAAGCCCAAGGCACCCCACCAAGAGGCCCCCCTGGAAAGGAAAAAAGAATGCTTGTTACAGTCAGCACCAGCACACCAGCCACGTGAGCGAGTCATCTTGCAAGTGGATCCTCCAGCCTCCGCTGAGTGACCCCAGTTAATGTCACATGGACCACAGATGAGATGTCTCCACTGAACACTGCCCAAATTGCAGAATTCATGAGCAAAATAAATGACTATCTTTGTTTTAAGCCACTAAATTTTGGCGTGGTATGTTGTGCAGCAGTAGGTAACTGGAGCACCTGCCAACTTTGCTTAACCAATGTAAACTAGAATCAAATGTAAGGTCAACAAAGTATCATCTTCTTTAATGTGTTATTACAGGAAGTCTCCTCTAGAAAAAACTTAACTCTTAATTCAAACCATCCCTGAAAATAATCCCAGAAATTATTTTTGCATTAATTGCACAGATTTACTGACTAAATTGGAATCTTGTAAGAAAAAACACACTTGCTAATTGAATGTCAACAAAGTGCCATCAGACTAATTGTGGAACCTAAGTCAATGTAAAATCAGATTCTAAGTGAATCTGTGAGTTGCTGGAAATTAGGTATAAGAACTACGCAGTTTAAAGTTAGTTACTCACTTTAGCTAAAAAGGCAGAAGAATAAAATCTAACATTTTTGTTCAGGGCTCCCCACTCACTCAAGACATTCGTTTGGCAAATATTTTCCCAACCAGACAGCACAATTACATAGGGTGTGTTCCACCAGAACTGGCCAGCCCAGTTGGAGAGTGACTGATTACCAGGGTGATGTGTTTACTTTAAAGGGAAATCACAGGATTATCGCTCCCATTTCTCCTGAACTCTTTCCAGTTGGTACTTCCTGTGTTTAGTATGCAAGATAAGTGAGGAGGGGAAGAAATGCCCTTGAATGCATGGCTGGTGGTAAAATGCCTGTGAGCCACTTAAGGGCTTTAGCCAGTGGTGAAATACCTATTAGAAAGTCGGTGGGTCTATGAAACCTTAGGGTGGCCAAGATATACAGTTGAATGGAAAAAAGCAGGTGGGCAGACAAATAGAAGGTAATGTGTCGAGCAATTTGTTTGATATAGAGATGGATGAATAAAAGATAGTGAGTTAGAAAAAGAGGTGGTTTTAGAAAGGCTGATAGTATCTATTCTGTTAGACCAGGGATGCTACTCAGCTCTGCAACTCTGGTGAAAAAATAGCCACAGACAGCACACAAACTAATGGATGTTGCCAGTGGAACTTTATTTATGGAGATTGCAAACTGAATTACATGTGATTTTCATGTGCCACTAAATAGTCTTCTTCTTTTGACTTTTTTCAACTATTAAAAAATGTAAAAACCATTGTTTTAGCTCACAGGCTGTGCGTAAACAAGTGGCAGGCTGGATTTGGCCCTTGGGCCATAGTTTGCTGACCTCTGTTGTGGTTTGGGTGGGGAAGGAGTTGGATGATGAGGGAGGGGGCGGGGGTGGGTAGGAGAGGAAGTGGCTTGCTTTCTGCCTTCTATTTTTTTCCTAAAATTTATTTATTTATTTATTTATGGCTGTGTCGGGTCTTTGTTGCTGCACACGGGCTTTCTCTAGTTGTGGCAAGTGGGGGCTACTCTTCGTTGCGGTGCGTGGGCTTCTCATTGCGGTGGCTTCTCTTGCTGCAGAGCACGGGCTCTAGGCACGCGGGCTTCAGTATTTGTGGCACATGGGCTCAGTAGTTGTGGCTCGCGGGCTCAGTAGTTGTAGCGCATGGGTTTAGTTACTCCACGGCATGTGGGATCTTCCCGGACCAGGGCTCAAACCCACATCCCCTGCATTAGCAGGCGGATTCTTAACCACTGTGCCACCAGGGAAGTCCTCTGCCTTCTACTTTCTAAACTTTTGTATTTTGAGAACTTTTAAGGACAGATATGTATATATGGCTTTTATAATTAAAATTATAAAATTAAAGATATGTCCATGTTAGGGTCTAAGGAAAAAAAACTGTACAAGGGCCCTGTAGGTTTCAGTGGGAAAAGGACAAGTGATAGCCCCTGGGGCTAATGTTCAAATAGTTTAAAATCTCATTCATTCAGATTTACCCACACAGAATTTGGGTTGAAGGTCCCATTTGCTTACTCCAAAAAGAAGATTTATTTATCAACTTTAATTGTAAACACTTTAAGACAAATGGTGTTACTAATTATAAATGACTTTTATCTGCTTCTTAAAGCAATTTCATTAGAATGTCTGCCTGAGAAGGCTGTGGGCCTAGAGTAAGATACTTGAAAGCTATGCCGTATTTCTTTTTAAATGCTGTGTTACTCAGACTAATTCAGACTACTCTCTTCTCTCATTTTACCCACAATTTGTTGCGCTTTTCTGATATCAATCTTAGGCTAATTTGCGTTAGGGTTGTTTATATTCTTCTTTTTGTCCATCTTCATTCTCTGTAATCTCCCGGAAGGCATGATACTTACTGGCTCTTATAGATCACAGCTTTCATTCATTCATTCATTCAACAAACATTTACTGAGTGCCTCCTATGTACCAGGCATCATTCTAGGCCCTGGAGAAACCAGAGTGAACAAAGCAAAGTTCCTGATCTGTGGAATGAACATTCTTTTTGAATCTGATTTTGTCCTGTTCATCTGAATTGATGTTTTCCTTCAGAGATAGCAGATGAGGTTTCTGTCACAGCTCAGCTCTGATTGACTGTTAGTGGCTGCTTAGGGTAGTATGTTAGGAGGAATTCTGAGAGTCAGCTAGAAAGAGGACCCTCTTTCATTACTCATTTGGGGAGTGGAGTGCTGTGGGTCACATATGTTATCCCTTATGTAGACCATGAATTGTGGCACGTGGGAGGTGGAATACATACAGATTTGGTATCAACAGGATTCAAATTAATTTCTCTCCTTTCGTAAAAAAATTAATTTTTATTTAAAGCAAGATAACAGAAGGTGTAGAAAGAAGGTATCTATAAAATGACAGGAGATTTTAAGATCCTAAATATATGTATGTATTATTTTTGAAACATGAAAGTAATAAAACTTCTTTAGGATTAATTAAATGTTGTATGAACAATGAGAAGATGTTGATCAATTTTAAAGACTGTCATCACTTTTACATAAGTGTTTTTTCCATCTTTATATAGTTTTAAAATTATAGGGCTTCCCTGGTGGCGCAGTGGTTGAGAGTCCGCCTGCCGATGCAGGGGACACGGGTTCGTGCCCCGGTTTGGGAAGATCCCACATGCCGCGGAGCGGCTGGGCCCGTGAGCCATGGCCGCTGGGCCTGTGTGTCCGGAGCCTGTGCTCCGCAGCGGGAGAGGCCACAACAGTGAGAGGCCCGCATACCGCAAAATAAATAAATAAATAAATAAATAAATAAATAAATAAATAAAATTATAGATTCCCTATAACTCCCTGAGGAAATCTTTATCTTCAGATGAAGATCTAAGACCTCTGGTGCCATAGCTCTTCACAGAATATTTTGAGAAAGCATCAGCCACTTCTTTTTGCACAAGAGAATTCAGTAATTGAATTCAGTAAGCCTAAGATACTTTGTTAATAATCGAAGACTCAAAAAAAATCAACGGTACTTGGTTAAAAAATATCATGGTTTTTATTTTAGTTTTCAGTATGTGTTGTATATACATATACATGTATGTACAGTTGACCCTTGAACAACACAGGTTTGAACTGTACAAACCTGTGAATAGTTTTGAATAATTTGAATAGTTTGTCTATTTATATGAGGACTTTTTTCAATAAATATACAGTTGGCTCCCCAGTATCCTCGGGTTTCACATCTGTGAATACCGAGGGCTGACTATACTAAGCCATTTTCTTTCTTTTTTTTTTTTTTTTTCCCACATCTTTATTGGAGTATAAGTGCTTTACAGTGTTGTGTGAGTTTCTGCTGTACAACAGAGTGAATCAGCTATATGTATACATATGTCCCCATATCCCCTCCCTCTTGCGGCTCGCTCCCACCCTCCCTATCCCACCCCTCTAGGTGGTCACAGAGCACTGGGCTGATCTCCCTGTGCTATGCAGCTGCTTCCCACTAGCTAGCTATTTTACATTTGGGAGTGTGTATATGTCAGTGCCACTCTCTCACTTCATCCCAGCTTCCCCTTCCCACCCCATGCCCTCAAGTCCGTTCTCTACATCTGCGTCTTTATTCCTGCCCTGCTGCTAGGTTCATGGGTACCTCTTTTTAAAATTCCTTATATATTAAGCCATTTCCTATAAGGGACTTGAGCATCCTTGGGTTTTGGTATATGCAGGGCTCCTGGAACCAATCCCGGGTGATACTGAGGGACGACGGTATTTATATTTTAGTTGACTAACAGGTTAGTTGTCTTTTGGGCTCATTAAAGAATTCATTCCCACATAGAAAGCATAGTCAGCAGGTCACTGTGGTCTTTTCTAACCCCACTATCAAGAAGCAGCCCGCAGGTTAATTTCTCTTCTGCCTCTCCTTTGTGGTGTAGCTCATGAGGCCTGGGTTTACTCGTCTTTAAAATGAGGGAAATGATATCTACCTCAGAAGATTGTTTTAAGAGTTATTTATTCTTCTTATCATAACTATTGTCTCATCTAAATCATTGCTATTAATAGCTAACATTTACTGAATGTGTATTATGTCCTGTCTTGGGCACTTTACATGTATTATCTCGTTTAGTTCTCTCAATAACACTACAAGGTAGGTCAGATGAAAAACTGGGATGCAGAGAGGTTGCAAGTCTGCTCAAGACTACACAGCGCATGATGACATGACGTATGTGAAAGTCCCTGCACCAGGCCTACCGCATAATAGGTGCTCACTACATGTTGAGGGAACCACCAACTCTTTGTGGGCAGTTTGTTTATGGGTTGATTGGGAAAGCCCATTCATTCTTGTTCCTCCTCCAGGCTTCCTAAGATTAGATATGTCCCTTAGGATATTTCTAGTGGTGTCCTTCTTTTCATTTACTGTGAAGGCTTCAGCTTGGGCCTTTGACAAGACTACAGTATCAACTAGAGTCCAAACAGGAAATAACTGACACACACACATCAGATAATTTGAAGAGAATTAATAAAGAAACTCCTTACAAAGGTGGAGAGAAAATGCAGGAGATGTGCAGGGCTACTTCAGGCCGGTAACGGAAGGGCTGATACCAGCCCTAGAGCTGAAGAGGAAGGGAGTGGTCACCAGTACCTGGGGACAAGAGGCTGTGTGAGGGGCTGCCTGACCAGAACTGTGACTTTTGGTTAAAGGATGCAGCCAGCTTACAGTGAGCCGTAGAAACTGGGGGAATGAATACCCCAGCCTCACTCTTCTTTCGCCTCTCCTGCCGGTGCTCCCCAGCGGTGAGCCCACGTGGAGGCTGTTGCTGCAGCCCATGTAGACTGGGCTCCCAGGGAAGGTAGAGTAGATCCTGAGGGGCAGCTGGAAGATATTCAGCACTACTTCTGACCCTGGGCGTGACTGGGAAATGGTGAGGAGGACTGCAGACCGTTTCTCACGCTTCTTGGCACTTGTGCAGGATCTGACATGCTTAGCTCCAGCTGTTTAACAGATGGCTAGATCCACCAGGTAGACAGTTACAAATCACTTTTATAAGTGCACATGTGGAGGAATCTCTGGCAATCCTTTAGTCGGAGGACAAAGAATTGGCGTTGGTACTTCCACAGGGCCTTTGAAGCTGATTCACTGTCTCAGCCAGAACTCTTAAAAGTCTCAGTTCACTTATTTATAAACTGAACGTAGTAAGACATTCTTCTCAGAGAAGTGTGAGGCTTCAACTAGTCAAAATCAGTACATTTTTTGAGGTTTCTCCTGGAAACCTTTTATTATGATGAGCATGATAGGTATTAATAATTAGATGTAATCTCTTAAGTTTGATTTGAGATAAAAGTGCCCTTGACTTCAGATTGTTAATTTTGTGGCTTATTATGGACTATCATGTCTTTGAGGTTCATGCTGGCAGTAAATAGCTGGACTTGAAAGGTTACAAAGGTTTTCCTCTGACTGGTTTGCATGTTAGATGGTCTCAGACATGTTGACCAGGATAATAATGATAATACTAGTATTTGGGACAGTTTCTACCAAGAATCAACCACTTGAATCAACAGTCTAAACCCTCCTTCATTATTGTACTCTGTGTCCTACAGGTGAAACCAGAATACGTTCCAAAATTTAAACAGAATGTGTAAAGACTCATGTCATGTGTGTCAAGTACCTTAAAGTTTGGACAGCATATTGGTAACCATGGGGAATAACGGACTCTCGTATTACTTGTGGGAATGTAAATTGGTTCAGCCACTTTGAAAAACTGGCAGTTTCCACTAAAGTCATGCATATACCTACCCCTTGAACAGCAATTCCACTCCTAGGTAAACACACAAGAAAAATGAGTGCATATGTTCACTGGAAGGGAAGGGAAAAATAATTTTCTGGGTTCTTGGCTGAGACACACCCCCATAATAAAAAGACAGATTTATGGCAGAAAAATGAATTTAATTACATACATACATATGGGAATCCCACAAGATATGAGAATCAAAGGCAGCCAAGCATTAGGCTTGTATACCATCCTGAGATAAGGAAAGGGACAGGGATCTGGACTTCAAAGGGGAGGAAAGCACACAGAACAGTAAGAAGGGCAAATATTTGGTAAACAGATGTTTGCCCTGAAATGCAGATTGTCAGATGAAAAAGTTATCTCTGGTAATAGCTGTCTTCCTGGTACAGGCTCCCTTTCTACATTTAGGCAGTTAAGGGGGAGGTAAAAAAAAAAAAAACTCTTCCTGTTGCTGGGTCTTGATTGCCTTCAGCTCAAAATAATCCACGTGCCAAAGTGGCATATTTTGGGGTGGCCTCTTCTGCTCTCCTTCACCACCAAAAGACATGCACAAGGGTGTTTATAGAAGCCTTATTCCTAATAGATCCAAACTAATAACCCAAATGGACATCAACAGGGAAATGGATAAATTGTGGTAATTTCATATAGCGAAATATTTCATAGCAATGAAAATAATTAATTTAAAAAGTGATCCAATGACACATGCAAAAGCATGAATGCATCTCAAAGATACTATGTTGAGTAAAAGCCAGGCATAAAAGGAGTACCTGTATGAAGTTCAGGGACAGGTAAAATTAACTGATGGTGATTAAAGTAAAAAAAAAAAAAAAAATTACCCCTTGTGCCAGGGTGGGGATGGGAAGATACTGATTTAGAAGAGTCACAGTGAAACTTTCTAGGATGTTGGAAATTTTCTGTATTTTGATATGGATGGTGTTACAGGGGTATACCTGTATAAGCGTTCTGTAGACTGTATACTTTAGATTGTGTACTTCACCCACTTTACTTCCTGTATAATATACTTCAATAAAAATGTTTTTTAAACAAGTGTACTGTATTGAGTTTTACAGCTAAACTCTGGCAAATGTAGCAATGATAATACCAGGAAAACACAACGAAACTTTTACCTTACTACAGAGTATATACATAGATACAATCTTTCTGGAGAGTTTGCTAATGTTGATTAAAAACCTTAGGAATAGGGCTTCCCTGGTGGCGCAGTGGTTGAGAGTCCGCCTGCCGATGCAGGGGACACGGGTTCGTGCCCCGATCCCGGAAGATCCCACATGCCGCGGAGCGGCTGGGCCCGCGAGCCATGGCCGCGGAGCCTGTGTGTCCGGAGCCTGTGCTCCGCAACGGGAGAGGCCACAGCAGTGAGGCCCGCGTACAGCAAAAAAAAAAAAAAAAAAAAAACACAAACAAAAAAACAAACCTTAGGAATATATATGCCACATCATATTACTCAGCCATAAAAAGAAATGAAATTGAGTTATTTGTAGTGAGGTGGATGGACCTAGAGTCTGTCATACAGAGTGAAGTAAGTCAGAAAGAGAAAAACAAATGCTGTATGCCAACACATGTATATGGAATCTAAAAAAAAAAAAGGTTCTGATGAACCTAGGGGCAGGACAGGAATAAAGATGCAGATGTAGAGAATGGACTTGCAGACACAGGGAGGGGGAAGGGTAAGCTGGGACGAGTGAGAGAATGAGAGAGAGAGTGGCATGGATATATATACACTACCAAAATGTAAAATAGATAGCTAGTGGGAAGCAGCTGCATAGCACAGGGAGATCAGCTCTGTGCTTTGTGACCACCTAGAGAGGTGAGATCGGGAGAGTGGGAGGGAGACACAAGAGGGAGGGGATATGGGGATATATGCATACATATAGCTGATTCACTTTGTTATACAGCAGAAACTAACACAACATTGTAAAGCAATTATACTCCAATAAAGATGTTAAAAAAAAAAAAAAACCTTAGGAATAGGCACACCTTTGACTGTTACTGAACCAAATTAGTATCTGCTAGCCTGACTTGCAGCAAAGCCAATCTATTGACACTGGGTTGTGGTGAAGGAAAGTACAGTGTTTATGGTAGGGCACCAAGCAAGGAGAATGGGCAGCTCATGCTCAGAAGACCCGAACTCCCCAGTGGCTTTCAGGGAGGGGTTTTTAAAGAAAGTGTGAGGGAGAGGGTCATGGGGTGCGTGATCAGATTGTGTTCAGTTCTCTGATTGGTTGATAGTGAGGTAACGGTGATGTTTTGGGAATCTCAATCATCAACTTTCTGATTTTAACCAGTCTGGGGTCTACGTGCTTTTGGTTAGCATGCAGTTAACTTCTTCCACCTGATGAGGGTTTTAGTATCTATAAAACAACTCAAAGATATGGCTCAGGACATTACCTATGGCCCTTGAGGAGGAACTAAAGATCCTTAACTTTGTTTTATGGTTAAACTGTCATAATTTTGTCTTGTTTGACTTTGTTTGGTTTATTTCTGATTTTGTAACTTTTCTGATTAAATTTGCTCTTTGGAACTTGGGGAAAGCCTGGGAGGCTAAAGCTTTTTTATGAGGAAGAGGCTGGAGACACAGGGGATGGGTGGGGGGGCCTGTCTCGGAAGACCCCATAGGATCCCCCTCAGTTTTATGACCTAGCAATATCCTATAGACATCATTAAGAACATATGCACAGGCTCATCCTTAAGGATGTTTATTTCAATGTCCTTTGTAATATTGAGCATTTGGAAACAATCCAGTGTTCAGTTCTGAGAACTGGTAAATATGTTTTGTAATAATATGCAGCTGTTTGAACAACAGATGGGGAAAGGAGCTATGTTTGTAGTTGTGTGTTTCTACTAAGGAAACAAGGTAGACATAGTAAAGACTGCAGGAAACTATTAGTTGACTCAAGTAGCTGTAGTGATGATGATGACATTTGAAATATGTGTATTGAATCAAATTGATAAATGTTAATAGATATTGATTACATATTATTCACCTCCCTAGAAGAGAAATATTATAGGTCTTACATTCCTTCCTAAAATCTATTTATTCTCATATTCTTTGGTTTAGGCTTAGATTTACTTTCTATGTTTCTGACTCAGATTCAGCAAAGAAATCTTGTCTGTGGCCTGAAACAGCAGTTTTCCTTTTTAGCAATTGCTGGTTAAAAAAACCCTAGGCCTGCAAGAGAGGGTGTTAATGTAAGTACAGAGACTGAGAGTTAAACAGTAAGGCAGTTTAGAAGAGAAAGCTGTTGGATAAAGTTGAAGGCTGAAAACCTTCCCATAATAATCCTACTCTGTTTTTAGTAACCATTAAACACCTTTTTAGAGTTGTCTCTAAGAAACCCACTTGGAGACATCCAGATTTTCTAAAATTTAATAGTATCTCCAATGGAAATAACATTACCTGTCAATTAATTGTCATGGGGTAACATTATTCAAATTGGTAACTGTAGCTCCCCAAGATTATATAAAGTTTTGATTATCTTTTCAAGAAAGGGATCCTTAAACTTTATTTCTGTCTTTTCTTCTTCTGGCCAAAAGAAGAATTAAGTAAGTGACTCTGGTGGGTTCCTTATTTTGAATAGTGCATATAAGAGATTTTGTACTGTCGTTTCTAAAAGCTTTCTTATTCAAGTTAGCCAAGAATCTTTGGAAGAGGGTAATTTTTTCATTGGGGAAAGGAAGAATCACATTATTGTCAAGGTTGCCTTATATTCAGCCTTTTTTTTAAACTTCTTGGCCTCTATTTCTGTGTCTGTAAAATGGAAACAATAATGCTACAACATCTTAGTGGTATTAGAAGAATTAAACGGAGTCTGACATGAGGCAAGTGATGATAAATAGTAACTGTATATTTCTATATACACATACATAATAACACATAGATATAGCTCTGTGTATAGGACTCATTATCTTAGTTTTTCATCTCCTGCCTAGCACCGTATTTGGCCCCTACTAAGCCCTATAGTTTTGTTTGTTTGTTTGTTTGTTTGCGGTACACGGACCTCTCACTGTTGTGGCCTCTCCCGTTGCGGAGCACAGGCTCCAGACGCGCAGGCTCAGCGGCCATGGCTCACGGGCCCAGCCGCTCCGCGGCATGTGGGATCTTCCCGGACCGGGGCACGAACCCGCGTCCCCTGCATTGGCAGGCGGACTCTCAACCACTGCACCACCAGGGAAGCCCCAGCCCTATAGTTTTTGATTGAAGCCCCCTTTTTTGGTTTGTCATATATGGCAAAAAAAAAAAAAAAAAAGCTGTGGTGACTCATTTTATTCTCCAGGCCACAGCAACTTGGGGTTTCAGTAGAATTACAAACATTTTCTAGTAAAACTTAACATGGCAACAGCATATTTAACGCCTTCCAAAATTGCCCTTTTTATTCAAGAGGATTCTCGTGGTGCCCTGTCCTTCTACCTGATTCATTCATTCATTCCATAAATATTTATTGAACAGTAATTATTACTTGTGCACATAGGTGCTGGAGACACATGTGAACAAGACAATAAGAGGCCTCTGCCTTCATTCATGGAGATTATATTCTGCTGGGGGTGCCCTCCTCACATCACTTTGTTTGCTGCTCCAGTGTGTACCAAGCAGTTCCCAAGCCCCCCTCCCCCTATTGCTTGGGGAGAGCAGCCTCTTGCTTCAGTGGGCATAGCTGTTCTCTGAGGAATGGGCTTCCCAGCCTTCTAAGCAAAGAGACCCTCCACCTCTTTAACTCTGCTGGACTTCTGAATAGGTCAGTGGTTACGTAGTCCAGGCTGATCTGGAACCCTCTCTCCAGGAACTCCATTGAAACGAAGTTATTGTTGCACAGTCTTGGCTGAAGACTTGAAAAATATCCCATAAACAAACACCAGGTTATCTGAGGCTTGTCCACACGATTTACCAGCACCCTTTCGCATTACAAAGATGTGAAAGGAACACTAGGGAAATGTGTCAACCCCTATTGGCAAGAACCGGAGATATTTTCAGGGAAGGGCAAGGGATTCCAATCCAGAATCTTTTTAGATTCTTGAAACTGAAAGGATTATGCAAAGATATAAAGCAAAAGTAAACACTAAAACTGTGAACGAAGAATGAGCACAAAGGGGGGAAATCCTTCTATGGAAATAAGCTTTCCTCCAGAGGAGAAAAACAAGAACTTGATGAAAAATCTGTCAGCCTGGAGTAATAAGTGGAGGAGCCCAGGGTGCACGCTGCCTCCTGTGTCCCCATTTCTCTGCTAAAACACTTTGTTTTCAAATGGAAATTAATGTTTGGTATCTCAGAGACTGACGTCTCCAACGCCAGCTCCACTGTGGAGTGGAGACACAAACAACAAATGGGAAGATCATTTCAGGAGTGGGTTAAGCAGATGGTGAGAGAGTGCAGTGAAGTGAGAAAAAAAAAACAGAAACAAGCAAATTCTGTGAAGTCTGGGGCAAAGGTAGAGGCAGCTCGATTTGAGAAGTTCCTTCTCCTGAGTTATGAATTTGTGCACTGAAGTGTTATTTGTTCGGCATCCGCTCAGTGTCTTACATTGTGTGCTGGGCTCTGGGGACACAGTGGGGGGTTGGGGTGGGGGAGGAGCTAACATCCGCGCAGCCCCTCCCGTTTCCCAGGCAGCGCTTAGAACTACCTCCCAGCGCTGGGAAGTGGGGGGACCAGCCTCAGACTGAGGTCTTTCCAGCTTCAGAGCTCACTGTCTCCCTGTTGTTTTGGAATCTCTGTCCTGTTGTGGGTTTGTTTTTATTTTTACTTTTAATCGTGGCTAAAGTCTTTATTTCTATTGTGGAATGCCACTTTTCCTTTGATCTTGGAAGCTGCTTTGGGCCACAGTGTTCTTCTGACCCAGAGAACCATATTCTCAGGTGGTATGTGACTGATTCCACCTTCTCCTTCCAGTGACTTTTTTTTTTTCCCCTTACTCTCTGAACAGGTTTCTTTCTAAGCTCTGAATGATGCTTTCTGTTGCCAGATATTCTTTCTGAAGTCCTCCCAAGGTCTTCTCTACTTCCCAAGACAAAGGCCTCCTCCCTCCAAACCAAACTCAGTATAAACCAAAATGAAAGCAGGGAAAGAGACTCGGTGAATTACTGAAGGTGCTCCAGGATTTTCACTTTTCCCATTCTGAAATCAAATTCTATTTGAAAGACAAGGACATGTTTACAGTAGAACATGATAAAACGGAGGTCCTTGTGTTTGATTCAGAGAACTCTAATGCAGATGCTGTAGGAGAATCGTAAATAAACATGATTGTGAAAACTTTAAAATTATAAGACATTATGCTGGTGTCTTTCATTTTAACCATTCATTCATTCAACTGATAGTTTTTGAGCAACTACTATGTGCCAAGCACTGCAGTGCTGAGGATACATTGGCAGTAAACAAAGTAGACAAAAAGAAATTCTTGCTCTTACAGGGTTTATATCCCAGCTCTGTGGATATTGACTGGGGAAAACAGTCAATAAACCTAACAAGTAAGTACATTATATGTTAGAAAGCAGTAGGTGCAAAGAAGGAAAATAAAGCCGGGAACGGAGTATCGAGAGTGTGGTCGCATTGCAGTTTTACACAGGGAGGCCAAGGAAAGCCTCACTGAGATGACATATTGGTTAAAGGTGTGAAGTGAGGGAATGGGTGTTCAGCCTGAGGGAACAGCAAGTACAAAGGCCCCAATACAATAAAGCATGCTGGGCACGTGTGCTTGAAACAATGAAGAGCCGAGGCACAGAGGCTGAAGGGGTAGGTGAGGTCCAGCTGTGGAGGTCTTTGGTGGATTTTGGCCTCTTTCTGAGTGGAATGGGAGCTATTTCAGGGGTTTTGAGCCAGATGGATAAGATTTGACTTAGTTTTAATGAAGGTTAATGAGGTCGAGAGGGATTTTATTTTATTTTATTTTATTTTATTTATTTATTTTTTGCGGTACGCGGGCCTCTCACTGCTGTGGCCTCTCCCATTGCGGAGCACAGGCTCCAGACGCGCAGGCTCAGCGGCCATGGCTCACGGGCCCAGCCGCTCCGCGGCATGTGGGATCTTCCCGGACCGGGGCATGAACCCGTGTCCCCTGCATCGGCAGGCGGACTCTCAACCACTGCGCCACCAGAAGCCCTGAGAGAGGGATTTTTAAGAATGGGAAGATATCAACATGTTTGTGTGCTGTTGTAAACAATCCGTGTGGGAGAAAATAAGATGATGCAGGAAAGAGAGGGGAGAATCGCTGGCGAGATGCCCTTGAGTAGGGAAGGGGGTTGGGGATGTAGAGCAGGAAGAGAGGGTTGGCCTCAGGATCACAGACAATTCATCTGCGACAGGAGGGAAAGCACAGTGTGTGTACGGGCACCGATGCACATGGTGGGTCCATGTGGCAGTGGGAATTGTGGAAGTTCTCTCCTGGTTGCTACATTTTTTTTTTTTTTCCAGAGAATTGGAAAGCAAAATCATGAGCCAAGAGTGAGGATGGGGGAGGAGGAGGTATCAGAGGTTTGAAGAGAGAAGAGCATGAATTAACCATCTAGGAGAGAGGAAGAGCAGACGGACCAGGGAAAGGTAGGATTACGAGGTGGTAATCCTGGTTTCTGGTCATGGATCTAAGACGAGAGCAGCCACATGGGTATGTTCTTCTCCGGCCACGCTGAGCTACACTCGTGCAGGCACAGAGTGAGTGGAGAGTCAGGTTTAACCAAGGCAGAGGTTTTGCTGGGTGAATGCTATGAAGGGAGGGTGAGGCAAGAGAGTTGGGGATATAAGTAAGTGAATGCTAAGCTGCTTTAAGAAGCTAAGCGGAGATACGGAGGATATTAATGATAGTGAACGGATGGTAGGATCAGTGCATCATAGGTCTCCGTGGATTGGGAGGGTACTGAAGGGAGTGAGCTGGAAATCAAGGAAGTGGTGGCTGGGATGCTTGAAATGGATGAGAGAGGTAGTGGGGTTTGGGCAGTGACACGGTCTAGAGCATGACTGTGGGGAAGCTGAGGTAGGGTGGAGGACAAGATATTGGCTGGAAAAGTGGTCAAGGAACCTAGAGGCGGGGGTACTGGGAGGCTCCCCTGTGGATCTGGAAATCACGAAGTAGTTTATAACATGAGTAATGTTGGCAAAGGTAACAGTGTGTCAGGGGCTAAAATCTTTAAGGAATGAGAGGAGATGGGGAGTTCCCTGGCAGTCCGGTTATTAGGACTCCACGCTCTCACTGCCAAGGGCCCGGGTTCAACCCCAGGTTGGGGAACTAGGATCCCCCAAGCCCGTGCAGCATGGCCAAAAAAAAAAAAGAAAAAAAAAAGAATAAGAGGAGAGTGATAAGGGGTGGCTTTCTCTTGGTAACTGCAGCAAGGAGAAGCAGGCTGTGGTCGAGTCTAATGACAACTCTTAGAAGGTGGTGAGTATAGGGCTTCCCTGGTGGTGCAGTGGTTGAGAGTCTGCCTGCCGATGCAGGGGACACGGGTTCGTGCCCCGGTCCGGGAAGATCCCACATGCCGCGGAGCGGCTGGGCCCGTGAGCCATGGCCGCTGAGCCTGCGCGTCCGGAGCCTGTGCTTTGCAACGGGAGAGGCCACAACAGTGAGAGGCCCGCGTACCGCAAAAAAAAAAAAAATGGTGGTGAGTATAGAGAGAAAGGAAGATGTTTGACAGAGGAGCAAGGAGGCCAACTTTGGAGGTGGACTCGGGGCCATCGCACAATGAGAGTGGGGGCGAAAACAGCAGAGGAAGCAGTGACTGTAGGTTTCAGTTAGAATAAGAAAGTGAAGAAAATGTTCAAGGTTTGAGGATAGAGAGGAATTTGCTGATGAAGTACTAGGGTTCTGAGGACAGAGTAGAGAGGTTTGGGGTACTGGGCTGTCAGAACTGTACGGGGGTGACAGCCTGGTGATGATGCTTATTTGCCTGCATCCCTGGGAATCCTGGGCTTGTATTAACCACCTTAGCTGAGGTGATGGGATGGGTCTTGTTGGTTTTGAAGGCTGAGAATATATGTGCTGGGAGGAAAGATAGTTCGGTAAAGGCAGGTCTCGCCAGGACATCTTGGAGCTTTTTCTTCTCTCAGTTGCAAGTGTATACAGTGACTACTTAGGAGAAAAGTAAACAAAAATGCATCAAAGCCCTCATAATAGTTGTATCAGGCTGGTGGAATTATGGACGATTTTTCCTTTCTTTTTCACTATTTTCCCCTTGAAGCCCATACAAAGATCTCACCACTGAACTCCGTGTAAAAATTCTACTACCTCTTGCTTGTAACTTAAATAAAACATCTAGTACTCTTTTACAGGGTTCAACTAATTTTATCTAGAGTCACAGAGGAAAAAGCATGCATTAAAAACAACGATGACTAAGACAGGAATAAAGACACAGACCTACTAGAGAATGGACTTGAGGACACGGGGAGGGGGAAGGGTAAGCTGTGACAAAGTGAGAGAGTGGCATGGACATATATACACTACCAAACGTAAGGTAGACAGATAGTGGGAAGCAGCCGCATAGCACAGGGAGATCAGCTCGGTGCTTTGTGACCACCTAGAGGGGTGGGATAGGGAGGGTGGGAGGAGGGAGACGCAAGAGGGAGGGGATATGGGGACATATATATATATATATGTATAACTGATTCACTTTGTTATAAAGCAGAAACTAACACACCATTGTAAAGCAATTATACTCCAATAAAGATGTTAAAAAAAAAACAACGATGACCACAAATAATACCCCTGCTGATGATATTTCCCTGGGTGGTTTTTTTTTTTTTTTTTGTAGCATGTGGGCCTCTCACTGTTGTGGCCTCTCCCGTTGCGGAGCACAGGCTCCGGACGCACAGGCTCCAGACGCACAGGCTCAGCGGCCATGGCTCACGGGACCAGCCGCTCCGCGGCACGTGGGATCTTCCCGGACCGGGGCACGAACCCATGTCCCCTGCATCGGCAGGTGGACTCTCAACCACTGCGCCACCAGGGAAGCCCATTCCCTGGCTGTTCTTAATGTGTTTTCACAGGATATCCCAGATGAAGCAAATGCCTTTCTGTCCTTGAATATGGCTAAGTACGATGCATGCTGCCCCGGACTGGATTACATTTTGTTGGCCAGATCCAAACTCTCAGGTTCTTCCAGGAAGTGTGTTTCTAAAAATTTTGAAAGCCTGCATAGAGAGTTCTTTTGTGCCCAGATGGACAGATTTGTAATTATTAACAACTAAAGGGTTCTTTATGGCTTTGCTAACTCATCTGAAGGCCCTCGGGCTGTTAGAGATGAAATTATTCTAAATTTTCAGTTTGGCTATCAGATCTCTTACTTTTTATTAGATGAAGAGTGCAGTTATTCCCTTAACCATCATCCATCCTTATCCCCAGCAGGACTTTTTTTTGTAATTAAACCTCCTGGTCCTGCAAAGCAAGATTATTGCACAAACATGTGTAGAAACTCGCCAGTCCATGATCTACTTAACATACTAAACACCATAGAATATTTTTACCATTAACTATCATATCCTGCTTTAAAGAAAGTATATTAATTTTCCTCTTGGTTATAGGTAGAACACTATCTTATCTAAAGAGAGATACACTGAAATTGAACCTAAGTTTGGGGAATACCCTTAATCACAGTGTATTTCTAGAATGAATGAATAAATATTTGATTAGTATTTCAAAGACTCTCTTAACCTCCAAGCATTTCAAGGGATTGACCTGGATCTTGAGTATGAAACCTGCAGAAAAAGTAAGAACTTCTTGAAACTAGCATCAGAGAAAACTGAACTGTATTCTTGAATGTGTCTAACAGTAAATCCCTCTGTCAACTTGGGCAGTTGACTTAACCTGTCTGGTCCTCAGTTTTATCATGAAAAATGACAGGATTTGACTAAAAGTATAAAATTATGTGGAGTATGAAGGGATCATAGGGATTTGATAATTTGCTTCAAAAGAAAGTAGGGGTTCTAATTTCCAGTTCACTTCTTTTCCATTATACTGTGCTGAGCTGTAAGCCACTTCCAAATCAAAAAGTTGGTTGATTCCAACTTTAAAAGTAGTTTCAAAATTGTGGCGACTTTGAAAGCAGATTTGTACATGTCCGTCTCCACCACCGTTCATACCTCATGCCTACTGAGCCATCTCTGAGGAGTTTTGGATCAAAACTCCTACATCATAGTGATGGTTGCACAACTCTGTGAACGTACTAAAAACCATTGAATTGTGTACTTTAAATGGGGGAATTGTATAGCATGAGGATTATGTCTCAATAAAGCTAGGTCAGAATTCTTTTGTTTGCAGGTAATTGGAACCAACTCAAACCAACTTAAAAAAAGGGGGAGTTAATAGCCCATGTCATTGAAAAGTCCCCCACTAGATGTCCAGGCATGACTAGGTTCTGGTCTCAAACAATAACATTAAACCCCAGATGCCTGCTCTCTCAGCTCTCCTCTGTGGGAGCTTCAGTCTCAGGAAGACTTTCTCCACAGGTGGCCCCTGGCGGTTCTCAGCTTATATTTTCACCAAGTTATCAACTCTAGCAGAAGTATCTCCAGCAAAAGTCCTCGGACTGAATGTCATTGGCTTGGTTTGGGTCACATGACCAGCCAATAATAGCATCTAATAATAATAACACTTACTATGAACCAACTCTATTCTTACAACATCCCATTTTATAGATGAAGAAATCAAGGCACAGAGAGGTTATGTAACTTGCCCAGGATCACACAGTAGTGAGTATAGGAGCTGGATTTGAAACTCAGGCAGTCTGCCCCTAGAGTTTGTGGTCTTATTGGTCTTAAGTACTATGCTGCCCCCAGTCATTGGAGTCAAGGGAAAGGAGTGAATGCTCTGATTGGTTGGTCCTGGAGCAGATCTAGTATTTGCAACTGCATTCTCTCCTGATGTCCTCTGTCCTAGATCTCTGGGGATTGATTTTATATATATATATATATATATATATATATATATATATATATATATATATATATATATATATATGTATGTATGTATATGTGTGTATATATATATATATATGTATGTATGTATATGTGTGTATATATATATATATATATATATATATATATATGTATATCTGTCAAATGATTATATATCAGATGTTCCTGAAGTTTAGGTTTGTGAGCACTCTGCTTCAGAGACTGCAGCCATCTCTTCATCATGTTCTCTGTAATCACCATCACCCCCCTGACTGTAGCCATTTGGAAGGGAAGCCACAGAGTTTGTTAGTCATAGTAAACTCAGGCCTCCTTGTCCCAGAATCAGAAGAACCGTGTTAAGATCTTGGCCTGTCTTAAAATAATACACCAGTCTACAACCTTGGGAAGGAACAATAGAGAAACTGTTCAGTGTTTCATCAGCAACAAGAAGTTAAGGGAGACTTTAAAAATTATTCACAGAATAAGTCATAGCCAATAGACACACCCACTTATTTATTTATTTTTGGCTGCGTTGGGTCTTCATTGCTGCATGTGGGCTTTCTCTAGTTGCGGTGCGTGGGCTTCTCATTGCGGTGGCTTCTCGTTGCGGAACACGGGCTCTAGGTGCGTGGGCTCAGTAGTTGTGGCTCGCGGGCGCTAGAGCACAGGCTTAATAGTTGTGGCGCACCGGCTTTGTTGCTCTGCGGCATGGGCATGTGGGATCTTCCTGGACCAGGGATCGAACCCATGTCCCCTGCATTGGCAAGAGGGTTATTAACCACTGTGCCACCAGGGAAGCCCCAACATTCTTTTTTTTTTAAATGTAGATAGTTAGAAAATTAAAAGAAGTTTTTCCATCTTTTTCTGATGCAGGAAATAAACTTACCCATGTTAAGTATTTCTAAGGTGTCAGTTACTTCGCACCACTGTTATTGGAATCACCTGGGATGCTCTTTATTAAATCATAATCGTTTGTGGTGGGCCTGGGAATATGCATTTGTTAAACACCCTAAGTGATTCTTATGGCCTCTGAAGTTTGAGAATCATCATTGTAAGTAGCTGGGGAAAAGTGGCTAGGCTCATTAAAAGTAGGACCTTAGGGGGCTGAAGTTGAACCAAAGGCAACATCCATATGAGGCATCTTCCCTTGGGTAGAGAAAGGAGGGCTGCTGACAGTCTCAGGTTTCAAGCAGCTTTAATTGTTAGATGGTCCTGCTACAGTTTCTCTCTCCTCATTCTTTATGTTCAGAGGTGTGGGTGTCTATACTCACTGTTAGCTCTGTAGAGCAGAAAAAAATAACACTAACCAATAAACTTCAGTGAGGAATTTTCCAGATGAAAAAAGTGTTCCTGTGAGCTATGAACCATGACTTCCAACAGTAGCCATTTAATATTAATAATATAATTGCTAAATAATAAGAGCTAACGTTTCCTGACTGTACAGTGCTGGGTGCTTTATAGGCATTATCCCCTTCTGTCCGCCAGTCACCTTACGGATGAATAGGTGTTACCTCCATTATCAGACAGGGAGACCCAGGCACAAATGTGAAGTCGCAGAAGTGGGGCAGAGTTGGGACTGACGGGGTTCAGGACACGCTACCCCAAAATGTGGCACTTGGCATATTGAATATTTTTAGCTGAAGGAATTTGACAAAACAGCACAAGCAGGAGGGTCACCCTGACCTTTCCTCTGTCTTCTCCCCTGACACAGGTCATAAAACCCTCGGGGGAGAGGTGTCTTCCCTACACCCGGAGGAAAGGAGCATCCTTATCTCCAAAGAGAAAGGGACCTCGGAGAGAACCTGAACAAACAGGATTTGCCAGGTTTCCCCCAGTTTATTGCAGTTACCTCACACTCCTTAACCTATCATATTCCTCCACCACTGTACAATCTCCATCAAACCTGGCTTAAGCATACTCAGGCTTAATTGTTTTGTGGGGTCTTCATTTCCATATGAAGGCTCTCATGTCATGTAAAACTTATGTTAAGTAAACGTGTATGCTTTTCTCCTGTCAGTTTACTTTTCAGGCCCAGCCAGGGACCCTAAGAGGGTCGAGGAAGACTTTTTCCTTCTCCACAGAACATTCAGACCAAGTTCACTTAACGTGAAAGCCCATCTGCTGTTTGAGCCATATCGGCTTGTGCTCTCAACAAGAATTTATTTTTCTCCACGAGACTGAAAACAAAGAATATGAAGAAACATTGACTGCAACACACATACATTTATAATAAACTTACCTGAAAAGAAAGACCCTCCTAGGACTCGCCATTCTAAGAGTTCTTATATGTCTCAGATACCTGGTCACTAAAATTAGGAAACAGTGGTACCCATGTCCTGTGGGCCCTTTTGAGCTGCTTGAAAGTTTCAAGGGTCATATTTCTCCTCCTTCCCTGGGTCTTGGATTCTTGACTTTGGATGGCCAGTTATAATTTCTGCTCTTGACTTGTCCTAAAGCCTTTATGCTGGATGCAGTCGAGAGGGATCATATGCCTGGGAAAATCAGGCACAGTGATCTATCTAGAGATGCATAAAACCACACCAAATTACTTTTGCTCAAATTCAGGCACCCACTTTGAGCCAGGCCCTGAGTTAATATAATGGGATATCCAAAGCTATATGACCTCAGAAATTCATAGAGCAGGTGGGACACGTGCACAAATCATTACGATACAAGGCAAGATGCAGTAGAACATGTGAGCTCTGGAGTCAAACCGGCCCCAGTCCAGTGCCCCCACTGCCCTTTTAAAGTACCTAACCTTTCTCTGCCTCAGTTTTCTCATCCACAAAAGGGAACAATAATAATAACGGTGTGTCCTCATGGAGGTCATTGTGAGGATTAAAGGAAATAAAATGTATGAAGTGCGTTGCATGATTCCTGTCCCATAGTGTATACTCAGTAAGTATTCTTATTACCAGCTTTACTTACTGATGTAGACAAAATGTTATTTGGGGTGAGAGGAAGAAGTTATTGCTTCTAATAACTGAGGAAGACTTCTTTTGGGAGGAGCATTCGATCTGGGCCCAGAGGGTGGGGTTTCTGTGAGAGAGGAGGGGTTATCCCATCAGCAGGAATGCAAAGCATGGAGATGGGTCAGGTTAGCACAGGTAGGGAATGGTGAGCGATGCAGGATGGCTGAGGCACGGAGGGTGGGCCAGCTGCAGAAAGGGAGGAGGGAAAGTCTGGTCAGAGGTAGTTTGTGGAAGTTCACCAATGGTGATCATGTGACCGAGCAAAGGGCTTGTGTGCCCGCAGCGCAGAAAGCCAAACTGACAGCGGGAGTTTGCAGCAAAGTAAGGACTTCTTGCAGAGCGCCAAGCAGGGGAGTGGGAGACAAGCCTCAGATACACTCCAACTTGGTCTTTGAGTTAGGGGTCATTTTAAGGAGAAGAACAAAGAACCTGGTCATCATCGTCTTGTGACATTTCTTTTTTTTTTTTTTTTTGTGGTACACGGGCCTCTCACTGTTGTGAGAAGCCCCTTGTGACATTTCTTGATGGTGCTTTCGGAAGTCAGTATGTCTCTGGTTTACCATTCTCTGTCCGGGTGGTGCATGGCTTGGGGGTCTGTGAGCTCTTCTTGCCCTAGAGAAACAACCTGAGTTTGTACGTTAAAGATGACATCTAGGGCTTCCCTGGTGGCGCAGTGGTTGGGAGTCCGCCTGCCGATGCAGGGGACACGGGTTCGTGCCCCGGTCCGGGAAGATCCCACATGCCGCGGAGCGACTGGGCCCGTGAGCCATAGCCGTTGGGCCTGCGCGTCCGGAGCCTGTGCTCCGCAACGGGAGAGGCCACAACAGTGAGAGGCCTACATACCACAAAAAAAAAAAAAAAAAAAAAAAAAAAAAAGATGACATCTAAAATAGCAATTTTAGTACATTAACAGTGTTATTGACAACAGCAATCTTAGTCATCTGACTGGTTGATTAGTGTTCAGTTAGCACAGAATTGAGGTCAGAGGGGACAAGAATGGGAATACAGTTTTGGAGAGAGTGATTTATCATCAACTTGGTAAGGGAACTCAGTTTTAGGGGGACTTGGTTTCAGTTATATTTATTTCCTAGTCCACCTTCAGTCTCGGGTGCCAAACACCCAGTAAAGCAGAATTGCACTGCCTTCTTCTTCCTTTTCCTCTCCCACCCCACCCCTCCCCCTTCCAAGCCTCCTCCTCCTCCTCCCTTTTTTTCCATTGAAAATACTCCAGATCCTAGTCAGGGCCGATTTGGAGGCAAGGAGAATTCCCTGGCAGCCTTAGAAGGCAACTCTTTTAGAAGTCACGAGTGCATCACCGAAGTTCTCCTCTCCCCAGCCCCACCTTGGCTGCTGCTAGCTACAGCCGCAGGAGCCCAGATGGTGCAATTTGAGTGTTACTGTCGTTGGGCAGCAGAGGACCCCAGGCCCTGGGGGTCAGGGGAAGGAAGGAGAACCGATCTTGTTTTGCAGAGAGAGAGGAGGATGCCGGGAAGAATTGTGTGGAAAGGGTGACTTAGCTGGTATCTGCTTGAATGTGGGATTGATTCACTCCTACTCAGAGGTTCTTGGAGCCCAGAATGTTACATAAGTGAAACGCCTGATGCATTTGGTCCCTGTAACACTTAATCCACTATCTCCGCCCCGTTGAACGTTTTCAATATTTGTAACATACAGTGATAGCTAAAGGGCAGGACTTGAAGTTTTACATTTTAAAAATTAAAAGTAAAGCCCTAACCGTTCTCTTCTTTGTCCCTCTAATTGGAGATGGCCATGTCCATGTCTCCGTAAGAAATGAATGCATTCAGGGAGTTGGTACAGGGCTGGAGTCATGTGTGATCTTGCCCTAAGTAAGGCCTCAATTTGGAAGTGTTTAGGAGAGAGGCTGGAAGCTTGTTCGGTCTATAATTAGACTGGCTGTACTGGTTTTTCTTTGGTTAGTAAAAGCACAAGCATTTAGATGTGCCAGGATTTGGGTACAGAATTGTTACATTGTCAGATTCAGAGCGACCTGAAAGTAAGTATGTCACAGTCAGCATTTTCAGAGAGCAGAGAGCACTTCAAGCTCAGGCCTGGTTTAACCTGATTCACCGTCAGTCAGCGTCCACAACACCAGTTGTAGGGATGAAAGGTAAATATGCAGGTCTAAATAAATGACCTTGTGACCTTGTGGAATTGTTAAGAAATCGCTGATTTTTTTTTTTTTTCTTTTTTGCGGTACGCGGGCCTCTCACTGTTGTGGCCTCTCCCGTTGCGGAGCACAGGCTCCAGACGCGCAGGCTCAGTGGCCATGACTCACGGGCCCAGCCGCTCCGCGGCATGTGGGATCTTCCCGCACCGGGGCACGAACCTGTGTCCCCTGCATCAGCAGACAGACTCTCAACCACTGCGCCACCAGGGAAGCCCCTCGCTGAATTTTTTTTTGTTCCCTTGAATCAGTTGGTGAATGTTTGTACACATATCCAAACAGGTTGCTTCCAGGCTGCATACATTATAGTATCATTTAATGCTTACTTACCTTCAATCACAGGAAATACTGGCAATACCTTGCATTTGTATAAAGCCCTTTTACTGGCTCCACCTCATCTGATTCTGCCCAGAGCCAAGAGAGCCATAATAAACATTATCCTGACACTGAAGTTGGGCAGATTGCACAAGGTGACAAAGTTCAACAGTGGCTAGCCCAGAAGGACCAGCCAGCTGGGTTTTCTGCCTCGAGGTCCAGTGTGTGGGCCTCTCCTGCGCGTTGTCACAGAATAGTATGGCTCCATTGATTTTTCTAAAGCCCTGATTTTTCAGCTTCCCAAGAGAACTGGAGCAGGTCTTTTTGTTTCTTTTTTATGTTGACCCAGTTACACATCTTTTCTATAGATTTCTCCATCCTGTAGGATGTGGCAAACAATTTTTGTGCATAGCCAAGGATTTTTAAAAACCCACTTTGTAAGCAAAAATTTGAATTTCTTTGGAGCAGGAAACAGGGAAAACAAATACCTTATCTATGTTGATTGCTCCCACAGAGTTGCTAAGCAAAACTCTAAAAGGGGTTGTGTTTTAGAAATTCAAATTATCTTGTTGTCACCTAAAATAAAACCCACCTTGATTCTAAATTAGTGTAGCTACCATGGAAAACAGCATGGAGGTTTTGCAAAACACTAAAAATAGAACTCCCATATACCCACTCCTGGGTACATCTCTGGAAAAAAAACAAAACACTAATTCAAAAAGATACATGCACCCCAATGTTCATAGCAGCATTATTTACAATAGCCAAGATATGGAAACAACCTAAATATCCATCAACAGACAAATGGATAAAGAAAAGTGGTATATATATATAGATAGATAGATATCTCTACACACACACACACACACACACACACACACACACACACACACAGTGGAATACTACTCAGCCATAAAAAAGAATGAAATTTTCCCATTTGCAGCAACATGGAAGGACTTGGAGGGTGTTACGCTATGTGAAATAAACCAGAGAAGGACAAATGCCGTACGATACCACTATATGTGGAATCTAAAAAATACAACAAACTAGTGAATGTAACAGAACAGAAGCAGACTCTCAGATACAGAGAACAAACTAGTGGTTACAAGTGGGGAGATGGAAGGGAGGAGGGGCAAGATAGGGGTGGGGGAGTAAGAAGTACAAAGTCTTCTGTATAAAATAAGCTACAAGGGGCTTCCCTGGTGGCGCAGTGGTTGCGAGTCCGCCTGCTGATGCAGGGGACACGGGTTCATGCCCCAGTCCGGGAAGATCCCACATGCCGCGGAGCGGCTGGGCCCGTGAGCCATGGCCGCTGAGCCTGCGCGTCCGGAGCCTGTGCTCCGCAATGGGAGAGGCCGCAACAGTGAGAGGCCCGCGTACCGCAAAAAAATAATAATAATAATTAATTAAATTAAATTAAATTAAATAAGCTACAAGGATATATTGTACAGCACAGGGAATATAGCCATTATTTTATAATTATAAATGGAGTATAATCTTTTAAATTGTGAATCACTATATTGTACACCTGTAACTTACATAATATTGTATATTAACTATACTTCAATTAAAAAAAGAACAGAAAAAAACCCACCTTCCCTTTAACTGTAGCCCTAGCTCTCTCTTCATCCTCTCCTTCACAGGCCAACTTTGGGGAGACCTGGCTGCTTCCCTGTCCTCATTTCCTCCTCTCCCTCTCACCTCTCACTCTTCTCCACTCTGGACACTGCCAGGTTTTTCTTAAGCTCACCAGTGGTCTCCATGTGAGTCAATTCAGTGGGCAGTTTTTAGGACACAATTTAATTCCTCTCTCAGCAGGATTTAGTATACATAGTGACCTTGGGAAATTTACTTAACTTCCTCATAGGATTGTAGCGGGGTCTAAAGGAGATAGTTCACGAGAAGTAGTGAGCACAGTGTCTGCTACAGCGATAAGCAATAATAAATGTTAACCATTGCTTCTAGCAGCACACTCTTCCTTGGTTTCAGTGACACTGTTTTCTTGTTTTCCTCTTACCTTCAATCCCTTCTACTTTTCTGTGGTATCATGAAATGTTGGAATTTATTCCACAAATAATTTAGCAAGTGCACATTTCTTGCCAGGAAATTTTCTTGGCTCTAAGAATCCAGCGGTGAATAAAATTAAGTTGCTGGCTTTGTGGGGTTACATTTGGAGCTGGGAAATTATAAAAATTAATATATACTATACCAGATGGTGATTGACATATAGTAAATATAAATGTAGTATATAGCATATACTACTATGTTATATAATACTATGTTATATATAATGAACTATATGTCAAGTGGTTATATATCAGATATTGGTAAGTTTTAGAAAGCAGGGAAAGGGGAATGGATAAATGCTTCAATTTAGGATAGGCTGCTCAGGGAAGTCCTCACTGGTTGGCTTATATTTAACTAGAGATCTCAGGAAGTGGGAAGTAATACACGTAGAATATCTAGAAGACCATTCAGGCAAAGGGAACAGCAAGTGCAAAGGCCCTGAGGTGGGGAGTACTTGGTACGTTTGAGGAACAGCAAGAAATCAGTGAGGCTGGAGCAGAGTGAGCCCAGCAGGAGAGGGGTAGACATGGACATGAAGTCAGAGAAGCACCCTGGGGTGAAGAGAGGGGCAGGGCAGATCATGAGGCATTTTTCAGGCATTGTAAGGACTTTGCTTTACTTCGAGTGAACTTAGAGGCCATTGGAGGGTTTTGAGCAAAAGAATGACTTTAGTTTTAAAATAATCACCCTGGATTCTGTTTGGAGAATAGACTATTGGGGGCAAGGGTGGAGGCAGGGAGCTGGTTAGGAGGCTATTGGGATAGTCCAGCATCTCTCTGGGTCTGTTGCAGACCCTTCCCCTCTCATCTTGCTCTCTCTTCTAGACCACACTTGGCTTCAAAGAGCATCGAAGTGCCTACAACTCCCACGCTCAACTCTCTTGTTCCTCCCTCTCTTCTGACCTCCAGTCTTACTTACCCATCTGTTTACTTCCATCTGCACTCGATGGCCACTCAGTGTGTCCGAATGTACCCACGCTCCTCCACGTCCCCTCTGGCTCCTCTGGGGTCTCAGCTGTCACCCAACCAATTGCTCAGGAGCCCTCCTCCGACCCTTTAGAACACCATATCTGGGGAATCAGCAAGTCCTATTCTTTTTATCCCACAGCATTTCTCAGCTGAATTCTCCACTCTATTCCAAGCCTAGTAGAGAGCAGTAGCCTCCTAGCTGGTAACTGAATCTACTCAGCCCCTCCAGCTACCACTGGCTTGTTAAATGATATTTTCCACAAAAATGGAGAACTCTATGAGAAGCAGTAGAAATTTTTTTTTTCTGTAAAGATGTGCCTTTCTCACAGTGGAACAGCCTCTTCAGTTAGTAAAGGGGACACAATAACATCTGAAGCATTTGCTTTTGGATTATGTTTCTGGCTTGGAGAGCTACCCAAGGACAGTAGGTATCCCCCTAACATTTGCATGACTAGAATGCTACTTCTCCAGAATAAAGAATGCTTTTCTTTATTATCATACCTGGGCAAACCCCAGATATGAATTGTAACATTTTCCCTTGACCACAGGAAGCTTATTAACATCTGGTTTTGAATAATAGTTTTGTACCTACATCCTGCTACTCAGAGGACCCTGCTACATAATTAGAGATTTTTTTAATTAAAAAAAGGAGGTGGAGTGGGTGTGGTTCATGCGCGTGTTCTCTTCTTTATTTAGTTTTATCAGAAGAAAGAAACTAGATTCTCTACTTCCACCCCAACTGTAGCAGGAGTGACCTAAAATGACCACAAACAACAATAACAATCAGATCATATGACTTCTCTGCTTAGAATGGATCAGTGGTTTCTAATTGCCCTGGCAATCAATTCTAGATTCCCTCCTCTGGCCCACCAGGCTCTGTATGATCTGGTACTTGCCTTCTCTCCAGCTTGATCCCTTACTTTCTCCAGCTGCGATAGATTTACCTCCATTTCTCACATATACACCACTCTCCCCTCAGCTGTCTTTCTCTATTCCCTGTGCACCCCCTTGAAAGCTGGTCTTTCTTTAAGCTTCGACTTAAATGTCTCTTTATCAGGGAATCCTCCTCAGCCGCTAGATCTGGTTCGGCCTCCCGGTCATAGGCCCCATCACAGCTCTGTTTCTCGCCTGGAGCCCACAGCATACTGCGCCTGACACACAGTGGGCCCGCAAGAAATATCAGCTGGCTGGTTTGCTTGGCATGTCAGGGTGTTGCATAAAACAAAGTGTTTTCCAAGTGAGGATTGCAATGGCCACTCTCATTGATTTGGTGATTCATTTTATTCACAGGAGAAAGGTGCCATAGTTGTTTGAAGTGTACCTCTTAAAAAAACGGAAACAGATTTTCCAAGGGGGATGGTGAACTAAGAGAGCAGGAAAGCTGGGATAATCCTGTGGCCGTTTATCCGCCTTGTTTGGGGCTTCATTTCACTTGGTTCTGTTTCATAAACTGTAATGACTTTCTATGCCTAATCCAGTAAAATAAGATTCCTCACACTCTCGATTTGAATTGATAAATGGAATATTTATAAATGGAATATTTCCTGCCATATCAATAAACAAAGGATTTCATAGTCACCAAAGATTGCAGCCCTCCAACATGAGCTGGTGAGCTCTGAGGAAACTCAGGGCTGAAAAGAATACCTGCCATCTAGCAGCCATCAGACAGCAGTCACTCCGGGTGGTGAGCCCTGAGGAAACTCAGGATGCGTCAGGATACTGGCCCCGATAGCTGCGGTGCATATCAAAGGAAGGATTTCAGTGAGCCCAGACTCCCGCATCTCCCCGTACATAGAAAGGCGCTAAATTCCTTAACTTGAGATACCTGGTTTTCTTTGATTAACAGTAATCCTTTGACGTTCCCGACTACCTGTCCTTTGTTGCAAAACTCCTGTATATCCGGGCTTCTCCCCTCCCCTCCTGGGAGCAGACGTCTCTCAGAGTTATCTGAAACGCTGTCTCCTGGGCCGCAGTCCGCATTTTGCCCCAAATAAAACTTAACTCGCAACTCTCGTGTTGTGCATTTTTTTTAAGTCAACTGAATGAATATGCATAATGTGCTTTCCCTGAGTTGGAGGTCTAGGGAAGTCTGGGAGAGTGAAGATAGAAAGTATCCTCACAAACCCCCAAATCCAAAATTGTTACTTTTGGAGTGGGAAGCGGGGAGGGGCAGTTTAGGGGTAGGGAAATAAGAGGTACAAACTATTATGTATGAAATAAGCTACAAGGGTATATTGTACAACACAGGGAATATAGCCAACATTGTACAATAACATAAATGGAATATAACCTTTAACAGTTGTGAATCACTCTATTGTATACCTGTAACTTATATAATATCCTACATCAACTGTACTTTCATTGAAAAAACAAGTTACTTTTCCCTCCCCCTGCCCAGGTTGCTATCAGAAGCTGCAGATAACATTCTGTGGAGTTCGTTGCTGTGGTACCAGTATGTTTTATAATTTGTATAGTAATGTCCATGAAATAAGGGATGCTTTTCCCATTTCCATTGGTGTAGGAGGCGCTCAAATCCTGCCTGGATTTTTGGAAAAGTTTTTTCCATTTTGAAAAGAGTTAACCCAAGCTTAAAGACTTCAGCTTCCTTTTTAAAAACGTTGGCCCTTTTCTTCAGGAAATGTGTGTTTCTACCGGGATGCAAATGGGATTTCAAATGCTGAAGGAAGTAGATTTGATTTACTGGATATACTCTTGGCAACTGAGAGAAGGCTATCTGAGATTTAAAAAGAATAATTACCAGGTTTGTCAGTGTACCACTTTGGGTTACAGAACTGCACAAGGTTACAAGGGTATCGTGCCTGGAACTTACTGATACTTTTCTTTTTAAAAATACCACCTAATTATGGACGTGGTGACGTAAAAACAAAAGCAATCATTCCCTTCCCAATTTCCACTCTAGTGAGGCTGACCCAAGGGCAGACTTAGATTTTCAGAGTGTTCTGAAAGAAAATTGAGTGTTTTAAGGAAAAACAGCTTTAACCTTAGGCTGTAACTTCATGCATTAAATGTGAGCAGAAGGACACAAAAAGTCTGCTAATGAATATTACTTGCCATCTGTTGAAAAATAATATTACGCCACGGGGCTCCTACAGTAGTAAAAGTACATGCCCTTTGAGTCGTTTTTTTACTACAGTAATAGGTAATGGGTCACACTTTTACCTAATCACTCATGCAATTCAGATTTACTAAATGGAGATTTAAGGATGACCTTTGTGCTCACAGCACTTTGAGTCAACAGGTGTGAAGCATCAGGTCTCATTAGCCCTGGGGTCCAACAGTGTTGAGTTGTAGGTATGTAGTTACCAGCTATCTTAAATAAATATAAATTATTTATTCTGTCTGCCAAATAAAACTATTTCCAATTAACAGGACCACAGAAATTGAGCACCAGTACTCAGTTTGATGAAACATTTCCCAACAAGACTATAAGTTCTGTGAAACAAATACAAAGTTCTAAGAAGCTTTCACATTTAAATATGCTTGGTATATTTTAAATGTACATTCTGCCTTCCTTGGCTTGGTTCCTGGTGCCAGGTAGTCTTGAGTTTGCATCAGTTACTAGCTAATTCTTGTACCTTTTTGTGTCTCTCACCATGAACATCAGGTGATGGGTATGTAAGATGTACTCAGTAAATTTCCCATTCAGGTAAGACATGCTGAAGTGTCTGCATTGCACTTCTTTCGAATAATTCAAGTAATACTTCAAAAGATTATGGAATTTTTCATCACTGACTAATTAAGGTCAGACAGCCAGGATTTCACTTGATTTATACCTAGAGATTTTTTGTTTTTATTTTTGTCTTTTTGGCTGCGTTGGGTCTTCGTTGCTGTGCGCGGGCTTTCTCTAGTTGTGGCGAGCGGGGGCTACTCTTCGTTGCGGTGCGTGGGCTTCTCATTGCGGTGGCTTCTCTTGTTGCGGAGCACAGGCTCTAGGCACGCGGGCTTCAGTAGTTGTCGCACGCAGGCTCAGTAATTTTGGCTCGCAGGCTTTAGAGCGGAGGCTCAGTTGTTGTGGCGTATGGGCTTAGTGGCTCCGCGGCATGTGGGATCTTCCCGGACGAGGTCTCGAACCCGTGTCCACTGCATTGGCAGGCGGATTCTTTTTTTTTTTGCGGTACGCGGGCCTCTCCCGTTGCGGAGCACAGGCTCCAGACGCGCAGGCTCAGCGGCCATGGCTCACGGGCCCAGCCACTCTGCAGCACGTGGGATCTTCCCGGACCGGGACACGAACCCATGTCCCCTGCATCGGCAGGCGGACTCTCAACCATTGCGCCACCAGGGAAGTCCAGCAGGCGGATTCTTAACCACTACACTACCAGGGAAGTCCTATACCTAGAGATGTATTAATTCGTACTTTCTTAAGTAAATGTCAATTATGCTGCCAAAACAGAAACCAGTAACAATCCAGAGATTGAATAGTAGGAAATAAACCCAAGGTCTTGAGAAGCTCTTGAATCTAATTTTATATAATGCCATTATAAGTATCAGTTTTGAACTAAATATAACTTGGTCTGTTTATTTTCTTTGAAAGTGTAGGGAAATGGGGAAGCGTTGGTGTATGGTATCAGACAGACTTGGGTTTAAATCAGTCATTTCACGTGACAGTGGGCGTCTCTCAGTCTCAAGCCCCCTGTCCCAGGACTGTGACAAGGATGCTGTGAGGTATGTGTGTAAAAGTGTGTGGACATGGACCTGACCAGTGCCCACAGTAACTGCAGTCTCTCTTCTCTCTCTTCTCCCACTTCTTCCTCCAGCCCCCTCACTGATTTAGCGAGTCATTTTACACATCTGTGCCTCAGTTTCCTCATCCAAAAAAAAAAGGCTAGACCATACACTCTTGAAGATTCTGAAAAGTTCTACAATTCTAGGCTTTAAAAGTATAAATACTTAGAAAAAGTGTTCCTACCTGGAAAAAAATATTGGTACCGTACTGAGAATTATGACTGATCTATAAATGAAAGAATCTACAGACCATGAACTGTATTTACGCTAAAAGTAAATTCTTCTGAGAGCAAGTTAATTGGAAAATCCAGAAAGCATCAATAATTTCTTGCATTCACCTTAAAAGAGCAATGAAATTCCATATTCTGCAGTCTTGAAATGAGTAAAATGGAACGATATAAATATTTATTGGAATGAGAGTGGAGCAAGAAAAGATCTGCTTTGTCTACTGGTGGGTGGTAACACATCTATGGATCATTGTTTGCACTAAGTATTTAATAATCCCATCTGTTGAAAATGTATATTCGGAGGTACTTTGAAATTGCTATAAGCTACCTAGAAATTGGCAAGGAAGTACTCCTGGAGAGATTCCAAACTCTGCAGCAGACCAAGAAGTCCAATATAAATCAATATGTAATTATAAAATCCCATCTTTGGCCACAGCTCTTTAAATATATATACTTAGGCATGGTATAGACTTTCAACACCAGAATCTGGGACTGTGGAGTCCTTTGCTAACCTCAGATTCAATTCTGTTTATTTGACCTGAAAAACCCACTCCTCATTTGACCCAGCAATGGCAGAACTTCCCCCTGCCCGACCCCCCAGCGGTTGCTATGGCATCATCCCCTCCGATACCTCCATGCTCTCCTTATCTCCCAGGTCCTTTTAAGTAGATCACATCTCATTTCAAAAGTGAATTCCTGAGTTTTATAACAACTTTATATTTCTTTTTCCTTCCCGTTACCTCTTTTTCACACCTGAAATTCACTTGGTCCATCCTGCCCTAGCTTTTCATTCAGAGAAGCGCCATTACTGTACGTTCTTACCTCTCAATAGTGAATTTTATTTTTCTTACTGTACTTCTTTCTTTAAAAATCTCAATTCACCGGTTTCCCTTTTCTCCCATCTCTTCTGTTTCTCACCTCACACTCTTGCTTTCTGCCTATATATCACTAGGCCCTACACATATGTCTTACACAGAGGGATGGCATATTGAGAATTGGACTGGCTCAGAAGGAGAAAAGGCTGGATATTTTGCAGGAGCTGTTAAAGGCATTTAATGGGCTGTTACCTCTTTCGTTATCTCTTTGGATGAAATCCTTTATGTAACTCTGTCTCTATGCGAAGTAGGAGTTTAAGAGAGTACCTAATGAGAATGAGCAGTTTTCTACAAAAGAAATCACGGTTTTATTTCCCAGGCTGTGGAGTTTCTCTGTGGGTTTAGAGATCCCTTCTCTTTCACTTCCCAGCTGCTGTTCCTCCTGGCCTCACAGCACAGCTGCTTACATATATTTACCAAATTAATCATACCATAAGTGGTGTTTGGGGCTGCATTGTTTCCCCCTAAAATTCACGTGTTGAAGCCCTAACCTTTTGTGCTTCAGGATGTGACTGTGTTGGGGAATTCCCTGGTGGTCCAGTGGTTAGGACTCCGCGCTCTCACTGCCAAAGGTCTGGGTTCGATCCCTGGTCAAGGAACTAAAATCCCACAAGCTGCGCAGCCAAAAAAAAAAAAAAAGAATGTGACTGTGTTGGAATATAGGGTCTTCAATGAGGTGATTAAGTTGAGGCCATTAAGTTGGGCCCTATTCCAATCTGGCTGGTGTCCTTCTAAGAAGAGGAAGTCTGAACACACTGAGACACCAGGGGTGCGAGTGCACAGGGGAATGACCATGGGGAAAGGCAAAGCAGCCAAGGGGCTGCCATCTGGAGGCCAAGGAGATTGGCCGCAGAGGAAACCAGCCCTGTTGGTCCCTTGATCTTGGACTTCCAGCCTCCAGAACTGGGAGAAAATAAGTTTCTATTATTGAAGCCACTCCATGACAGCCCCACAAACTACTAGTAACCACTACCACATCTGTGTTAGGAGGTCGCTGCAGGATCAAACAGGAGAATCCAAGATATGAGATCCAGAAAACAGGGTGAAACAACTCTCAAGCAGGAAATAAACTCACTGGAGAGGTGATCTGGAACATATGTGATACCGATATGTAACGTGTTTGGAAGATTCTTTTTCCTTCCAAGCCCAGTTTTGGGGTTTTGGCCTCCCTGGAAGCCAGGGAAGAAATTCCACGCCAGGCTCAGAACTACACAAGTGTAAGCAAACCTGGCAGCATCCAGAGTGCTGCCTCCACGCTGATGCTCTGAATGTCTGCTGCGTGGAGTTACTCTGAGAGTAACCAGCTTAGATCTGGGTGAGAGTGAGGGTCACACTGAGCTTGCCTCAGCGAACCAACCCAGATGGGGGTGAGTCAAGAGGTGCTGTTCAATAGCATGGCACACTGTCACTGTACCGCTGGATTTTGCTTCCAGCTTTATGGAGTTAGCTTCAAAGAAGTCTTTAGAAGTACTTTATACAGTACCTGAGTCCCTCCATGGATTTACTGGCCTCCACCTCAGTTCTGCAGTTTTGACTTTCATAAAGCCACAGGGACTGCTGGCTTGATTCAGTATATTAAAGAAGAAAAAAATGTGCTTTACATACCCTGTTTTGTGGGCATCTTTAAAATAAGTCCTTAAAAAAACCTTCATTTTTGTTCCTTTTTATTTCCAATGGGTAGGAACAGTGTATTAATATAATTCATATGTTGCCTAGTCCACTTGGAATTGTCAGTGAATCATCATAGAAAATATGACATAATTTTCAGAGATGAATTGCACCTGAATTTTTTATTTTGGTGTGAGATAGGGATCTACTGCTGTTTTACTTTTCTCCATGTGAACTGCCAATATTTTCCTTTCCCTATTGATTTATAATGCTGCCTCTGCCATGGATTATGCTTCCAAATATGCTTGGGTCTCTATTTTTTTTTTTTTTTTTTTTTGCGGTATGTGGGCCTCTCACTGTTGTGGCCTCTCCCGTTGGGGAGCACAGGCTCCGGATGCGCAGGCCCAGCGGCCATGGCTCACGGGCCCAGCCGCTCTGCGGCATATGGGATCCTCCCAGACCGGGGCACGAACCCGTATCCCCTGCATCGGCAGGCGGACTCTTAACCACTGCGCCACCAGGGAGGCCCTTGGGTCTCTATTTTTGAGCTCTCTCTCTGTTGGTCTTTTTCCTGGTCATAGTAACTGAATATTACTGCTTATAAAATGAATTGATACCTAGAAAGGATAATTCACCCTGTGTGTCCCCACTCACCATATTTTTTCCCCAAAGTTAGATGTTTTCTTCCACTGAATTTTAAAGTAACCTTGTCAAGTTTAGGAAAAACCCTTTTTGATCAGGTTCTGTTTCATTGATCAATTGATTTAGGGGAAATTGACTTCTAGTCGATACTGCATCTTTCCCTCCATGAGCATGGAATACCTTAATATTAGTTTTAGGCTTTCTTTTATAGAAGAATGATTTTTTAAAAAACCCACTCGTGTATACTGTATTCAAGTTCCCAAACGTTTATGAAAGGATTTCCATTGTAAGAACCGCATTGGGTACTGATGGGGATTTTTATAATGAGCAAGTTAGCCCTCCTATTTCAAAAAGATCACAGTCTAGTAGAGAGGGGTGTGGTAGACATATAGACAATTTATTTAATACAAATTAGATTGTCAGAAATTCCCTGGTGGTCCAGTGGTTAAGGCTCCGTGCTTTCACTGCCGAGGGCCCAGGTTCAATCCCTGGTCCAGGAACTAAGATCCCACAAGCCACATGGTGTGCCGCCCCACCCCCCCAAAAAAGGAGGCTGTCATAAATACTATAGTAAAATTATACATAACATATTAGCAGGGAAGGAAGATTAATTTTGACCTAAGAGATCATTTGGGGGGAAAGAGCTATGCATAATAAAAGTATTAGTATGTTTATTATTTGTCTCATATCTTCTGTAATGAGATATAGAGAACACATGTCAGCCTCTATGTTTTCATATTTTGGCAACTAAATAAAAGTGGCCTTTGTTGTTTATGTTGGCATGTAGTCAGTATAAAAAGTATTAATGAATATTTTGCATTTTGGGGGTCCTAAGTTTTCAAAATGTAATTTAATTAAAGTTAAATAAAATTAAAAATTCATTTCCTCAGTCCCAGTAGGCACATTTCAAGTACTCACTGGCCACATGTGGCTAGTGTCTGCTGTATGAGACAGTCATTTGTTATACAATTAATCTTTATCTAAATAAGGGAAAATATTTAAAGCACAGTAATTTAAATAGGTGTTTCTGGGCTGGAATTTTATGAATAATATACATTCTAATTGATAACCTGTATTCTAATGGGTTTTATCTAAAACATTCTGCTATTTTTGGATTGAAGAAAATGCAATTCTGTTTGTAAAAGGATCAGATGGAGCTAATCAATAATGGGAAAAGCCTCATCTCAGTAGGGCTTTGTCTAGAGAATAGTTTTGCAATTAGGAGTGTCAGGAGGCTACAGTGAAATTTATGGATTTTCTCCTTTGGGTGGAGCAGAAATTCTAAATCAACCTTTATAAGCTTCTTGGTCTCTTCTCATGTTTTCTTTGTTTGTTTTTCCTCTTATTACCTTCAAGAGTCCCTTTCTGCAGTTGAAAGGATTATTGTTTTTAACTCCAAATGACCAAACCCTGAAAAACCGACATGTTGCATTTTTGGTAACTTCTGATAGTTCCTATATATGTGTGTGTTAAGAGCATGCTCATGCTTGTAAGCGGGGGTGCCTGCCTGCTGGGTACCCTGCATGATGTTATTATATTAGATATTTTAAATCTTATGCCTGGGGTAGCAGTTTCTTCCTTTAGTGAAAGACATTCCTTCAATGGAATGTCAGAAATATTAACTAGAAGTACATCAGCCCCAGCTGATCTGGCAAGGAACAATGAGAAATAATAGAACTATAGGATACCTTTCAAAACTGTCAGCTAGGATGGTGAGTACTTCAAAATACTGGTAGGAAATTTAACCTTCATTCCACAGTGATATGAGAATTGAGTTCTCATTTTGTGAAACTTGAAATGCAAAACTGGAAATCTAGAAGTGCTTGGAAATGATTAAAAAAAAAAAAGAGGAAGATTTACAGGAGCCTTCAGATAAAGTCCTAATGATGTAATTTTGAATTTCAAAAGCCCTGTTCATTTTCTTTCATCAAGGAAAGAACAGGAAACATGAAGAATATAGAAATCATCTTCATGGGGCTCTTAGGAATGCTGCTGTTCATTAAACTGTTTGGGAGAAGCAGGAAAAGGTCAAGCAGGAGGTGGGGGCAGGTCAAGTTCATATGAGCTAAGTGTTAAGTGAGGGGCCATGCAACAGTGGAGTTTCCAGATGCTCTGAGGTTCTTCCCTGTTCCTAGTCTCAGTGATGCCAGCATAAGCCTTTGGTTAAGAGACAGTTATTGTTTAATGGGTGCAATTATCCCCATTCTACAGGTGAGGAAACTGAGGCCTATAAAGATTAAATTGTTCAAGGACATATACCTAGTAAGTGAGCTTTGGCATCAAATGGGCCTGGAATTTGGACTCCACTTTTGCCATTTACTAGCTGAGTACCCTTGGTCAAATAACTTAATGTATTCAGAGACCCTATTGCTACTCAGTAAAATGAAAAAATAATAGCACCTACTATCACAGAGGTGGGGGTTTGGCATAACTCAGAGTTGATGTACTTAAAGTTCCGGTGCAGATGGAGTAGGCTAAATAAATAACTGTTGTCTTTTGCTGACTTGGTACAGAGTACGAGAGAGATGCTGCAGGAAGACACAAAAGAAATGGAGGACGATTTTTTTCTTACTCTTCAGTAGCAAAATATTTGGGGGCTTCTGCTGACCATTTTGCTCTGAACATTTGAGGGGTGGAGTGGGGGTAGTGGGTCAGGGAGTGTTAGCATTTGTGATACTTTATACCAGGCATTTTGTTAGGCTCTGGGTCGGTCAGTATTAGGTTCGGCTGCATATAACAGAAAAACCTAACATTGTAAAATGAGTTAAGACGATGGGAAATAGGCTCTAGTTAGCATGTTCATGCATTTGATTTTCAGAAACAGATGACTGACATTAACTGGAAAATAAATACAATTTCCAAATACAAGTACCACAGTTTATTTATCCATTTGTTGATGACAGCTGGGTTGTTTCCCCATGGGCACTCTTACCACCATGAACATCCTTGTCTGTGTGTCCTGGTTGACTTGTGTCCTCTAGGACAGTGGTCCCCAACCTTTTGGGCACCAGGGACCGGTTTTGTGGAAGACTATTTTTCCCCCAAACGGGGGTGGGGGTGGGTGAGCAGGGATGGTTTAGGCCGCAATGCGAGTGATGGGAGGGACGGTTCAGGTCTTCGGACCGGGGGTTGGGGACCTCTGCTCTAGGATATATACCGAGGAGTGGAGAGTTTGGGTGATATAGGGTAGGCATGGCTTCAGCTTTATGAGATGATGCCCGATCGTGCTTCAGAGCGGTTGTACCTGTTTATGTTCCCACCTCCAATGTGTGAGAGTTCCTGCTGCTTCAGATCTTTGCCAGCACTAAATACTAAAATACTTCATAATTTCTGTCATTCTGTAGGGTTATCCTGATTTTTTTGGTATAGCATTATTAAGTAAACATTTCCCCGTGTGATTACACATTCTTCCTAAGTATAATTTGCAATAGGTATACTGTCTTTTTGTATGACTATCATAATTTACATAATTAATCCTTTATTTATTTTTATTTTTATTTTTTTAATTTATTTTTCCGGTACGCGGGGCTCCCACTGTTGTGGCCTCTCCCGTTGTGGAGCACAGGCTCTGGACGCGCAGGCCCAACGGCCATGGCTCACGGGCCCAGCCGCTCTGCAGCACGTGGGATCCTCCCGGACCGGGGCACGAACTCGTGTCCCCTGCATCGGCAGGCGGACTCTCAACCACTGCGCCACCAGGGAAGCCCCAAATCCTTTATTTTTTATAAACAAGAAACAACTGTTTCATAAACAATCCTTTAGATTGCTTCAAACTTTTCAGAATGATAAAACACTGTGATGGGCAATCTTCATCTGTAAAACATTTCCTGTATTGTATCATTTTTTTAGGATAGAGTCCTAGAAGTGGAATTATTTAGTCAAAGTGTACAAGCAAAAAGAAACTGTTTTAAGTGGGCGTAGGTGCCTTGAGGACAAAGGGAATCAAAGATTAGTGTAAAGGGAAGAAGTTTGCCTTTCTTGGTCCAGAGCTTAGCCCGAGGCTCCTAGTTTCTTCTTAGTTCTGTTACTGAAATTTGTGAAGGTGAGGTGTGACATTGGAATGCACCCTCTTCCTTAATAGGACACTTTCCAGGAAAACAGCCATCTTTGAAGTCTTACTGATAAGGAGAAAAATATATCACGTGAAGACAGATTTTAGGTTTTATTTTGTTTTCTGTATGCATTTATTGAGCTGTTATTTGGAAATGCTTTACATATATTATCTGTTAATCCTCAACAACGATGAGGTGGATTTTCTTATTATTCTCAGCTTACGAATGAGAGGACCAAAGATTTATAGCTAAGTAGGTAGCAACGTCAAGATTTGAATCCAGGCAATGTGTCTCCAGTGTACCGTAGTGTCTCCCTGCAACAGTATAAGAGCATTTCTACTTAATGTTTATGTGACTAATAGAAGCAATAGATACTGTCAGAATTCAGAGAAGGGATGGATGAGTGTGGACCGGAGTGCACGAGGAAGGCTTCAGCAAGCAGCATCTTCCCTTTTGGTTGGACTGTGTGTGACTTGGAGTGTCTTTTAGACATCACATCAGATTTCTCTGGCAGTATCATCTCTCAGCATCCTTATCTTGCAAAGTGAACTGATAAAATGAAAGTGAATTCACAGACACTGTGTTCCTTCTGAAGTGTAGCTAGATCATCCTTCAGGCTCGGTACGTGTTTGATGAGAAAGAAGTCTCCTTGGCTGGTCATGCATAGGGTGGAATCAGCTAGAGGTCCCCAGAACACTGCTTCCTCTGTGGTGGAGGACAGTAGGAACCTTCAGCATCACAACTCCAGTTAAAGACTTAACCGAACGGGACACTCTGTGCCGAGTACAAAGTAAGGCATTTTCCTCTATGTTTGTTTTCTGTCGTTGTTGTGACTTCTGGGAAACTGCAGGAGCAGGCAGCCAAGAGTCATACACAATGATCACACAGTGCAACCCTTTCCTAGTAAATGGTAGGGTCAAGAGGTTAGAAATAACATAGCGCTCGTGTTATCATCTGTGTGTTACATGATGTAATACAAAGACTCAAGCCAATATGGGAACCCCACTGCAGAACAAGGAATTTCTGGAATTCTCTATTCAATGTGGAGAATGCAAATTTTTGCATTTTACTAACAATGTACATTTTTACTAAACAACTCAGTATGTAATGAGTCTTTTTGAACGTGAACCAAATCTATGAACTTTGATATACTCTTCCAACCAAATCAGGACTTGTCAGTCATTTATTCAACAAAAACCTTATAGAATGACAGCTCTGTGCCAAGTGTGATGCTCAGCACTGGCCGGCCCAGGATAAAGGACTCTGCCCTTGGCCTCAAAGTCTTCACGGTTGACTAGAGCTTTCAGACACGGTATCGCTGCAGCCAGGTGCTGATATTGGTGGTCACATAATGAGCACCACCCACAGTCTTGCCCTTGCCCCTCGATTTCTACAGCTGGTCCCCTCTTCTGGTGCAGCGAGGGGTCAGAACCTGAAAGAACTCTGCTCTGTGGACTATTTCTCCAGAGAAAAAATTCCCTGTACCACCCACTCCTACTTGCTGTGTTTTCCCCCCCTCCCCAAACCCAAAGATTTTCCTGTGAAAATTATCCCAATTGCACCTACATTTAAAATTAAATTTTTAGTTAAATTTTAATTTCAATTTAAATATTTTTTTTTAATTTTTAATTGTACAGCCACATGCAGTTGTGGGAATAATACAGAGAGATCCCATGTATCTTTTACCTAGTTTCCCCAAAGGTAACATCTTGCAAAACTAGTAGTACAGATAACATGTTAACATTGACACAATTCACAGTCTTATTCAGATTTTTTCAGAGTTGCTTGTATAGTTGATCATTGAACAACACGGGTTTGAACTGCATGGGTCCACTTATATGCAGATTTTTTTCAATGAACACATTCAGTACTACACAACCTGCAGTGGGTTGAATCCGAGGATGTGGAACTGCAGATACTAGGGGCTGACATAGGACTTGAGCATCTCTGGATTTTGGTATCTGCAGCGGATCCTGGAAGCACTGCCCTGTGGATACGGAGGGATGACTGTGTGTGTGTGTGTGTGTGTGTGTGTGTGTGTGTGTGTGTGTGTGTGTGTGTGTGTGTGTGTGTGTGTGTGTGTGTGTGTGTGTGTGTGTGTGTGTGTGTGTGTGTGTGTGTGTGTGTGTGTAGTTCCCTGCAGTTTTATCATATGGGTGAGTACTGTCCACCACTGCACTCAAGATACAGAAGACTTCCATCACCACAGGATCCCTGGTGGCGTTGCCCTTTTACCACCCTATCCACCTCCTCCTGCAACCCCCTCCCTCCAGGCCCAGTTCCTAATCCTTGGCGATCACCAATCTCGTCTCCATTTCTATCATTTTGTCATTTCAAGAATGCTACATGAATGAAATCACATGGTATATAACCTTTGGAGCATAGCTTTTCTCACACAGCATAATTCCCTCAGCACTCACCCAAGTTGTTGTCTATCAGTAGTGTGTACCTTTTTATGGCTGAGTAGTATTCCATAGCATGGACGTCCAACAGGTTGTTGAACTGTTCACCTGCTGAAGGCCATCTGGGCCATTTCTAGTTTTTGGCTTTTATGAATAAAGCTACTATGAACATTTTTATGCAGGTTTTTATGTGAATATAAGTTTTCTTTTCTCTGGGACAAATGCCCATGCGTGCACTTGCTGAGTCAAATGGTATTTGCGTGTTTAGTTTTATAGGAAAATGCCAAAGTATTTTCCAAAGAGGCTGTACCATTTTGCAATGCTGCCAGAACTGTATGAATTATCTAGTTTCTCCATATCCTTGCCAGCGTTTAGTGCTATCACTATTTTTTATTTTAACCATTCTGATAGGTTCTGACAAGTATGTAGTGATGTCTCATTGAGGTTTTAATTTGCATTTCCGTAATGGTTAATGACATTGAACGTCTTTTCATGTGTTACTTGCCATCTGTTATCTTCTTTGATGAAATGTGTTTTCATGTCTTTTGCCCATTTTTCAGTTGGATTGTTTATTTTTTTACTACTGAGTTTTGAGAGTTCTTTATATATTCTGGACACTAATTGAACTAATTTGTTGGATTGTGGTTTTGCAAATATTTCTCCCCATCTGTATCTTGTCTTTTCATCCTCTTAACAAGGTCTTCACAAAGTAAAAGTTTTTCATTTTGATGAGATAAAATACATTTTTGTACTTCTTGTTTTTTTTCTTTTTTTTTTCTTTTTGCAGTATGTGGGCCTCTCACTGTTGTGGCCTCTCCCGTTGTGGAGCCCAGACTCCGGACACGCAGGCCCAGAGGCCATGGCTCGTGGGCCCAGCCGCTCCACGGCATGTGGGATCCTCCCAGACCAGGGCATGAACCCGTGTCCCCTGCATCGGCAGGCGGACTCTCAACCACTGCGCCACCAGGGAAGCCCATTTTTGTACTTCTTAATGTAGTTTCATGTCTACAGGGAAGATAAACGTTAGAGACCAGTTTCCTGAACACTTGAAGTCTCCCTGTAGAATCCTCTTTAAGATTCATTGCTCTTGAGAAATCAATTGCATGAAATTGTTGCATTTGCTAAAAGAGGAATTTTAGGAGGCAAGTTCACTAGCCTGCAGAGTTTGAGTCTTTCTGCTTTCCTGTTTTCATCAAAATCTTGCCAAGTGGAAGTTTTGAGCTTCTGTGCCAGATGATTGCTAATGCTAAATAAATAACAGTGATTGTTTTCTTACAGTCATATAGAACATGTTATCTTAAAATTAAATATAAACATCAGGAGTGCTCATTTCCAGTTGGCTGTAAATCAGGCAGTTAAAATTAGAAATTCATATTCGCCTCAGCCCCGGAAGCTTCTGACCTGCAGTATAAACAAATTATATATATATATGTATATATATAATTTAGATATATATGTATATATCAGTATGCGTTCACCTTAAGCTAGCTGAATAAATTTTTAATTAATTAATTAATTAACTTTTGGCTGTGTTGGGTCTTTGTTGCTGTGCACGGGCTTTCTCTAGTTGCTGCGAGCAGGGGCTCCTCTTTGTTACGGTACCCGACCTTCTCATTGCAGTGGCTTTTCTTGTTGAGGAGCGTGGGCTCTAGGCGTGTGAGCTTCAGTAGTTGTGGCACGCAGGCTCAGCACTTGTTGCACACGGGCTTAGTTGCTCCGCGGCATGTGGGATCTTCCCAGACCCGGGCTTGAACATGTGTCCTCTGCATTGGCAGGCGGATTCTTAACCACTACGCCACCAGGGAAGTCCCTGAATAAATGTTTAAAATCTGATTTATTCTTCTCTTTCCACGCTCTGTCCTTAAATCCTTTGGAAAAAAAAAAAAAAGCTTGCTGTATCTTTTGTCCTATAAATTTTCCCTGCAGAAGGAACACTTTTCCTATATTATTAAATAAAAATGGAATATGAAAGGAAATACACTATCCTTTACTTTATAAGAGGCTTACATTTTCATCTTTAAAGTCAGACTTTCCTTTATGTTTATTTCCTTCTCCCTGCTATAATGACATGAAGCCTAACCTACCTAAGGAGCTGACTTTCACCAGGAGACCACTTTCTTCCTTTGCCCTACCACTGTACCAAGGATGTAACTATCTTTGCATCTTTGCATCTCTGGCAACTTTCTTTTGGCAGTCTGTCTCCCTGTCTAAATGGGATGGCCTTTCAGGATCGGACCATGTCTTATTTGTTTTTATATCCCCAGCACCAAGAACAGAGCCCATCACATCAAAGGTGCTCAATAAGTAATTTCAGAGTTCACAAACTTCAGTAACCAGTCAGTATCTGAAAAATGGCAACATTCATTGTTCAGCAAATTTTCATCCTTACATATTGTTTGCTCCAACCCCTTGAGGGCAAAAGCTGTCTTTTGCTTACATCTTACTCGTTTCTTTTTTTTTTTTTTTTTTTTTTTTTGCGGTATGCGGGCCTCTCACTGTTGTGGCCTCCCCCGTTGCGGAGCACAGGCTCCGGACGCGCAGGCTCCGGACGCGCAGGCTCAGCGGCCATGGCTCACGGGCCCAGCCGCTCCGCGGCATATGGGATCCTCCCAGACCGGGGCACGAACCCGTATCCCCTGCATCGGCAGGCGGACTCTCAACCACTTGCGCCACCAGGGAGGCCCTTACTCGTTTCTTAAAACCCTATTGCTTGGAAAATAACTCGGCATTTCATAAATGTCAAATCTATCCATTCACTCAGCAAGTATGTACTGAATACACGATACTATGTTAGGAACCAGGAATATACACACTTACCTAGAAGGTATCGTCTTTTCCTTCAGGTAACCTACAGTCTAGTTGGGGGGAGGGCACATATAAATGACCACATAAAATATTTAAATAGCATGATAAGATATTATAACTTTTGTGTTAAAATGAGAGGTACAGGGGCTTTCCTGGTGGCACAGTGGTTGAGAGTCCGCCTGCCGATGCAGGGGACACGGGTTCGTGCCCCGGTCCGGGAAGATCCCACACGCCGCGGAGAGGCTGGGCCCGTGAGCCATGGCCGCTGAGCCTGTGCGTCCGGAGCCTGTGCTCCGCAATGGGAGAGGCCACAACAGTGAGAGGCCCACGTACCGAAAAAAAAAAAAAAAAAAAAAAAAAAGAGAGAGGTACAGACTATAATTAGCTAAAGAGTCTGCAGGAGGTCGTCTGGCATGGACTGGCCAAGGAAGGCTCTCTACCTAGTGGCCTGAGAAAACCCTCTGTCCCCACTAGAATTTTCTGCTCACCCTCCCTCTATTCATGCTTTCCACAGTTCCTGCTTTCTCTTGAAATGCCACCCTTTTCATTGTTTTCTTTCTACCCAGACCCAGCATTGAATGTTGTGTTAGGATTTTTAAAACTGGTTTAAGTAAAAAGAGGAATGCCTTGCCTCATATAACCAGACAGGGGCATCTAGCCACAGCTGATGTGGTGGACCGTCTGCCACGATGGCAGCCAACAATTCTCCCATCCCTGTATGCGCACACTACTCCCTACTCGTTCCATCAAGAGGTGGATACTGTTTCTCTTCCCCTTGAGTCTGGGCTGGACTTTTGACTCATTTTGACCAATAGCATGTGACAGAAGTGGTATTCTGCCAGCTCCAGGCTAGGCCTTGAAGAGGTTTGGCACCTTTTATTTTTAATCTCTCGGAAACCAATCACCACGTAACGAAGTCCAACTACCCTGGTAGAGAGGGGGGAGCCCTGGAAGAAGAGAGACTATAAAATATAAAATATTTTGTTTAAATGTATAAACATATACAAATAGAGACAGAGGCCTGGCCAGCCCCATGCATTCCAGCCACCCCCATTCCTGTAGGTGCTGACATACGAGGGAAGCCATCTTGGATACTCCAGCCCCAGACAGTGTTAGAAGAGCAGAGAAAAGCCATCCCCCTTGGAGGCTTGCTCAAAATGCAGAACCATGAGCAAGTGAATGGTAGTTCTTGTAAGTCAATATGTTTTAGGGTGATTTGTCATGCAGCAATAGATAGTGGAAAAAGCCGGATCTAGTGCTCTCACAATTCAGTAATGAGTCTTTCTCCTTCCATGGCTCTGTTTTTCTCTTGGAGGAGGCTGTCTTTGTATGTCTACCACATACAGCAGGGACGCTCACCATAGCAGCAGGCTTATAGTCTACCAGCTTAACCATGCCTACTGGAAGGGCACAGTTCTTTCCCAGTAGTTACAGCAAAAGTCTCAGGGGAAACTCTGATTGGCTCTGACTGGGTCACATGTCTATTTCTGCACAACTTACAGTGACTCTGATTGGCCAAGGCTGAATCACATGCCTCTTCTTGGAGCCAGGGGTGGTGCATGGTCAACCTCACCTAAACCGCTTGGACTGAGGGTGGGGATGGGATGGGTCCCAAAAGAAAAATCCGGGCAGTATTTTGAGAATAATGGGCTAGATGCTAGGCAGACAAAAACAACAAACATGTACTGTAAGAATCAAGTATAATCCTACCTCTTTTTTTTTTTTTTTTAACATCTTTACTGGAATATAATTGCTTTACAATGTTGTGTTAGTTTCTGCTGTATAGCAAAGTGAATCAGCTATACGTTTACATATATCCCCATATCCACTCCCTCTTGCGTCTCCCTCTCATCCTCCCTATCTCACCCCTCTAGGTGGTCACAAAGCACTGAGCTGATCTCCCTGTGCTATGCGGCTGTTTCCCACTAGCTATCTATTTTACATTTGGTAGTGTATATATGTCCATGCCACTCTCTCACTTTGTCCCAGCTTACCCTTCCCCCTCCCCGTGTCCTCAAGTCCATTCTCTACATCTGTGTCTTTATTCCTGTCCTGCCCGTAGGTTCTTCAGAACCATTTTCTTTTTTTAGATTCCATATATATGTGTTAGCAAATGGTATTTGTTTTTCTCTTTCTGACTTACTTCACTCTGTATGACAGGCTGTAGGTCCATCCACCTCACTACAAATAACTCAATTTCGTTTCTTTCTATGGCTGAGTAATATTCCATTGTATATATGTGCCACATCTCCTTTATCCATTCATCTGTTCATGGACACTTAGGTTGCTTCCATGTCCTGGCTATTGTAAATAGTGCTGCAATGGGCATTGTGGTACATGACTCTTTTTGAATTATGGTTTTCTCAGGGTATATGCCCAGTAGTGGGATTGCTGGGTCGTATGGTAGTTCTATTTTTAGTTTTTTAAGGAATCTCCATACTGTTTTCCATAGTGGCTATATCAATTTACATTCCCACCAACAGTGCAAGAGGGTTCCCTTTTCTCCACACCCTCTCCAGCATTTATTGTTTGTAGATTTTTTGATGATGGCCATTCTGACTGGTGTGAGGTGATATCTCATTGTAGTTTTGATTTGCATTTCTCTAATGATTAGTGATGTTGAGCATCCTTTCATGTGTTTGTTGGCAATCTGTATATCTTCTTTGGAGAACTGTCTATTTAGGTTTTCCGCCCATTTTTGGATTGGCTTGTTTGTTTTTTTGATATTGAGCTGCATGAGCTGCTTGTATATTTTGGAGATTAATCCTTTGTCAGTTGCTTCATTTGCAAATATTTTCTCCCATTCTGAGGGTTGTCTTTTCGTCTTGTTTATGGTGTCCTTTGCTGTGCAAAAGCTTTTAAGTTTCACTAGGTCCCATTTGTTTATTTTTATTTCCATTTCTCTAGGAGGTGGGTCAGAAAGGATCTTGCTGTGATTTATATCATAGAGTGTTCTGACAAAGTGTTTTCCTCTAAGAGTTTTATAGTGTCTGGTCTTACATTTAGGTCTTTAATCCATTGTGAGTTTATTTTTGTGTATGGTGTCAGGGAGTGTTCTAATTTCATTCTTTTACATGTAGCTGTTCAGTTTTCCCAGCACCACTTATTGGAGAGGCTGCCTTTTCTCCATTGTATATTCTTGCCTCCTTTATCAAAGATAATGTGACCATATGTGCATGGGTTTATCTCTGGGCTTTCTATCCCATTGATGTATATTTCTGTTTCTTTGCCAGTACCATACTGTCTTGATTACTGTAGCTTTGTAATATAGTCTGAAGTCTGGGAACCTGATTCCTCCAGCTCCGTTTTTCTTTCTCAAGATTGCTTTGGCTATTCCAGGTCTTTGTGTTTCCATACAAAGTGTGAACCTTTTTGTTCTAGTTCTCTGAAAAATGCCATTGGTAGTTTGATAGGGATTTCAGTGAATCTGAAGATTGCTTGGGGTAGTATAATCATTTTCACAGTATTGCTTCTTCCAATCCAAGAACATGGTATATCTCTCCACCTGTTTGTATCATCTTTAATTTCTTTCATCAGTGTCTTATAGTTTTCTGCATACAGGTCTTCTGTCTCCTTAGGTAGGTTTATTCCTAGGTATTTTATCTTTTTGTTGCAATGGTAAATGGGAGTGTTTCCTTCATTCCTCTTTCAGAATTTTCATCATTAGTGTATAAGAATGCAAGATATTTCTGTGCATTAATTTTGTATCCTGCAACTTTACCAAATTCATTGATTAGTTCTAGTAGTTTTCTGGTGGCATCTTTAGGATTCTGTATGTATAGAATCATGTCATCTGCAAACAGTGACAGTTTTACTTCTTCTTTTCCAGTTTGGATTCCTTTTATTTCTTTTTCTTCTCTGATTGCTGTGGCTAAAACTTCCAAAACTATTTTGAAGAATAGTGGTGAGAGTGGGCACCCTTGTCTTGTTCCTGATCTTAGAGGAAATGCTTTCAGTTTTTCACCATTGAGAACAATGTTGGCTGTGGGTTTGTCGTGTATGGCCTTTATTATGTTGAGGGAGTTTCCCTCTGTGCCTACTTTCTGGAGGGTTTTTATAAATGGGTGTTGAATTTTGTCAAAAGCTTTTTCTGCATCTATTGAGATTATCATATGGTTTTTATCCTTCAATTTGTGAATATGGTGTATCACTGATTGATTTACGTATATTGAAGAATCCTTGCATTACTGGGATAAATCCCACTTGATCATGGTGTATGATCCTTTTTTTTTTTTTTTGCGGTATGCAGGCCTCTCACTGTTGTGGCCTCTCCCGTTGTGGAGCCCAGCCGCTCTGCGGCATGTGGGATCTTCTCGGACCGGGGCACGTACCTGTGTCCCCTGCATCGGCAGGTGGACTCTCAACCACTGCACCACCAGGGAAGCCCCCTGTATGATCCTTTTAATGTGCTGTTGGATTCTGTTTGCCAGTATTTTGTTGAGGATTTTTGCATCTATGTTCATCAGTGATATTAGCCTGTAGTTTTCTTTTTTTGTGACATCTTTCTCTGGTTTTGGTATCAGGGTGATGGTGGCCTCGTAGAATGAGTTTGGGAGTGTTCCCCCCTGTGCTACATTTTGGAAGAGTTTGAGAAGGATAGGTGTTAGCTCTTCTCTAAATGTTTGATAGAATTCGCCTGTGAAGCCCTCTGGTCCTGGGCTTTTGTTTGTTAGAAGATTTTAAATCACAGTTTCAATTTCATTGCTTGTGATTGTTATGTTTATATTTTCTATTTCTTCCTTGTTCAGTCTCAGAAGGTTGTGCTTTTCTAAGAATTTGTCCATGTCTTCTAGGTTTTCCATTTTATTGGTATATGGTTGCTTGTAGTAATCTCTCATGATCCTTTATATTCCTGCAGTGTCAGCTGTTACTTCTCCTTTTTCATTTCTAATTCTATTGATTTGAGTCTTCTCCCTTTTTTTCTTGATGAGTCTGGCTTATGGTTTATTGACTTTGTTTATCTTCTCAAAGAACCAGCTTTTAGTTTTATTGATCTTTGCTATTGTTTCCTTCTTTTTCGTTTCTGATCTTTATGATGATTTCTTTCCTTCTGCTAACTTTGGGTTTTTTTGGTTCTTCTTTCCTAATTGCTTTAGGTGTAAGGTCAGGTTGTTTATGTGAGATGTTTCCTGTTTCTTGAGGTAGGACTGTATTGCTCTAAACTTCCCTCTTAGAACTTCTTTTGCTGCCTCCCATAGGTTTTGTGTTGTCGTGTTTTCATTGTCATTTGTTTCTAGGTATTGTTTTATTTCCTCTTTGATTTATTCAGTGATCTCTTGGTTATTTAGTAGTGTATTATTTAGCCTCCATGTGTTTGTAATTTTTACAGTTTTTTTTTTCCTGTAATTGATGTCTAGTCTCATAGTGTTTTGGTCGGAAAAGATACTTGATACGATTTCAATTTTCTTAAATTTACCAAGGCTTGATTTGTGACCCAAGATATGATCTATCCTGGAGAATGTTCCATGAGCAGTTGAGAAGAAAGTGTATTCTGTTGTTTTTGGATGGAATGTTCTATAAATATCAGTTAAGTCCATCTTGTTCAATGTGTCATTTAAAGCTTGTGTTTCTGTATTTATTTTCATTTTGGATGATCTGTCCATTGGTGAAAGTGGGGTGTTAAAGTCTCCTACTATGATTGTGTTACTGTCGATTTCCCCTTTTATGGTTGTTAGCATTTGCCTTGTGTATTGAGGTGCTTCTATGTTGGGTGCATAAATATTTACAATTGTTTTATCTTCTTCTTGGATTGATCCCTTCATCATCCAAGATCATCCATCATCCCTTCATCATTATGTAGTGTCCTTCTTTGTCTCTTGTAATAGTCTTTATTTTAAAGTCTATTTTGTCTGATATGAGAATTGCTCCTGCAGCTTTCTTTTGGTTTCCATTTGCATGGGATATCACTTTCAGTCTGTATGTGTCCCTAGGTCTGAAGTGGGTCTCTTGTAGATAGCATATATATGGGTCTTGTTTTTGTATCCATTCAGCCAGTCTGTGTCTTTTGGTTGGAGCATTTAATACATTTACATTTAAGGTAATTATCGATATGTATGTTCCTATTACCATTTTCTTAATTGTTTTGGGTTTGTTTTTGTAGGTCATTTCCTTCTCTTGTGTTTCATGCCTAGAGAAGTTCCTTTAGCATTTGTAGTAAAGCTGGTTTGGTGGTACTCAATTCTCTTAGCTTTTGCTTGTCTGTAAACATCTTAATTTCTCCATCGAATCTGAATGAGATCCTTGCTGGGTAGAGTAATCTTGGTTTTAGGTTTTTCCCTTTCAGCACTTTAAATATGTCCTGCCACTCCCTTCTGGCTTGCAGAGTTTCTGCTGAAAGATTAGCTGTTAACCTTATGGGGATTCCCTTGTATGTTATTTGTTGCTTTTTCCTTGCTACTTTTAAGATTTTTTTTTGATTTAATTTTTGATAGTTTGATTTTATGTGTCTCAGCGTGTTTCTTCTTGGATTTATCCTGTATGGGATTCTCTTTGCTTCCTAGACTTGATTGACTCTCTCCTTTCCCATTTTAAGGAAGTTTTCAACTATGATCTCTCTTTTTTTTTTTTTTTTTTTTGCGGTACGCGGGCCTCTCACCATTGTGGCCTCTCCCGTTGCGGAGCACAGGCTCCGGACGCGCAGGCCCAGCGGCCATGGCTCACGGGCCTAGCCACTCCGCAGCATGTGGGGTCTTCCCGGACCGGGGCATGAACCCGTGTCCCCTGCATCGGCAGGCGGACTCTCAACCACTGCGCCACCAGGGAAGCCCTCAACTACGGTCTCTTAAAATATTTTTTCAGCCCCTTTGTTTTTCTCTTCTTCTTCTGGGACCCCTATAATTCGAATGCTGGTGTGTTTAATGTTGTTCCAGAAGTCTCTGAGACCGTCCTCAATTCTTTTCATTCTTTTTTCTTCGTTCTGTTCTGCAGTAGTTATTTCCACTCTTATCTTCCAGATCACTTATCTGTTCTTCTGCCTCAGTTATTCTGCTACTGATTCTTTCTAGAGAATTTTTAATTTCATTTATTGTGTTGTTCATCATTCTTTGTTTGGTCTATAGTTCTTCTAGGTCCTTGTTAAACATTTCTTGTATCTTCTCCATTCTATTTCCAAGATTTTGGAATCATCTTTACTAACATTACTCTGAATTCTTTTTCAGGTAGACTGCCTATTTCCTCTTCATTTGTTTGGTCTGGCAGATTTTTACCTTGCTCCTTCATCTGCTGGGTATTTCTCTGTCTTCTCATTTTGCTTTACTTACTGTGTTTGGGGTCTCCTTTTTGCAGGCTGCAGGTTCATAGTTCCCATTGTTTTTGGTGTCTGCCCCCAGCGGGTAAGGTTGGTTCAGTGGGTTGTGTAGGCTTCCTGGTGGAGGAGACTGGTGCCTGTGTTCTGGTGGATGAGGCTGGATCTTGTCTTTCTGGTGGGCAGGACTGCATCCGGTGGTGTGTTTTGGGGTGTCTGTGACCTTATTATGATTTTAGGCAGGCTCTCTGCTAATGGGTGGGGTTGTTTTCCTGTCTTGTTAGTTGTTTGGCATGGGGTGTCCAGCACTGGAGCTTGCTGGTTGTTGAGTGGAGCTGGTCTTAACGTTGAGACGGAGATCTCTGACCGATTGATATTATGTGGGGCCAGGAGGTCTCTGGTGGTCCAATGTCCTGAACTCGGCTCTCCCACCTCAGAGGCTCAGGCCTGACACCTGGCCGGAGCCCCAAGACCTTGTCAGCCACACAGCCAGGTACGTGGGGAGTTTCTTGGCTTTTGGGAAGTCTGAGGTCTTCTGCCAGCATTCAGTAGGTGTTCTGTAGGAGTTGTTCCACCTGTAGATGTATTTTTGATGTATTTATGGGGAGGAGGGTGATCTCTACATCTTACTCCTCCACCATCTTGAAGGTCCTCTCTGAGCCTCAGGGCCCTGGACCGCCTGCGGCCCGTTCCCGGCTCCCACCCACCCAGCCCTGTGCTGCTGGCAGCATTGCAGCCACTGAAGCCCGGGCACCTGGACAGATGCCTGCCAAGCCTGGCCTCCCCAGGTCTGAGGTTGTCTGCAAGCTGGTCTCCAGGCCCCCGGCCATCCTCAGCCCACTTCCCACCATGGTGGCTGCAGCCAAGATCCCAGAAACGCCATACCTGTTTTATGAAGCCTTTTCTCATCATTCCAAACTTTAAACTATTATAGCTCAAAAGGTCTTTTCCAATTCTTTCATGCTTAGCATGTGCTGCCTTATTGTGCCACTTACACTTTGGAAGTAAATTCTTATTTCACACCCTAGATTTTGTACTTTTGTTTTCCTTATTGTTCTGACTGCATTCGCCACTTTAAAAATTGTGATTTTTTAAAAAATTACTTTTTTCAGAGAGGCTTTTGGGGGTTATTATCAGAGGCACAGACAATTTCTTACACTGAGGAAGAATTTAAGTGTTCTGTCTGTCTCTGTCTCTCTGTCTCTCTCTCTCTCTATGGGTCTGACAAAATCCTGGGCATTGCCTCCAAAAGAAGGTGCATGGTCTGGTTTCCCCGTGGGTCCTAATTCCAAATAGGAGAGCCAAATGGTGATCATCAGTGGTTGTTTTCTTTCTTTTCTGGGGAGCTTGCTCTTGTGCTATTTAATTTGGGCTTTTAAAAACATTATTTTGTATGAGTGCCCAGTAGAGCAGCTTTTGGGCAACTAGCTTATAAAATGGATCTAAATGATCTAAAAAAGAACTTCCTCTGTTAATTAAAATTGAACTGAGCCTAATAAAATTTTAATTCATCCTTTTTATGGAGGGTCAGCATTTCCAGAATGGAGTTCTTCTAAGCAATACCAAGACAGGAATAGAAATGGAAAGTAGATGATTGTTGTCACAGCAACCAATGCCCAACCTTGATTTGTCAGGGACCTTACTTAGGTCTGCCCTCTCTAAAGTTACACACAGACACAGTTACACACACACACTTGAGCAATATAATTTCTATAGTCCTAAGTATCTGGAATAAATGAGGTATCAGGCAGATGGGGGAGGGGAACCCAGAGGTAGACTCTTATAGATCTCAGAATGGATCTTTATAAGATTAAATTGACATAAAGACTTAATAATAACAGACTGTCTTGCCTTTGTATCAAAAGTTATACCTGTAAAAGTGCTATTACATTTGTGTATTTGAGATGATACCACCACTGGTGACTTAAATCCAGGATTAAGAATACCATCATTGGGCTTCCCTGGTGGCGCAGTGGTTGAGAGTCCGCCTGCCGATGCAGGGGATACGGGTTCGTGCCCCGGTCTGGGAGGATCCCACATGCCGCGGAGAGGCTGGGCCCGTGAGCCATGGCCGCTGGGCCTGTGCGTCCGGAGCCTGTGCTCCGCAACGGGAGAGGCCACAACAGTGAGAGGCCCGCGTACAGCAAAAAAAAAAAAAAAAAAAAGAATACCATCATTGCATGTGTCCTTTGAGTCTTTGTTGTCTTTAAAATTTTAAATTATTATGAAATATTGTGTATGTGTGTAGGAATGAATACATAGCCAGTATACCAATAGTCTTTCATTAGGAAATTCCCTAGTGGTCCAGTGGTTAAGACTCCACACTTCCAATGCAGGGGGCCCGGGTTCTATCCCTGGTCGGGGAACTAAGATCCCACGTGCTGCGCAGTGTGGCCGAAAAATAAAAAATAAATAAATAAAATAAAATAATATTCCAAAAAATGGCCATTCATTAAATATGGCATTATTTATAATCTTGTATTCCTCTCCTACTGTATCCTTCTTTTTTTTTTTTTTTTTTTTTGTGGTACGCAGGCCTCACTGTTGTGGCCTCTCCCGCTGCGGAGCACAGGCTCTGGACGCACAGGCTCAGTGGCCAGGGCTCACGGGCCCAGCCGCTCCGCGGCATGTGGGATCTTCCCGGACCGGGGCACGAACCCGTGTTCCCTGCATCGGCAGGCAGACTCTCAACCAGTGCGCCACCAGGGAAGCCCCTGTATCCTTCTTTATCCCCCCACCAGAGGTAAATACTGTCCTGAAATTTGTGTATATGATGCTCTTATGTTTCTTAATAGTTTATATATCTTTGGTCTCCTAAAAAATGTCATTTATTCTTCATATTTTAACTTTATCTGAATAGAATCTCACAACAGGTAATTTTATGTGGCTTGCTTTTTTTGTTTCTCAGTATTGTTGGTGAAATTCATCCATATTGATTTTCTTAGCTCAAGTTTTGCTTGTGGCTTATCTTTTCACTTTATTATTATTTCTTTTCATAAGCAGAAGTTTTAAAACTGTAATGTTGTTGAATCTTTATGGTTTATGCTTTTTTGTGAACTGCTTTTTATGCCTTGAGATCATAATGATATTCTTCCATTTTCCTCTGGCAGTTTTAAAAATTGTGTTTTCTCCTTTAGGTCTTTAATCTATCTGGCATTGATTTTTGTGTACGCCTTGAGGTAGGGATCAATTTTTTTTTTTCCCCAAGTGAAAAGGCAGAGCACGTCACTCCATTCCTTTGCTTAAAAATTTCCAGGCGGGGGGCTTCCCTGGTGGCGCAGTGGTTGAGAGTCCGCCTGCCGATGCAGGGGACACGGGTTTGTGCCCCGGTCCAGGAAGATCCCACATGCCGTGGAGCGGCTGGGCCCGTGAGCCATGGCTGCTGGGCCTGTGCATCCGGAGCCTGTGCTCCGCAAGGGGAGAGGCCACAACGGTGAGAGGACCGCGTAACAACAACAACAACGACAAAATTTCCAAATCTTCCCATTTTCCTCAGAGTTCTTAAAATGGCCTAAATGGCCCTATGTGATCTAGTCCTTTGAAATGTCTCTGATTTCATCTACTGTTGTTCCAGAGAACACTAGCCTCCTTGCTCTTTCTTGAACACTCCCAAATGTTCCTGCTTCAGGGCCTTTGTACTTGCTGTTCCTTCTTTCTGCAGTGTTCAGATATCTACATGGCTGGCTGTCTTTTTCCCAAGTCTCTGCTCAGATGTCACCTTATCATGGAGGCCTTCCCTGGCCACCCTAGCTAAAATCACACACACACACTCACATTTCATATCTCTCTTCTCTGCTTTGGAGTAACTTACCTGAAACACTCCCTGGGCCTGGTGCAGTTGTATCATATACAGTGGGGGGGTGGGGGGAGTATTTTAAAGTGTTGATTTAATTTTTTGAACGTTTTAGAACTGTATGGGCTTTTCTATTTCTTCTTAAGTTAGTTTTAATAAGTTTATCCTTTTTATTTAAAAATATATTTTTTATTTTACTTTCTGAATGGTTAATATATGCACACAGTTCAAGCATTCAAATTTAAAAAACATACACAGTGAGAAATAAATCCCCAGCCCTCCTTTTAGCTACCTAGTTCCTCTCTCCTTCCATCAGTGTCTTGTCTGTTTCCCTAGTTTTATGTTAATCCTCCCAGAAATACGCTATGCATATTTAAGCATAAACATATATTGTTTTTATATAAACGGTGGAATACCACATATATTATTCTGCACATTGCTTTTTTCACTTAACTGTATATGTTAGAGATATTTCTATAGCTATACATAGAGAGCTGCCATTCTATTGCAGGTACCTAACACTCCACTGGATGCCTGTATCATAATTTATTGATACTTAGTCTCCTCCTGAAGGACATTGAGATTGTTCTCAATTTTTGCAGTGGCCTTCTAACCAGTGTCCCTTACCCATCTTTAATCAGTGCTTCACACAGCTATCAGATATTTCCTCTTCTTAAATTTCCATCCTGATATTGTCATGTCCCCATTCAGAAACCTCCAGCAGCTGCCCAATACCCAAGAATAGGGCTGAACTTCTTAGCCTTGAAAGTAGAGCCCTGCACCACATGGTGTCCACCTACTTTTTCCATCATGTCTTTCTGTTCCTGAAGAGACTCCCTGAACTGATGACTTGAGGTTTTCCAAATGTACCCTTGTTTTTATGCTCAGTATTTTTCTTCCGCCTGCACTTCCCTCCCTGCTCAACCCATTGAAGGGAGGAGCACATCCCTCCTTCCTTCTAGGCTGGTCACATGCACTGCACTTTCCATATTTCAACTCAGTCTCCCACTAGTACACACTTCATAACCAGACCAGGTGTTCTGAATGTCTCTTCTAGATGCCATCTTTCTTGTGGGCAGGGACTCTTCCCTGGAAATAGGGAATACTAAAATGAAAAGATATGTCTTGACTTCTAAGTAGCTTCCAACATAAAGGTGAGCCAGACATGCAAAATTAAAATACACACCACCACAGATCGTAGTTTAGGGGGAAGTGTATTCTTTGCTCAGTGGAATCAGAAGAAGAAAAATATGAGCTTAAAAAAACCCCAAAAAACAAAAAAAAAAACCCAACTCTGGTCCCTACTCCAGGGCCTGGCACATAGAAGATGTCCCGTAAGTGCATTTTGAATAAGAGTAACACGAAAGGAAGCATTTAAGGCAAGCCTCACAACATCTTGCCAAAAATCCATCTTTTATCATAAACATACAGATTAAGTCAACAAATAGTGGAGATGTCGCTCATCTCTTGAGGAAAAAGGGCAGTGTGGGAGGGGGTGGAATCAAGTTTCAGCAAGGGAGGGAGGCAAACAGCAGCACCTGGAGAGTGGTCTCGTGCGGGCGGGGCGCGCAGGGGGAGGGGCGGAGAGGGGCAGGGGGAGGAGACTCTCGCGTCCCTGCCCCGCCCTCTCCCCCACCCCAAGGCGGTGGCGGCGGTGGCGGCGGCGGCGGCGGCGGCGCAGGGCGGCCGCGAGGGTGTCGGTAGCATCTGTGGCAGCCCGCGCCGCCCCCTGGCCGAGGCTCCCCCACGGCGAGCCCGAGCCCGAGCACGGCAGGCAGCTCGCGGCGCGGCGGCACGGGGCCCCGGGAAAGTTCCCAGCGCGAGCGCCGAGATGCCGGGCAGCGACACGGCGCTCACCGTGGACCGGACCTACTCCGACCCGGGCCGGCACCACCGCTGCAAGAGCCGGGTGAGATGCGGGCGCGGAGTGGCGGTGGGGGCGCCCGGCCGAGGGGCGAGGCCGGGTGGGCTTGGGCTCCCGCGGGAACGACGTCGCCCTGCGCGTTTCTCCGCCTCCCTCCCTCCCTCTCTTCCCGGCGGCCCCGAGTCCGGGCTTCCCCGCTCAGTTCGAGCTGACGGGGTTGGGAAGTGGGGAGTGGGAGCCCGGCCCGCGGTTCCGAGACCCCAGGTCCCCCTCCCGGGCGGGGGCGGCGCAAAGCACCGCTTGCCGTCTTTCTCAGCTCGTCGGTCCCAGCGCGCCCGGGTCTCCCCGACGGCCGGTGCTCCGCCCTCTCTGCCAGGGAGCGCCCGCTGCGCGGTGCGGGACGTGAGGGGATCCCGCCATCCGCAGCACCGTGTTCGCGGAGGACGGCCTCCTTCCCTCTTTGTAAGCTCCGGTGCTGCCGCCGCGTCTCCGCAGCCGTCGGGGATTTCGGGCTCGGGGCTGGTGGCCGGAGCCCGCGCGCTGCGCGCGGCCGGAGCGCGGAGGGGCGGCGGACCAGCTTCCCGGTTTCCCGCGGCCGCTCCTCCCGGCTCTGCCCCAGTGAAAAGTCATTCTGCGCGCTGCCTCTTAAGAGTTTTTAGCCGGGCGGAGCCGGCGCCCTCTCCATTGTTTGCAGGGTAATTTGCTGTTGCTGATTTTGGCTGTGGGCGAAAATAGCTTTTCAGAGTATGCAGCGGAGACGAGCCGTACAGTGCTTGAACGTAGAGGGAGGCCTCAGCCTGAGCTCTGGTCCCTCGGGGATACCTTTACTCTCCTGAGGTGTTTAATCGTCCAGGCTCAACACTTCGCTCTCCCCTTGGCTGATTGAAGTGCCATTTAGAACAGCAGCTCCTCCACCCTGGCATTTGTTCGGGCAGGGGATACCTGGAGGTGTTCTTTGCTCTAACCGCTCACTTGTCCGATCTCAGCCTTTGAGTGCCAGCCTCCCTGCATCGAGTTCACGGAGGTAGGGTCGTGCTCGCACCGGTTAATCAATTTAACAGAATGATTTAATTTTTTTCGGATTAAATATATTTAGTGGAATAATACTTACCTCCTGCATCCAGTTCGCTCTCCCCTCCCCCCAAATAGTTCTCTTAATTTTTTGCAGTTTCTTTAAAAGTTGCATAACAGTTTGTCATGAAAATAACTAGAAACTCCATTTGGAAGAAAACATTGATAAAAGATCTTTGGTTACCTACAGTTAGAAGTTTTTGGAGGGATGGCTGCGGGTGAATACAGTGTTAAATGCGAAGAAAGGTGAAGATCTTTTTCTAGTGCGTTTGTAATTGGAAGGGGTGGCCCATAATGTAGCTGACAGAAGAAATTTCAGATTTGAAAAAAATGTGGAAGCTGGGTTTCTCTTGTCACAACTGTGATGATCTTCGCATAAACAACAGGATTAGTAATCTTTGAGGGATGGATGGCTCGCTGAGCCCATTTAAGCAGTTTGGCAAAACTCACGGAACTTTCCAAAACTCACTCTTTTTACTACTGAGATGGAAAATGGCAAAGCAGATGTGTAAGTCAGCTGAAGACTTTATCTCTCCTGTATCTGCCATTGTTCCATTTCCACACGCATTTTTTCTATTAAAGGACCGCAACCTTATGTGAAGGGTGTTTCTTATTTTGTTTAAAATTCTACTGACAGGGCTTCCCTGGTGGCGCAGTGGTTGGGAGTCCGCCTGCCAATGCAGGGGACACAGGTTCGTGCCCCGGTCTGGGAAGATCCCACATGCCGCGGAGCGGCTGGGCCCGTGAGCCATGGCCGCTGAGCCTGCATGTCCGGAGCCTGTGCTCTGCAACGGGAGAGGCCACAACAGTGAGAGGCCCGCGGGAAAAAAAAAAAAAAAAAAAATTCTACTGACAGTATCAAACTACTACATTGTTTTGTTAGCATGGAGATACCTGGTTTTTATATAGACCACGTATTAAAACTGAGTTAGACTTTATATGTACTGATTATTCTAAATTAGCTTATTGGGCAAATGAAATCTGGTGAGGACTGGAAGAAATTGGATCAAAGAAGGCTAGAGCTTCAGTGGACAGTGATCACAAGTTCTACAGCACTGATGATGCTGAGATCACAAGTTCTACAGCACTGATGATGCTGAGATGCTGAGTTTAAACATGCTGATGTTTAAACTTCTTGACTGTCTGCTTTTAGGGTTTTTGTTGAGACAGTGGGGAATAGAAAGAATGAGTGGCATTTTTGAAAACTCCTAAAAGCCTTTCTCAAGTGGGGCTGATGTAATTTTGATCTGTCCTGAAGGCAGCAGTAAGTCTGCTGTAAGGAAGGAAAGTCAGCAGTAATTTTCCTGTGCAGAAGGTAGCCCATTAGATGATTCTAATTCCTATTTTGTGGAACTCACTTAGACGTAGCTATAAAGAGTTATTTTCTTTACACTCAGAATGTATATAATGCCGAGGGAAAACATCAAGTGGCACTAAGGTTTAATTTCTTGATGTCACCTTCTCGACTTAGCAATAAACCATCTAGTACAGGATTTAAAAATAACTTTTTTGTGGACTCATTTGGTAACTGAGCTCCCCTAAAAACACTATAATGAGAACTGGCGGTGCATGTGAAGAGCTGATTAACTTTCAGAGATATGCAGATTCCTCCGAGGCAGGGGCTAAGACTATGAGATCAAGTTCTTGGTTACCGAATGGTCATTTTTTGAGTTCAAAATCGATACTTTGTTGAGAAAACAGGGAACATACACATCTCTCTTGCTGAGCTTGTTTAAGCCTTTGAGACTGGAATAATAATGAGGCAGTGTACTATTTTAACAGTGTACAAGTCTATTTTTACAGCCAGGTGGATTAACCTAAATTTTTCCCCCCTCAGTGAAAATTTAATGTAACTGATGAATTCTGTGATTGTCTCTAAGCTGACAAGTCAGGATCATTCACAGTTTTAAACTTCATCTGGGTAAAACTCAGAAATGGTACATGTTAAAACTCAATGCACATATTATCCCTCTGCTTTAAAATAAAGAGCATCTGTAATTAGAATCCTGCTTTTTTTTATGCCCTAGATAAAAATTGTTATCTTTTTATTTATTTATATTTTTAAAATATTTATTTATTTATTTGGCTGCGCTGGGTCTTAGTTGCCGCACATGGGATCTTTAGTTGCGGCATGCGAACTCTTTGTTGCGGCATGTGGGATTTAGTTCCCTGACCAGGGATCAAACCCAGGCCCCCTGCATTGGGAGCATGGAGTCTTAGCCACTGGACTACCAGGGAAGTCCCCTATGATCTTTTTAAGAATATAGGCAGTCTGCTTTCTAGACAGCAACTGGTTTTTATTAATCAATTATGTCTGAATCACATTTTTGTTAGTCCTCATTTTAAATGTCCTCAAATACCATCTTCAGCCACTTGGGTGTAGTGGTGAACAGCTGTGGCTCTGGGAGCAGAAGGCCTGGATCGTATTCTGGCTCTTCACACTTCCCAGCCGGGTGACTGCTGGGGCAGGGTCTCACCTTTCTGAGCCTCCAGTTCCCCATCTATAAAAGGTGATAATAATCCCTATTTTTGGGGAGTGATTATGAGTCTTCAATCAGAGAATCTGTAAAAACGATGGTTGTGTATACTCAAGTATTAGCTGTTTTTCTCCACATATGTAAGGTGGATAATTTTTTTTTCTTGCTCTGTTGATACCACTAATCAGAACTGCTAGCTGTCCTGAGTGCCTGCCTTCCCCCCATCTCTAGTCTGCCAGCCATGCCACTGGATCTTTGACATTTCTCTGGAATCGATTCCTTCCATGTTCCCCAGTCATCCCACCTTAGTTTAGCCACTGAAGACCTCAGGAGGAGAAAACTGGTACGTTAGCTTCCTCTTTGGTCTCTGATGTCATCAGCTTCTGTTCCATCTAGCCCGCAAGGACCAGACTGCTCTGTCTACAGAACCCCTTTCATCCGGCTAGTCCGCAGAAGACAGGGTCTGTGCTGGTAGTGCTGCTTCCTAACCGTGTCACCTTGGACCTTAGAGTCATCCGAAGTCTTAGCTTCCTCTTCCACACCATAGAGGTGTTGTGAGTAGTAAATGAGTAATGTCTAAAAATGTCAGGTCCACAGTGAGAACTCAATCGATAGTGGCCAGTTTTTGTTATTACTATATAAGACATATTTATAAGCTTGGAAATGGAAAGACTAATTTTGTGAATAATATAGAGACTTTTCTGGCACTTTTAGCATTTGGTGCCTCCCTCCATTGCACATGCCTCATCGATTGATTGTTTACATGTTTATAAACTATAGACACTGGCACTTTGAGAGCAAGAAGTTTCATTCAGCAAATATTTGTGAGCACCTTCTCTGGGCTAGCTGCAGGCATCAGGAATATAAGGGTGAATGAAACGGGCTGGCCCCTCTGGAAACTTAATATCTGGTGAGTGTATCTTATTTATACTTGTGGCCCTAGGAAATACCCTTCTCTTTTACAGGAGGAAGTGATGATAGTAAGTAGTCTCTAGCATCTGAAGTAAAACCTGTGTTGGGCATGGTTGCTACCTGTAGTACATCTTTATACATTCTGAGGTTTGGAAATTGATCCAGAATTGCACGATGAGTAATGGCCAGAGGCAGTGAGGAAGAAGAGGATGTCAGATCCCTTCTCACCATGGAAATGGCTGGGCAGTGGTGTAGTAAGTTGATGATCGCATGCTTACTCCCTGGGCAGGAACCAGAGTGAGTGGAAACTGACTTCTGTTGTAGGTGACACTGACCTGGTGAAGTGGTAAACTGAGTAAGTGGTGTGTGAGTACACTTTTAATCAGTGACTTGTTTTATTCTAAAGAGTTAATTAAAGGGACGGTGAATAGATGAACGTCCAGGTCAGAATTTTCTCAAGTGCAACACGAATGATTGATGCGGTGCATGTTTTGTGAGCGATGCTTTGCTGCAGTATCACCGGGTCTCCCTTTAGATCGGCGCATGCTGCGGTCCACCAGCGTGCTTGCTTGTCACGTCCACTGTAGAACACCAAAACAGCTGCTACCAAGTTGGGTCGCAGGACTTCTTTGCTTCAGATCCACCACCTGGGTTTCCAGGGCTGCTCTTAAGGTCAGAAATCAGCCTCATCCTTCTAGGTGGATATTGCCCAAGTCTTAACTTAGGAGAGGCTGTAGCTTTCAGCCCTGCTGTTTCTTAACTGTGTTTTCATGTTTTCAGCAGAGAGGGGGGTGGTGAGAGAGAAGAGAACCACGAATCACTGTACTGTGAATCAGAATGAGGACTTTACATTCCTCAGCAAAGGGACTTCATAGTTGTGCATGATCTGTGCATAATCCAGCTGCTTCCACTGACTTGGGGGAGGGAGATGCTCCTTGAAGGAGAACGTAGTGTGTGTTGATTATTCCTCTGTAAGAAGGCAAAAAGTACGTAAATGAAAAGAAGAATGCAGCAATGGTGATAATAGCCAACGTGTACCAATTCCTTACTATACACCAGGCATGATATTAAGCACTTCAAATTCACTACCTTCTTAATCCTCACAATATCCTATTTATAGTTCCATTTTACGGATGAGGAAGTTAAGGCCCAGATGGGTTAAGTAATTTGTCCAAGGCCCTGTGGCTATTAGGACATGGTGGAACCAGGGCTTGATGAACCCAGATCTAATAACAGAGCTGGCACTTTAACCACTTCCCAATCTTGTGCTTTTGAGCTGAGTATTGGAGAGCAGCTCCGTCTTATTTTATTTTATTTTTTTGTCTGCGTTGGGTCTTCATTGCTGCATGCGGGCTTTCTCTAGTTGCGGCGAGCTGGGGCTACTCTTCTCACTGCGGTGGCTTCCCTTGTTGCGGAGCATGGGCTCTAGGCGCGCGGGCTTCAGTAGTTGCAGCACGTGGGCTCAGCAGTTGGGGCACACGTGCCCTAGAGCGTAGGCTTAGTAGTTGTGGCACACAGGCTCAGTTGCTCCGCAGCATGTGGGATCTTCCTGGACCAGGGATCAGACCCGTGTCCCCTGCATTGGCAGGTGGGCTCCTAACCGCTGCGCTACCAGGGAAGTACGAGCAGTTCAGTCCTATTAAACTTGCTGAGTGCTTGGGGATGGATTGCTCAACTTCCACAGGGTGCCCAGCCAAAATTGTGCGCTCGGGATTCTTAGGACACAGCACTTTGCCAGTGCTTTGCAGATAGTTGTACATTCCCAGTAAGCATTTGGAGAATGCATGATTTATGAACTTTTTATAATGCCTAAGATGTAAGAATTTTGAGAGTAGTTGGGGACATCTTCAAGGCTGTTAAATAAGCTTATGATTTAAAGACATTGTCAAGGAATCTTCTGCCTGGTCTTTGGTCTCTGGAGGATGAGCAGTTGAAGTACACAACGAGGGTCGTTTCTCCTTGTGACAATTGAGTCATGTTCTGGCCTCACAGGATCTCCCCGTAGGACTTGAACTTCACTGAGCTGAAGGCATGCACTTTTCATACTTAAGGCAGAGGGTTGGTAAGTTAGACTCAAAGGTTTCACCATGTTAGAACTGAAGGAGAATTCAGGCATTAACTCCAGACCATTCCACTTGCAGAAGTAGGAAAGTGACATCCAGCCAGACTGTAACCAGTGAAATTACGTAACTAATACAGACTGATTAGGACTAACCATTATACCAGCTTCTCTCTTAGAAGAGAATATCTTTAAAGAAAACTGCTTAAAACATTTTAAAATACCAAGTTAATTGCTAAGTTACGTGTGATAAACATCTAAAAATTGAACTCGGGTGAAATGGGAATTTCTAACTATTTTCAGTAGAGAATTAATTGATGAACAGATTTAAAATTTTGTGTTTTTAGGTGAAAAAAGGCTGAATTTGAATGATTTAGTGTTGGGCCATTATCCTTCTGAATTTATTTCCAGATTTTTGGTGGGGCTGGAGTGAAGAGGAGGGGTAACACTTCATATCTCAAACACTTAGCTGCACTGGGTCCGCTGCCACGGTTTAAACATTATCTTTTCTGAGGTCACTTTTATTGTCATTTTTTTTTTTCAAAATAAAGTTTTGAGAAGTGAGTTCATCTTTGTCTGACCTTCTACCTGTTGGGTAAGGGTACTGGGAAAAAACATACACCATATGCAGAAGTCTTGGAATATATCATATACGGACTTCACTTAGAATTCATCCCCAGTCTTCTGTCACCTCTGAAGCTCTCCGTTCCTGTGAGTCCCTTTTGAGAGCATCTTCCAGCACCAAGTGGCTTTGGTATATATAATTTCCATATAACAGAGCCTGTAAACACAAACCGAAAACATCATCTGGTTCTTAGCCGAAGAAATAGTCATGTGCTGTAACCCCGAGGGAAGACAGGGATGGGGTCCTTCGGCCTTTTGAGAGATGGCACGTCCAGTGCCCATCCCCAGGGACATGCCTCCCTGAGTGAAAGTGTGTGTGGTTCCTGTCTTACATGCTGACTTGAGAGCCCAACCCAGGTGCGGCTTTACCCCGGAGTACCCAGCTGTTCCACAGGCACCTCGAAGTCCGTGTGTCAGACTTAACTCGTTCTCTCAAATCTCCCCCAATTCCTGATGAATGCTTTTCCCACACAGCCAGCCCCCAAACTGGATGCATGGGAAGCCCCCTCAATCAGCCCCCCTCGTCCACCACATCCAGTGGTTTACTTCTTAAATTTCCTCAACCACCTTTTCCTTTTTATCCCCAACCTCACTTATGCAGTTTACTTCTAGATTTGAGGGCTGCAGCAAAGGGTGCAGAGTCTGGACTTTGGAGCCAAGCTGGAATGTCAGCTTCTCCACCTACCAGCTGTGTGAATGACTGCGAGAAGTGGCATTGGGAAACCCATCACAGCGTTTGTTGTTCTGACATTGAGTCATTCTTTGTCTATCGCAGAGTTCCCCAAACTTCACTCATTCCCACGCCTCCTACAAACAGCTTCGGGCCACCTGTACCCTTATTTGCTTAATATTTCTAAATCAATTCACTCCTTAAAATTTTATCTTTAAAGTATCCATGTGACTACTCTAGCTGCGTACTGTCTGGGCCTCTGAGGCCTGCAGCACCAGATGAAAAAGATGAGCAAATGCGGGAGCTTTGTCAGGGAGCTGTTAGTGCAGAACAAGACTTTCTCCTGGACTGAAGCAGCTGTGTGGGGTTGAGGACGGTTTTCAAGGGACTGACTCACTTCCGGTGATTCTGTGTTTAACGCTTTCATTTTTGTCCTCCTAAAATGATTCAGAATCATTGAGGAAAACACTGGTGTTAATGTATCATCTCCCTTCCTTTATGAAACAGTTCTTTTAGACCATTTGCCTAGAAAATGCTTAGAAATATATATTTTTTCTTCTCATGGATTGTGAAAATTTGAATAATTGAATATTTTGGGATGAACAAAAGTGCACCCTGTTGAGTTGAAGGCAGTCTTGTCTGGGTAGGGATACTTGGGAGAAGTTGGGAAAACAAGAGTTGTGTTCCAGGCTGTGTTGCTAGTCTTCCCGTGACCTGCGAGAAACCAAGGCGAGGGAAGGCCTGAGGCTAAAGAATGGATCATCCGGAAGATACGGTTTCTTTGGGAACTTCAGGCAAGGACAGAAAGTGGGTGGAGAAGAAGTATAAGCTCTGTGTGTTTCTGAAGTAAAGTTGAATCTAATTAAGCTGTATCTGTAGGCTTGTTGTAATGTAAGGAAACTAAATGATGCCTTCTTGAGCTGCATCCTTTCTCAGAAAATTTGATGTAAGCACTTGTCCAAAAATAAAGTCTGCCCTTAGTGAAAGCTATGCTTCAACACCTCGGTATATTTACTCATGTGTGTGCAAGTGTGTGTTGGGACCGAAAGCCCCTCTTTTTCTGTCTTTGTAAAGATGTTGTCATAATCCAGAAGGCTTGGAACTCGGCTTCAGTGGTGTACTATTTTAATCTCACTAATTGGAACAGGTGGCCTGGATTTGAGAGTGAATCACTAGTTGGCATAGATTTTAATTTATCTGAACATATGAGGCCCATTCAGTAAGAGCTGTTCAGGCTGTGCATTGGCATCAGGCAAAGTGCTCGAAAGCTTCAACCATTAAAAGCACAGGAGACAGAGAGGAGGGCTGAAGAAATGTAGTTGAATAGTTTGCTGCTTTAACTCCATTCTTTTTTTTTTTTTTTTTTTTTTTGCGGTACGTGGGCCTCTGTTGTAGCCTCTCCCGTCGCGGAGCACAGGCTCTGGATGCGCAGGCCCAGCGGCCACGGCTCATGGGCCCAGCCGCCCCGCGACACGTGGGATCTCCCCGGACTGGGGCACGAACCCGTGTCCCCTGCACCGGCAGGCGGACCCTCAACCACTGTGCCACCAGGGAAGCCCTCCATTCTTAAATATTGGGTGAAGAGCTATAAAGGAACGTGGTTAAGGAAAGCTTGTCTAGATGCTTGAGACGTCTACTTGTAAACATTTCTCCAAATGAGGAAAATTCTTATGTACATCCTTTGAATTCACCCCACAAGATGGCATGTTTCAAGAGGACTTCATGCTGTCCTCCTGGCTCTGTAGGTCTTAGCACATCGACAGGCGTGAGGTGAAGGGGTGTGCCTGGGCGACTCAGCTTACCGCAAGTGCTCAAGTTGAGGTACCTTAAGACACCTCTCATGAAATCATGCATGGTCTCCTGATCATGAGCTTCTCTAGCTGGACCACTGCTTTACTTTTAGAGTAACTGTATGCTTTGCATAGTGTCTTGTCAATATCTTGCTTTAAATCCTTCAGACAGAATCCCAGCTTCTTACCCTGACACCAGAGCCTCTTCATCTGACCTCTGTCTTTCACCCTCTCTCTGCCCTTGAGCTCTGGTCTCCTTTCTTTGTGGGCTCCCATGCCTCCCCTTTCTGCCTGTGGGCACTTGCTTCATCCTCTCACATGGGGTTGGTTATGTTTTCTATCCAGACATGGAGCCTGGTACATAGTTGGGGCTTGTAAATACTGACCAAATGAGTGGATGTGGGTATGCTCTACAGGACTTCAGAAGCTGGAAAGTGTATTCTACTCTTGGTCCATATCAATGCAGATTAATCGACCTTGTTATAATTGCTGTACAGGATTCCACTATATGGGTATTCCATAATTTATTTAACCATTTCCTTATTAAAGGATACTTGTATTACTTCCAGTCTTTGATTATTATAGGCACCTCATTGACTGCCCTTGGGCATGCTTCTTTTCCCACGTGTGAAGAATATGTTAATAGGCTAAATTCTTAAACGTGGGATTATTCGTCAAAGGGTGTGTGCATTTTAAATCATGATATTGTGTAATTGAACACCGCCCCTGTGCAGCAGAGAGCTAAACTGATACAGTTTATGTTACGGTCAGTGTATGAACATGCCTCAGCTCACATCTTTCCGACACACAGGGTATTGTCAAGTTTGTTGATCTTCACCAGTCTGGTAGGTGAAAACTGGTACCTCATTTTAATTTATATTTTTCCTGATACGAACGAGGTTGATTGTATTTTTAAATTTTTATTTTGAAATAATTACAGACCCACAGGAAGTTGCAAAAAAATAGTACAGAAATGTCCGTGTACCAACCCTCTACCCAACCCGGATTCTCCCAAGGGTTACATCTTACGTAATTATAGTACAATGTGTTAATATTTTCACACACTTAAAAAACATTTGTCTTTATTGTGAACTACCTGTTTATATATTCTGGCCATTTATCTATTGGGTTATTCATCTCTTAGTTTGACTTGTAGAAGTTTCTTACTTATTAAATAGGTTGTTTGCACCTACATTTTTTCCAGTTTGTCATTTCTGACTTAATTTTCTACTGTTGCATAAAAAATTACTACAAATCTAGCAACTTAAAACAACACCCATTTATCATCTCACGGTTTCCATGGGCCAAGAATCCAGACCCAGCTTACCTGCATCCTCTGCTCAGTTTCATCAGCCTAAAATCAAGGTGTCAGCCAGGCCCACAGTCTTGTCTGAGGCTTGGAATACTTTTCCAAGCTCACTGGTTGTTTACCCAGTTAAGTTCCTTGCAGCTGTAGGACTGAGGCCCTCAGCCCCCAGAGGCTGCCTACTATTCCCTGCCATGTGGCCCTCTCCACAACATGGTAGGCTGTTTCTTCAAGGCCAGTAGGAGAGCGTCTCTGTTGCACTACCTCTAGACAAGGGCTCTTTTAGAGGGCTCACCTGATAGGCCAGGCCCACTCATTATTCCATCTTTTGATGAACTAAAGTCAACTGTCAACCGATTAGGAACCTTAATTAAATCTGCAGAATTCTTTCACCCTTGCCATATATTGTAACCTAATTATGGGAGTAAAATCCCGTCATGGTCACACGTCTTGCTCATATACAAGGAGAGGTTATCTGACAGGGTGTATACACCAGTGGGTAGGAATCTTGGGGGCTCTCTTAGAATTCTGCCTTCCACACTGATTTAATGACATGTTGTATGTGTATAGAGCTAGCATGTGCCAAACACCAAATAAATATTAACCAGACTTTGCCATGAAGAAATTTAAAAATTTTAGCGCCTACAGGTTTGTGTCATTCTTAGAATGGTCTTCCAGATTTTAAGAGCCTTTAAAAAACCAAAACACCATGTTTTTTTAAATACGTTTTATGATTTTTGTTTTTGTGTATTTTAATCTTGATCCAGTTAGAATTTGATTCTCTTTAAGATGTCTACACATAAATGACATACTTACCCCTGCACCATTTTTTGCATAGTTACTCCTCTTTAAAAATACACTGCTGTCCATATGTAGAGTTTCATTTTTATAAATTTCTTTCTCCTGTTTTAAAAGTATTGAATCAAAGGTTATAATTTTGGTTCATTTATTCTGGGTTTTTATCCCCCCTCCCTCCTACACCCCCATCCAGGATTTGAAATGAGCATTTTGAGAACTGTAGCTCATGCATTTAGAAACTTTCAACAGGCATGATTCCAGTATCACCTACCGTAAGGAAAGACCAAAAGGTAAAGGAGAAGAGATGGTAAAGTTTGTCATTTAAAAAAAAAAATGTGCTTTCAATTCTTTTGAAGTAGATGTTACCTCTCAACAAGTTCTACCTATTCTTTACGGTATAAAGAGTATGTATTGGGCTTCCCTGGTGGCACAGTGGTTGAGAGTCCGCCTGCCGATGCAGGGGACGCGGGTTCGTGCCCCGGTCTGGGAGGATCCCACATGCCGCGGAGCGGCTGGGCCTGTGAGCCATGGCCGCTGAGCCTGCGCATCTGGAGCCTGTGCTCTGCAACGGGAGAGGCCACAACAATGAGAGGCCCGCATACTGCAAAAAAAAAAAAAAAAGAGTATGTATTGTTGTTTCCTAAACCCTCTGTGCTGCCTTAATCCTTGTGGTCCACCATCCTAGCTCTGGAGATGAAACAGCAGGAATGACTTTCAGCAGACTACTTTCAAGCTTGTGGTCCTCTCACTTAGTAAGCATATGTAGCACTCTTATGCTGTCCTCGGTACTAGGAATTTAAGTTGGTTTATGACTCATGTTAAAATAAATAAAACAAGATTTCATGTTTGTAGGCAATAAGCTGTTGCTTTGTTTGGCTTAATTATCCTTATTTGTAGGTTACTCCTGTGGCTTGCTAAATATCAGTAGATGTTTAGGGCTTGTTCTGTGCACCTAAGTTAATTATTGAGAGGTTCACATGGCTTATAATCCCTGTGTCTGACACAGAGGGAGGTTGAAACTGTTGGTTGTGCCCCGAAATGAACACTTAACGTTTCATAAGCTGACCCAAGAGCATATTATTGGTGGAATGAGTGTGCTTTTACTACGTGTATTTTCATTTTGGAAAGGCACTGTGCTTGTCAGAACCTCCTGACCTAAGCAAATTATCAAGTAATATTCGTTGTATAAAGCCAGCTAAAATTTACCTCATGTGCTGAGCAGTTTAGAGGTACTCACTGAATTGACATCTGTTGGCTATGTGGGCACCAGAATTAAAGTGAGAATCTTCTTTCATTCAGGCGGCTCATTTATGTCCTGTTACAACCTGGGGAGCCATGAGGGCTCTTATTTACACCAAATCATTTTCTGTTTCTAATATCCCGAAGTGTTCCTACTGTTTGGGTAGGTGGGAATGTTAAGTTCTGTCGAGAAATTTGACTAGCACTCTGGCCATTTAAAAATGGTCTAATAGCAAGAAAGTTTTTTAAGTACTCAGGGCTCAAATTAAGCTCTTATTTTAAAAAAATATTTATTTGTTTACTTGGTTGCGCTGGGTCTTAGTTGCGGCAGGCGGGCTCCTTAGTTGTGGGTCACCAGCTCCTTAGTTGTGGCATGTATGTGGGTTCTAGTTCCCTGACCAGGGATTGAACCCGGGCCCCCTGCATTGGGAACGCAGAGTCTTAACCACTGTGCCACCAGAGAAGTCCCTAAGCTCTTATTTTTGAAGAAAGAGTTAAAAGGAGAGCTCTTCAGCCTTGTGCTGTTTAAGGATGGTTTTGTGAACTGAGCCCACCATTCCAACAGACATATTTTGAAACTTTTCTTTGGGCAGATAGATGAATGAAATAATCTTGTATTTATGTGGCTTCCTTTAAATTAACATTGACGCCTTCTCAGCCTTCATTTTTGAAATAATTTGTTGCAAATTTGGGGTGATTTTAATGGTAACAGATTTGCTAAATAAGAATAATACATATACTGTTGAAAGACAGATACTAAATCTGTATACAAAGATTTTTTTATGTTTTCTGATACTTTGGACATTTCAGAAATCACAATTACTTTGTTAGTAAATAATTCTTTAAAATAATTGCTCCTTTGTTTATTTGTACAGTAGCCTAAAATGAGCCTGGATGTTTTTCTAGGGCGGCTAGCTTATTAAACTCTCAGTGGATTTTAATTTTCTTAAGTTTATGCTTGCTTTGCTTGTTAAATTTAATTTAAGGTTGAAGTTAATGTCCCGTGGAAGTAAATGCAGTGACATCAGATTCCAAAATTATAAGGTAATGGAATGGCCCATCAGAAACAGCAACTTACACCATATTTTTAAAGTAAACCAGATTCACAGAGGGAAGAATGTTCTGAGCATGAGGAAAACCTGTATCAAATCATTAACCAAAGTTCTGGTTAAATAGTAGACAACTTTATTTTTAATTACTAAATGCTTCAGATATGGAGAAGACGTTTTTTAAAGTGTGGTACTCATAGACCTACCTCCTAGATGTAACAGATGTTAACATTTTGCCATGTTTACACCAGATTTCTGTCACTTGTTTTTAAGAGATAAATGGTCCCAGATACAATATCTGGATGTCTTCTCCCTTCCTATTTCCTCAGAGGTCTCCGTAACCTGAATTTGTTATGTTTCATTCCTTTGTATGTTTTTATACATTGGGAGAATCCGTAAGCAATGTATAGTTTGTATTTTGGATTAAATATTTATATAAATGGAATCTCTTTTGTAACTGGTTATTTTTTCCAACATGGTGTTTTTACATTTATTCAACTTCATTTCCATTTTTTACTGCTGTACATTATTTCAGTATATGAGTAAACCAGAGTCTGTTGATAGCCATGCTCCTAATGATGGACAGGCAGGTTGATTCTGAGAAGGTCTGTACACTTGTGGGAGGGTTTCTCTAGGAAAGATACTTAGAAGTGACATTCCTGGGGCAGAGGAAAAAGAATATCTTCAACCTTACCATCTATTCTCAAGTAGCTTTGTCAAGTAACTGTACTTACAGGAGTGATTTCTTAAAGTCATATTTTAATATTTGTCATAGAAAATTGTCATAATGATGTTAGATTTTATGTAGATCTTGAATAGTATTTGTTTAAAGTTTGTATGCATTTTAATTTTTTCTGAAAGCAGATATAAAGTTATTTTGAGTTTGCTAGTAGGCAGTTTTTTGGACCACATCCAGAACTTAAGCATCTATACTCTCGTTAATGTCTATCAAAGCTCTTATTTTAGAATTAAAGCCATCAGTTTATAGAAGTATATTCATTGACATGTCAAGAGGTCATGCTTTTATGTTGATTGAAAAAGTTTTCAAAATATGTGCACAGAAGATACCATTTTTGTTTGTAAAGTGGCACATACAAGTAGAACATGAGTAAAGCTAGCAGAAGTGAGTAGTTCTGCTGGCAGTGTGACAAGGGCTTATGTGGGTTACGATAATTTTTACAACAGTACCAAAAAGTAGGTACAGTTATCCTCATTTTATGGATGAAGAACTGAGGCTCAAACAGGGGTAAATAACTCAAGCATGATCATACCAGTAAGAAATGGAAAGGCTGGAACTTGAACCCAGATTGGTCTGCATTCATGAGCCTTTGCCTCTAACCATTAGGCAGAACTGCAACAACCACTGAAAGGATAGCGACATAGAAACCCAAATATAGACACTGGTTACCTCTGGGTAAGTAGAGCATTGGGTGCTTTATTTTTCTTCCACTGGCTTTTTGGTATTTTCATAGTTTTTCTAAAACAAACATTGTTTTGCAGTTAAATTTAGCTAAATGATGAGCAGCCTTTGTCCTGAAAAGGAGAAGATAAATCACAGTAATGCTATAACTTTCTCATTTACTCTTTGTTTGCCCCGGGTCTGGGGAAGGGTCAGTGGTCAAGACTTGTGACCCCAGTGACAGAAACCAGTAGCAGCGCTGCACTGTAGGTCCCAAGCCGCACACCCTAGAGCATGGATCTAGAATTCCCTGGCTTTCTTCTTAGGCAGGGATGATTTGAAGCAGGCTGTGTTCTAACTCAAGATCTCCATAGAAAATATAAGGAGAGGCTGCCTTATTCCAGTGCCCCCTTCATTGTCCTAAGTGCTTCACTGGGTGCTCAGCGCTGGGCTGGGCCCTAAGACCGGTCAGACGTGAGCACTGCCCTGGAGGTGCTCAGGCTCAGGAGGACAGTCTTGCACACAGAAAATGGCAGTGCTCCAGGGAGCCCTGACCTCACATGGGCCCTTCTGGAAAGAATTGACCCAGGGTCCACCCTGAGAGGCTCTAGATGGGAAGGAGTAGGTGTCCGCTGTTAAGGCTTCCTGGCCCACGTCCCTTCATGCTCACACTCTCCTGCATGAGTGTCTCCTGATAGATGTTTGTAGGACGTGGTTGGGAGAGGACAGGTGGTACCCATTTCTGAGGTTTTGGTTCACCTCTGATTAGCCTTTCGATGATGTGCTTTGTATATGAGTATATGTGTGTGTGTGTATCGTTACATCCTCGTGCAAAGGAAATACTAAACCCTGGGCATCACAGATAGGTCCTTTGATTTGACTCAGATGTAAGAAGGATGCTGCCAAAAAGGGAGGAACAGAGATGTCCGTTGTCATGGCAACCAGCAGGTTTTTTTTTTTTTTTTATAGTGGAACACTGCCTTTGTAACCCAAACCAGACACCCTTAGTTCCTAACTACAGAAAACAGACTGATGCAAACTCCAGAAATTAGAGTACCATCTCTCAGTGGGGTTTTGTTTGCTTTTTGGAAACTGTCTTGCAGTGGTTTGGGTTCCTTTGTAGAATTTCACTTATGAAAGGCACCCTTTAAGCGCCTTAGAATTTTGTGAAGTCAGTACTTAGGGCCTTCCCATTATTATTACGCATCACCCTCATTTCCACCCACACCTCACCCCAGTTTAATCTACGTGGCCAGGATTTTTACTGATACGAGGGATTAGCCTGAGTTGCATTTGGAGTTTGGGAGACGTTATACACTCTGTGGCACGAGCTTCTCCCTGATGAAAAGTGTACACTCTCCCTCCCCTTGAATGCGTTTGCTGTTTGACCTTGTGCAATCTTTCTGTGCTTGGGTCTTCACCATCCATCCCCCTCTAGATTCAGCAGACACCAAGATGCTGAGAGCATCTCACTCCTGCAGTCAGTCTGTAGGCAGGTTGAGAGTCTACCCTTTGCTGTCTGAGAACTCCTGGAGGATTGAACCGTTATGGTTTTCTTTCGGTAGCTTTGGTGAGGTTTCCTAAACCTGGGGTACAAAAGCCCAGTGTAAGAAGAGAGCCCTTCTGCAAACAGGTGGAGCTTAACTTGGGAGAATAAGGACCTCCTTGAGTGGCTAGGCAGAGTTTTTTTGTTTTCTTAGCACTTTGGGAGAAGGCAGAAACATAGGCTACCCTTTACTTCCCCTAACTTCTTGGTCTGAGGTGTCCCCTTCACCCAGGACCACACCTTGAGATCGAGAGCCCTGATGGGCTTCCTTGGGTAGTAGCATCCGGGTGGGTAGTGTCTGCGTCTCCTCAGCACGTGCCAGGGAAGAGGACTCACTCGGGCACCTTTGCATGGCACTGATTTAAGAATGAGCTCCCTGTAGCCCCTGGGCTGGCTTCTTCCGACCCACCTCCACCAAGTTGGCAGCATCTCATGTGGGAGATGTCGGGCCACTGTCCACACATAAGCAGTACAGGTACGGGTCATGCCTGCAATGATTCTGCTTTCAGCCTAATTCAACACATATGGGTTGAGTACCTTGCTCCGTGCCTGGCATCCCAGGGAATAGAAGAAATTTCCCTACTCTCACCAAGCTTATATTCAGGTAGGACGAGGCAGACAGCCCAGACCTATAGGTAAATTACACGGTATGTTAAGTGGTGATAAATACAATGTTGAGAAACAAAGCATGGAAGAGGGGGCTGGGGAGGCCCAAGGTGTGTGTGTTGGGGGTGTGTGTGGGTGGGATAGAGGAAAGCAGTTTCAAGTAGGAGGCTCAAGGTCAGCTCTACTCAGAGATGCCGCTGAGGATGGGCCTGAGGAAGAAAGCTGTTGAGCTGTGCAGGGTATGAGCTCTCCAGGGAGAGAGAACAGCAAATGCAGACTCCCTGTGACAAGCGTGTGCCTGTTGCTTTTTTCTTTCTTTTTTTTTTTTTTTTGTGGTATGCGGGCCTCTCACTGTTGTGGCCTCTCCCGTTGCGGAGCACAGGCTCTGGACGCGCAAGCCCAGCGGCCAGGGCTCACGGGCCCAGCCGCTCCGCGGCATGTGGGATCCTCCCGGACCGGGGCACGAACCCGTGTCCCCTGCATTGGCAGGCGGACTCTCAACCACTGCGCCACCAGGGAAGCCCCCCTGTTGCGTTTGAGGCACATCAAAGAGGCCATGTGGCCGGACAGGGCAAGCAAGGAGTTGAGGAATCATTAGGACGTGAGGTCCAAGAGGCAGAGGCACGCCAGTTCCTGGGGCAGTTCATGTTTAACAAGGATCACCTGGGCTGCTAGATTCAGAACCGGCCATTTTCAAGCCCTGCTTTGGTGTATTAGAGCTCAGTGTCAGGGCTCTGGGGACCACGGGCCTGTTTTTTAAATCCCGGTTCTGCCACTTACAAACTGTGTGGACTCATCTTGGGCAGTTTGCCCGACCCATTTGAGCATCAGTTTCCTCATGTGAAAAAATAAGTGTAATTCTTCTCTTATGAAGATGTTGAAGGCTTCTGTAAGTTCCTGAACTGAAGGGGTCTTCCCTGACTTCCCTTCTCAGCTCATCCCCAGCCTGGGTGCTCCCTGACCAGACTGGTACCCAAGTCTGTTGTGAGCCTTCTTCGTGTTCTTCTCATGTGTGGTTCGCTTGTCTCTCTCCCCCTGGAAAGCGGGCAGGGATTGTATCTCCAGGGCTTCACACATAATGCACAATATATGTTTGGATGGATAGAGAAATAGAAGGATGCAAGGAAGGAAAGAAAGAATGAATTAAGATTTCATGCATAGGTATTAGTGTAATATTTGAGTTCACACGTTCCAACAGGCCGTAGGACTTTTTCTGTTCAGAGGTCAATGTTTGAGGACGTCAAATGGTTAAGGCTTTGGCTACGTTTCTTATTTAAATAGGTCTCATTAGGGAAGACAAGTAATGTACTCTTATTTCCATATTTTAAAATTTAAGGGACTTCCCTGATGGCGCAGTGGTTAAGAATCCGCCTGCCAGTGCAGGGGACACGGGTTCGAGCCCTGGTCTGGGATCCCACATGCTGCGGAGCAACTAAGCCTGTGTGCCACAACTACTGAGCCTGCGGTCTAGAGCCCGTGAGCCACAACTACTGAAACCCACGTGCCTAGAGCCCGTGCTCCACATCAGAAGCCACCACAATGAGAAGCCCGCACACCACAACAAAGAGTAGCCCCCGCTCGCAGCAACTAGAGAAAGCCCGTGCACAGCAGCGAAGACCCAGTGCAGCCAAAAATAAATAAATAAATAAGTTTATTTAAAAAAAAAAAATTCTCTCCACTTGTGTAAAGAAATGCTTATTCAAACATCCTAACTGGTGATTTTACTTAGGTGTTCTCTAAGAAGAAATGTTTTGTTAACAGCTTTCATCAAGAGTCTAAGGAAGGTTTCCTCCAACGTTTTATTGTGAAAAATTTCAAACAAATACGTACAAAATACAAAGGTAGTACTTGCTTCAGCAGCACATACACTAAAAACTTGGGATGATACAGAGAAAAAAGTACAAAGGTCATAACAATTTGTATTAACATTAACTTAATATACAGATGATCTAAATCACTCAACAATGTTGGTATAGTAGTGACTTCAGGGCAGGTTTTTTGTTGTTTTTGTTGTTTGAGTTTGGATGCCTCTATTACCTATATCATCTTCCATGATACGGAAAGGCTTAATCCGTAACTTCTGTGAGAAAAATTCTGTGTGACACCTTTGTTCACTGGGAGATCGTTTGACTTTCATCTGGGACTTCTGCATCATTTATACGTAAAGTCAGTGTTGAATAGGTTGAATTCTGTGCCCTCAAAGAGATGTGTTGAAGTCTGTGATAATTGTGATTTACAATAAGAAATATATATATTTGGTCTTCATCCCCATTTCTGTCACAAAGCTCCTAAAACCTTAGGGATTTCCTAAGTGATAAGAGTGATAAAGGTGAAATGGGTGTCTTTTGTTAATTCATATAACAAACCTCTTTCAACCACACCTGAGTTTATGTTAACTTTGGAAAGCCCCTAAAGATGGGGGCAGGTTGCCAGGGGAACTTTTTAAGTCCCACTGTGGGGAGGGGAGAAGGGCTGGAGGTTGCATTAATCACTTATGGCCAGTGATTCAATCTGTCATGACTTTGTAATGAAGTCTCCATAGAGACCCAAAAGGATGGGGTTCAGAGGGTCCCTGGGTTGGTGGCCACGCGGAGGTTCTGGCAGAGTGTTGCCCAGAGAGCATGGACTATCCTTGCCCTTTCCACATGCGTTGCCCAGTAAGTACATCTCTTCCGTCTGGCTGTTCTGAGTTACATCCTTTTATGATAAACTGGTGATCCATTAAGTCAGTGTTTTCTTGAGTTCCCTGAGCCTCTCGAGCAAATTAATCAACCCGAAAAGAGGGCTGTGGGAACCTCCAGTTTAGAGCTAGTCATTCAGAAGCACGGGTAACAGTGTGGACTTGAGCCTGGTGTCTGAAGGAGGCGGAGGAGACAGTTCGGGGGACTGAGCCCTTAAGCTGTGGGATCTGACGCCACCTCCGGGTAGATAGTGTCAGAAGGAGTTGATTTGTAGGACGCCCTGCTGATGGAGAAGGACTGTTTGGTGTGGGAGCCTTCCCCCCACCCCCAGCTGCAACACTAGGTGACCAGCACTGTGGCAGTCCTGTGAGTGTTTCCTGTATAACGTCCTAGCCCCCGGCCCCTCAGAACATGACCTTCCTTGGAAATAGGGTCTTTACAGAGACAATGATGTGTCAACTGAAGAAAAATGCACAACCTAAAAGTTGAGAATTATGTTTTATTCAGTGGACTTTCTGAGGACTCAAGCCCAGGAGGCAGCCTCCCAGATAGCCCTGAGGGACTGCTGGGAGCCAGGAGGTATAGGAGTTTTTGCAACAGAAACCCGAGAGTTGGAACATCAAGGGATCATAGTTAAAACCAGACATGTCAGGTTAATGAATTTAGCACTTTACTCTTTTGGGGAAGATGGAAGAGGCTGGGCTGATTGAAATCATTCCTTTGATATGCACCTTAACTATCTGGGGCCAGTATCCTGTTTTTCTCCATCCTGCATCCCCTCAGGGTGCAAAGTTGGTGGGGGGCTGCTGTGGTTGATGGCTCACTGGCCCCTAGGTGGCCCCCACCCTTTGTTTACCAATGTGGCAGTTGACATTCTTCGTCCACACGTTAAAAGGAAGTCAGTTGTTAGGGTGGGCCTTAATCCACCATGACTGGTGTTCTTTGAAATGGGGGAATTTGGAGACAGACATGCACAGAGGAAAGATGATGTGAAGACAGAGGATTAGTGGAGGAAACTACAAGTCAAGGAATGTCTGAGAAGCTGGGAGAGAGACATGCAATGGCTCCTTCCCCAGGACCTGCAGAAGGAGCATGGCCTTGCTGACGCCTTGATTTCAGGCCTCCATAACCGTGAGACAATACATATCTGTTGTTTTAAGCCACCCAGTTTGGGGTACTTTGTTACGGCAGCCCTAGAAAACCAATACAGTTAGCTGACACGTTTCCTATCCACCCACGACAACTAAAGAAGTACTAATACCTGGCCCCAGCGTGAGTAGAAATACAAAAAGCCTTGAAACCCCAGGATTTCGAGGTACTTGGTTAGCAGATGGTTATCTCTGTGATCCTCCAAATTATATAAATATTTTTTACCATCTAAATAAGCACATTCTTGTAAATTGTCTGTAGCAAACTCATGGAACCCCAAGAATACGTCCGTGGACCCAGTTTGGAAAACTCAGGTGTAGGAATAAGAGAAGCAGCTCAGACTTTGGTTCTGAGTTCAAATCTCATCTCTGCTACTGTGCAGCTGTGCAACCCTGATCACCTTGCATAATCTACCTGAGTCTGTTCTTGAACCTTGCACATGGCACATGTTCAGGAATCAGCTGGGGCATGGAGCCTGGGTGAAGGGAAGAACCCAGAGAGGGAACCTGAAGAGAGTCGGCGAGAGTGGGATGGATCTTGGCCTGGCAGACAGACGGGGTCTGATTCCCCTGTTTGAACACTACCTGAGAGGTTTCATCCAAGTGGTTTTTCCCCTCAAAAAGTCAGATTCTTTTGCTCATGGGGCAGCAGAAGAGAACATTGGGTTCAGGCATGAGCCTTGTTTCCTTAAAAAGGTACAGAGACCCCAGAGACAAAGTAACTTGTCCAGGGTCAGGTGGTCTTGTCAGTTGGGTTATTTTTTATTTAATAGGACAATCAAAAACCAAAAAGGAGTTGTGTTGGTTTTTCCTTTTTAAAAAAAATAACAGTTTTATTGAGATATAATTCATATACTATTACAATTGACCCATTTTAAAGTGTACAAGTGAATGATTTTTGTATACTCACAGAGTTGTGCAATCACCACCACAATCAATTTTAGAACATTTTCATCACCCCAGAAAGAAACTCCATATCCATTAGCAGTCATTCTCCATTTCCTCCCTCCCCAAACTCCCCAAGCCAAGGCAACCACTAATTTACTTTTTGTCTCTATGGATTTGCCTGTTTTGGACATTTTTTGTAAATGGAATCAGATATAATGCGGTCTTTGTGTCTGGCTTCTTTCAATCAGGATAATGTCAAGGTTCTTCTATGTTGTAGCATGTGTCAGTTCTTCATATCTTTTTATTGCCAAATAATATTTCATCGCATGGATGTATCACATTTTATTTATCCAGTTGATAGACATTTGGGTTGTTCCCATTTTTTGGCTGTTATGATTAATGCTGCTATACACATGTGTACAAGTTTTTGTGTAGGCATATATTTTCATTCCTCTTGGGAACATACCTAAGAGTAGAATTGCTGCGTTATATGCTAATTCTGTATTTAACCTTTTGAGGAACTGCTAGAGTGTTTTCCACAGCAGATGCACCATTTTTTGTTCCTGCCAGCAGTTTATGAGGGTTCTGGTTTCTCCCTATCTCTGCTAACACTTGTTATTGTATATTTTTTGATTGTGGTCGTCCTGGTGGTTGTGAAGTGGTATCTCATTATGGTTTTGTGTTGGTTTTTGAAATTTCTTTTAATGAAAGTAGTTGTATTCATTATATGAGGAGATAGATAAAATACCTGTAGCTGAAAGGCTGCTATGATTAATAATATAACTGAAATTAACTTCCATGCTTTACCACATTCCTTCTTACCGGTCATTTCTCGAAGCTGTGTATCCAAAACCAGGGTTGGATAGAATAATTGTTGAGTTTTCATGGCTTGGCTTTTACTTCGTTGCTGAAATTGCACAAGGACAAGTACCTAGAGCTTCCTGGTCCTCCCCGTGCCACAGAGTCCAGGGTTGGAAGGCCTTGTCAGCAGCCAGCCTGTTGAGGGATGTAGTAGGTGTCTGGCCCATGTCAACTTAGGTAAGTGACCAGGGAGGGCATTTGCTCATGATTCTCCCAAGGGTTAGCTGCTGCTGTGCAGATGTGGTGGTTTTTATAAGTGGGGACAAGCCAGAACTGGCCCCTTTCTCCAGTAAAGAGAGACTCTATGCCCTCTTTACAGACAAGCTTTATAGGCTGCAGATTTTATTGTAAAGAACAAGGAACGTAACAAAATACAAAACACCTGTGAGGCTAGAAATAAATGTAGGGTGAACAAATGATTGGCTTTGGGCTCCAGACAACATTCTAATATGGCAGCTTGGAGCAAGCTGTTTAAGCTCTCTGAGCCTTGGTCCCTTAGTTGCAAAACAGAGACAGGGAAGTGCCTCTGTTGCTGGGTTCTTGGGATGACCTAGAAGTGCACAGCTCATGGTAGGCACTCAACAAATGTTAATTCTCTTTCCTTAAGTAGCTCTGCTATTAGTCTCAGGTATTTTTTTCCTACGGGTTTCGTCCAGCTCCAGATACAACAGAACACAGGGTTGGTTGTACTGTTTACCTTATCTCTTCTTTACAGAGAAATCATGAGCTCTTGGCAAAAATTAAGTATTGGTGGAAATGAATATTGCAATTTGGTAGCTGCTGATTGACACATGTTTGCTAAACAGCTACTCAAATTTCAGGAAGCTTGCCTGGAAGGGAAAAAAAGGAAGAAATCCTAAGAATATTTTCATCCTCTTTGCCAGGTACTTATTTATAAAACCATCTTCTTGGGAATGGCCCAGCTGACAAATTTTTATGAAACATTGTTTAGCTTTGGCTCAGGAGTTCAAGTTAACCTGCCTGAAATAAAAGGGTTGGGTCCTTTTTGGAGCTCTTTGCCTTAGAAATTTTTTTTTTTTTTTTTTTTTTTAAAGAAAGGGCTGTTCTTTTGGTCACTAGATCTTTTTTTAGACCTTTGGGGAAGTCATAGTAACAGGCTCCATGTCTGATTGGGTTCCATGGCAACAAAAGGTTGTGACTTTATTAGGGGAGAATGGAGCATGCCAGGAAAGATAAAAATCAGAGTATGGAAAATGTCTGACCAGATGAATGTGTTTTTTGGATCCTGTGCCCTGGAACAGAAAGGTTTCCCAAACTGGCATCAGTCTCCATTACAAATTTGAATCTCACTGGGTTATCATTAGGTCAGAGGGGTCAGTGCTTATTTCCAAGAGATCTGTCTGCATCTTTGCTTTTTATTCACTCATTCATCCTTGTGTGTGTTTTTTTTTAATCAAAACAGCAATGTTGTAAGAACCTAACCGGACATAATTCTGACTTCAAAGGTAGAAAAGAAATTTAGCACATTCTTTGTGGAACTGATTACAGCTGTAAATTGTGAGACCGTGTGGGAGTACCAATTAGAGGCAATTATAACTTGATTGAACCCTCCCTGAATTAAAGCTTGCTGTGTGCTTTCCAAGCTGGGGGTTTAGTTTCCCATCAGTGTTTCTTGTTGATGGGTTTAGAGATACTGGTTTCAGGGCAAGGTTGTGGAATCTCTGTAGGAGCTGTCTTCTTCTCTCTCCCAACAGCAAGGTGCAGGCTGTTGCTATAAATGAAAGTGTGATTATTAGACTTCTTTTGCTAAAGTTTCTAATATTTGACCAAGAAGTAGTGAGATCGGAGGACTTTGAATCTTCCTCACCTGGTTATTAATGTGTGGGACTGTATTTCCTTTTCTATCAGATGTGCTGTTTTATGTGTCCCCTCATCCGGATACTGAAAGTGAAAGAACCCCAAACGGCAGGTAGCTAGATGTTGGACAGCCTTATAGCAATAGTTATTCTATAAGAGGCAAGAAATAGCTCACTAGGTTTCGGGTGTCCCAGCTATGATTAATCAGCTGGTAAGTCCTTGGGAAACTTACTTAACAACTTGAGCCTTGACTTCCTTATCTTAAAATGAGTTTGACCTGAATTGGTGATTCCCAGAATTCCCTGTTTATGAGAACAACCTGGGTCACTGATTTAACATCTAGAACCTCTATTAGAGATTCTGATTCACTAGGTCTAGGGTGGGGCAAGGATAGCAGGGGCCCTAGGTGATCTTACAGTCGGATGTTCAGGAAATACCAGACGAGCTCGGTAGTTGTCAGACTTTATTTGGACATGAGAATGGGGTGGGGGTGGGAGGGAGAAAGGAGGATGTGTGATCAGGTGATCACAGCCACGATCTGAGAAACAGCAGTCTACACTACGCGAGGTCCCTTCCAGCCCCAAAGGTGGCTTTTCTACATGTCCCCCCGCCCCGTACCCCACCTCAGGTAAGCCAGAAGCTTTGATGGGAGGGCCTGGTGGGTTCTGCTTACAGCCAGTGCTGGTTCCAAACTCCATATCAGTGTTCAAAAAAAATTGTTTTAAAATCGTGGAATGATGCAATAGTGAACACCTTGGTTTATAGAATTTTCTACTCTATAGTGTGTAGTTTCGTTAGGATAAGACACAGTGTTTGCTAAGCATGGTTACTTTTGGTGTGCATGAGGTAGGACCAGCAATGTAGAAATTACCTGGAGAGCTGGTTAAAAAATATAGGAATTGGACTCCCAGACCCAAAGATTCAGTAAATCCTATATGGAGCTTGAGCATTAGTCTTTTTTTTTTTTTTTTAAGTTGAAGGGTTTTTTTCTTTTTCTTTCCAAGGTTTTGACAAAAGTTGTGGGCTCCTCCCAATCTCGCCCCAATTTCCAGAGTAAAACTAAGTTTAAGTGTCAGCACACGTTTAGCACAAGGGTGATGGTTAAATTGAGCCACTTAGATTATGGAAGAGTCTATAACACATACAGCAGGTACTTTAGAGAAAAGAAGCCTGGTCTTCTGAGAGGCTGAGACAAGGGTTCCTAAAGTGTAATGATGAGATCATTACCTGCTGGAGCAAACACATTTTAATGTATATCCGCTCTATAGAGTTTCTATTTGTTCCTCATTCTATTTCCTTTTTAACGAAGATTGAGTGACATTGTTAAATGAAGTGTCTTGTAGATCATCCATGTAAGCCCAAATTATGAAGGTTCACTTTGTTTTCCTGTTAACTAGCTACATTTAAAAAGTGCAAGTGCATAGGAAAAAAATCCCATAGTACTAAAGGGCACATGGTAGAAAATGCAGTCTCTTTCCAACTTCTCATCCTTATCCCCAGAGATAAGTGCTGTTAAATTTCTTATGCATCTTTACAGAAATGTTCTCTCAAGCAGTGTTCTCACAAAACCTATATATATCATTTATTTGACCAGTCTCCTACTGATAATAGAATTTAAGTTCCTTCTAGAGTGCTTTTTGTCCATGTTTGTTTTGCCTTGTAATACTGTACTGAGTATTTTTGTACATCTTTTTTTCTGTAACCGTATATGGATAAATTTCTAAAAGCAAAATTGTTGGGTTAAAGGGCATGTGTCTTTTAAATAGGGATAGATGGGAACAAGATGTCCTTCCAAAGGGTTGTACCAGTTTACCGGGGAAATCTTTTATTTTCAAAAGGCTTTCCTGCCCCAGCTGGTTCTGATGCAGCAGATAAGCAGCTAACTCTCCTTGTTTACTCCAAACCTGTGTCACCAGGGCCTCTGGTTGAAGGAATTAAATGAGATATTTCTTGAGAGAGAGAATAATTAAAAAGATATCTCAGGTTTTCAGAGGGAGAAGAGAATAGAGAATGGCTTGGCAAAGCAAGTAATTAACCCTCAATTTTGCCAGGAGAGGGCTTTGGATCACACGAGGTCACAGAACCTGAACTGGGTTGGGAAGCAAGTCAGGCAGCCCTGCAGCAGAATGTGATAATGAGAAAATCATGCTCTAGATTACGGTAAACCGTTTCCTGGATCTGACCTGCTCCTTTAGTAGACGCCGTAGGGCAGTTTTGGGTGAAGCATTGTGATGAGAAGCTCTTCATTTTAAACACCTCTATTGTGAGTCATGGTGTAGTAGTTAGGTGTGTGTAATGTGTGTTTCAAAGTAATGTTTAAATGGAAAGAATTACATCTCAGTAGTCTGTCAGCCATATGTGTGTGCATCTCCTTAATGCAGGTCGGGAGCCAGGTGGCATGGGGACTGTGCTGGTTTAGTGGCAGTTGCCGTGCAGCCTGGCTCTGTCGCTCTGCCTTCATTTTGCCTCCTGGTGACAGTAAGATAGGAGAGGATCTTATAGACACACAGAAAATTAGTTGAGTCTATTCAAGTCTGGGAAGTTCAAGTCCATTCAAGGCAGGGAAGAATTGGGGGGTAATCTCGGAGGGGGTCGGTATGTCAGTGAGGAGTCAGAATCTTAGATATTGGCTAAAGAGGGATGGCCGGCTGTATTGTGTGAGTTTAAAGGGAGCCATCCAGAGTCCAGACAATCTAAGAGCAGCAAGAACCTCGGGTTAGGGCTGGGCATGTTGGGGAGAGGGATACATGTTCTTCCTCAGCGCGTAGGGACCCAAGTGCCCTCTAAAATTGGTCATGCTTGAGCCGTACCACCTGTGGCCGAGTTGAAGGCAGCTGGGAATTAAACAAGTCCCGAAGACCATAGCTGTGAATTGGATCATTATCTATCTTGAATCAGAATAATTAAACGAGCCGAACAACTAGAGAGCTTTGAGACAATCGTAAAACAAATTTATATTGGAAACCTGTGTGACGTTTTTGGAGATATTTATGACTAGACACAGAACATGAAGTAGGTATGCTAAACTAGGCTGTCGATGAAAGAATGAGAATATATAAAGCTACCAGGGAAGGATCAGGAAGCAAGGAAGAGGTGATCGTGAATGTGTTTCAGCCAAGTAAGTTGGAGATGAAATAAAATACCCAGTGACCAAGATGTTTTCAGACTAGGGAGGCAGCCAGAAAAATGGGGTAAGACAGGGCTTCCCTGGTGGCGCAGTGGTTAAGAATCTGCCTGCCAATGCAGGGGACATGGGTTCGAGCCCTGGTCCAGGAAGATCCCACATGCTGCGGAGCAACTAAGCCCATGCGCCACAACTACTGAGCCTGTGCTCTAGAGCCCGCGAGCCCCGACTACTGAAGCCCTTGTGCCACAACTACTGAAGTCCGCGCGCCTAGAGCCTGTGCTGTGCAACAAGAGAAGCCACCACAATGAGAAGCCTGCGCCCTGCAACAAAGAGTAGCCCCCGCTCACTGCAACTAGAGAAAACCCGCGTGCAGCAGCAAAGACCCAATGCAGCCAAAAGTTAAATAAATGAATAAATAAATTTTTTTTAAATGGGTAAGACAAGTTAGAGCCTAAATTTGAAGGCAAAACCAGGAGAAAAATGAACAAGCTTGGCTATGTGGAGTTGAATTCTGTATGCCTTAGTGGTCAGTATGATTTTTAAATCTTATTGTAGTTTTTTTTTTGTTAATATTTATTTAGGCTGCTCTGGGTCTTAGTTGCGGTATGCAGGATCTTCATTGCGGCCCGTGGGATCCTTAGTTGCGGCATGTGGGGTCTTTTTTTTTCTTTTTTTTTTTTTTTCAGTTGCGGCATGCATGCGGGACCTAGTTCCCCGACCAGGGATCAAACCCGGGTCCCCTGCATTGGGAGCACAGTCTTACCCACTGGACCACCAGGGAAGTCCTTTATTGTAGTGTTGTTTTTTTTTTTTTTTTTTTTTTTTTAATTTGGCTGTTTCAGGTCTTAGGTGTGGCACATGGGATCTTTGTTGCGGCACACGGGCTCTTCGTTGTGGTGCACAGGCTTCTCTCTAGTTGTGGCACACGGGCTCAGTAGTTGCGGCGTGCAGGCTTAATTGCCCTGCGGCATGTGGGATCTTAGTTCCCCAACCAGAGATCGAACCTGAGTCCCCTGCATTGGAAGGCAGATTCTTAACCACTGGACCAGCAGGGAAGTCCCCCTTATTGTAGTTTTTAAATGTCCATTTAAGAGTTATAAATAGAAAAAGCAAAATGAGCCTAACAAAGTATAAATTTCTTATATACAGAATATACTGTTGATTTAAAATTTGGTTTAAGGCAAGATCCATTTGCTAGAATTCATTATTTAAAATTTAATTTAAGACCTTTACTTGAACTGAGCCAGAGGATAGAGGCTGTGTAAATACTAACGTCAGTAGACACTCTTCCTCTTAAATATTACGGTATAGTTTTACGCAAAGAGTAAAGTTCTGTTACTTTGACGGGGCTTTATTAGACCGACAAAATTTTCTTTCTTTTGCGAACCCCCATTGCCCTTTTCTCCCCCCATCACACCCCCAACACAGAATTAAATCAGTACCGTATAAACCATATAACCATTTTGAAATCTTTGCATTAGTTATTTAATGTCAAGGGCAAGAAACCCTAGTCTCCTAGACTCATTCTGGCCTGAGTTTTTCATTTGACTTATGGCAGTTCAAATATTTGAGAATCTCTTCATGCAAGGAAGGTCAAAAGGGGTTCAAAGGCGAGTGACTGACAGCAAGGCAACTTGTAATCTGTTGCAGAGGTTAGTACTCCAATTACTATAATAAAAAGCAGTATATGATCACGAAAGGGCAAGAGAAAAATATTTAATATTTGTGTCTGGCCTGACATAAGGTTCTTTACTGATCTTATTACATTCCAGGAGGAGTTTCCTCATGAGACTACAGTCTCAAAAAGGTTAATTTACTTGCTGGAGGTCATACAGCTGCTGAGTGGCAGCCTGGGGATCGGATCAGGTCTGCCTGACACGAAAGTCCAAGCACTTCCTCTCGGTGAGCTGCCCCAAGGCACTGTCACTGATGGGCTCCAATTCTCTTTCTTAAGGCCCTGTCTCTCTGAGTGCCCCTCTGGACACCTGGGCTTAAATGTCCCACAGGAGCCTCGAATTCATTATGTCTGGTGCGGAATCCTCCGCTACCCCAAATCTCTCCCTCCTCCGCCTCTCCTCAGTTGCCTGCCTTGTGCCTCATCTTTTGGCCTCCAGAAGGGATGAAACAAGTGGGGTTTTCCGTGACTCTGCCGTTCGCCCCCCAGCCGATTGGTATCACGTCCTCCTTCGCCTCCCTCAGACGCTGTTATCTCCTTTCCCAGGACCCCCCTGCATCCAGCCATCACCAGCTCTCGCCTTAGATTACTACAGCAGGCTCCAGTCCGCTCCACTGAGATGCATTTGCTCTCCTGCCTTTTCAGAAGGACTTGTCTGAAACAGGGATCTGATTATCCTAATCCCTTTAGCAGCTGCCACCTGTCCTATCAGATGAAATCTAAACACCTTGGCGTGATGTAACTGGAGCCTCAAAATCTCATCCCTGTCTGCCGACCCAGTTCTTCTCCTGCCTTCTTTGCCATGCCCAGTACCCTTCACGTCTTCACCTGCCGTCTGGCCGAATGAATCAGAACGCGCTACCTGAAGTCCCTTCTCCCTGACAAGTCCCTTCCTGCCTCGCACCAGCCTTGTTTCCTCTCCTGCCCTCCTCCCCCTCCTCCTCTGCGCCCCCCACCTTGGCTACCCCTCCCAAGTGCTGCCTTCTGGCACCGTGTACACCTCCTACGGCTCTCATCAGCCACTGTCACTCTTTCCCTTGCCACTAGCCGGGGGGTGGGGTGCCCCTTTGCAACTCCAGCACGCCTCGCTGCGTCTGATGCTCGAAGGCACCAGCGAGCATGTGTCTCACGAATGAAGCAACAGAGGAAAGAGTCTCCTGACCCCACTCACTGCCCTTCCCTACGCGCTTGCACCACTTACCGCTCGCCCTGCCTGCATCCGCGTTGGGGTTTCCTGTGCTCGGTTCACTGCTTTGCATTGGCTCTGCCCAACTGGAGTCTGTTGAATTGAGCCTGTTTCCTAGTCGGTAAATCAGGAGTGCCAGGCTGGACATCCTCTAAGGTCCTCTCCCACCCCCAGAGTTGTGTGATAACAGGACTTTGTTCTAGTCTGCCTCTCTCCAAATGTACAGAATGCAAATCTTTTCTTCTGGCAGTACCAAGAGCCTGCTTGTCAGCAGTGGGTTGAATACAGTGTATTATTGCAGGCAGTAGCATTGGTTACAGTGCAGGGCGTGGAGTTTCTCGGAGACAGACACGGGAATACCCAGAGATATGTGAGCAGTATCTCCAAAGTTCAGGGTGAGTCATGGTAGGAGCTGTTTGACTATCCAGCCTGCCTGCCTTACAGGCTCAGATGCCTCTCAGACAGGGTGGGGAGTGAGCTTGTTTGCTGATCCCAGTCTGCTCCCTGATTTGTGGTGCGGCGTTTGGTAAGTCTCCTCCCCGCTCTGCGGTTTCAACCAGGCTGTGTAAATATGTATCGTAGAGCTGTGTAGTAATTCGTATCCTATGAGATGCTTGAAAGAGATACAAGTTATTTGGGGGCTTTTAATAGTTGTCTTTATGTTTGGCCGAGTCCTTCCGTAATCTCTCAATGGATTTCTAGATAGCTAAACTGCTGAAACTCCTAATGAGCCACGAAAATCCTTATCGGTTGGTCCTTTAAATATGTAAATTCAGTGAGTGTGATTTAAGAGGTGAACAAATATCTGACTGAGTAGGAGCGTGCTGGCTCCTGGCTGGAAAAGAGCCAGTTCTCCTCTTACTTCCCTGTCATTTTGAAAGTGATCCTGGGTCTGACCAGACTGAGCTGGAGTCTAACTTTGTACTTTAACATCCGGTCTGTTGACAAGCGGACATCCCTCCTTGAAACTTCAGGCTCCACAGAACTGACTGCGAGACAGCTTGTGGTGTGGTGGCTGTGGTTGGGAGAGCGAGCAGCGGAGGGGAAGCGTCGGAATCTGAAGAATCAGGGCTCCCCCGCCGGCTGTCCTCAGCCACCCCGTGGTGGTGGATGCAGTGCCCCCTGTGGGGCAGGGAAGGTTCCATATCACCTGAACTCTGCTTATAAGAGCTGCTTGAGCTCATGGGAAATCTGTATTTAATTTGTGATTGTGTGTGTACATCTGTGTCAGGGAAGACTTTGGGATATTGCTGCAAAATAGTCTTTCATTTCCTGGACGTTAAAATATTTTGAACACTTTTATTAATTCAGGTCATTTTTCCCCCAGTTAGTTCTGTATCAAATGTTTCCCTGGAATGTCACAAAGGTGGGCTTGTTGTTGATAATGGTCCCCAACCTTTGGAAACAAAAACAGCTTGGAGGGGGGGCGATGAGGGGTATGGAGAGTTTGGAGGAGTTTGCTGCTTATTGTGTGATCCTTTGAATCTTGGAGATTAAATTTCTGTTGTTACAAAAAAATTGGAGGGCTAGTTGAAAAAATAATTGGAGGGCTAGTTGTTCTGACAGCAGAGCATCTTAACAGCCTCATATAGCATTGTGAGCGCAGTGATGGACAGAGATTGATGTGCACGGTTTCAGTTGGAATGAAAGGGAGAAATTACCACCCAAACTGCTAGAGCACAGCTTGTGAAACAACTATAGCTGCCGTCTGTGCAAGGCTAGGAATGGGTCTCTTCTTGCCAGCCGCCGGTTGAAGGGCTCTTCTGGAGAAGCCCTTGCAACGCTGGCCAGCTGCTCCCCCCAGGCTCTTCCTCCTCTCTGTTCCCCTCTTCCAGCCACTGAAGAGCTCAGTCGGTTACCTACAGTACAAACATGGGTTGTTTGCAGGCTGCCTGGCGGTTACTTTGTAGCCTGGGGGGAATTTGGGGCTCTCTCCTGACTACATCCTTCACATTCCAGGGTGTGAGCCACTGAGGATAATGACCCAGGGAGACTTAAGTCAGGACCTATTGCAGGAGGTGGCCTGAGGGCCTTTGAATCCAGGTCACAATTTAAGTAGGGCCTCAAATTTAGATTTTAACATTATTACCCAAAGAGTTAAGTATAGACCCAGAGATAAAAGCAATGGGATTAAAAGAGGATGTTATTTCTCATATAACTTAAACGTACACACACACATGCACACACACACACACACACTCAGTTTACTTTACTGTGTAATTTATTCCATAGTTTTTATTTTTAAATGTCTGTAAATTGTAAAATATTATATATAGAAGATATTCCATTTTAAAAAGTAACATGAAACACCCCTGCACCTAAAACCCAGGGCAGGAGATCAGACTTGACCCTCTGACCTTTTCCCTGATTCATATCCTAAAACCCAGGGCAGGAGATCAGACTTGACCCTCTGACCTTTTCCCTGGTTCATATCCTAAAACCCAGGGCAGGAGATCAGACTTGACCCTCTGACCGTTTCCCTGGTTCATATCCTAAAACCCAGGGCAGGAGATCAGACTTGACCCTCTGACCGTTTCCCTGATTCATGTCCTAAAACCCAGGGCAGGAGATCAGACTTGACCCTCTGACCGTTTCCCTGGTTCATGTCCTAAAGCCCAGGGCAGGAGATCAGACTTGACCCTCTGACCGTTTCCCTGGTTCATGTCCCGCTATCACAAGCCTCCTCACCCAGGAGGTGATGCTGTCCCCAGGTTTGTGTTCACCGTCCCTTTGCTTTTTCTCTATCGTTTACTACCTGTGTGTTTATACCTAAACAAGAGTTTGCCTGCATTTGAACTTTATAAAGTGGAGTTCATACAGCATGTGTTCTTCTTTGACTCGCTGCTTTTAAAATTTATCCACTTTAAGTCTTGAAGCTATGGTTCATTTCGTTCCACTGTACAAATGCACACAAGGTACGTGTATCCATTCTATTGCCTGTAGACCTTTGGGTTATTTTGGGTGGTCGTTACTGTTGTTGTTTTCTGTTGTGGACATTGCTGCTATGAATTTTTTTTTTTTTTTTTTTTTTTTGCGGTACGCGGGTCTCTCACTGTTGTGGCCTCTCCCGTTGCGGAGCACAGGCTCCGGACGCGCAGGCTCAGCGGCCATGGCTCACGGCTCACGGGCCCAGCCGCTCCGAGGCACGTGGGATCCTCCCAGACCGGGGCACGAACCTGTGTCCCCTGCATCGGCAGGCGTACTCTCCACCACTGCGCCACCAGGGAAGCCCGAGCTAATGAAATTTTGTAGATATTTGCTTTGATATTGCAGACTCAAACTCAAAGTGGGTTTAAAAAAAATATATGACATGGGCTTCCCTGGTGGCGCAGTGGTTGAGAGTCTGCCTGCCGATGCAGGGGACACGGGTCCGTGCCCCGGTCCGGGAAGATCCCACGTGCTGCAGAGCGGCTGGGCCCGTGAGCCGTGAGCCATGGCCGCTGAGCCTGCGCGTCCGGAGCCTGTGCTCCGCAACGGGAGAGGCCACAACAGTGAGAGGCCCGCGTACCGCAAAAAAATTAATAAATCAATAAAAAATAAAAAAATATGACAATACAAGGTGGGAAAAAACCAAACTATACCAAAAACAGAATATAAAACAAAAAATATCTCTGGTCCCAGATTCCCAATCCTATTCCCCAGAGGTAATTATCATCCACAATTCCTAAGACACCCTTCTAGAAATTTCTCTACAAATAGAGTACACTTGTATCACATTTATATAAACCCCACCACTGCCCCTCTTTTAAAGCACAAATGAGTGTGTACTATACATATATATAGCTCTGTATCTTTCTTGCTTAACAATTTAGTTTGGACAGCTTCCCGTAGTAGCCAGTTGAGATCCACCTCTATTTTAGCATCTGCACTGTTTTCCGTTGTAATAGTTTTTAAAGTGGCTCTCCATTAATGGATGTCTAAGCTGATTCCAGAATTGGAAACGTAATGGTGGTGGTAGTGGGGATGGTGGTGATGAAGGCAGACTGTCCTGTTAGAAGAAGCAAGAAGAATAGGAGAAGGAGGCAAAGACATAAATATTTTCATCTTTATTTCTGTTCTTTAAATCTCTCAAAAAAATTTTTTTTAACCTGTTTTAATGTGTTTGGAGAACTGTATGGAAGTTGAAGAGAACAAGTTTTTTTTTCTGCTTGCCTTTCCTTCCTTGTGGTGGTCATAGTGCTGGAAGAGATTGTGATATTTAAGGATATGAGGGAAAGGAATGTGTTTACAATTTGTTGGCTGAAGAGCTGGGAGATTCCAGTTTTCTTCTCTCCTACTTCTAGTGCAAACAGCACCCTGTCGTAACAGGAGTGTTTCTTATAAGCTAATTAGCAAACCTTTCTTAAGGTAATTAATCTCTTTGGACCGTGGAGGACTTTCATTATACACAACTTATCATTGCATTAATATTTCTCTAAAGGTGTTGGTTGCCTATCCAAACACCATTTTCCTTGCCTTTCTGCCTGGCTGGCAGAGCCAGTACAGTAGAGGCTGAAAATGTTAGATTCTGCTTCCACAGCCTCCCTTGCAGGTAGCGCATGGATGTATGACTCAGGCCCGGCCAGAGGGACCTTGGAGAAATCTGAGGAGTTTCTGGAAAATATTTTCCTTCCTAACAAAATATGAAAGACGAGCAGTATTCTCATATATAGCCAGAAATTGTCTACATGTGTTTCTTAAAGCTGCAGTAGCTCCCTTGCCTCCATGAGAGAACTTGCAAATACCCTGAAGATAGTATAATGAAGAATTAGAAAGAACTTGGATCTTTGATAACATTTTTTAAAAATTTTACTTATTTTAATTTATTTATTTTTAGCTGCGTTGGGTCTTCATTGCTGCACACAGGCTTTCTCTAGTTGCTGCGCGAGGGCTTTCTGTAGTTGCGGCGAGCGGGGGCTACTCTTTGTTGCGGTGCGTGGGCTTCTCATTGTGGTGCCTTCTCTTGTTGTGGAGCACGGGCTCTAGGCGCACGGGCTTCAGTAGTTGTGGCCCACAGGCTCAGTAGTTGTGGCTCTCGGGCTGTAGAGTGCAGGCTCAGTAGTTGTGGTGCACAAGCTTAGTTGCTCCACAGCATGTGGGATCTTCCCGGTTCAGGGCTCCAACCCGTATCCCCTGCATTGGCAGGCGGATTCTCAAACACTGTGCCACCATGGAAGCCCCCTGATAACATTTTTAAGCCACCAAATTAGCCCTGTCCGCTGATCTTCTTAGTTTGTGACATCATAAGTGCCCTTATTATTGAACGTCTTTTATCCAGTTAATGAAATTACCCTACCTGATGTGGAATTTTATCTATAGGAAATGCTATCAAAGTAGAGAACTCAGTTATAAGACAGTTGAGTGCCTACTGTGTTCAAGAGGCAATGTGAGGCTGTGGGACTGCAAACAAGGGGGGAAAAGAATAAGGCAACTAATAATATGAGGCAGTAATGAATTTAGTGCAACCAGAGGGACTCAGACAGTAAGAGCAGCAGGGGCTCTGAGTAAGCACTGTTTACTAGATTGGAGGTGATAAGAAACACCTCTGTGTGGAAGAGGTTAAATTGAGTCAGACTCTGAAGGAACCCCAAGGTTTTGGTAAGTAGAGAGTTGGGGATGGTATTCCAGGAAGCCTGAAGTTTTAGAAAGAACATAGGCTATGGAATCAGACCTGAGCTTGAGCTTAGGCTCATCACTCACTAGTTTGTGAACTTGTCAAAGTCTTTGATTTCTTTGATACTCATCATGATAGACTAAACATAACTTGTAGGGGAGGAAAGACTTAGCAGTGAGCCTCAAAAACCTGAATGCCTGTCAGTTGTTCAGTGTGAACTTCAGAACTGACTTGGAACACTTTCAGATAATCATATCCTAGGTTGGGGCAAGAACATTTGGCAAGATTTATTGAAATTTTCGATGAAAGATGCTCTATTAGTGGTAAATAAATGATAATGCCCAACTCTGCTTGTCATTTAATTCTTGCCTAATTATGTTTGTCACGTTCCCACTGTTCATATATAAAATTTGGTTTCTTTGAAGGATGTGATACTTAATAAAATAAACATACCCTTGCCTCTGATTAGATATGATTGAACACTTTGAGTCAGCCCTGTAATATGAAGTATACGTTCAGTAATTGTTGACTGCGTGTTAACCTAGTATGAAAAGCAGTTGAGCAAAATTTTCTCTGACACAGGGATTATGGTCCTTACAGATAAATTTACAGTGGCCTTATTAATAAAACATCAGCCAAATGAACATCTAAAATAATGAATGACATCACAGGCATCATCAAGTATAGAAATCAAAGAAGTTTCAGTTCATCAAACTCAGGGTAACATCTTGGGCTGAATGAGGTTTCGTAGTGTTCTCAGTTGGTGGATCTTGAACAGATGGTTCTCTAATATTTTGGAATGCTGAATAAGGTAGATGGACTGAGTCAAATTAATAAAGTGTACCACACTGGAATATTAGTGTGTAGTTAGCAGCCTTTGGAGTCTTATCAGTTCATCAGCTTTCCCAATGTAAGGCCAAAAGAAAACCCTACCATTCATATATCTTAGGGAAGTAGGCACTCTTCCATTTGGGCACAAAGTTAATGTTTTCCAATGGTAATTCTGCACAAGACAGTTCTGTAATAAGCTCAGAGCAGGTGTCCTGTCTGAGAGTTTTTGCAGTCTCGTCGGGAAGTTAGGGCACTAAGCCAGGTACAGGCCCAGGATTTGGTTACAGTTCCCAGTAAAGAGCAAAAAAAAGCATCTGTCATTGAAGCTTTCCCAAACTACCTTCTATCCTTCCCAGGCTTTTTTTTTTTTCCCCTTTTACAAATCTAATTTGGATTTTTAAATATTTTTCCTGCAGGATTTGAGTCATAATAGATATACAGTGTAGATTAGGTGTACTGTGGTGCTTTCCTAAAGTCAGAAGAATCTTGAGTTGTTTTCTTTAACTGTGGCTTACAGTGAGGAGAATATGATTTGCAACATGCATATGTTGAAGGATTTCTTTTTTCAATCCGTAAATAAAAGACAAAAAGAAGTGTATCCTTTGTCAGACCCTTCTGATAAAAAGCACCAGGCACTGTGATAATTAGTTTAGCATTTCAGATGAGTAGAGATGGAATAAATCATCATTATGCATTTCTGAGACAAAGTGTCTGATTTTCCATCATGTGATGGATACTGTTACTTCAGGTGAGAATTCAGCTGTCCTTAACTTCACATGATTTTTTTAATAGTAGATCTGGTTACCTGATCCCTGCATCCCAGACAGAGACCCACTTAGTGTTGCTGTGCAGTGCAGTATGAGTGTACAGGCACATAATGATGAAGTCTTCCAAATTCATTAATAAATCCTTATGTGACTATGCACAGTACATGAACCAAGTCTGAAATCCCTATATGTACAGTATAGTCATGGTTCTGTGTTTTTAAAAAATTAATAAGGGGCTTCCCTGGTGGCGCAGTGGTTGAGAGTCCGCCTGCCGATGCAGGGGATACAGGTTCGTGCCCCGGTCTGGGAGGATCCCACGTGCCGCGGAGCAGCTGGGCCCGTGAGCCATGGCCGCTGAGCCTGCGCGTCCGGAGCCTGCGCCCCACAATGGGAGAGGCCACAACAGTGAGAGGCCCACGTACCACACACACACACAAAAAATTAATAAGAATCTAAGCAGTGTCTATATTTAAGGGGGGTCATGGGTGATTTTCCCCCTACTCATTTTGCTATTTCAACTTCTCTATTTCTCAATATTTTATTTTTATGATTAAAAAAATTTCCCCTTGCCTGCATGATAAAGTGTCAAGTCTAGCATGGTTTATATAGAGGCTGCCACAGGCTGTCTGTATTCTTCAGAGTTTCATGCCTCCTCCCTTTAGAAATACTTGCCCTGTACCTCTTTTTTGCCCCAGCCCTCGATCAAACCCTGACTTAGGATGACCCATTTAGCTCCAAGTTCTAGACACCCGAAGAAACTTTTCGTTCCCTAATTATTCTACTGTTTGCCTCTGTGGATACACCGTGTTCCTTGCTAGGCTCTCTTGGCTGATTTTTGAGCCTCCTCTTCTAAGGCCACGTCAAATATCATCTTCTTAGAAGGTGTCTCACTGAAGCCTTACTTATTTCCACTTCTTTGATTCCTGTAGTCCAGATTACATTTTTCTACAGTTGTATAGTTCTGTATGTCTCCCAGCCCAAGAACTCCTAGGCTAGAGTTTAGCATATTCATCTTTCTGACTCCAGTGCTTTTAGCATACTGCCTGGCTCACAAAAAAATGCCCAGAACAACATGTTTTAAGTGTCAGTTCTGTATCTTAGGGGGCCTGGCTTGGAACCTAAATTAATCAGTTCCTTTAACTGTCATAAAAACAATTTGGTCTAAGTCAGTGAGTAAGCCTTAGTTGTACTTTGTGTGCTTTTAGTTAAATTCAGCCTCTTTGAGAAACATTGGCTTTCTAAATAACTATTATGTAACGAACCAGGTCATTTTCAATCTGCATCAACATGGTATTTAGGATTTTGCTGACTTTTGCAGAATGTAAGATTAAATATTTTTGTGTCTAAATCTGATGTATTTAGTTACACCATAGATATTAGTGCCTTGCTAGTATACCATACAGATTTCTACTCTTTTTCTGTATTTTGTACATTTGCTCTTCTATATTCTGGTACTGAAAACAAATATTTATTAGAGGGTATCATGAACATTTCCGAAACTTTAAATATGTTAAAGAGCTGACAAAGTGCAATATGAATTGACACACCATTGAACTTGAAGTTCTTTTCCTGCTAGAATTGAACAAGTCTGTATGTTAATCAACATGCATTTATTGAGTACTTATATGTTATAGGTACTGCAAAGATAAAATAGTAGTTTCGACAGCTCCTGAATTTTCATTTTCTATGACTTTTTTGTATTTTATTTACTTGATTTTTTCAACTAGTTTGTGGAATAACTTGTAGTAGCGTGCATACATCTTAACTGTACAGTTGGATGATTTTTACCTGTGTTGCACCATGTAACTGTCCCCTGTGGCAGTGTTGTCCGCACCCAGCACTCCCTTGTGCCACCTTCTGGCAGATCATTCTCCCTTCCCCTGCTTCCCCACAGTGTAACCAGTTCTGGCCTCCCTATCCTTGGAATCATAGAGCATGTCCTTTTGGGTATGTAGTTTCTTTCATTAAGAATGACGTTATTGAGATGCACTGATGTTGTGTGTTAATAATTGTTCCTTCTTTATACTTGCTGCATATTATTTTTAACTGCTTTTTGCTTCATTTTCATTTTGGTGAATAAGATTCATTATATGGAAGTGTAAATATTCAATGTGTGTTAATTGGTATGTGCTGAGGGCTGCCCGCTTTACAGACCTAGTAGCGATAGAACTGTCGAGAAGAAGAGCTGCAAAGGCTTAGAGGTTGCAGAGCTCAGCCACTTCCTTTTCTCCAATGAGGGACCTAAGACTGGAGGGTTAACTAGACCCCAGGTCCTGCGTGGATCTAGACCAGGTTTCTTCCTGAGGTCAAGATGCTGTGTCACAATTCAGACTTGGTCATATGGATGATCCCAGTTAACAGGAAAGCAGTCTTGGGAAGCTAGTAATTTAGAAATCAGTAATCAGCAAGACTTAATACGTTGGCCCATAAATGGTAAGAATTTCAATTATCTGGAAATTTCTTTCATTCATCTATAATATTGCACTTCCCTCTTTGTGTCAGTTAGATTGAGGTGTTACTGACTCTGTTTGTGGAACGTATTCTTTTATTAGAACCAGTGCTTAAAGGAGAAGGAAGGGGAACGTTTTAACCAGTGTGCATGTTTATTATGATGTTTTCAGTTTCGATGCATTGTCTTGAACTTTTGCCATTCCCAGATGTTGTTCTTTTAAAGCCTCAATGAAAACCACAAAGATTATTTTTAGGATGAGAGGTCTTAGGGTAAATTCTGATTCTGTGATCTCTGTAAGTAAAAAAGTAGTCCTTAATCTTAAACCTTTCTGCTAAGGTAGTAGTGATTCATAGAAAGTTCCATAGAAAGGCTTTTAAAGAAGAGATTAGTGGACTCATAGCAATGGAAGATTAAATCCCTTACTGTAACATTCTTCAGAATGTTAGAGCCTCCTTAAGTATAATCAGTAAACATAGAAACAAGTGGCTTATCTTTTTTCTTAATTATAGAGCACTGGTTTTCAAACAGAATTGAAACCCATTAGTTGGTTATGAAATAGATTTAATGAATAGCAACTATCATTTTATATTTTTAGATGGAAAGGCAGAAGGAAGAGTACAGCAAATACCCATCTGTGTTACCCAGATTCAACAAACATTTTCACATTTGCTTTGTGTCTGCGTGTATGTATGTTACATACAGACATCAGGGCATATCTTTTCTGATACGTATCTAAAAATAAGGACTTTTCCTATATAATAAAATTAACATGCCTAACAAAATTAATTGTAATTTCCTAATATGTAGTTGTCTAAAAAATGAGCTAACCAACCGTGTTTTTTTAAAATACGGTTGCATGTATAAAGATAAGTGTTTCATAAAACTTGTGTTTCAGTTATGTATGTGTGTATACGTGTGCACATATGTATGTGTGTAGTGGCACATATGTATGTATGTAGTGGTACATATGTATTTCTTACTATGGGTCTCATTCAGAATTGGGAATATACTGCTTTATAGCATAGGAAAGTTGGTTATAATAAGTATTTGCTACCCAGTGATACTGCTGGTTCTGTGCTGAGTATTGTGTGGTGTCTAAAAAATGAATACTTCTAGTAATCTAAAAATCCAACAAGGAAGATAAAACAAGTAGGGACCCACTCAACAGTATAAATAAGAGCCAAAATGGATCAGGAAGGATAGGAAGTGACATGGGCCTCAAGGAAGAGATTTTGAAGGAATGGTAGGATTTGGATAAGAGAGAGGGCTTGGAAATGTTGTGTCCAAAGGGAATGATGTAACTACTGAGGTTAAAAAAAAAGAAGTACAGAAATGTATTGTGTTCTACAGTGCTGGGATCTGTCTGGTGGAGGTTGTAAGAAAGGAGGAAGACACTGGAGAACTGGAATGGGAAAAATTACTCAGATTAAATACCAACAGGAGGAAGAACCCAATTCCTTTATTAAAAAGAAGAATCGTACATCTTGAGCATTTTGTAACATGATGTAAGTGGAAGTTTAGAAGATGAGCGTAACGATTCGCTATGGACTAGATAGAAGTAAAATGTTGAAAGCAGGGTGCTTCCCTGGTGGCGCCGTGGTTGAGAGTCTGCCTGCCGATGCAGGGGACACGGGTTCGTGCCCTGGTCCGGGAAGATCCCACATGCCGCGGAGCGGCTGGGCCCGTGAGCCATGGCCGCTGAGCGTGTGCGTCCGGAGCCTGTGCTCTGCAACGGGAGAGGCCACAACAGTGAGAGGCCCGCGTACCGCAAAAAAAAGAAAACAAAAAAAAAAATGTTGAAAGCAATGAAACCCGATTAAACTATTGCCCTTTGTATATGTGAGGTAGGGAGTTGGGGGCCGGATTCAGGTAGATGGACCCGGAAATAGCAAGGAAGTGTCAATCTAGAGAGAAATTGCTAGACAAAGAAATAACAGAATTTGGTGGCAGCTTGAATAAGGGATGAAGGAGAGAAAACTTGGTAAAATTAGAGAATGAAGCCATTGATAGATAAGATCATGGGGTTAACTATAGCCTGATTGAAAAAAAATCTCACACTTTATAAAGACAAGCTTCCATGACATAATACTCTCAAGAAATAATTTAGGAGACTTTTTAGAGAAAGTAGCAAGTTATGATCATTAGATAAGCTTTTCTAATACAATTTCCCCTTGTTTTGCTTAAAGACTTAGAGATAGGAAATGTTAGACATCTGTCTTTTGGGTCTTAATTTAGAGTTCTGGTTTTACTGAAAATAGCCACATAGAAGACTAATGACACGTATTTAAAAATTAAGACCAGATATTGAGATTTAAAATTTTAGTCATTACAGGTACTGTACCTTTTTAAAAGTTAGATTAAATCACTCGAATACTAGGTCGTCTGCTTTTCGGTTGGTGGGCATTTTTTTTTTCTGGTACGCGGGCCTCTCACTGTTGTGGCCTCTCCCGTTGCGGAGCACAGGCTCCGGACGCGCAGGCTCAGCGGCCATGGCTCACGGGCCCAGCCGCTCCGTGGCAGGTGGGATCCTCCCGGACCGGGGCACGAACCCGTGTCCCCTGCATCGGCAGGCAGACTCTCAACCACTGCGCCACCAGGGGAGCCCCGATGGGCATTTTTAAGAAGTATGAGCTTTGCTGTTCAGGTTCATCGAAACTTGATCCTTAGGGCACTTCCTGGCGTGAGTTTGAGATCCTGCTCGTCTTTTCTCCTCCCTCTCTGCGGCAAGATGCGGATGCACACACAGGCAGATTCCATGCGGTGTCAGTGCTCAGCTTCTCCTGGAAGAGCTTAATCCTGACAACAGCACCACTGTTCTTGGCTCTGGACTTCTCTGAAGTTCCCACCTATTGGGGGTATGTTGTGTTTCCTAAACGATAGCTTATACTTACAGCTCTTATTCTGTACAAGGCCCTGTTCCAACTTCATAAATATTAATTGATTTCATCCTCACAGTCACCCTGTGAAGTTGACACCTGCCCCCACTTCACAGATGAGGAAACTGAGTCATAGAGTAAGGAACTACTTGCCCAAGGTGATAACAATTAACATGGCAGAGCTGGGATTGGAACCTGCATAGCCTGGCTCTGAATCTGTGCTTTTAAACCACTAACTTAGGCTACCACTGTGCCACAGTGAAGCTCTGTTTAGGACACACTTCTTTGGAATCAGGGCTTTTCCTGTGAATCTGAGCTGGCTAGTTGTTGCAAGTATTGTGAGTGGCCCTAGAAGGCTGTTGCCTCTGTTTGGAAATTCAGTTAACCCAAATACAGGCTTGGATTCTAAGAAGGGTCATGGTATAGTGTTTATCTTAAAAATCACAATCCACAATTCAATTCATTTCTTGCAGTTTCCTTCCTCCCAGATTACAAAACAATAAGTTCCTAGAGGACTGTTGTCTCTCCGAAACATGACTCTTTGGTGCTTGTGAACTGCTGTAGCTGTGGGAGAAGGAAGCCTCCTCTTATCTGCATCTTGGTAGCAGAGCCTGTAATGATTACAGTATCCACTACTTGGTAGCAGAGCCTGTAATGATTACAGTATCCACTAGAGCTTTAGCCAGAAGAAGGAGTTGATGTGTAAGCTGGCATGTTCCCCTGGCATTGAGAATCATTTTTAAAATGGTTAAAACAGAAGCAACCTACATTTTTTATTACACAAGATATCTTGGGATTTAAGCTAGTGTTTTGTTTTACTTATTAAATGTCAAATTTGGAATATCTCCAGTAATTGCCTTGTAGCACCAAGAACTGTCCAAAGCCGTCTGTTAGTATTCTCCCTTCTGGTTTCTCTACCATGCATACTTTTTACTTTGTAATATTTAACGGTAGCACAGTGATTTAAGTAAAGGAAATTTTAGGCGTTGTAAGGGTTATGGAAAACATGTTCGTGTCTAGGAAAGGGTCTGGTATATGCAGTAGGCTCTCAGTAGAGGTTGGAAATATTATGAAAGCCCAGCCCTTGGAGCCAGGTGGAATCACAGCTCTTCTACATGCTAGCTTTATGACTTCAGATAAGTCCCTTACTTTTTCCATCTGGAAATGAGAATAATTGTTGTAATCTCAGATTCTTAAAAGGAAAAATAAAATAAAGTATGTGAAGCATTTCGAAAATTATACGATACTTAATAAGTCCTTAGTAACTAGTAGCTTCTCTTTTTAAAATAAATTTGAACTATCTTGCCAAGATCCTGTCCTCTTTTGGACCATTCTTCTTGAGGCCTGCTTTTGGCCTTAAACAACTCATTGCCTTCTTAGACTTTAGAGGATAAAAGGGCTCCTTTATTTTTGTGTTCCTGTTCTATACAATTGTGATTTCCTAAGGCACAAGGAGCTATAATCGTCCTTGGTATCCCTGGGGCATTGGTTCCAGGACCCGCCTTGAATACCAAAATCCTTGGATGCTCAAGTCCTGTAGTCGGCCCCAGCTTCCACAGATTCAGCCACAGATTGTGTAGTGCCGTGGTATTGATTGAAAAAAAATCTGTGTGTAAGTGGACCTGTGCATTTCAAACCCATGTTGTTCAAGGATCATCTTTACCCTTGACAATCTTGCTGGTGTATTGGATAAATTATTTTTTAAAGTTTTTCATTTAATGCAATACAAGACTGCTTCCTTATATGCTACCACAAATAATGGATTGAGTTCAGACATGGATGTGTTAGAAGGAGCAACAGTTAGGATGGTAACCGCAGCGGAAATGTCACTTAGGAAGGGAGTACACCTGCATGTTCCGTACATTGTGGGTCTTAGTATCTGTCGTTTGGTAATTGGTTGCCTGTATTCTGCTTGGAGCAGCTAAGAGCCGTGAGACACATTAGTCTCCTGGATATTTGATCTCTTGCGTGAATCAAAACCATTAATTAACAGTCCAAAGTCCAGTCTGTCTTGAAAGCAGTCCAGCACCACCTCAGCTGTAGGTTCTTCTTGATCTCAGTTGCAAGCCGCTGAGAGGATGTTAAACATGTGGGACAACTGGCTGCCCCAGTTGGCTCTGTCAACCATTGATTCACGCAACAGATAACAAGGTCCTATTGAGGAAGGAATGTGGGGCAGGACACAGGTGGCTTAGGAGACATTCCTCCCCTCCAGGCTTCAAGACAGTGGGGGAACAAACGTTACACAAATGCTTACCAGACCTAGAGAAGAATTACTGGAAAAGGGGAACATGCAGATTTGGGGGAGAGTATAAAGGAAGCTGGGCATGGGAACTGGGGAGGCTTTGTGGAAGAGACAGTGTTTGGGTTGGTCCTCGGAAGGTACCTGGGGATGGAGGTATGGAAGGCCAGGGTGAGGTACTTAACACGGAGATTTCGGAGAGTGCATGAAGCATTCAGGGGTTTATTGGACTAATGGAATGCAGTGAAAGTTAAAAGCTTTAGAGCTTGGTACAAATCTTGGTTCTGTGTCTTATTAGCTGTAACCATGACTTATTTGATGGCCCTCACTTCCAAATCTATAAAGCAAAGCTAATGGCACCTACTTCATGGAGCTGCGGGGATTAAAGGAGAGCGTGTATCTAGCTGGATCCTTACTCTGGTGCTGGTGCGTAGATGTGCTCACAGTAGCTTTATGGATGAGTCTGCTGGGGGTAGGACAGGACCCTGATCAAGAGCATTTTAAATTCTTCACTAAGGATTTCACACTTTAGGGAACTTAAAAGATTTTTGAGAAGGAACAGGACATGGTCTGTTTTATCTTTTAAAAAGATAATTTTGTGCTCGCTTCGGCAACACATATACGAAAATTGGAACAATACAGAGAAGATTAGCATGGCCCCTGCGCAAGGATGACACGCAAATTCATGAAGCGTTCCGTATTTTAAAAAAATAAAAAATAAAAAGATAATTTTATTCAGTCCAAAGAAGTCAGAGTTGTTATACTGATTGTCTCATTTGAAGGTCCAGCATGGCTTCAAAGTAAGGTTGTTTTTCCATATTAATAAATATCAAAATGTTGATTGAATGCATTTTTCATGGACATTAAAGTTTTTTCTTTAAATGTAATGCTGTTTATAATTTTGGTAGAACTAAAAGCAGCTTTTTATTTCCAATTGCTATTTGGTGAAAATGCTGCTGGCTTACATTAGAAAAAATAAAATTGCTCAAGGGAAATAACTTCAGTATTGCAAAAGGGAAAGAAATTAATATAGATCAGTTTTCCTTTGCTCCCTCAAAACTTAACTGTGTTATTTCTAAGCCCTGTGTGATGTCTCGTAGTGTTCTGATCCATTTAAAACAGAATTCTATATTACACATCATCCAGTACATATGCCCCTACCCTGGTATTTGTTATAGTACCAAAAACAAATTAAACCCCTGGCCTGCAGGGAATAGTTCAATTATGAGGCTTAAGTTTGCTTAGGGAATGTGCTTTAGGGCCTGAGTACCAAATGCTCTTTTCTGGCTCAGTCTCTTTTTTTTTTTTTTTGCGGTACGCGGGCCTCTCACTGTTGTGGCTTCTCCCGTTGTGGAGCACAGGCTCCGGACGCGCAGGCTCAGCGGCCATGGCTCACGGGCCCAGCCGCTCCGCGGCATGTGGGAACTTCCCGGACCGGGGCACGAACCCGTGTCCCCTGCATCGGCAGGCGGACTCTCAACCACTGCGCCACCAGGGAAGCCCCTGGCTCAGTCTTAATATAGCATCTTTTCAAAGGACATGGACCAAGTTGTGACCCTACTTTCTCTGGGTGCCCTGGGAAAGGAGGATGGAAGGAGCTGTGCCAACTTATAAGCTCGGTGTGTTTGACTACATTCCCCCAATTACATTTGGGAGTGAGTCTAGTTTCATCTCCAGGCAGCCTGACATACCTAGCATCTTTAGATTGAAGTTGACCTAGCTCTTTCCAATGAGAATCAGGTTATGATAGGCACATGGAAAATATAGGTGGAGTAGCAATAATACCCAAAAGTTCTAAAAAAGGAAGGAAAAGCAAATAGGCTCATTGCCAAGTCTAACAGTTACTCTCAGTTTGGTTCTGAAGTTCCTAGTATCCACAGCAAAAAGGGAAACATGATTATTGATATCTGATAGACACCCCTATCATATTTACTATTATATCCACTGTATGTTTTGATCCAAGAAGCTATACTTTAGTAGACAAATTGCCTTCCCTTTTATGTAGGGCACCTATAATGAACAGAGCATAGATTGAAATGAAAAGTTACTCGGGTATGTATTCAGGCTGCTTCTTTTAAAAGCAGGCATTAGGCCAAGTGAGATCTCCAAGGATTCTTCCACCTCTGAAAGTAACTTCCGTTGCAGGTGACTGTGACTCATATGAAGTTATCCATCATTGTGTATCTAAGAGGGCGATACGTGTCCTTCAAACACCTTGTTCAGATTGGAGATGCCGAAAGACAGCAGGACAGGGCTGGGATTTGTAGTTATTGCTCAGAAGCTTAGCTTAAGCACATGTCCCTGCCAAGAACACTCACCCTCCATGTTTTGGGGGTAGGGGAGGTGGTGAATAAATGCTATAGGACAAGGAAAAGATTAGGCCTCGGCCCTGGGGGGAGGCAGGCCTTCTGCCCGCAGGCTTCCTTTCCGGCCATTCTGCTCCGCCCACTGGATCAGGGCCTTGGGAACCATTTATTCCCCCTTAGAGCTGCCTCTGCTCCCTCAGTTCCTGGGGGTGCTTCTCCTGGAGCACAACGTCCCACTTCTCCCTTAGACCTCAGAGCAAGTGCTCAGGTCCCTTTCCCGGGAAGGTTTTGCTGACGGATGCTGCTAGGAACGGACGGGGAATAACCATGGTGGGCACGGATCCCAGAACCCCTCCGAAGTTGTTAGGTTAGTGCCCAGGGGTTCTCACTCACCCCTTCCCTAGGTTCTGAGTATAGGAACTAAAAGCCTCAATGACGCTTATTCTAGTTTAGTCCTAAGTTTGGAGCTTCCTGTTTCCCCTTCTTTAGAACTCACCATCCCGCGTCTCCCTGCAAGAAGGAACTGTGACCCCTTCCATCAGGAAGGCACAGGCTCCCGCCCCAGACGCACAGGCTCAGCGGCCATGGCTCACGGTCCCAGCCGCTCCGCGGCATGTGGGATCCTCCTGGACCGGGGCACGAACCCGTGTCCCCTTCATTGGCAGGCGGACTCTCAACCACTGCGCCACCAGGGAAGCCCAGGAAGGCAGAGTTCTTGGTAGAGGTGAGGGGCCGGCGTTAGGGGTTCACTTCCCGTCCCTAAACTTGCCTGTTTTCGAGGTACATGGGGTTCCCAGAGAGTCCTTCCTCTTCTCAGCAGCACCCTTTTCTCATGTCTCCTCACAGCCTCCACTGCTCCCTCCCTCGGGGACGTGGCTGTCCTTTAGCTGCAGGTGGTTCTCAGTGTAGATTGGTTTTCATTACCATACCCTTCCCCTTCTGCTCTTCAAGGCACATCTTTTTTAATCTGGCCTCCCCCCTCCTTTAATTTAATTCTTGTATAGATTATAAAGTACACAGTAGATCTTTACCAGGTAAGGGATTAATTTGCGTTAATTGAAAGCTCTTTTGAAGAAATAGATATTTTTCCTAGTGTATGTAACTCAAAGTAGGTTACCTACCACTGTTGCCTGGCAGAGGCTAAATGAGAAGATAATTATTTCTAATTACAGTATCAAGTGTTTGTAAGTGCTTGAAGATATTTGAAGAATTTGTTTTTGAGAACCCTGAACACTTTGCCTAATCTCCCTTACACTGTTAATTAGCAGTATCTGTGGATAAAGGATTGGGCTTTCAAAAGTACGTGTATTCCAGCCCTGGTTCCAAAGGATCCTTGATTCCAGGTTTACTTTACCTGCAGTCAAGAAAGAGAACTTTTGATGCTACAGATTTTCTTTTTTCAATGATACCAAGAGGAAGAGGTGGGGAGAAATAAAACCTTTATGGTAAAACTAGTGACTCAATTCCTGTTCCGTACACCGTGAACAGAATGTGCCATTGTCAGAAACGAACTACGAAAGGAAGTGTTCTTTGTCTAAACAAATTAGAACAAACATTGTACTAAGACACTTTACTAATAACATATCCTTTTGGATACCACATGAGGGTCTTTTGGATTTTTCATTTTGAGCATGTAGTGTGGAGAAGTAGCTTTCTTCTCAAATACAGGTTTTGAATATTCTGTATAGGTATCCACATGAATGGAGTAATTTTGTCTTGATAAGGATGCTTATTGAGCCTTCAGAGTTATCTTTCCAGTACAGATTGGCTCAATTAGCAAGAAAACCAAATGTTTGATGCTAGGGTCCCGTGAATGAGTTGGCTTCCCTGGGTTCCATATTCACTGAGTAGCTAGACATTTTGCAAGTGTGTATCAGGTGACCACAGTGTAGCAAGAGGGAAGATGGCTTGGTAGCATCATGTATATTACCAGTAAGAAAGTGATATAGGGACTTCCCTGGTGGCACAATGGTTAAGAATCCACCTGCCAGTGCAGGGGACATGAGTTCGAGCCCTGGTCCGGGAAGATCCCACATGCCGTGAAGCAACTAAGCCCGTGTGCCACAACTACTGAGCCCGCGTGCCTAGAGCCCGCGCACCACAACAAAGAGTAGCCCCCGCTCACCGCCATTAGAGAGAGCCCGCGCTCAGCAACGAAGACCCAACGCAGCCAAAAATAATAAATACATTAAAAAAAGAAAAAGAAAGGGATATAAAGCTCCCATTCTTCTGATAGAACATGCAAAGGTCCCCCCTTCAGGGCCATGCTGAGCAGTGCCTTGTTTCCTCAGCTCTGTCACCCCGCCTAGGGAAGGGTGTCTTCCCTTCTCTCCAGGCAAATCCATGGCTCATCTGCTGAGCGCCTGTTCCTGTGTATGTCTAGATATCAACTCTTCACTTGTGAGGCCCCAGCATCTTCTTTATAGGCCCCTTATCTTACTTGCTTTTCTGGTTTTTACCATTTTTCTCCTTCCTTCTCTTTCTGATTGTAAATGCGTGGGCATGATTCTGATAAAAGCAATAGCCTTTTTATCCTCATCAAATTATTTTGCCTCAGTCACTGTTTGCCTTTTAGAGCATGGATGAAGAGGAATGGACTTTATAGGCCGTGCCAAACCCGAGAGGGGTGTGGCTCCAGGTGGCAACACCAGGGCCATGGTAGGAAGTCACGTGGATGAAGATTTCAAGCTCAGCCTGAGGGTTGGGTCTGGACCGAACCCGGAGTGCTCACAGAAGTCCGGGTGACCATGTGAGGGACACTGCAGAATGGGTTCTCACGCGGTTGGTGGCTTGTACAGATCTCCCAGAGTCTTGCATATTTCATATAAACTGAGTGGAGCCCCAGCTAAGCTGTTTATTTTCTGTGGATTTCAAGAAACATACATTTTTTTTTTTTTTTTTTTTTTGCGGTGCGTGGGCCTCTCACTGTTGTGGCCTCTCCTGTTGCAGAGCACAGGCTCCGGACGCGTAGGCTCAGTGGCCATGGCTCACGGGCCCAGCCGCTCCGCGGCATGTGGGATCTTCCTGGACCGGGGCATGAACCTGTGTCCCCTGCATCGGCAGGCGGACTCTCAACCACTGCGCCACCAGGGAAGCCCAAGAAACATACATATTCTTTATGAGCCTTGCTTTTCTCATAAAATAGGGCTGGTGTGAAGAATATGTGAATACATAAAAAATATTTAGCATAATGCCTGACTCACAATAAAAGTACTCAGTCAATATTGTCAGGGAAGCATGCTCTGGAGACAGACGGCCTGGATTTCAGTCCTATCTCTGATGTTTACTAGGCAATTTACTTAGCTTCTCTGCATCTAGTTTTCTCATTTGTAAAATGGTAATAATAGTAGAACCTGTCTCAGATTTTTTAACCAATAGGATGTAGCATGTGTCACTAACAGGATATTTTTCCTGCCGGGCATGTGGTAGGATTGAAGTTAGGTAGGGCCAGTGCAGTGAGTTCAGGAAGCCCAGGAGTCCCTTCTGGGGAAATCTTTAGGAACCAGTGGGCGATTCACCAAGTTCCCTGCTCCTGCCATGGCCACCAGCAGCATTCCTGATGGTAGGGGCTCCATCACAGCCTGGGTCCCTCAGCCTACTAGCAGCAGGCTTGTTAGCATGAGCGAGGGATGAGCCTTTCCCTTTTTTTAAGCCCCTGGGATTTTGACGTCGATTGTTACCCCAGCAAAGCCTAGCACATTCTGACTGGCACACCAGAGGAACAACAGCCTTGATGCTACACCTAAAGTTAGTTTTCAGCTGAAATGAGTAAGAGTACAGAATGTCAGCTGTGTTGGCTCGGACACTTAGGCCACAAAAACCTGCAAAAGCCTTTGGATCCTGAACCTGTAGTTCCTTTGTGGGCCTGTCTGTAACACCGCTCTCGTGTGTGCTCTGAAATACCTGTTGCCTGGGCAGTGACCGCCGGTTTGAAGGACCTGACCCTTTCCTTAGATGACGGAACTCAAGCAGCTTTTCTTTAGGCAAAAGTTTATCATATCTGGCCTTGGGACTAAGCAGGTGGTTGTTATCTGGCCTCGGGACTAAGCAGCTGGTTGTTATCTGTCCCCTGGTTTTGATCTCTCGGCCCCTGCACCTTCTGGCCACTCTGTGACCCCAGAGCCCCAGGCTCTCCTGCCTCAGTCCACGCCCTCCCGGTGTCCACAGTAACCTGCATTCCCCCTTCCAGTTCTCTTGGTTTGGGTGATGTGCCTCTGCTTGGCTATGCTGCCCTTTTAGTTCATGTCTCTCTGGAGCTTTAGGGGGCACACATGAAATGTCATAGGGTACAGCCCTCTCTTGAAGCTTGAACCATGTGTTTGAGCAGCACTGGTAATGACCGATATGTGCCTGGCATCCCAGTGAGGAAGGTGAGCTCCCGGGGGTAATGGTGCTGGAGGCTTGGGTTGGAGCAGAGGTGATTCATTGTCAGGTTTTGACATCTGTCCAGGGCTTAAAGGTTTTCCTTGCCTTTGTTCCAGAACATTGAGATGACAGTGGAAATGTTTCTGCTGCCAGAAGGAAAACATCATTAGGAATGGGTTTTCACTAGAATACTGGTGGTCTGCTTTTCACGTAAGGTAATAATAGACAGGTAATTCAGAGAGAACTGAAGGAGGTTAGCAGTCATTTTTAAAGACAGCATCTTTTCTGCCAAAACGGTAATTCAACTTCCTTTTTTAAATTTTATTTTATTATTTTTAAAATTTTTTGGCCGTGCTGTAAAGCATCTTACTTCCCCGACCAGGGATGGAACCCGCTCCCCCTGCAGTGGAAGCGCGAAGTCTTAACCACTGGACCACCAGGGAAGTCCAGCTTCCTTATTTTTTAAAAATTGGAATATACAACAGCATAATAAAAAGAATGACTCCTTACAATCCCACAGTGCAAAGATAGCCCTTGTTAACAATTTGGAGCTTGTTTTTCTTTTAGTTTTTTTCATACAAGTACATTTTTTAAATGAAATTGGGATGATAAACAATAGCAAACCTTTACTGAAACCATTTTCTGTGCCAGGAAGTCTTTAAGTACTTCATGTGCATTATCTCATTTATTTCTCACGACTCTTCAAAGAATCATTATCACCATTTTACAGAAGAAGAAACTGAAGCACAGAGAGGCTAAGTCATTTTTCCAAGGCCACACAACTCGTAAGAGTGGTGCCAAGATGGAAACCAAAGCAGTCTGTCTCCTGAGCCCAGGGTTTTGACTATCCTGTGTGTGACACTGTCTTACAGTCAAGATAGTTTGGAGTCCACTTCATGGCATTTTGCAGTGTTAGCTCTTGAGTTATCTGGTTCTATCTCCTCATTCTATAGATTAGGAAATCAAAGACCACACAGGTGATTAGATATACCCGAGGACATATAGCTGGTAAATGTCAGTGCCAAAACTGGAGCATGTGTCCCACGATCCACCTGCTGATTGACTCTGGGCGATCTGTGGACCTTTGTCCTCCTCCCTGGGCCCCAGCCCTGAAGCAGCTGCGTTGTACTGGTGACCTCCGTGCCGAGTCCAGATGAAATGGAGGACGGAGGACTCCCACAGCTTTCTTCCAGCATATACCTGAAATCCCAGTTTGAGTTCAGGGAAATGGGTGGGCATCTAGTGATACATGTTAGCTGGCTCTTAATTATCCTGCAGAGCTAGGGCTGCAAAAGGCTGAAGCGTGCAGCCCAGCCATAGTTCCAGCTTTCCCCCCCATCAGACATTTCTAACTGAGATCTGCCAACCAGCAGTAAGATTGATTGATTGATTGAGCTTTAAACACTGTTGCTTTCCTCCACCTGGACTCTCGGGGACATGCCAGGCATTGTTGTAGCTTGAAAGTAAGCCAGAAGTCAGCCAGCCATCCGTGCGTAAACATTCCTGCGTACACGGCTGGCCCGGCCCAGCATCTGTGAGAGAACTGGGCCCTTGCCCTGAGATGCCGGGGCTGGGTGGCCAGCTGCCATGGGCTTAAGAATTAAAGGAAGAGGAACAGGTGATGCGGCGATGCCTTCTTGCTGTGTTTGGTAAGGTAAGATTTAACAGCCTCTGTATCTTCAGAGGTTTGGTGAACTTCTTAATAGGGACTATCAAGCAGGTGGTTTTTTTTTTTTTTTTTTTCAACAACCTAATCTGATCTTATCAGAGTCCAGGAGGGCAGGAGCCCTCCTTCTTATGACTCTTTTGCTCTCACAATGTGGAGCAAAAGAAAGACAAGAGGAACACATGATACATTAATCAAAACTAGTGTATTCTGTTAGAAGTCAGGTTCGTGGTTACCTCTGGAGATGGGGGTGATGTTGTTATGACTGAAGGGGACACAAGGGGAGCTTCTGTTCTTTTTTTTTTTAAACTGGTCCTGGTTACACTAGTTTCACAGTTTGTGAAGATTTGAGTTTTATTCTTTTTAGATGTGCTCTTTTCTGCATGTAAATGAAACTTCAGTTAAAGTTTAAGTCTTTATTTTTATTTGTGGATCAAGTTGCTCATGGATACTCCAGAAAATCTGTTTAGTTGAATCGGGTTGAAATGATGTAGAACTTTCTACCTAGGTATTAAGAAAACATCTTTACCTGGAATGGTGGCGTCTATCTGGACGGAACTGCTGTGGTCCTTTTTTTATTCTCTTCAAATGTATCTTAAATGATTTCAGTGTAGATTCTCCTGGAATGAAGAATGATGTTGCTCTAATTCAGCAGACATTTCACTGACGGCCTCCTGTGAATAAGGAACAGCGCTGGCTGAACCAGCTGGGTGCACGTGTGACACCGCCTGTCCCCTGAAGGAGCACGTGAGCAACAGAAGGAGGGATAAAGTGCCCCAAGAGCACCACGGGGGAATCACAGGAAGGACAGGCGGCCTTCTGGCGGGACTAGGCAAAGATTCATGGAAAAAGTAGCACTTGAAATGGATCGTAAAGAGTATGTTGGATTTGGGGACCTTCCAGCGCAGGGGACGTGGGTTCGATCCCTGGTCGGGGAACTAAGATCCCACATGCCTTGGGGCAGCTAAGCCCGCGTGCCACAACTAAGACCCGATGCAGCCATAAATAAATAAATAGATAGCTAGATAGATAGATAGTATGTTGGCGTTTGATAAACAGAAGTGGACGGCTGGCTGGCATTGTGAATATCATGCATATGAACTGTAGGTTGTGTGGCTCACTTAAGATGACTGGCATCCATCAGGTGCAAGGTGAGGCCTGAAAGGTAAGCTGCGGACTTAACAGTGACCAGGCTGTATTACATAATTGGGGAGGCACTAGGCCAAAGAGATTTTCTGAGACGTAGAGTAGCACAATCAGATTGGATATCTTCAGTGAAATGGAATTTCCAGCCTCGTGGTTGGACCGTTCCCGTTAATTACCCTGTCTGCCCAAAACAAACATTTCCTGGGCTTAGTGCATCCTTTGTTACTGTAATTTGAGCCCATTCCTGTTTGGGTCCACTGGTGAACCATAGCTGCTTGGCTTCCATGAACTTCCTGTGGTCATCTCTCCAGGACCTGAAGATGATTATTATGTACCTTCTTTAGTCTCTACACCCGTCCTTCCCCCTTGACCAGGTGAAGTCACAATTCCTTTATTCCTTTTTCTAGTCTTATAGTGATTTGGCATTTATTTCCTTCCAGCCTTTCCCATGTGATGCTCTTCTGCCAATTAAAGCAACCAGGGTCTCTTACGGCAAAGCTGTGTGTGGGAAGACAGGGGTCGAGAAATAACGCTAACAAACTTTTGTAAGTTGTGAAAGAGGCCTGACCCACCGACCTGGGATTGTGTCCCACTGTACCATTGGGCTCCCCCCTTCTGGAAAAAGCCCTGGGTAGCCTTTTTCATATGGCAGAATGTTAATGCTCATTGTTGGAAATGGTCCACATTTGAGCCTGAGTCACTTTGGCAGTATGAGGTCTGTTATTATCTTAGCGATTTTTTTTTTTTTTTTACTATGTCAGCCTCTTCTCTCCTTAAAAAAAGCTAACTTGAACTGAATATTGTCCTGTCTCCCATTGTTTCTGTCAAGACTGTATATCAAGGCATTTTGCTAATCAAAGGGTTGTTAACTTGAAAAATAAGATGCTTCAGTTTAGATCTTAAGTATTTTTGTTTAGAGATTGTGTTCAGACTCTATAAAGACCTGTTTTTAGTCCTCTGGGGACAAGAGTAGTAGAGTGTCCTGAGGTGGAAAACGGACCAGCGTTAGGGTGACTTGGATTCAAATCCTAGCTCTTTAAGTCTCCGTTTCTACATGTTATATGGATGTAACACATTCTTTGCCTGCCATGGTGGTGAGGCTCAGACAAGGCAAACCCTGGGGACATTCAGTGCCTGGCACACAGACCACAGTTGCCTTTCCCATTCATTCATTCATTCATTCATTTATTAATTATTGTCAGCAATACCTCATTCAACAATACCTCATGGAAATCCTTCCAAGTTTCCTAGTATGGTTCTTTTTTTTTTTTTTGAATTTTTGAATTTTATTTTATTTATTTTTTTTATACAGCAGGTTCTTACTAGTCATCAATTTTATACACATCAGTGTATACAAGTCAACCCCAATAGCCCAGTTCATCACACCACCACCCCCACTCCCCCACCGCATTCCCCCCTTGGTGTCCATACGTTTGTTCTCTGCATCTGTGTCTCTATTTCTGCCCTGCAAACCAGTTCATCTGTACCATTTTTCTAGGTTCCACATACATGCGTTAATATACGATATTCGTGTTTCTCTTTCTGACTTCCTTCACTCTGTATGACAGTCTCTAGATCCATCCACACCTCAGCAAATGACCCAATTTCGTTCCTTTTTATGGCTGAGTAATATTCCATTGTAAATATGTACCACATCTTCTTTATCCATTCGTCTGTCGATGGACATTTAGGTTGCTTCCATGACCTGGCTATTGTAAATAGTGCTGCAGTGAACATTGGGGTGCATGCCTTTCCCTTTTAGAGCACAATCTAGCCACCCCCTTTGCCAGGGTGCTCAATGTTGCTTTGCAATTCCTTTTTTCCAGGTGGCCCTTGAGTGAGAAAGCTATTTCACATGGTCTTAATATTGTCACTGTTGTTGTTGTTGTTTTTAACATCTTTATTGGAGTATAATTGCTTTACATGGTGTGTTAGTTTCTGCTGTACAACAAAGTGAATCAGCTATACGTATACATATATCCCCATATCCCCTCCCTCTTGCATCTCCCTCCCACCCTCCCTATCCCACCCCTCTAGGTGGTCACAAAGCACCGAGCTGATCTCCCTGTGCTATGCGGCTGCTTCCCACTAGCTATCGGTTTTACATTTGGTAGTGTGTATATGTCCATGCCACTCTCTCACTTCGTCCCGGCTTACCCTTCCCCCTCCCCATTGTTGTTTTTAATCACTTTGGTTGTGGTTTGGGTTATTTGTTTCCATATCTGAATACTGTTGTTTTATTACTCAATTATTAAAATTAATCTTGCTCCATATTATTCCATCACATCTGTTTAATCATTCCATTAAGAAAGTAATTTCTGGGCTTCCCTGGTGGCGCAGTGGTTGAGAGTCCGCCTGCTGATGCAGGGGACGTGGGTTCGTGCCCCGGTCCAGGAAGATCCCACATGCCGCGGAGCGGCTGGGCCCGTGAGCCATGGCCGCTGGGCCTGCGCGTCCGGAGCCTGTGCTCCGCAGCGGGAGAGGCCACAACAGTGAGAGGGCCAGCGTACCGCAAAAAAAAAAAAAAAAAAAAAAAAGTAATTTCTTGTGTTGACGAATGTACCTACTGGGACTTTGATTACTTGCTTCCTTCCTTCCTTCCCTCTCTCCCTTCCTTCCTTTTTTTTTTTTTTCCATTTTTCTGTTAAATGATTGAGTACCAAATTGGGTTCATTTCCCACAATGGTGAAGTTCACTGTGAATGGGGCATGGCAGGCATCCCAGTCACCTGGGCACTTTGGGAAACCAGAACAGACTTGATAACCTCACCTCATTATGTATTTTCTACCCTGGCAACCAAGAGTTACTATCTAATCAGGCAGAAAGTCAGATACCCTGGCAGAGGTGAATCTCATCGTTCGTATACATGGGTGCAGGAGGAGTTGGGTTGTTCTGCATTCAACTTGAGAGGGTAGTAGGGAGTTTTATCTTTTGGATCCTTGCAGTTTGAAAATCTGGGGCGTAAAATATGTCTGTTGTGTGTGCACAGATTCCATCACAGTGACAGTCTCTTCGACTTCCAGTCTTAAAGTGCTTCTTCCCTGTCTCCTCCAGGTAGGACGTCATGACATGAATACCCTAAGCCTTCCCCTGAACATCCGCCGAGGCGGGTCAGACACCAACCTCAACTTTGATGTACCAGATGGCATCCTGGACTTCCACAAGGTCAAACTCAGCGCGGACAGCCTGAAGCAGAAAATTCTAAAGGTCACAGAGCAGATAAGAATCGAGCAAACGTCCCGCGATGGGCATGTCGCAGAGTATCTGAAACTAGTCAGCAGCGCGGACAAGCAGCAGGCTGGCCGCATCAAGCAGGTCTTTGAGAAGAAGAATCAGAAGTCGGCTCAGTCCATTGCCCAGCTGCAGAAGAAGTTAGATCAGTACCGCAGAAAGCTCCGGGAGCTCGAGCAGAATGGGGCCCCCAGGAGCTCAAAGGACATTGCCAAGGACAACCTGAAGGACATCCAGTCCCCTCTGAAGGATGCGCAGGCCAAGGCTCGCACCGTTCCCCACGGCCTGGAGAGCAGTAAGTCGGGCCTGCCGGGGCTGTCCCTCACCCCACCCGTCTTCGTCTTCAGCAAGTCCAGAGAGTTCGCCAACTTGATCCGGAATAAGTTTGGCAGTGCCGACAACATCGCTCACCTAAGAAACTCCTTGGAGGATTTCCGGCCCGAGGCCAGCACCAGGGCCTACGGGGGCAGCGCCACCATCGTGAACAAGCCCAAGTACGGCAGCGACGACGAGTGCTCGAGCGGCACGTCGGGCTCTGCCGATAGCAACGGGAACCAGTCGTTCGGGGCCGGGGGCACTGGCGCGCTGGACAGCCAGGGCAAGCTCACGGCCATCCTGGAGGAGCTCAGGGAGATCAAGGACACCCAGGCGCAGCTGGCCGAGGACATCGAGGCGCTGAAGGTGCAGTTCAAGAGGGAGTATGGCTTCATCTCTCAGACCCTGCAAGAGGAGACGTACAGGTATTTCATGCTCTTCTCTTCACATTCTTTCAGGAGCACAAGTTACTACCTGCAGAGAGATTGCTCGAAGGTGATATGCTAGTGGTTGTATTTTCTGTCAATATGGATATAGGTCAAAAGGCATTTAGGAATCGATAGTTCTTTCCATACCTTGTGATTCTAAGTCTTGAAATTTGTGACTTGAAGCCTGACAGCTTAGAGAAAGACCTTATACATGTGGGTCTGTTAAAATATCACCGTATAGTCGATGACTCGTGCATATTCAGCTCCTGATTCAGTAGGCTGCTGTTATGAGGTCTCAGTACACTAATTCGTAGATCTGTATTTGATTTCCCTCCATAATAACTGTCAAGTAAAAAATGAATTCATTGTCCAGCTAGGTAGCTTTTATTCGGTACATAAATCTTGAAGTCTTTATGTAGTGTATTTTTTTATGATATTGTATTTTGCTCAGTAAACTTTTAACCCTAAATGAAGAGCCTTCAAAAGGAATCTTAAGATTATAAGTATAATCAATAATAAATTCAAATCTTGTGGATTATATTAGCTAATTTTTAAAGTCCAGTGTTGTGTAGGCTGGCTTTTAGGTGCCTCTAGCTTAAAAAGTGTGTATGCCCAAGTATGAGGTGATTTTCCACCATTTTCCCAAGTTTTTTTGTCAAATAAACGTTAACTTCTAAAAATGTAGATTAAAAAGTGAATGCCTATTACATATGGTAAGAGTTAAAATTTAAATTTAGTTTACACGTTTCTTATGTGATATATGATTTTATATATGTGTTAATTTAGAGATGTGGCTTTTTTCGGCTGTCATATTTTATGAAATGATTTTTTAAAAGCTTTCCACCTACATCTTTGACTTTGGATTCTTTGTCACATAAGAACTGTTTCTGCGTCACAGTTTTTCCAGATAATATTGACTTTAATTCCTTTCAGATAGTTTGGGATACAGCAGCCTTTGGATCCCTTTATTTCAAGACACAAATATCCATTAGGACAGCTTTGGCTCTCATTTGTTATATAACATGTTTGTGATCTCCATGATTTGGTCACTCACTATATTACTTTAAGAGATCTTTATTTTTTCTTTTTAGTTTTTATTTAACATTGGAGTATAGTTGACTGATAATGTTGTGTTAGTTTCAGGTGTACAGCAAAGTGATTCGGTTATACATATATCTATTCTTTTTCAGCTTCTTTTCCCATATAGGTTATTAAGAGTATTGAGTAGAGTTCCCTGTGCCATATAGTAGATCCTTGTTGATTATCTATTTTATATATAGTAGTGTGTAGACATTAATCCCAAACTCCTAATTTATCCCTCCCTGCCACCTTTCCCCTTTAGTAATCATCAGTTTGTTTTCTAAGTCTGTGAGTCTGTTTCTGTTTTATAAATAAGTTCATTTGTATCATTTTTTTTAGAGTCCACATATAAGTGACATCATATGATATTTGTCTTTCTCTGTCTGACTTATTACTTCATTTAGTATGATAATCTCTAGGTCCATCCATGTTGCTGCAAATGTCATTATTTCATACTTTTTTTATGGCTGAGTAATATTCCTTTGTATATATGTACCCTGTCTTCTTTATCCATTCATCTGTCAAGAGATTTTTAAAAGGCTTGCTTACAAAACACCAACATTGGGCACCTGTGAAGTCCTACCTGAGAAAAATCATTAAATCTATATTAAAGTGTTTTTTAAAATGATTCTATCAGGTGACTATATAAGCATCTAAAACTGGCGTTGATCGAAGTCATCCAGGCTAATGCACCTTCCCCAAATAGTGCTTCCTGTTTCCAAAGAAATATTACACGGTTTCAAATACAAAACAAAATTCCCCTTCTCTGAGGGGATTGGGGGGTGGGAATGGGAATCTTTGTGCTTCTGTTACTTTAGATTTGGACTTTCGGAAGTGCCACCTGATAAGCCATCTTTAATTTGCAACAAGCATGATTTTTTTTTTTTTTTTTTTTTTTTTTTTTTGCTGTACGCGGGCCTCTCACTGCTGTGGCCTCTCCCGTTGCGGAGCACAGGCTCCGGACACACAGGCTCCGCGGCCATGGCTCGCGGGCCCAGCCGCTCCGCGGCATGTGGGATCCTCCGGGATCGGGGCACGAACCCGTGTCCCCTGCATCGGCAGGCGGACTCCCAACCACTGCGCCACCAGGGAAGCCCAAGCATGATTTTTTAATTGACACTTAAGTCCTAAGAGCTGACACATGTATTCGGAATCACTGTGTGCACTGGGAAATAAGTGGAATTGGCTCCAGCATAGAAATTGGTCATTTCCTTACATCCTCTCTGGCGCATGAGAGCTGTGGCGGTGAACCAGTAGGCACTGTGGGGTCAGAAGAGGGAAAAGCACCAGGATGCCAGTGGGTCCTTGCCTTTAGCAGGATGACTGACAGCCCTGTCTCCTGACCACCCCTGGTGAATGTGCCAGTGATAAGGCCTGTCCTGTTGTCCCCACAGCCAGACAAGGTGTTGGTCTGACATGGGCGGGAAAGCCAGGTTTGGTTTGCATGAACCCTCAGCAGTGCAGACAGAGTTAAGACTGCAGAGACCAGTCCTTGCTGGAGCTAGAGTTCAGTGTTTTCCAAAAGCATGTTCCCCACAGCTTGACTTACTTTTTTGGAAGCACAGTCTGCCTGGGGATGAGAACAAGCCAAGGGGAACTGGTGACAGTGAGACACAAAGAATGTCATTTTCTAAGTGCTGTCAGAACACCTCTGAAATGTCACGTTCAGAATCACCTCCTCTCTTTGGAAAGGTACGAGCGACTGGAAGACCAGCTGCACGACCTCACGGACCTGCATCAGCACGAGACGGCCAACCTGAAGCAGGAGCTGGCCAGCATCGAGGAGAAGGTGGCTTACCAGGCCTACGAGCGGTCACGGGACATCCAGGTGCCTTTCCTCTCCCCACCAGAGCTCACGTGGGCTCTTCCCAGCCTTTCATTCGTTTAACAAACTAAGTACATTACCCCCAAGCCCGAAAGGATTTCTGACACGTGGAGCAAACATTTATTCTTCATATTAACCCCATTAGCTCATGTTATAGACATTAAGCTATATGCTGTTTACTTTCTGCCTAAATTAGTTAGCAGATGTTTATTATCTACCCCAAGCCTATCACCAATACTCTACTCTCCCCACCATCACCACAGTTTTTACAAATTTTAAAACATTGGATAAATCTTGCCTTCGACATGCTTGCCTAGGTGGAGGATCAGAAGTAACGCAACTGCCAATTGGCTCAAGACAATGTGAACAAGGGCCAAATCACGTGACGCAGACTCTGAAAGCCTCAGAAATTTAGGCGTGCAGTGCCCAGCAAGCTGTGAACAAGTGGGGCGGGGGTCTACTTAGTGGTCAGACACTGGACTTCAGTCCCAGCCATTTACCAGCTTTGTGGTCCTGAGCAAACCTTAAGTCTATTTGCTCATCTCTAAAATAATAGCTTTCATATTTGTGGGAATTTCAAGCAGTTGAGTGCATACCGTGTTCCAAGCACTATCAAAGCACTTTACGTGTCTAATTTCCCCATCTATTCCTCACAACCACCCTCTGAGGTAGTGTTTGTTATTCTCTTAATTTCTCAGATGTGGAGACAGACCAAGGCACAGAGAGGTTAAGTGACTTGACCAAGGTCTTGCAGATAATCCTTGAGTAATGAGTGTGAATAAATGTCCTGGAGAAGGTGGGACTTGAAGAGGTGGGTGGGATCCTGATGGATGGAGGGAAGGGGTAACTGGATCAGTATAAACAAAGGCATGCTCCAGTATTAATGTGATACAACGCTGTAGTGAAGCAACCCTAGGCTTCTTGAGCTCCTTTTTTTAGGGGTACTAGAGGGTCTCTTTTCCCCCCCAGTTTTTATTCTGATATCATTGACATATACTTGTATTAGTTTAAGATGTACAATATAATATTTGATATGTGTACATATTGCAAAATTATCACCACAATAAGTTTAGTTAACATTCATCACCTCACATCGTTACAAATTTGTTCTCTTATGATGAGAACTTTTAAGGCTTACTCCCTTAGCAAGTTTCAAATATACAATACAGTGTTGTTAACTATAGTGACCAAGCTGTACAGTACATTCCCCAGGACTTATTCACCTTATCGCTGGAAGTTTGTGCCTTTTGGCCCCTTTCGTTCATTTTACCTCCCTTCCCCTTTTAGATTCTGCCAGATAAGTGAGATCATACAGTAGTTGTTTGTCTCTGTCTGACTCATTTCACTTAGCAAAATACCCTTTAGGTCCATCCATGTTGCTGCAAATGGAACTATTCCTTTCTTTCTCACGGCTGCATAGTATGCCTGTGTGTGTCTGTGTGTGTGTGTATGTGTACCTCATTTTCTTTATTCGTCCATCAGTGGACACTTGGGTTATTTCCACGTCTTGGCTATTGTCAATAGTGCTGTAATAAATATGAGGGTGTGGATTTCTCTTCTAGGTACTGATTTCATTTCCTTCAGGTATATACACAGAAGTGGGATTGCTGTGTCATACTGTAGTTCTATTTTTAATTTTTTGAGGAACCTCTACAGTGTTTTCCATAATGGCTGCAGTGATTTACGTTCCCATTGATCACCTTTTTAAAGAAAAAAACAAAAAAGTATACTGTCCCAGTCATGCTCAGCTTCAGTTTTACAAATTTTCTTTGTAGGCAGTGCTTATTTTCTCCAGCCCCACTTTACAAGGGGCTGAAACATAAGGAGAGATTTCTCCCACAATGTGTGAGCCAGAGTTTTAGCTGCCCACGTTTTGTTCCACACCGTGTCTAGGGCTGAGCCTGTGCTAATCCCAGACGTCTACTTGGACAATTCTGGGAGCCACAGCATCAGACTTGTTTGCCTCTGAGGACCCTGGTGCAGAAGACACTTGGGGGATTTCTGCCCCTGCTCTGGGCTAGGAGACTTAACTTCACTGCTGACTGGTTTAAAAAATGGGAACCCATTTAAATGTGAAGTGTTGCCAGGTGAACAGTGCAGTCTGTTTTATTAGAGCATTCTGTTTTAGAATATGTCTGGGATGCCACTAGCTGATGTCTAAATACATGGTTTTCTTATTTAGGGGATTGTTTGGGTTTATATTATTATTCCTTTTTTTAAAGAAACATACTTTAGAGATGGAGGGGTACGATAAAGGGAGGGACTTCACAAAGAGAGCTTAAAAATTTAGAAGAGTTCATTTCAGCATTTTCTAGTTTCACCTTGTGGCTCAGAAGTGCAAAGAGGATGTCTGTGTGAGTGACTGGAGGGTCTTTCTTGTTAGGATAGTTAGAATCCTGGCTCCGCCTCTTACCATAAACCTGCACACATCAGTGTTGTGCCTCAGTTTCCTCATCTATAAAATGGACATATTAATGAGCTCTACCTCAAAGGGCTGTCAGGAGGATTAAATGGGATGAGACATGTAAAGTACTTAAATCTTTACCTGACACATAATAAGCGGACAAAAATAAATACTGGCCAATTTTTGTATTTATTATGTATGAGTAGCCATATTTCTTGGGGCTTTTGGCAATTGGACCTGCTCAGCTTCCTCTTTCTTTTTTTTTTTTTTTCTCTTTATTTCTTGTTATACAAGATGATGGAGTAGTATAGATGAGGGTGACTGTTGCCTATAGGGATGCAAGGGTTTTGGTGTTGTTTTAAAATGCAAATGAGTTTTTTAACCCTGAATTCTCAATTAGAAGAGTTTAAAGATAATCCTGTCCTCTGTCCTTATCCCCAATAAGTTAAATACTGGGCCCGAGAAAGTACTAAAGATTGTGGGGCTGAATATCTCTTAGTGGGTGCTGTAACCAAAATTCCTTACGAATTCACTGCTTAATTTTCTTGGATTTTCCTTTTGGTAAAAAATTTGACAGAAGTTCTAAGGCAGTTCTAGGATCAGTCTACTTGTATATGTAATTCATCTACCCAATCACAGATGGATGAATTTGCCTAAAATGTTGATCTTTTATCCTGTTCTATCACCTTTTCCATGCCATGCCTAAAAGAGGGGACACCATGGGCCTAAGTATTTGAAAAGAATGCATGATATTGGGGGCACTTGCCTGTCATTGTAGAAAGCCAGAACTTTTTAGAATGTGAGATCTGAAGAAGTTGTACCTTTTTTGTTGGTAGCCTGTGTAATGGAAGTTCCTATAGTAACAGAGAACCCTTGGCCCATAGAGCATGTTCAGCAGAAGGAAAGTAAATCAGTTTTGGAGCCATTATGCTTGTTTAAAACCTGAAAACATTAATGGATTTTAATTGAGCAAACATATATTGGTAAATGAGTTAGAAAATAGGCTCGTGAACTAAAAGGAGCTCCTTGTACCACCTCTACTTCGATCCTTTTCTCCCGAGAGGTGTAAGGTTTTTCTCTCTCAAACCTCATATCCCATTACTGGCATCCAGTCTGGAGCATTCAGCCAGCACGTACCTCCTGCTGCAGATAATAGCGCGGTGCAGGTGTGGTCCCTTGGTTAGGGATGAGGGCCAGAGGGAGACTTGACATAGTCTGGTGGGTCCAGGAAGGCATCCCTCAGGATGTGACCATCAACGTGGGGCCTGAAAGATGGAGGGGAATGGTGTGTGGGGAGGCAAACCTTTCGGGCACAGCACACTGCGTGTGCAAAGGCCCTGAGCATGGTCCTTTTCAGAACTTCAGAAAGCCGGTATGGCCAGAACACAGTGAGGGGGGAGGGAGGGGGGAGGAGGCTTACCAGGTAAGCAGGGCAAGAGACAGTGGCTGGGCCTGGACCACATTAAAGATTTAAAAGGTTCTACAAGAAGGAGTGACATCCGATATGCGTCTTTCAAAGATCACTTGGGCTGCTGTGTGGAAAGTGGATTCATGAGGCTGAAGACCAAGAGGGTGTGCAGAGAAACGAGTGGAAAGTTACTGCAGGTGGAGACCCTGATGACTGAGGTGGGGGGTTACTGTGGGGGGAGAGAGAAATGGACCGGTTAAGATAAATACCAGATGTTGCATCGGAGGGGCTGGATGCTGGATTAGATGAGAGGGGTGTCAAGGCATGCCTCTCAACGTTTCTCACATGACAACTTAGTGCATCAGATGCTGTTTTCTGAGAAGAGGAATTGGAAGGGAAACAGTTGATGGCAGGAGCGGGGAAGATGCAGACATGAATCCACAACTGGCCATGGTGCATTTGAGGTGCTTTTAAGAAGCTCAAAATGGAGATGTCCAGGACGCATGTAGACACATGAGTCAATCTCGAGAGACAGCTGGGCTGGAGATGCTTGGAGTCGCCCGTGTCTAGTAATCAAAGCCTTGGCAAGGATGAGATCTGGGGAGAAGGCGTAGCTGCAGATAGTGCCCTGGTAACGCAGCGTTTAAAGAGCAGCCATGGGCCTCCCTGGTGGCGCAGTGGTTGAGAGTCCGCCTGCCGATGCAGGGGATACGGGTTCGTGCCCCGGTCTGGGAGGATCCCATATGCCGCGGAGCGGCTGGGCCCGTGAGCCATGGCCGCTGAGCCTGCGCATCCGGAGCCTGCGCATCCGGAGCCTGTGCTCCGCAACGGGAGAGGCCACAACAGTGAGAGGCCCGCATACCGCAAAAAGAAAAAAAAAAAAAAAAATAAAGAGCAGCCATGAGAGCCCCACAGTCAGCCGGGCCCCATCCCTCCCTCCGTCCTCCACTGGTCTGTAACAGGTGCACATGGACTGGGCAGTGGAATAAGGACTAGCAGTTGGTGGGACTTCCCTGGCGGTCCAGAGGTTAGGACTCTGCGCTTCCAGTGCAGGGAGCCCCGGTTCGATCCCTGGTCAGGGAACTACGATCCCGCATGCTCTGTGGCACAGCCAAAAAGAAAAAGACAAAAGGACTAGCCGTTGGAGATGTCACCTACCCTGTGACTGGAGTTAGTCACCCGTCACAAAACGGAATCCCACCCCTCTTCTGGTTTGTCCCTGATGGTTCCACCGGATGCCAGTATTTTATGCACTGTATTTTAAATATAGGTGGAGTCAAAAATACCTAACCGTAATTCCTCATTCATGATATCTCATGGTTGTAGATACGCGCGCGTTCTGTCTGTGAACGACAGGATAAAGTGAGCCTTGGGATTCTTGTCCTGCTTCTCTGTGTGTCATCATCGTTACCATCGTCAGTCCGAGGCTGCACAGGCAGCAGCGTCCTGGGCTGGGTGGCCCTCGCGCACGTCCCAGCTCACGCTCGCGTGTTGCTGGTGATCTCAACAGCATTTGATCCTCGCTCTCCCTCTCGCCCACAGGAAGCCTTGGAGTCCTGCCAGACTCGCATTTCTAAGTTGGAGCTCCACCAGCAGGAGCAGCAGGCCCTGCAGACAGACGCCGTGAACGCCAAGGTCCTCCTGGGGAGATGCATCAACGTGGTCCTGGCCTTCGTGACTGTCATCTTGGTGTGTGTGTCCACCATCGCCAAGTTCATCTCGCCCATGATGAAGAGCCGCTTCCACATTCTCGGCACCTTCTTCGCTGTGACTCTCCTGGCAATATTCTGTAAAAACTGGGACCATATTCTGTGTGCCATAGAAAGGATAATAATACCAAGATGAAGCTGCTGGTTCCTGTCCTCATATTCTTTCAAGTTTTTATGTTGGAGAGAACTCTCTGCATACTACCGAATTTTAAAATGAACGTTTGTACCGACAGAAGATTACAAGGGCTGCGGCTGTGTGTTGTAAATAACTACGGTTCTCTTCTCTCGGTAGCACTTGCCAGCTGGGTCCCTGTACGTCGTTACCATGAACCTGTTTCCATGCTCTCACCACGTTGCTCACTGCCTTAATCAGACCAGGTTTCCTGCCCACCTGCCCAGTCCAGCATGGTCAGCCTCTGGTTGTTGAGCACTTGGTGTAATTAGTGACCCAGAAGGGATTTTAAATCTCTCTCTCTTAAGTCTCTGTCAAGATTGAGCTGCACTCTTGCTGGCAGTTGTGTTTTCCCCGAGTCCTATAAGCAGCGAGGATGTGGCATGACTTGGGGAGGGGAAGAAGCATAGGCGTTGCCCACGTGAACACGTGTGGCCCGTGGAAGCACAGTAAATCCCGTGTAATCCGTCCCACTGTTCACTGATGACCATAGGCCCCATGTGTGCCCAGTGTCCACAGTGGTCAACTGTTCGTGACTCTCTATCACATGGAAATCTTACAACACACCTGTTGATCCATCAAAAGTCTAACTTAAGTGTTCGGTTTCTCTTTAAATGGTAAGACATGAAGATTTATGAATGGGCCTTACCTTCTTATACCCAGGGAGCCGCACTCCTGATTTCACATTCACTGGCTGTCTTAGGCACCACCTTCAAGGCATGTAGAGATGCTTTCAAGTACCTCTTCAAACTGTGGCTTTAACATTAAATTGATGTCTGATAAGCACTACACTGGAGGTTTGTGTTTTGGCACATACATTGTGATACGCCCCTCTGCGGATGTGATTCACTTTCTGTGATTCACTTTGTTCAGTCTGTGAGGGATAGCAAAGCTTACTCAGTAAATGAAAAAGGATGTTCATGTTGCAGTGTTTTTGTTTCTCTTCAAGAAAGACAACAGAATTGTAGCTTATAAAGCTAAAGTGCCCTGAGGTAGGTACGCTGGAAAAGGGGAAGAAAATATGACGTGTGATCTAGCTGGGTGGCAGCTAGATGAGTGGGTGCAGGTCACCTGGATGAAGATTGAGAGAGGGTCCTCGTCAGGCCTTGAAAGACCAGCAAGAATAAAATAAATTAGATCCAGTGTCTGAGCCAAGGTTGCCATCTCTCTCTTAGGATAAGTTCTGAGGTAATACGTGGAGTGGCCACACTTCCACTCCATGGAAAGTCAGCGTCTTTGGTCTGTTTCGGGGATGCCATCACTATCTTGAGCCCAGATAATATTTTCCTTTAAATCTGTTTCTCTGCATATATAACAAAAAGGAAGTCCTAGAAGAATTTAATGGAAACTGTTGTTCAGCTCCTTCTCACACCAGCTGTTTTGTTATCTGAAGGCATAAAGAAGCATGTTAGTGTACATTTTCTTCCAGAAGACATCAAATCGCCTGGATTTAAATTTTAAGTGTAGTATTTTGCAAATAGCTGCTCTTAGGGAAATCTCCTGAAAAAAATGTGACATAAGCCATGGTTTGAGGGAATGGAATAGTCAGGCGTTTGGTACAAGTCCTGTGTGGGTGAGGCTCATACAACTTAAGCTTGCTTTTTTTTTTTTTAAGTTTACAATTCAGTGGTTTTAGTCAATTCACACTTAGGCAACTATCATTACTATGTAATTCCTGACTTGAGCTTTTTAAAACAATAAACATCATTTCACAAAATCTTTGGCTTAAAGTATCTTGCATTCAGGGAAGAGGGAGTCACAGTCCCACCCCATCTCATGGCTGTGTCCCCTTTCACTGCCAGGCTCTCCCCTGGTCTTCCAAGTTGGCTGTAAATACACTGTGGTCCATCCAGTCCAGGGGACGGAAACAGGTTGCAGATCCAGGGAAGGGAGAGAGGAATAATGTTGTGCCGCTTCTTGCTTTTCCGTTTTCATGGCCAGCATTCCCTGTTGTCTGTGGGCTTCAGTCTCCATGTGGGCTGAGGGCCGGGTGTAACTTAGGCCCTTGAATCAAGATGGCTCCTGGATGGGCTCCTCTTGATTTCTGGGAACATTTCTGAGGCACTTTGGAGATGCCAGGGGGTAGGGTGGGTGTAGATGCTGCTGGTAGTTTCGAGAGAAAGAGCGAGATCCCTGGCCCCTTCCCTCCAGGTGGGCATGGGCCGCCTTCTCACGCCCCAACACTCTGCTCCGTCGCTCAGCCAGACCTGTGATCAGTGTGTCTCCTCCCCGGGGAGAAAGGTGGAGAAGAAAACAGAAAGCAACACAACTCACCCCCTCCAGGCTGGAGCTGTTAACAGAAGCTGCTTGAAGCTGACTCTCTCCTGAAATACTGTAGGGTCTAAATCATCCCACCTGATCATGAATTTTTTTTTAAAGAATTCATATTTCTGGTGATTCTCATTAGATTTCAGAAACCTTGTTTTCACTTGGATATGCTCAACCTACACAGTGTATTTATTTTAGAGTCTCACTGAAAGTTCATGAAGCTTTTTAATAAGACGATACCCTCCAAGGAGACTTTCACTCTCCGCAGTTTATTATTTTCTTCTTAAAGAATAAACTTTCCCACTGTTGCTGCTTTTCACTCTAAGGAGATTAAATAAAATGTTACAAATATACAATGAAAATTGTGCTCTAGCTATGACATACCCTGGAGTTGGGTATTCAATATACATTTAACGAATGCTCTTCCCCACCTTTCGCTGGCAGTCAGCATCATGTGCATACCTAGAGATGAAAGCCAGCGGTGGGGTGGGTAAGCGCCAGCTCCCTCAGCGAACTTAACTGAGTGCTTGAAGATGCTGGACATTGGGTTCTAGCACTGGATCGTTTGGTGCATGTTATTTTCATGATCACCAGGATAATGAGAGTTTGCTGAGGACAAAACAAAAACCTAAGAATACTCTCTTGTGGGTTTTGTATTGGTTATTCCAGCTTATACTTTGAGTATGATTGTGTCGGAACAAAACATCCCCCCAACTCATTCCCCCCCACCAAAAAAATTTAAACCCATAATGTAGCAGTAAATAAAAATATTCCATTGCTGATTCTTTTTTTAAATAGATCTTTATTGGAGTATAAGTGCTTCACAATGCTGTATTAGTTTCTGTTGCACAACAAAGCAAATCGGCCATATGCATACACATGTCCCCATATCCCTTCCCTCTTGAGCCTCCCTCACACCCTCCCTATCCCACCCCTCAAAGTCATCGCAAAGCACCGAGCTGATCTCCCTGTGCTACGTGGCTGCTTCCCACCAGCCAACTATTTTGCATTCGGTAGTGTATGTATGTCGATGCTGCTCTCACTTCGCCCTAGCTTCGCCCTCCCACCCCACGTCCTCAAGTCCATTCTCTGTGTCTACCTCTTTATTCCTGCCCTGCAACTAGGTTCATCCGTACCATTTCTTTTTTTTTTTTAGATTCCATATATATGTGTTAGCATACTGTATTTTTCTTCCTCTTTCTGACTTACTTCACTCTGTATGACAGACTCTAGGTCCATCCACCTCACTACAAATAACTCAAATTTCGTTTCTTTTTATGGCTGAGTAATATTCCATTGTATATATGTGCCACATCTTCTTTATCCATTCATCCGATGATGGACACTTAAGTTGTTCCATCTCCTGGCTATTGTAAATAGTTCTGCAATGAACATTGTGGTACATGTCTCTTTTTGAATTATGGTTTTCTCGGGGTATATGCCCAGTAGTGGGATTGCTGGGTCATATGGTAGTTCTATTTTTAGTTTTTTAAGGAATCTCCATACTGTTCTCCATAGTGGCTGTATCAATTTACATTCGCACCAACAGTGCAAGAGGATTCCCTTTTCAGCACACCCTTTCCAGCATTTATTGTTTCTAGATTTTTTGATAATGGCCATTCTGACTGGTGTGAGGTAATACCGCATTGTAGTTTTGATTTGCCTTTCTCTAATAATTAGTGATGTTAAGCATCTTTTCATGTGCCTCTTGACCATCTATATGTCTTCCTTGGTGAAAAGTCTATTTAGGTCTTCCACCCATCTTTTAACTGGATTGTTTGTTTTTTTGATATTGAGCTCCATGAGCTGTTTGTATATTCTGGAGATTAATCCTTTGTCTGTTGTTTCATTTGCAAATATTTTCTCCCATTCTGAGGGTTGTCTTTTTGTCTTATTTATGGTTTCCTTTGCTGTGCAAAAGCTTTTAAGTCCCATTTGTTTATTTTTGTTTTCATTTCCATTACTCTAGGAGGTGGGTCAAAAAAGATCTTGCTGTGGTTTATGTCAAAGGGTGTTTTTCCTGTGTTTTCCTCTAAGGGTTTGATAGTGTCTGGTCTTACATTTAAATCTTTAATTCATTTGGAGTTTATTTTTGTGTATGGTGTCAGGGAGTGTTCTAATTTCATTCTTTTACATGTAGCTGTCCAGTTTTCTCAGCACCACGTATTGAAGAGGCTGTCTTCTCTCCATTGTATTTTCTTGCCTCCTTTGTCGTAAATTAGGCGCCCATATATGCATGGGTTTATCTCTGGGCATTCTGTCCTGTACCATTGATCTATATTTCTGTTTTTGTGCCAGTACCATTACTGTCTTGATTACTGTGGCTTTGTGGCATAGTTTGAAGTCTGGGAGCCTGATTCCTCCAACTCCGTTTTTCTTTCTCAAGATTGCTTTGGCTATTCAGGGTCTTTTGTGTTTCCATATGAATTGTAAAATTATTTGTTCTAATTCTGTGAAGAATGCCACTGGTAGTTTGATAGGGATTGCATTGAATCTGTAGATTGCTTTGGGTAATATAGTTATTTTCACAGTATTGATTCTTCCCATCCAAGAACATGGTATATTTCTCCATCTGTTTATGTCATCTTTTATTTCTTTCATCAGTGTTTTTTAGTTTTCTGAGGACAAGTCTTTCACCTCCTTAGGCAGGTTTATTCCTAGGTATTTTATTCTTTTTGTTGCAATGGCAAATGGGATTGTTTCCTTAATTTCTCTTTCTGATTTTTCGTTGTTGGTGTATAGGAATGCCAGAGATTTCTGTGCATTAATTTTGTATCCTGCAGCCTTACCAAATTCATTGATTAGTTCTAGTAGTTTTCTGGTGGCATCTTTAGGATTTTCTATGTATAGTATCATGTCATCGGCAAACAGTGGCAGTTTTACTTCTTTCCCAATTTGTATTCCTTTTATTTCTTTTTCTTTTCTGATTGCTGTGGCTAGGACTTCCAAAACTATGTTGAATAAGAGTGGCGAGAGTGGACATCGTTGTCTTGTTCCTGATCTTAGTGGAAATGCTTTCAGTTTTTCATCATTGAGTATGATGCTTGCTGTGGGTTTGTCATATATGGCCTTTATTATGTTGAGATAGGCTCCCTCTGTGCCCATATTCTGGAGAGTTTTTATCATAAATGGATGTTGAATTTTGTAAAAAGCTTTTTCTGCATGTATTCAGATGATCATATGGTTTTTATTCCTTAATTTGTTAAAGTGGTGTATCACATTGATTGTTTTATGTATATTGAAGAATCCTTGCATCCCTGGGATAAATCCCACTTGATCATGGTGTATGATCCTTTTAATGTGCTGTTGGATTCTGTTTGCTAGCCTTTTGTTGCGGATTTTTGCATCTGTATTCATCAGTGATATTGGTCTATAATCTTTTTTTGTGATATCTTTTTCTGGCTTTGGTATCAGGGTGAAGGTGGCTTTGTAGAATGAATATGAGAGTGTTTCTCCCTCTGCAATTTTTTGGAAGAGTTTGAGAAGGATCGCTGTTAGCTCTTCTCTAAATGTTTGATAAATTCACCTGTGAAGCCATCTAGTCCTGGACTTTTGTCTGTTGGAAGATTTTTAGTTATGGTTTCAATTTCATTACTTGTGATAGGTCTGTCTGTATTTTCTAGTTCTTCCTGGTTCAGTCTGGGAAAATTGTATCCTTCCAAGAATTTGTCCATTTTTTCCAGGTTGTCCATTTTATTGGCATATAGTTGTTTGTAGTAGTCTCTTCTAATCCTTGGTATTTCTGCAGTGTCAGCTGTGATTTCTCCTTTTTCATTTCTAATTTTATTGATTTGTGTCCTCCTTTTTTTTCTTGATGAGTTTGGCTAAGGGTTTATCAATTTTGTTTATCTTCTCAAAGAACCAGCTTTTAGTTTTATTGATCTTTGCTATTGTTCTCTTCGTTTCTATTTCATTTATTTCTGCTATGATCTTATGATTTCTTTCCTTCTACTGACTTCGGGTTTTCTTTGTTCTTCTTTCTCTAGTTGTTTTAAGTATAGGGCTAGATTGTTTATTTGAGATTTTTCTTGTTTCTTGAGGTGAGATTGAATTGCTATAAACTTCCCTCTTAGAACTACTTCTGCTGCGCCCCATAGGTTTTGGGTTGTCATGTTTTTGCTGTCATTTGTTTCTATGTATTTTTAAATTTCTTCTTTGATTTCTTCAGTGATCTCTTGGTTATTTTGTAGTGCACTGTTTAGCCTCCATGTATTTGTGTTTTTTACATTTTTTTCCCCTGTAATTGATTTCCAATCTCATAGCATTGTGGTCAGAAAAGATGCTTGATATGATTTCAATTTTCTTAAATTTTCCGATGCTTGATTTGTGACCCAAGATGTGATCTGTCCTGGAGAATGTTCCATGTGCACTTGAGAAGAAAGTGTATTCTGCCACTTTTAGGTGGAATGTTCTATAAATATCAGTTAGATCTATCTGGTCTATTGTGTCATTTAAAGCTTGTATTTCCTTATTTATTTTCTGTTTGGATGATCTGTCCATGGTTGTAAGTGGGGTGTTCAAGTTCCCTACTATTACTGTGTTACTGTAGATTTCTCGTTTCATGGTTGTTAGCATTTGCCTTATGGATTGAGGTGCTCCTATGATGGGTGCATAAGCATTTATAATTGTTATATCTTCTTCTTGGATTGATCCTTTGATCATTAGGTAGTGTCTCTCCTTATCTCTTGTAACAGTCTTTATTTTAAAGTCTATTTCATCTGATATGAGTATTGCTACCCCAGCTCTCTTTTGATTTCCATTTGCATGGAATATCTTTTTCCATCCCTTCACTTTCAGTCTGTATGTGTCCCTAGGTCTGAAATGGGTCTCTTGTAGACAGCATATATATGGGTCTTATTTTTGTATCCATTCAACCAGTCTGTGTCTTTTGGTTGGGGCATTTAATCCATTTACTTTCAAGGTTATTATTGATATATATGTTCCTATTACCACTTTCTTAACTGTTTGGGATTTGTTTTTATGGGTCTTTTTCTTCTCTTGTGTTTCCCACTTAGAGAAGTTTCTTTAGCATTTTTTGTAAAGCTGGTTTGGTGGTGCTGAATTTGCTTAGCTTTTGCTTGTCTGAAAAGCTTTTGAATTCTCCGTCAAATCTGAATGAGATCCTTGCTGGGTAGAGTAATCTTGGTTGTAGGTTTTTCTCTTTCATCACTTTAAGTATATCCTGCTACTCCCTTCTGACCTGCAGAGTTTCCACTGAAAAATCAGTTGATAACCTTATGGGGATTCCTTTGTATGTTATTTTTTGTTTTTCCCTTGCTGCTTTTAATATTTTTTCTTTGAATTTAATTTTTGTTAGTTTGATTAATATGTGCCTTTGTGTGTTTTTCCTAGGGTTTATCCTGTATGGGACTCTCTGTGCTTCCTGGACTTGGGTGACTATTTCCTTTCCCATGTTAGGGAAGTTTTCCGCTATAATCTCTTCAAATATTTTCTCAGACCCTTTCTTTTGCTTTTCTTCTTCTGGGACCCCTCTAATTCGAATGCTGATGCATTTAGTGTTGTCCTAGAGGTCTCTGAGATTGTCTTCAATTCTTTTCATTCTTTTTTCTTTTTTTTTTTTTTTTTTTTGTGGTATGCGGGCCTCTCACTGTTGTGGCCTCCCCCGTTGCGGAGCACAGGCTCCGGATGCACAGGCTCCGGATGCGCAGGCCCAGCGGCCATGGCTCACGGGCCCAGCCGCTCCGCGGCATATGGGATCCTCCCAGACCGGGGCACGAACCCGTATCCCCTGCATCGGCAGGCGGACTCTCAACCACTGCGCCACCAGGGAGGCCCCATTCTTTTTTCTTTATTCTGCTCCTCGGCAGTTATTTCCACCATTCTGTCTCCCAGGTCACTTATCCGTTCTTCTGCCTCAGTTATTCTGTTATTGATTCCTTCCAGTGAATTTTTCATTTCAGTTATTGTATTGTTCATCTCTGTTTGTTCTTTAGTTCTTCTAGATCTTTGTTAAACATTTCTTGTATTTTCTTAATCCGTGCCTCCATTCTGTTTCCAAGATTCTGGATCAGCTTTACTATCATTACTCTGAATTCTTTTTCATGTAGATTGCCTATTTCCTCTTCATTTATTTGGTGTTGTAGGTTTTACCTTGCTCCTTCATCTGTGATATATTTTTTTGCCATCTCATTTTTTTTTTTTTTTATGAGTGGGACTATGTTCCTATCTTCCTGGTTGTTTTGCCTGAGGCTTCCAACACTGGAGTTTATAGGCTATTGGGTAGACCTGGGTCTTGGTGCTGAGATGAGGAACTCTGTGAGACCTCACTCCGACGAATACTCCCTGGCATGTGAGGTTCTCTGTTAGTCCAGTGGTTTGGACTTGGAGCTCCTACCACAGGAGCTTCAGCCCAACCCCCAGCTCATGAAACAAGATCCTGTAAGCCATGTGGGGCGGCCAAAAAAAAAACTAAACTAAAAGAACAATAACAAAGTAAAAAATAAAATTATACTAGGGAGCTAACAGATATGTTAGAATATAAAAATAAAAATATAGGTGAATCAACAACCGGAAGGTACATCAGTACTACAATAGTAAAAAAGAGGAGGAGGGAAAAGAAAAAAACAAAGGGTCAGGGCGGGGGAAGGCCTTGGCTGTGGAGGGCGGGGCCTAAGCAAGGGCGAGGTTTGGGCAGTGGGCGGGGCCACTGCTCAGGACCCACAGGGCTGGAAAAGGCCCTGGGGGCCATGGCAGGGTGGGGCTTAGGCTCAAGGAACAGAAGGGGCCCAGACGTGCCCCCCACCCTGGGGCTCAGAGGGCAGGGGACCTCACCTGGGAGCCCAGCAGGCTTCCTGGGCTAGAGTGGGCGGAGCAAACGCCCTCCTCTCCTCTCCTACACCTCTGCTCTGGGATGCCCCCTCCTGCTTGCCTCTCCTGATATCCACAGCCTCAGGGGTGCTGATCCTGTCTGGCCTCTGCTTCTCCTCCCCCCTCAGTCCCCCTGCGTCCTACAGGTTCACTCTGGGATTCCTCCCAATCCCCCTGCGTCCTACAGGTTCACTCTGGGATTCCTCCCATCTCCTTGGGCGTCTGAGTCTTCCACCAGCGGCTGGCAGTTGCCTTAGTTGTGGGGAGATGCTAATTCCGTGTCTTCCCATACCGCCATCTCGATCCCGCCTCTCTATGTTGCTGATTTTAGACAGTGAAAGTAGCATTTGTTATTTAAATATATTCAGTATCTGTACATACAGCTGTTTTATTCTTTTTTTTTTAAATTAATTAATTTATTTATTCTTGTCTGCGTTGAGTCTTCGTTGCTGCACACGGACTTTCTCTAGTTGCATAGAGCAGAGGCTACTGTTCGTTGTGGTGCATGGGCTTCTCATTGCAGTGGCTTCTCTTGTTGCCGAGCATAGGCTCTAGGCGTGTGGGCTTCAGTAGTTGTGGCACATGGGCTCAGTAGTTGTGGCTCACGAGCTTAGCTGCTCCGCGGCATGTGGGATCTTCCTGGACCAGGATCGAACCCATATCCCCTGCGTTGGCAGGCGGATTCTTAACCACTGTGCCACCAGGGAAGTCCTGTTTTATCCTTTCTAATGGCTACATTTTATTATGTAAAGAAATTATTGTAAATCTTTCACCCACTTACAGTAAAAGCATAGAAATTCCTGTTCAAAAGAAAAAAAGAAAAGAAAGTAACATTCGTCCCAAGTTTACAGCATGTATAGTTAGTTGTTCTGCTTATATGGTTGCTGTGATCTATTGATAAATTGAAATCTTCTGAAACTCCTCCCATTTCCATTGCAGCCCATAATGCTATTATTATCCTTCTCTGTCAGTTAGCATCCATGTGATTTTAGCCCTTCTCCTGCTTGGTCACTGTTGTATCCATTTCATTATTTCCCCACTATGTATGTTTCTCACCCTGTCATTTTTCTAGTGTATCAGGTTTAATTATGGGTTCAATAATAGTGAGAGGATCTAGCTTCCCTCGGGCAACTACTCACTTAGGTCTTTTGTCTTTGTTTCTTAAATACCAAATTATTTTGCCTCAAATGGAACATTTTTGCATTGAATCCAAACATAGTTGTATTGGTTTGGGAAAACATTTAAATATATTTACTAATATGAACATGCATGATTAAAGAAGCTATTATGCATATTTCTATAATTTTGAGAAACCGGGGGTAGGATGAAATGGCATTATTTAAAATTCAAGACTTTATCTGGAGAGAGGTGTATAAGTTTAGCACACGTGCTAAGGAAAGAGTTGTTCTAAAAAGATAAATCACTGAAAAGAATGAAATTGGCCTATTTTTATTAAAAGTAGTTAAGAAGCTTTTTTAAGAAGAAAAGTACCTTTAACAGGAGTGATAACCCAGAGGGTATAAAAGCAGATCTATAATTTTCTAAAGTCAATACAATTCTCTGTTTATAAGAAGCTGGAAAGTAAGTACCTTGATTGTTTTAGGAATGATTTATGTGTTGCAACTTTATTTAAAGCATGTCTGCTATATTTGTCCTTAGAGAAATGTTTCAACAAAACGTGCTTGCTGTTTAAGATGTGTTTAGGCAGTAGTTAGCGGCTCCGAGCGTAGAAGCTGGAAATGTTCATTTTGAGGTCTGTTGTAGAATTTCTGTTTTGTGGGATATCATACAGTTTCATGTCAGCCTAAAATTGTAAATTCCCTGTAGATCTTCACCACATTCAAAGCAGGTGCCATTATTTTTTTAAATAAACACTTGATGTTGGCTTTGATATTAAACCAAGAGCTAGAGGCTGCCCTGGTGGCGCAGTGGTTGGGAGTCCGCCTGCCAATGCAGGGGACGTGCGTTCAAGCCCTGGTCCAGGAAGATCTTCCATGCTGCGAAGCAGCTAAGCCCGTGCTCCACAACTACTGAGCCTACGCTCTGGAGCCTGTGAACCACAACTACTGAGCCTGCATGCCACAACTACTGAAGCCCATGCGCCTAGAGCCCGTGCTCCGCAACAAGAGAAGCCACCGCAGTGAGAAGCCCGTGCACCGTGACGAAGAGCAGCCCCCGCTCCCCACAACCAGAGAAAGGCCCACGTGCAGCAATGAAGACCCAACGCAGCCAAAAAATAAAAGTAAATAAACAGATAAATAAATTTATTAAAAAAAATAAAGAGCTCGATTTCTTAAATTCTCACATTTGTCAGAGCCCATCTCAGTAGCAGATCTGTTTGTGTGTCTGTATAATCATTTTTTTAAATAGACTATTTTAGGGCAGTTTTAGGCTCACAAAAAACTTCATTGGAAGGTACAGAGATTTCCATACACCCCCTGTCCCCACACATGCACAGCCTCCCCTGCTGTCAACATCCCCCAACAGGGGGTACAATGTAAGGGGAACCTACACGGATACGTCATCATCACCCAAAGTCCCTAGTTTACCTTAGGGTTCACTCTTGTATATTCTGTGGCTTTGGACAAGTGTGTAATGACATGTATCCACCATTAATTACAGTGTCATACAGGATAGTGCCCCTGCCCTAAAAATCCTCCGCCTATTCACCCTTCCCTCTCCCCACCCACCCCCAATCAACGTCTAAACTAATTTCAAGTCTACGCCGTGGAAAGTTGTCCATGTGCCCATTCCTTGAGCCTGGTGGGAGGGAGAAGGATGGTTTGTCACAGTACCTGGAATTCTAGGAGGTGTGCTCTGGTGTTGTGGGAAGAGGTGTGGTAGGATGCTGAGGGCAAGGCAGAGCCGTCCTGAGCTGGAGCGAGACAGACAAGAAGGAGGGCACCACCAGGACAGGTGTGGGCACAGGAGTGAGCAGACCCTCTGAAGAAGCAGCCTGTTTAGTGGCATCTCTCTTTTGTATGGTGGTTTGGTGCTGACGAAGCACTTTATTTTCCTAGTGCGGTAACTTATCTGAGCCAGTCCTATGCCATAGGCATCGTTATCCCTGGTATATGGGTGGAATTGAAGCTCAGACACTTTTCCCAAGGTCACAGCTAGTGAAGGAGGGAGCCGAGTTCTCTTTGCCTTTGCCTTCTCCTGTCTTTTTATCTACTTCCACTCAGCTCGATGTCCTGAGCAGTTTCTCCTCTGGTCATCCAGCACTCACGCCCCCTGTACTAACAAAATAACTAGAATGTTTAGGTGATGGAGACATTCGTAAATACGTCAGCTCATTCCCTGCCCTGGTTATTTGCATATTTGAATCTTTGGAAATCTTATGGGACCCTGTTGTGATTTTGCACACCCATTGTTATTTGATGTCTGAAGATGTACATACAGAAAATAGAACTGATTATATTAAATGTGTGACCAGTCCGGCATATTCCCAAGTGTCGCTTTAGGGAAAGCACCAAGTCTGTATTTCCTTAAAAAGAGAGATGGAAAAAAAGTTTGATGAGTTAGATTATAGCTAATAATGAAAGATACTGCCACACAATAAAGCAGTGCTTTCCAATTTTGAATCATACATGGACCCCTAATAGAAAAAAATTATCGTGGACACCTGAGAACATCCATAGTCACAATTTAACCAAGTAACTTCAAACCTTCATAGCAGTTCATAATGGTAGCTTTTGTTAATTTACAATCGTAAGATTGCAGATTATCTGCAGCCCTGCATACAGAGTTACTTTCTGATAGGTATGACCACGAGATGTAGGAATTTATAGGACACAGAAGGACCATGGCAATGCCAAACAGCACCTTCTGGGCTTTCATCACTGTGGAATGACAGCTAACATTTTTTGAGCATTTACTGTGTACTATGCTATGTGCCAAATGCTTTGCATTCACTATCAAACATAATTGTTCCAACACCCAGTAAGACAGACACTATTGTCCCTGCCTAACAGATGAGGAAACTGAGGTTCAGAGTGACTAAAAAACTAGCAGCATCATGAAGTGGGTAATTGTGTTTGTTCAGCCCCAAGCTTGTGTGACTCTGGAGCCTACACTGGTAGCCACTCCCCTGGGCTGTCGTGGAAGGACTGAGCGATTGCCTTCCTGTTACTCGGTAGCTCCCAGCTCCTGCAAGGCAGATGACTCTCCTGGAGCCCAAAAAGGCGTCACTTAGCCCCAGGACTGGAACAGTCAGTACCGCAGTTGCAGATTCCCACAGTTGCAAATTGTGTGTTTACACCTTGGCTCTTTGGACATAGTATGGTGAGGACGGTTACCTGAAGCCGATGTCCTAGATCTTTGAAAACACATGGGCTGACAGATTTGTGGTTGAACAGAATGGAAAGCTATTAACTAAAGAAACTTCTACACCCTCCCTGGCTTCCTGAGCTTCTTGGGCTGTATAACTGGCAATTGGTTTGGCTGGGTATTTATCCGTTTTTTTGCTTAGCTCTGAGACGGTGAGGTCCCTGGTGGCTTCTGCCCTGTGCTCCGTAGCATCTGCTACCAACCATCTGTGATGGCTACTTTCAAATTCCTCTCCTTGCTAAGCCAGCCAGAATTTCTCCCCTGCCAGGCCTTTAACTTGACTAAAGCAGTTAACAGGAGCGAGTATCAGCCATGTGTTGGTGGTGGTTACACTACTCTGGGCCAGGTATGGGAATTGGATTTTTTTTCTTCTGTTCTGCTTAAAAATAGCTACCAAGTAGTAGAAAAGAAGCAGAGTCATGCCTCGGTCTCTACTAATAGTAAAGGGACTTCATTTACCAAAGAAACTCTCAGAGGCCTGGATTTTCCTCTGATCTCAGACGGTCCACATTACAAGCAGTGGTGCTCTCCAAGCTGGGTGTTTCCTTCCCAGAGTGGTGTTTTTTTTGTTTTGTTTTGTCTTTTTGTGGTACGCGGGCCTCTCACTGTCGTGGCCTCTCCCGTTGCAGAGCACAGGCTCCGGACGCACAAGCTCAGCGACCATGGCTCACGGGCCCAGCCGCTCCGCGGCATGTGGGATCTTCCCGGACCGGGTCACAAACCCGTGTCCCCTTCATCGGCAGGCGGACTCTCAACCACTGCGCCACCAGGGAAGCCCCTCAAGAGTGGTTTTGATTGCTCTTCCATCATCACACTTCCCTGTGGTTTGAAGCCCAGGCCCTCTTAGCTGCAGGGAACAGAGAACTGTAAGACAGACCCCCAACATTCGGGCCATAGGCAGGACATAAACACCCGCAGTGGCTCAAGCCAGCAGGAACTCAAACAGAGGCCTGGATTCACAGAGAGATGGCCTTCCCCAGACACGGGAGTCAGAATTTTTCCCAGGTGATTTCCTGCTATGCATAGGGTTTCCAAGAAGCAGTCACCTAAGAGTCGATGAAAACCGTATATAGAGTCGGAAGGGAGGAGGCCCGTTCATCATTCAACAAGCACTTCTCCTCAAAGGAGAAGCTGGGAAGGACCCAAGGAGGCTGAAGGCTGGCGGCTGGCTCTCCTGGCTAGTGGAGAGCGGGCAGCAGCGTGTCGCTGCTCCTTGAGAAGGAAGGATCCTGACCGGTCAGCCCAGTGGGTCTCCTGGTGTCCAGTTCCCAGAGTGGGCTCACGGTCTCCCTGAGAGCACTGGACTCCGCCCAGGCTCCTGGCCAAGCTGGGGGATGTTCCTCTGGCTCCCTCAGTCACAGACCTGTCCTACTGGGGATGGACTGAGCCATGCAGCTGGTCACAGCATTTCAGCTCCTTGTCAGCTCTTTATATTTGAATGTAAATCAGCACATTTGCTTCTTCTTGTCAGCATGTCTTGTCCGAGTTGGGTTAGCATGAATCATGTTCACAGGAGCGGTCACCTAATAAACTAATCAAGCAGATTCTGAATGACTGCGTGATGTGTGGGCAGGCCAGCCGGAAACTCGGGGGGCTTTCTTCTTACCCGCAATCTGATGAACCCGGGGAAAATGTTTAACCTCTCTGAACTTCCCTGTCCTAACCTGGAACATGCCTATGGTGGTAAGGTTTAGATAAAGTGCTTGGAACAGGGTCTTCAGTCATTTAATGTATTTATTGAGCACTTACCATGTGTCAGGCAGTGTTCTAGGCACAGGGATATGAAACAATGCCCCTCTCCTCGCGGGGGTTACATTCTAGTGGGAGGAGATGATGACAAACAAAAATAGAATATTTGGCAACAATAAGGGCCGTGCTCTGAGCATTTAACCTAAAATTAAAACTTACCTTGATACTCTTAGAGAGGAAATGAACTTTTTAAAAAAAAAAAACTTTATTTATTTATTTATTTATTTATGGCTGTGTTGGGTCTTCGTTGCTCCTGCGGGCTTTCTCTAGTTGCGCGGAGTGGGGGCTACTCTTTGTTGGGGTGTGTGGGCTTCTCATTGCGGTGGCTTCTCTTGTTGCAGAGCACAGGCTCTAGGCGCGCGGGCTTAAGTAGTTGCGGCACTTGGGCTCAGTAGTTGTGGCTCACGGGCTCTAGAGCGCAGGCTCAGTAGTTGTGGCGCATGGGCTTAGTTGCTCCGCAGCATGTGGGATCTTCCTGGACCAGGGCTCGAACCCGTGTCCCCTGAACTGGCAGGCGGATTCTTAACCACTGCGCCACCAGGGAAGCCCGGAAATGAACTTTTGAGTGCTTTTTTCCCAGCTCAGTTTCGCAGACAGCCATGTGGACTTGACTGAGGAGAGCCCTCCAAAGTGGAAAGATTTCTAGGTCAGTGAAACTCAGCACAACAGCAGGAGTGCTGGGAATATCTGGGGTGGTTCCATTTGGAAGGAGGATGAGATACTCTTAGTATTCCTGCTCTTTTTTTTTTTTTTTTTTTTTCTTTTTGGCTTGAAATGAATAACATGCAAATGAGCACCTGGACGTGAGTCAGCGGTGAGTAACCCCTCTGCGGGATGCTGAGCCCTGAGCAGACACACAGCTCCCCGCTTCCTCCTCCGGACCCCTAGGAGCTCCTCACTGGCAGCCTCTGTGCCCTGACCCCAGGCCCTTGCCCATGCCACCCTTCCCCGGGCACAAGCCTGGGACGGGCCAGCTGCTCCCTGCACCTGCGCCCAGGGGTTCAGCTGATGAACCCGCATCCCCGGAAGCCTGGGGCGTCCTCACCACCTGGGGCCTCAGTGTGCCTACCTGCAGCCGGTGCCAAGTAGCACTGGCTACTCCCTTCCCTGGTAGCTCTCCCTGCACAGAGCACTGGGACCCCTACTCATTGCGCCTAAACTCGCTCAGAGGTTCCCTCCTCTTCCCGTTCTTTGCTCTCCTCTGTCCCCATGCCCCTGCATTGGTCCAAGATGACCCTTCTACCTGTGCCCACTTTCTCCCCGCCCCTCCTGAGAGCTTGCTCCTCGGTCATCAAGTCTGGTGCCATCCATGCCTGTTTTTCCATGGATTCATTTCAGCCTACACAACTGTCCACACTGCTGCTATCCTGAACCCACTTTTTTGGATCCTGCCTTTCCTCAGCTCACCACTCCTTCTTTTCCCCTCACCATGTTTCTTTCTTTTTTTCTTTTTAAATTAATTAATTTATTTATTTTTGGCTGCGTTGGGCCTTCGTTGCTGCATGTGGGCTTTTCTCTAGTTGCGGTGAGCGGGGGCTACACTTTGTTGCGGTGCGCGGGCTTCTTATTGCGGTGGCTTGTTGCGGAGTGAGCACGGGCTCTAGACGCGTGGGCTTCAGTAGTTGCAGCACTTGGGCTCAGTAGTTGTGGCTCGTGGGCTCTAGAGCACAGGCTCAGTTGTTGTGGCACACGGGCTTAGTTGCTCTGTGGCATGTGGGATCTTCCCGGACCAGGGCTCGAACGCGTGTCCCCTGCATTGGCAGGTGGATTCTTAACCACTGTGCCAACAGGGAAGTCCCCTCACCATGTTTCTTACAGTGTCCACTCCGCTCTCCTCGGACTCCTTAATCCACTAAAAACTAGTACCAGCCCCCAAACTTACAGAACACTTCTCTCCAATGACCAGTTTGCTTATCTGGTGCATCCTTTGCAGCCTGTATCTTTACTTAATTCCTACATCGTTTGCCACAGTGATGCTCACACTGGGCCGAAACGTTCTGCTCTCATGGGTGTTTCTTTGCTGCCACTCTTCTGCTTCTCCGACCGCATCCTGACCATTCGCTAGACTTCTTTGGCTGCATTATCTACATTTCACCTGCTTTGTTCAGACTCCCCGTGACTCAGCCATCATCTCTATGACTAATAACTGCCAGCTCCATGTAGTGAGTACCTGCCTGTTTTTTTTAGCCACAGACCCCTATTTCCAATGACTCACCCTTCATCTCTACAGAGATATCCTTAGCGCACCTCAGATTACAAAACCAAGCTTGGTGTTTTGCCCTTGCATCACACCTGCTCTTTCTGTACTTCCCAATTTCATAAAGATACCACTACCATCCACTCACCCACCCAAAGCAGAAACCTCAGAGCCCTCCTCCTCTTCCTCACCAGGACCACCAAGTCGTATCAATTCCACCTTCTCAATAAACCTGCACATTATTCACCTCACTCTATCCCACTTGCTACTACCGTGGTTCAGGGCACCATTATTTCTCCCAGGACAGTTGTAACAGGCTCCTCAGTGGTTCCCCTGGTTTGGTTTTGACACCCCCCCCAACCCATGTGACTGCCAGTGTGATCTTTCTAAAATGCAAATCAGATCACCCTGTTCCACTGTTTAAACCCTTCAGGGGTTCCCACTGCCCACAGGATCAAGGCTGAATTTCTGAGCAAAGCGCATGAGGTCCTTGATGTACTGGAGCCAACCCAACTTCCCAGCCTCCTGCCCCAGCTCCACACATCCGGCCCTGAACCCACTTTGCTATTTCATACCCTCAAGGCAATGCCCGAGTGCTTTCTTCTGCCTGCGATCACATTTCTTCTCCTTCCTTTCCTCGTGACCCTCTCACATATCTGCTTTGTGAAGACCTCCTGTGCTTCCGTTTCCCACTCTGTATTCTGTAAAGGAATGCCCTGTTATAATCCCTTTATCCTAGTGATCAGGGAGGGTTTGGTTTATGTCTGTCCCAGTAGTAGACAGTGAGTTCCTTATAGCCCGAGCCATTTCTCCTCATCTGGTTCTTCCACTGGACCTCACTGAGTGCCACGCACGTGGGTGGTAATCAATAGATTCAATGAACAAAGAGGCCAAATAATGTAACAATGGAGCTGCCTTCCTTCCCCACTAGATTGTGAGCACTTGGTGGGCTGCACCTCTTTCTTCTGTATCTGCGGTTCCTGGACAATTGGTGTTTAATACATATTACTGAGTATGGAATCAGGGTTACTCACACTTTCTACCAGAAACCCCTCCCAATGCAAAAGGATGAGGATATCTTACGGGAACAATGCCGCTTTTGGAAGGCTTCCCTTCAGCGTGACTTTCCCTGGTCCGACCGTCACCTCACCCTGCCATTCTCCCAGTATCAGAAGGAAGTCTGGGGCCATAAAGCGGGTCTCATAAAACTTCACTGGGGTCTGAAGTCCACATGGCTGAAAATAGAGCACACCTCTGAGCCCAGCCCTACTGGCGTTTGGTACTGGTGACTTTTATCAAAATGGTGACCACATTTCTGGAATCTAAACAAGGAAACATGAACTTTTAACTGATAAAGAAAAACAGTTCCTGTTCACCAAGCATGTCATTTACCCGGCACAGGGCCTGGAGGTTTTATGGATTATGTCACCTCTTCCCCACCACAGCCCTCTTCTCATCTTACACGTGGAGGAACTGAGGCACAGACTTGGCGGGCCTGGAATGCAGAGCCTCCTCTGTCTGACTCCAAATCATCAGGCCATGATGGGTGCCACCATCAGGGGCATGAGACTGTCTGGGATATGCCCTGGGGATCCTGAAATAGAAGAATATCTGGGATTTCAATGATTTCTCAGGCCAGGAATTATGAATTTCTGATTTCTGAATTTTCTAGGACGTTTGGAAGCTATTATCTCAGAATAGGGGGGCTAGATGTTCTAGGGAGGGCCCCAGCTTCCAGCTGTAGTCAGGCGGCCCCCAGAGGCTGGCCCATCTCTCCAGAACCTCTTTGGATCTCCAGGGGCTGCAGCACCCGCTTCGGCACGAGGAGGTCTAGGTCTGCTTGTAGGTCCCAATGCTCTGTATTTGTATATGTATATGCTCTATTAGTACACAAATAAAATAAATATGTAGTATATAACCACACCTATTCTATACTTAGGGATATTTAATTCATATATGTAAATAGAATTTATTGGGTTTTTAAAATTTTTTTAATGATCACAAACTTAGAGAAAAGTTGGATGTTTAGTACAAAGAATTTTATTTTTCCTGAACCACTTGGGAGTAAATTTCCAACCTGAAGTCCCATCACCTACAAACACTTTATTGTGTGATTCCTAAAAATAAGGACATTCTCCTACATAACCACAATACAACCATCCAAATCAGGAAATTAAATAGATGTGTTACTGACATCCCATCCTCAGACCCCATTCAGGTTTCACCAGTTGTCCCAATAATGTCTTTTGCAGCCAGAGGATCTGGTTCAGAAGTATGAACTGCATTTAGTTATCTTTTTTGTCTCCTTCTATCTGAAACAGTTCCTCCATCTTTCCCTGACTTTCATGATCTTGGAGCATTTGAAGTTTACAGTTATTTGTATAATGTCCCCCAAGCTGGTGTTTCCTTATGATTAGATTCAGCTTATCCATCTCTAGCAGGAGTATCACAGAAGTGACGCCGTGTTCTCACTGCATCCTGTCAGATGGGCTGCAGTTTTGCTGTGTCTCATTACCGATGCTTTTGCTTTGAACAGTTGAGTAAGGTGATGTCACCGTAAAGACATCTTTTCCCCTTGGTAATTAATAAGTATCTTGTGGGAAGGTACTTCATACCTCCTGTTCCTCAGCAAACTTGCAATTTATTCATTAATTTACTTCTATCAGTATGGGATCATGGCTTTCTGTTTTATCCAAAGGGTTATAATCCATGATGATGATTATTCATTTTAATGACATGTTGTCCCCTGAGTGACCAGTGGGAAGTCATTCAAGCTGTCTTTTGTGTCCTTTTGGCATGTCCTCATCATTCTTCGAGCACCCTTTGTTTTTCGGCACAAGATGTTCCAGGTTCATCTTGTCCTTTCCCCACCCTAGACCTGGAACTGGCAGTTTTTTCAAGGAATCCGGATTCCTTCTAGTGGAAAACAGTATTTAAAAGCCAAGCTCTGGGCGCTAGCTCTGCTCTTTGCCATTGGAGTGTCACCACTCGCAGGCCCTCTCAGTGGCCAGCAGTAGGGAATACACGCAGCGTTTGTGCATGGATGTGTGCACATAATATGGAATGAGATAGATGTACCTGCGTATATACCTGCCATGGACGGAATGTGTGTGTCCCCCAAATTCATGTGTCACAGCCCTAACCTGAGGTGATGGTATTTGGAGATGGGGCCTTTGGAAGGTGATTAGGGTTGGATGAAGTCATTAGAGTGGTTTCCTCGTGATGAGATCAGAGGCTTTGTAAGCAGAAGAGGAGCATGCACCGAGGAAAGGCCAGGTGAGCACACAGTGAGGAGGTGGCCACCTACAAGCCAGGAAGAGGGCCCTCACCAGGCATCAAATCTGTACCCTTGATCTTGGATTTCCTAGTTTCCAAGAACTGTGAAAAAAACCCCTATTGTTTAAGCCACTCAGTTTATGGTATTTTATTACGGCAGGCTGAGCTGACCAAGACACCATCTATATTTGCTTCTATATGTATATTCACATAGATATACATTTAGATCTCTGCTTATTTCTGTATCTACCTGTATGTTGAAGACCATGAGTTTACACCAACACTTCTGACCCCAGTCCAACCCCGTGACCGCATTCAAATTGTCTTCCTTTCTGTATTTGCACACCCTTCTCCAACAGTGAAACACTGCCTTCCATTGTCTCTAATATACCTACTCACTTGCCCAACCCCCATGGGTAGCTGACTCCCCATCTCTGCTGCCCACCCCTCCCAGACGTGGGTGGGTTTGGGGTGCTGGCACTCAATGCCAGGCTGCCTCTCCACTGGGTCTCTCTCCTCACCCTGCTGCAGTCTTAGGCACACTGACTACAGGTCACCCCAGTGCATGGATGCCCTCCCCACGCTGCTCTGGCTGTGACGCACGAGGAAGCCCTCCTCACCCTCCGGGGCTCTGATTGCCTCCGCCAGGCTACCCGCCCACCAGGTCCTGTGCCCCTGCTTGAGCTGCGCCACCGTGCTCTAGCCATCCCCTCCCCGCCATGGAGCCCGGCCTTCTGTGCCCACTCATCACTCAGGGCTTTGGGACCAAACTGTTCAGGGAGGGAAAGGCAGGAAACAGGGAGAGGGAGGGCATTTTACTGTGTGCGTGTGTGTTTTCCTGGTTATTTTAGTAATACATGGTGATTTGGAAATACAGAATAAACAAAGAAAAAGATGTTTTAAATCTCCATTAAATCTTCCATCCAGAGAAAACTATTATTATCCTTTTTCCTCTAAAAGTGTCAAACAAACAAACAAAAAATAACAACAACACTATTTAGTTTCTTTAGTTGAAAAAAGAACACCTGCATATGGCTGGAAACTTCAGGAATCACACCCCCTGCCTCCTCCTCCATGCCCAGGGCCCCTCCCCAGAGGCAGCTGCTGATACCTACGTCTTGTGTATCCACCCAGCTATTTTCTATGCATACATAACATGTGTGTGTGTTATTTTTTTCCAACCATATTGGACTTTGACCTTTCTGACATATTTCCTGTTAGTCTTTTTCCTCTGCATATATATATAATTTAACAAAATATGAACATTTTCCTATGTTCGTATATTTGTATTCTTCCAAAGTATCATTTTTAAAAAATATTTATTTATTTGTTTGTCTATTTATTTCTTTTTGGCTGCGTCGGGTCTTAGTTGCGGCACGCAGGATCTTTCGTTGCAGCGTGTGGGCTTCTCTCTAGTTGTGGAGAGCAGGCTACAGAGCGCACGGGCTCAGTAGTTGCGGCACGCAGAATTAGTTGCCCCGCGACATGTGGGATCTTTTTTCCCCAACCAGGGGTTGAACCTGCATCCCCTGCATTGGAAGGCGGATTCTTAACCACTGGGCCACCAGGGAAGTCCCTCAAAGTATCACTTTAAAAGACTGTATAATTTTCCATCGTATGCATGTTTCACATGTTGGATCTCCTGTGGTTGGACATTTCTAATTTTTTACTGTTATAAATTACCAGCTTTGACTTTATCATGTCAGGAGAGTCATGAAGCCAGCTGAAGCGGTTCAGCTGCTTTCCATGCCTGGTGATAGACTGCTGAGCTGAAACAATAGAGGTTTATTTTTCTCACTAAGAAGCATTTCAGAGGTGGGCAGCTAAACCAAAGTTTTGAGCAAGACATCAGAATACAAAAGATGAAATTCCAAAGCCAGGTCACTCTATGTAGAAACTCCAAAGGGATTGATTGGGAACCTCTCCTTGTGCTCCTGAGCCCCTCACCAATTCCAGAACAAAAAAAAAGATTGAGAGAGGGGCAAGAGAGTGTTCTTGAGTTCTTTCTTTCCTCAGATTTCTTCTGAGGTGTCTGTGGTGGGTGTTCTACTGCCCTCACCTGAAAGCAGGTCCCCAAGAGAACTTTGACTGACAAGTAAGATGGCTGAAGGAGCCTGTGGCTGCCCGGGAGAGGAGGGCTGTGTCGGGGTCAGCTACAGAGACGCCCAGTGTTTCCCATGGGCCTGACGTGGGCCACGCCGCAGACAAATCTGCATGGTATGAGTCGGATTGAGCCAGTGGGTGGGGCTGGGGGGCAGCACAGCAGAAGGAAGCTAGAGGTGGGCACAGCCTTCCTGTGGCTGAGGAAGGAGCCCTCAGGTCAAGGGAACTGCAAGCATCCCCAGGGGTGGGAAGCTTCTAAGAGCCCACAGAAAGCACCCACAAGAAGGTCAGCTTTGGGCCTCCCTGGTGGCGCAAATGGTTAAGAGTCCGCCTGCAGATGCAGGGGATACAGGTTCGTGCCCCGGTCTGGGAGAATCCCATATGCCGCGGAGCGGCTGGGCCCGTGAGCCATGGCCGCTGGGCCTGCGCATCCGGAGCCTGTGCTCCGCAACGGGAGAGGCCACAACAGTGAGAGGCCCACATACCGCAAAAAGAAAAAAAAAAAAAAAGAAGGTCAGCTTTCACCTCTGCCAAGACCAGAGAGCCACAGCCGGCTGATAGCAGGACCTGTTCAGTGGCCTTAGCATTCATCACCCCACACCCTGACCCTAGGCAGGTAGAGGTAAGCGTTGGGTGAAGGAGGAAGAGCATGAGGTGGAGAAAGAGAGAAGCCAGCCTTGTGGCCCCTCCACCTCGGGCTTTGGGCCTGACACAGGCCTGGTGATGGAGGGGAGATTTGATGCAAAATCAGGTTCAGATTTAGTCTTGGGCCATTTTAATTCCAAAATTGCAACCGTGTTTACTCTAGGAGGAGACTTTAGACCGTTACCTAAGGGTGAGGACAAAAGGCATGGGTCTGCCAGAGTTTTCATCTAGGAATAGGGAGATATTATCCCCACTGACTAGTTTCCAGGGATGGTGGGAAACAATAGTAGAGTTCATTTTTATCACATCTCATGAGCAGTGTGCTCAACATGCCAGTTAGAAGCAGAGTAAACGTGGCTTAAGCAACAAGGATTTATTTTCCTCACCTAAAACGAAGTTGGGAGGTAGGTGGCTGCAGGGGTAGTTCATCAGCTCAGTGAAGGCCAAGGGCCAAGCTCATCCCATCCTGCTCTGCTGAGCCTCAGTAGATCAATGATGTCTGCCCTCCTGGCCATAAGATGGCTGCCCCAGACCCAGCCATCACATCCTCACACAGAAGAACACCACAGGAGTTGCAGGCTCTCCTCACTCCTTGCCTTGTACAGAGAGGAAAATCTCATCTCTAGGCCCCCAACAAGACCAACCTTATAACTCCTGGGCCAGAGTCAGGCATATGGCCACACCTCACAGCATGTTTCCTGAGGGAATAGTCTCCACTTCCTTGTTTCCTAAACCTCCTCAAACCACGATAAAGTACAATCATTGCCTCCCTCCCATAAGCTGCTTTCAGTGAGGTCATCAATTACCTCATTGCCAAAACCAGTACATGTATTTCACAGCCCTGGTCTTACTTGATGTCTCGTTCGTTCGACAGTGCAGATCTCTCCCTGCTCTTCGATGCAGTCTCCTCCCTTAGGGGGTCTCCTCAACACCATGCTCCTGGTTGTCCTTTTACTTCTCCACCACTCTTCAGAGTTCTGGGGCTCCATTATCTCCACTTTACCTGCTTTCGACACACGGTCTACGATTTCGGCATCACCTGTTTGACAGGTACTACCCCAATTACATAGTTAGTGCTTACCTCTTTTCTGAGCCATGGATCCAGGTTTAGGTTTCCTATAAAATATCTGTATGTATATAGATGTCCCTAGAGCACCTCACACTAAAAAAACGAAGGTCATTGTTGTTCCCTTATACCAGATCTATTCTTTCTGTACTCCTTGCTTCCACTGAAGTCACCACCACCACCACCACTACCTACCTAGTCACCCAAGCTACAAACCTCTGATCCGTCTTCCTCATCATTGCTACCCTAGAGTCATGTCAATTCTACCTTCTAAATATGTCTCAGATTTGTCATGTTTCCATCTCAGCTGCCACTAGGTTGGTTATGGTTCAGTTCGTCCCAGGACAGTTGTAATAGCCTCTTTAGCTTCTGTCCCTTTCGCTTTATTCCTGCCTTGTATGAGGATATGATGCCTGGAACTGTGGCAGCCATCTTGTGACCATGAGGTGATGAGAGTGAGAACTGATAGCCAGCGTAAGGATGGCAGGAGAAATATGGAAAGAGGTTGTGTCCCTGTCAGCTCTGTTGAGCATCTGAGTCAATGCCAGGAATCATCTACCTGCAGACTTCTTGTGGTGTGAGGTCATAAATGTCTTTCCTGCTTAAGTGGCTGCTAATTACATCATAAGGCATTCCTAACTGACACAGACAGTGGGAAGATGGAGGAAGCAGTATGAGCAAACTTGTGCCATGTTGTCATAGTGATACTGAAGCGGCTATTTTAGTGTGAAGTGTATTTTTAGGTAGCTGGGGGAAAAAACAAATGATTGAATATTTAGTTTTTTATTGTTATTGTCACTGAGTAATGTCTTTAACAGATATCATATGCTTCTATCTATATGAACCCACACCCTGTCCTTTGTTGGTTTCCTTTCACTTAGGACTGCAATTTTTAAGATAAAGTAGTGTTTTGAGTACCTTTGTGGAGGGTATTTTAATCTGGTCACATCAAACATCTTCTGGGTCAAAATGGTCACATGAAATAGGCCTCCATTAAATGTGCATTTTGGGTAAAGACGTGTAGAGGCAGGAATATGTGGAGGAGGGTAAGGCTGCAGCAAGTAGTCCAGTTTGGCTGAGTGTGTGGGGAGTGCCTGGAGCCTGGAGAACGGGTTGGGCTAATGTGGGAGCCGACTGAACGCAGAGAACGGGTGATGTGCGAGTAAGATGGGAGCAAGATATGTCAAATGCCTGGCTTAGGAAAGATGGGAACACCTTTTTCCCAGATTGAGGGGGGGAGCGCCATTTAGCTGGCGCATTCTTGGCCTCCTTCTCAACTAGCCTCTTTGCTCCCAGCGCACCTCTGAGACCTGTCTTAGGTCACCTATAACATGAAGCCCATAATATGACTGCCTCCACATCATACAGGGATCATAGCCATCTCCTGCGCTGAGCTCCAAAGACCATCTTGGGGTGTAGGAGTGGTACTCTGGTTGGAGGCCGGGGCTGGGGTACTGGTCTTGGAACTGTAGGTGCTTCTAGTGGCTGCTCTTGGTTGCTTAGGGGAAGCACCAAGCAGAATCCCTACTGTGCCAGTGGCAGAGGCAACCAAGAGGAGATCCAGCACGAGGAGAGAGTAGGAGAGGCCCAGAGGCTAATGGGGGCTACGCAGAAGTCTAGCCCCTTTGGAAGCATCCCTGTTCATATTCAGAAGTGCACATTGATTTGAGGATGTGTTGATGACAATCAGTTGAGCAATCGTGGGCATCCTGGCATCTTTACCACTGGTCAAGGTTGGGAATGAAGAATGACGCCTCCGTTACTACGTGCAAAGTCCCTGGGGCCAGCAGTCCAGACGTCACCCAGTTCTTAGTAACTACACCTCTGGAGACAGTGGTCCCCTCCCTGTGCCTCCAGCTTCCCCAGACTGCCTCTTCAGTGCGGCTCTTCTGACCACCGTGTTTTCCAGGCTTTATGAGGCACCGCTAATTGTGGCTGGTTAATTATTTCTGAAGAAATTGTTTCAAGTCCCAGTGGTGAAGAGGTGCCCTTGAGCAAACAGAGAGAGATACACTTAATAAACATTCAGTCACCGTTGGCCGCCAGAGAACCACCCGAGAAGTATCCTCTTTTGTTTCTATCATTTCTTCTAAGATTCTTCTTTCCCTCAGAGAAGGGTGTTAGGGGACTGGGCCTTTGCCCCTTCAGACCTCGCCAGCATGAGAGTTCCGCGCACGTTTAGACTGCTGGTGGTCACCAGGGCTCAGCCATTTCTGCGTCTGGGGAACCGGCAGGTTCCCTGCGTACGGTCCTCCTCATTGCTGGGGTTGTAGCAGCCTCTAGGGGTTGCCACGGGTTACTGAGTGCGTGGGACGGCGTCTGGGATCCGTTTAAAGTGAGAGCGCTGAGTCTTTCCTCTGTCCCCAGGGGGCAAAGATGCGCTGATGGCTGGACCTCAGGACCACCATCCCTTGCTGATCAGGGCCTGGAGCTGGCTAGCAAGCATGGAAAGGAAGTGGAGGGGAGCGAGATTTGTCCCCCCAGAGTGTCTCTTTCCTTTGCGGATTATCTCGAGCTGAAAACAATCATGACCCAAAAGGCTCGGGAAGAAACGTTGACCTTCCCCCTAACTGGGGCCTGTCCCAGGAAGGGAGCCGTCACCATAGATAACTGCAGTGTGAACCAGGGGTGGAGAAGGGAGGAACCTAGCAACGTCTGTTAAAATCCCTCTCTTGGCCCACCGTCTCTGCCTACCCAGCAAATGTTTGTTTACCAAACATCTGCTTTCCATCTCCATGTCAATTGTCTGCCTCCCCTTTGAGGTCCCAAACCACTACCCCCAACATCCTCTTATGTCTTTAGCTGAAGATGGCATTTAAGGTGAGGGTTTTAGCCATTTTGGTGAGTTACGCAGTTTTCCTGGCTCTCTCCCATGTATACATTTTTTTTTTTTTTTTTTTTTTTTTTTTTTTTTTTTTGCGGTACGCGGGCCTCTCACTGTTGTGGCCTCTCCGGTTGCGGAGCACAGGCTCCGGACGCGCAGGCTCAGCGGCCATGGCTCACGGGCCCAGCTGCTCCACGGCATGTGGGATCTTCCCGGACCGGGGCACGAACCTGTGTCCCCTGCATCGGCAGGCGGACTCTTAACCACTGCGCCACCAGGGAAGCCCAAGAAAAAATTTTTAATTGGTTGCCAATGCTTAAAAATCAGCTTTCTTATTTTGTTTTTAATCTAAATTTCCAGTTTCTTTTGAAAATTTGGAAAGTTCTAGCAGCCCTGGGGCCTGGACTTGGCCGTGGTGACAACTGGCTGGAGCTAGGCTGCAGCTGCCCCTTTACACAGGGCAGGGCTGCACCCAGCTCCCTTGGCCCCTGCCCTCGTGGGCTCCTGGACGTGTAGAATGAGGGCCGAGGGCCAGCACCTCTCTCCCCGTGTACCGCCACCTCAACCCATAGCACCGCCCCGGAGAGAGGAGAATGCTTCCCGTCCTCTATTAAAGGTGGGAAAGCGAAAGGCAGACGGAAGACTGGGAGTGGGCCTATTTTTGTGATGGTGTGTATCACTTACGTGTAATTTACAGGCACTGTGTTCCTTACACTTAACCAGTTCCCTCATGTCAGTTCTCTTCCTGGCCTGGTAGGGATTTGGTTTGTGACCCTTGCATTAAACTGAGGTGACAGACACTTGGTTGTTTCCTTTTTAAATTTGGTACACATTGATATAGTGTAATGTGATTGCCATTGTAGCGATAATTAGCACCTCGATCACATTACATAATTTTCCTTTCTTTTTAGTGGTTGGAATAATTAAGTTCTAGTCTCTTAGCAAGTTTGATGACTATAATACAGTATTGTTGTCTATATTCACCATACTGTACATGAGATTTCTAGGGTTTATTTACTACTGGTTGTAAGTTTGTACCCTTAAACATCATCCCTCCTTTCTCCAACTCCTCATTCCCGGGTAACCACCATTTTACTCTCTGTTTTTATGAGTTTGACTCTTTTAGATTCTACATATAAGTGAAATCTTACAGGCCTTGTCTTTCTCTGACTTATCTCGCTTAGCATAATGTGCTCAAGGTCCATCTGTGTTGTCGCAAATGGCAGGCTGTCCTTCTTTCTCAGACACTAGGTTTCCCAAGACCATGGTTACACTGTTGCTAGTCTAATCAAGACAATTTGAGAAAGGAGGTAGAATTTCACTGCTGCCTTTAAGGATGGTGTATTCATGCTGCCATAAAAAAAAAATCACAGAATGGGTGACTTAAACAACAGAAATTTAGTTTCTCACAATTCTGGAGGCTGGAAGTCAGAGATCAAGGTGTCTGCAAGGTTTGTTTCTTTTGAAGCCTCTCTCCTTGGCTGGTATTCTCCTTGGTGGTATTCTTCTCCCCGTGTCTTTACATCATCTTCCTTTTGTGTGTGTCCGTGCCCCTAATCGCCTTTTCTCATAAGTCATATTGTATTAGGGCCCACTCATAGCACCTCATTTTACCTTAATTACCTCTTTAAAGACCCTATCTCCAAATATTCTGAGGCATGGGGGGTTAGGACCTCAACATTTGAATTTGGAGAGGGCACAGTTCGGCCTATAACAGATGGGTAGGCCTAGGAAGGAAGAGAGAAAGGGTACAGTGGGCTTATATTTTGTTATCTTCTCAGCACGTGTATTAGTTTGCTGTTGCTACTGTAATAAATTGCCATAAATTTATTAGCTTAAACAACACACATTCATTTTCTTATGGTTCTGTAAGTCCTAAAACCAAACCTTGGCAAAGCTACAATCCTTCCACAGGCAATATGGGAGAATCTGTTCCCTGGCTTTTTCCAGTATATGGAGGCTGCCAGCATTCCTTGGCTCATGGCCCCCATTACTCTGTTTCTCTCATCACATCAACTTCTCTGTCTCTGAGTTTCCTGCCTCCTTCTTATAAGGACCTTGTGTTTACATTGGGCCCATCAAGATAATCCAGGATAATCTCCCCATTTCAAGATCCTTAACCTAATCACATTTGCAAGGTCCTTTTGCCACGTAAGGTAACACAGTCACTGTTCCAAGGATTAGGACATGGACATCTTTGGGGGGCGCCCCACTAGAGTGGTCACGTGACCCCAGCTGGCCCAATCTGAGTTTTTTGAGGGTTTCCCTTAAGTGGCAAAGCAATGCAATGTGAGTGTGGAGTTGGTGGAGAGGAAACCTCCTGTGAGGTCGAAGTTTTAGTCTGCACTTGTAGAGCTAGAAGCCGAGGTGTGGAGAGGAGGACACATAGAGAGTCCTGGAAGTGTTTCCAGCACTGGTCCCACTTGTTCTTAAGACCAGCAGTTTGGAAATCGATATATCCTCCATTCGGTTTGTTTCAGCTGGGTTTCTGTCCCTGGAAATCAAAATCATCTTGACATTTACAGAGGCTATTTTAAAGGAAGGCTAGGGACCTCCCTGGTGGTCCAGTGGTTAAGACTCCACGCTTCCAATGCAGTGGGGGGGGGGGGCGGGTTCGATCTCTGGTCGGGGAACTAAGATCCCACATGCCGCGGGGTGTGGCCAAAAAGAAAAGAAAAGAAATGAAGGCTAGGCAGTGGGGGAGGGGTGAGGAGACAGTGTGAGCAGAGGGGAATCTATCTCGAGGCTAATGAAGCTTAAGCTTCAAGGCTACTCACTCATGAGTTCCCCCACCACTCTGGGTGGGAGTCATGTTCATATATTTTTGCAGAGTTTTTAGGAGATGCATTCGCTGCAGTTATTAAGACCACATCAGTCTCTTTCCATTTCAACTTCCCCTCGATTAAATCCTCTCTCCCCCCAGTTTTGACATGACCGTGGGCATTTTTGAAAACCAACTAGGGGGAAATTGAGCTGAGGATACATTTACAGTGTGTTAAATGGATATTTTTATGTGCCTTCCAATTGTTTCATTAAGTTAACTCGTTGGCTGGGTGTAGGGATGGTTTTAGGAGTGCTCCCACTGCCTGACTCACCCTGCCAGGTGACAAGAAGGTTCAGGGCTAGTGGTCATGTCACGATAAGACTGTGTCCCACGGTGCTCACCTCCAGAAATTTGTGGGAAGTGTAGGAGAAGCAAGTTGGAAACTTACAGAGCTGAAGATCGGTCTGTTAAAAAATTCTTCCAATTATCAAATGTGTAAAATTGTGAAATGGAGGACTGAATTCTTGACTTCTGGTCAAAATTAAAACTGTCCCCTGCAGGAATATACCAGATAAAGCTACGGAAACATATTATACTTTTTCTTTTCTCTTTTGATGGAAATTGTGGCCAATGGAATTTAACCCTGTGGGAGGTAAACAATAGTGGACATGTCTGTATGGGAAGTCGCATGATTCGTGCCTCCTAATGTATCGGACTATGTCTTACCAAGACATTAGCGATAACAGGCTGTGAAGCTAAAACCAACCTTTCTAAATGATCAACCGTGCTGGATAAAAACCTGAGCTCTCTTTCCAATCCCTGTATGGACAATGCTATTTCCAGCTTACTGTCATATGAAGAGACAATTAAAGAGCGTGCAGCCAAAAAGGAAGAAAAATAGTATTTTAGAAGTGTGCCAGACAGCTAATTAACACTAACAAACAGCTTATTTTTCTATATTTTGTGTTTTGTGAGTGTTTTCCCACTTTTCAAAGTTTGTAATTTGTTATGATTTATTTTCTCCTTCTATTCATTTTTGCATTTAGTTTTGTACTTGTCATTTTGCATTCATGTTCTTTCAAAGAGTGAACCCGATTCAGGCCCCAGCAAACCTGGATCAGCCCCCATGCTCAGGCTGCAGTGACGAGGTGGGAATGAGTGGCCTGCCTGGAGAAGAGGGGTGTCAGGGCTGGAAGTGGAGCAGGAAGGAGGTGGCGGTGCTGATGCTGGAGGATGGGGATCCGGGTGAGGGGAGGCCAGGTCTGTCGAGGTTGACAGTGCCCGGTGGGTTCTGGTCAAGCAGAGTGACGTTGAGAGAGGGGCTCCTTTTCTCGGGGAACAGATGCTTTGCAGCTGCTTCCACCTCCTGTACCTGTAATGAGTGGAGAGATGATTAAAGACTAAGACAGGTGGTAGGTTCTGGAATCCTGAAAAAGTCAAAAATTGTCACTCTCTGAAACAGACTTATAAGAGCTGACATCGAACAGATGAGGGTTCTCGCAGTTTGAGTGCTTTCAAAATCTCTCAGGATTCCTTAAGGAATAGGGTAGCCTCCCAATTCATCAAGAGTTGAGAGTGGATCCTAAAAGCCCCATCAGGGAAGCATCAACTTAAATGAAACTGGAAAAGTTGCATTTTCCAAGAATACTGGCAAACATATGACGACATAAGATAAAATGCAAATTAAAAGGTGGCAGTCACACACATACATACACAGATGCAGAAATTAGACTAAAAGTATAAAAGGCAGAAAACATACAGTGGTTTTATCCAAAGACAAATGACATATAGGGGAAAATATCTGTAACTTATATCACAGCCAGAGATTAATTTTCCTAATATATCAGAGTTACTATACATCGATTTTTGAAAAAAACCCAACAATCTAATAGAAAAATAGGCAGTTCATGAGAAAGGAAATACAAATGCCTCTAAGACATATGGAGAGATATTAAACCTTATTCACAGTAAGAAAATGCAAAATAAGATAGCACTGCAATATCACTTTCCAGCAATCAGATTGGCAGAGATAAAAGAAAGTCTGTAAAGATGCAGGGAAACAAGCTTTCTCATAAGTTGTTGGTAGGAATGTAGATACGATTTCTGTATCTACAGAAATATATTGCCAAATCGGATATTGCCAAATATCTGAGATATTTGGCAATATCTCCCCAAATTACAAGCACATATATACCCTTTGACTCAGGAATCTGACTTCTAAGAATTTATCCAGTAGATGTGGTCACATATCCATAATATGACATATAGACAAGATTATTTGCAGCACTCTTTGCAATAACAAAAGATGGGAGACAACCCACATGTCCATCTAGAAGGGACCAAAGAAATAAATTACTGTATACCCATACCTTGGAATATTACTCAGCTGTAGAAAAAGATAAAGAAGTTTGTTTTGTCAGCTGACATGAAATGATCTTCAAGATATATAAAGTGAAAAAAGCAAGGTGTAGAAGAAATATAAAGTACTCTATCTACTATCACTGTTTTAAAAAGGATGGGTGTGAGGAAGGTATCCCTGTGTGTATTGTTAGAACAAGCACAACATGTCAGTAAAGTTACCTCAGAAACTCATATATTAGTTGCCTCCAGAGGAAAGCTGTGGGTACCTGAGGGATGAGGATGGAAGTAAAGAGCCTTGTGCATTCCCGAAAAAGAGTGGAGTCACAGTAATTGGGGTCAACTCAGCAAATGTTAATTGAGGGCTGGCCTTACGGGAGGCACGGTGGCAGGTGCCAGGGACCCAGCAGTTAGTAAGACAGACAAGTGTCCTGCCCTCACAGAACTTACACCCTAGTGAAGGAAACAGGCAATGAACAAATAAAATATAAGGATGGACAGACAGATGGAGAGAGAGAAAGGGAGAGACAGATGGAAAGAGAGAGAAAGGGAGAAAAAGGAAGAGAGAGAGAGGAAGACACTGTAGAAAATTAAAAATGGCATTGGAGAGTAAATACAGGTGGGAGATCTATTATCTTAGACAGGATGGTGGTCAGAGAAGGTCTCCTGTCATCCAGGTATCAGGCTGAGCATCCAGGGGCCGCGTGTAAAGGCCTGAAGCAGGTATTTCTGAGCAGGCAGCAGGGAGGCCAGTGTGGCTCAAGTCGAGAGAGGGAGGGGCTGTGACAGGTGGCTGAGCTGTGTCCCCGCGTTGCACAGCCCTTCTCCAGGAGCTGTGCAGCCTGCCTGGGCACTGGTGGTGATGTCAACTCCTCAGGGTTCCTGGGAAAGACCAGCCCCCTTTCTGACTTTAGCACAGGACAGCTCCAGCTTTAGAACTGTGCAAGGTAAACGGATTACTCCATTCTACATTGTGGAATGACGTCTATCTTTTTAGCTGATGCCTGTAATGACGTTTCTTTGAAATAACCTTCCAGGACCAAGGAATCCCTTTGATAACTCCAGTGCCACATCCCAAATGTAGCATTTGCTCCCATAGCACAAAAGCAGCCCTCCGTTCTCCTAGAGAGCCTGTGTATCTTGGAAGGAAACAGATGCAAACACCTCTTCCATTTTTGGCTATTCCTGAGCCTGTGCGTTCTGGAAGGAGTAGCAGATGAAACAGCCTTCTGCGCTTCTCTTCCGAATGATGGCTCGCCCCATGGGACTGCAGCTTCCCCAGTGGGTGCATCTTCTCTGTATGACACGTGCTATGTAAACTCTCTGATCACACTGGGTCCTCGCTCTTTAAGACAACAAATCCCCAGGGGAAGAGGGTTGCATCTTGCATAATTGGACAGTTGGCTGTATCCAGAGAGAAGTGTTTACAGAGCACATTGAAAGCCAGCCCAGGGACCCACATGTTTGCTCAGCATCCACATGGCAAACAGCGAGAGCCTCCCTTGAATGCAGGGGTCAGAAAGGGATTTTCTCAAATCTAAACCAGCCTCTGGGGTGATGGCTCATTCAAAGGATGCAGTGGAGGAAAGGGTATTCTGGAATATTGGTGCCAGGGCTTAGCTCATCTGAGATGGACATAAAGAGTCTTTTCTGGGGCTTCCCTGGTGGCGCAGTGGTTGGGAGTCCGCCTGCCGATGCAGGGGACACGGGTTCGTGCCCCGGTCCAGGAGGATCCCACATGCCGCGGAGCGGCTGGGCCCGTGAGCCATGGCCGCTGAGCCTGTGCGTCCGGAGCCTGTGCTCCGCAACGGGAGAGGCCAGAGCAGGGAGAGGCCCGCATACCGCAAAAAAAAAAAAAAAAAAAAAAAAAAAAAAAAGTCATTTCTGTGTCATTTTGCTTTTTTAGCAGCAGAATTGACCCTGGAATACTGAGGGGGCCCTGGGCCTGTTTCAGGGTCCAGGTGTCTGGAACAAGAGCCCAGAGGACAACTGTCAGAAGCAGGGGGGCAGGAGAAGGCGGGAGGCCCCACTGGCTGCGCTGAGAACAGGACCCCAGGCTTTATGCACATGATAAGTGATGAGGAGCTCGTTGCCTGGCAACAGCAGCCCCTCCCCCTTCTATCCAGACCCCTCTCAGGCTGCTTGTAATGTTTGGTGACATTTTTCTTTTCAGAGCAGAGACACAGAGTCGCCCCCTTAACTAGCTGAAGATGGTGCCTACCGCTCCCCCCCTTTATTGGCTTATTGATCAGACAGACTCCTGATTAGAAATCATCCCCCCAAAGCATTTAATTATTAATTGCACATTAATAATTGCTGTGTCAAGATAACCCCACAGATAGCTGTTCCTATAAGCGGAAAGCTTAGACCAAGACCTGACACACAGGAAGTGCTATATAAAAAGTAGCTGTTCAAATAATTAACAGGATCTCTTCTAGGAGATTCGAGGACTAAGACCCACACTGAGCAGACTTGACTGTTTTCAAAGAGCTTCTCTTTAGTTTCTTTCAGACTCTCAGAATGCTCCTGCCAGAAGAATACTTAGACAGCTTCCCCCCAAACTGCCCCCTTTTACAGATGGGGAAACCAAGGCTCAGCAAGGTGAAGCAACCTTGCCAAAGTCACACAGCTAATGACACCAGAGCTAGACTGAATCCAGACCTCCTGGTCCCCAGCCTCTTCCCACCACACCTCTGGTTTCTAAATTTAGTGTTCCACAAAGATCTCACCAAGGGGTCTGTGAAAAAGGCAGATTTATGATACTGACTGCCCCCCCCAACCCCCTATTAGTGTCCTAAGGCTGATGTAACTAATTACCACAAACATAGTGGCTTAAGACAGCACAAATTTATTATCTAAAGCTCTGGAGGTAAGAAGTCCTAAAGTGGGTCTAAGACTTAAAAGCAGGGTGTTAGCAGAGCTGAGTTCCTTCTGGAGGCTCTTGGGGAGAATCTGTTCCTTGTCTCTTCCGGCTTCTCAAGGCTGCCGGCTTTCCTCCGCTCATGGCTGCATCGCTTGGATCCCTGCTTCTCTCATCACATCTTCTCTGCCTCTCCTGCCTCCTTCTTTCTCTTCTAAGGACCCTTGTGATTACATGGGGCCCCTCTGAATAGTCCAGGTTAATCTCCCATCTCAAGATCCTAAATCTAGTCACAGCTGCAAAGTCCCTTTTGCCATGTAAGGTCACATAGTCACATGTCCAGCAGATTGGGACATGAACATCTTTGGGGGTTCAGTATGCTGCACCCCAAGGTTCTGATTCTGTCTCCTGGGGTGGAGCCCAGGAATCTGCGCCGTGAAGAACCCCCGTGACTATTCAGCAGGGGCTCCTAGAGCACACATAGGGGAGCCCCTGCTGGCCCTCTCTCGCTCTTCACAAGAAGATGATGCCATTGGCAGGACGGAAGTCCTTGTTCCCATTTAGTAAGATAAAAAGCTCAAGGCTGAGAAAGGTGAATTTCTAATTCAAGGTCCCACAGCTTGAGCCACGTGCCCTTGTCCCCACTCCCAGTAAATATCCTTTTCACGACAGCCCAGGCACGCGCGGTTCTCCTTCTACGTGGTGGCGCTTGCTCCGCTCCTCTTGCACTGGAGGGAACCAAGTTCCGAGACGGGTCACGTGGCCTGGCCGAGGCTCCACTTCCTGGGCACGCCTTAACCCGGCTCCCCCGGGAGGTCTAGGAGACCTCAGACACCTCCTCTGCAATCCCACCCGCACGGAGACGGAGACGTATCCTTACCAGTATGCGGAGAAACACTTTCTACCACAGAGTGAGATTGATGGGCTACATTAATTTCAAATACGTGAGACAGAAATGACATCTGAGCCTTTTGGTGGATTATCTACACAGAGCAGGCTGATGGGAGGCAGGGGAGTGGTGGTGACAGGCCTCTTCAGTTCCAGTCCCAGGAGGAAAACATAACAAAGGAGACGCTCGGTTGCTGGTGCGCACGTGTGCGAATGAACACTAGGGGGCAGAGTTTGTCCAGGAATGGGAGCGCCCGTGCCGCTTTCCTATGCTTTTAAGGACGATTTTAGAGGGGCGAACTGATAGCAGGAAGGAGGGTCATTGCCTTTAATAGCGCTTTAATCAATAGGTTTCTAATTGGGCTGTTAATCTGGAAATAAGTATAAAATAAGAAACCCAGGGGGTGGGTTGAGAGCGGATGCAATGTGAATAATGAACATCCCACGAATGACTTTTTTAAAGGGTCAGTCGTCTCATAATCTTTGTTCTTCTCCTGACCGCTACATGGCAATTTGTCGTACGGCAGTAGGTCTCAGTATTGAGAAATGCCAAATAATATTTTAATAGTTTTCTAGAACATAGTTTCTGCTGCTGAAAAACATTGGAAAATATATATATACATTAACTATACATCTACATCTGCACATATATATGCAGATGAATGTGATCACGTACTGACCCATAGACGCTCCTCCTCACACCCGCTCCCATGCAGTCTCACCACCAGAATGGAACAAGCACTGCAGAGGTGGAAGGACAACAGCTGCACGCTGATCCCTTGCTTGGGAGTTAACCCCAATAACACGCGACTCAGCCATCTGTAAGGCAGTGACATCTGGGCATGTTTGAATCTACAGTGGCCTGAGGAGATTCTCTTGCTTAGAACACTAGTAACTACCATATGACTATAGTTAATAACACTGTATTGCGTGTTAGAAAGTTGCTAAGAGAGTAGATCTTCAAAGTTCTCATCACCAGGGGAAAGAAACTTTTGGGACTGTGTGTGGTGATGAATATTAACTAGCCTTATTCCGGTGATCATTTTGCAATATGTACAAACATTGCATCATTATGTAATGCACCTGAAACTAATATATTGTTATATGTCAATTAGACCTCAATTTAAAAAACAAAACACAAACAAACAAAACAATAACTACCATAAATGAGAACTGATTAGGTACCAGGCACTGAGGTTTTCTTGCATGATCTCACTTAAGCAATATAACCCTGTAAGATAGATACTATTATTATTATCTTTATTTTCCAGTTGAGGAAACTGAAACTAAGAAGGGTTAAGTAAATTGTCCGAGATGAGCTAGCCAGGAAGTGGTTCTTCCAAGACTCAGGCTGAGATCTGACACCAAAGCCCAGGTTCTTAGCTCCTGTCATTCTGGAAGCCCGAGCAGTCCTCTACTGATGCCAAAATCCTGGGTCATGTGTTCTGACACTTTACATTCTAATCTGAACATGGTGCTGATTTGGTCCATAGTCTTAGGAAAGTGAGTCCACCTCTCTGTTGAAACTTAAGATCTTATAGTGAGGCAAGTACTGAATAACTCAAGCAGTCAAAATAAATATAGTATAACCTGTATGTTAGAGACTTGGGGCATCAAGAGCCCAGGTTAATGTAGAGTCCAGGGCTATCATCTGCCTTGAGATCTGCAGGAACCTGGCACTGGGTTCAGAAGAAGGAAGTTTCTGTAGTACGGAAATGTAACAGGCTGGTGTGACCTGAGTAGGATTATCCTGTCAAGCTCTGGCTTTAAGAATATGGGTGGATCCCTCTCCTGCTCACGGACCCTAGAGTTTGGGGGCCATAGACGTGCAGGAGGATGGCCATATGTTGGACAGACAGACCTGTGCATTGGAGAAATGCTGTCCAAGGCTGTCACCTGGGGGTTGGCTGGACCACCAGAAGCCTCCTGGCACCGTGCCAGGGCAGGCCCCAGGGCCACTTGGTCAGCCACAGGGAACAGCAGTCCTGCCACTGGCAATCACAAAGAGGCATATTGAGCTTTGGCTTTTCTTCCTCTTCCTCCAAAGCCAGAAGGGTAAGCATAGGGAGGGAGGAGAGTGGGGAAGAGAAGACCCTGTCTCCCCTCCACTTCCCCACTCCCAAATCTTCTAAAGCCTGTGACCTAGTCTGCGTTAGAGGCAAAGAGGAAAGCTTTGGATCAAATGTAAGATTGAAAAATTCAACAGAGCTGAAGCTTAATAACTGAAGAGGAACCATCTTGATAACTAAAATGATGAAAAGTTGTAGAATCAGACTGGTATATACATAGCTAATGGAGCCTGCTACCCAGTGGGAAAAGGCGGTTCCACAGAGCATAACTGATAGATTTTTTTTTGAGGGGGGGGAATCCTTTTCATGTTTATTCCCCCAGAGAATTGACAATCTTCACTAAACCTGTTGCTCAAAGGAAAATCAATAAATAATACATATTCTGCCACAGGTGAAAGACTGGAGCCCGCTGTTCCAAACTGCGCAGTTACATCCTGCGCGTGCGATGGTAACAAGGCTCTCCAGGACTTGGGTCTTGCAGGAGCATCTTGGGTACCTCAGATAATGGCGGAAAAAGCCAAGGGTTTCTCTTCTTATCAAGACTGTATTATATGTCTTTCTTCTGCTTTCACAACAAATGCTAGGTTAGGATATTTGTCTTCTTAAGCGCCCTCCCTCCGCTCAAAGATTTCTGCCCTCTGAGAGGTCTGGATTGATCCCCTCCATCTCCCCCCTGAACTTTCAGAGCTCATCCTGAACCCTGGGCTTCAGAATGGCTAATACAGTATGAACATAATTTGCAGAAATAATTATGATAATCTCCCCCCAACTCTGAGTTCCTTCCACCCATTGACTATATAGATTTGGGCAGTACAAGACCCCATAGACAGATATATCAGTGGAACAAAGACAAGAGCCCAAAAGTGGAACCAAGGACTATATCACAGTCCACTCTGTGATAAAAGATGATGTCATCAATTCATGGGAAGAGGAAAGAATATTCCATAAATAGTGCTTGGATAATTGGTTAACTACATGTGGAAAAACAAAAACATTTAAATTCTCACTTCATACCCCTCAATTTCCAATGGATTAAAGACTTAGAGGTAATAAATAAAAGAATAAAAATGCAGAAGAAAATGTAAGTAAATATTTACCAGACCTTGAGATTGGGGAAGAACTTTACAAACATAACAACAATAAAGAAATCACATAAGAAAAAATGATAACTTTGAATATATAAAATTTAAAAATGTATACACTTTTTATATTTAAATAATATAAATATAGTAAAAAAGTATGGTGGTAACATGGCCCATTAATCCCCATTGCACCAGCTGACAGCGAGCCAACAGCCAGTATGTGAGTGAGACCATCCTAGACCATCTGCTCCCCAGCTATGCCACCAGCTGACAGCAGATGCATGAATGAGCCCAGCCGAGATCAGCTACACCTGGTCCAGGTCATCAGCTACATCTTGCTGACCCATAGATTTGTAAGCAATAGTAAATGTTTTTTGGTTTAGAACACAAAGTTTTAAGGTGATTTGTTATGCAGAGTTAGATACATGATGCAAAATGAAAATGACAAATTGGAACAAGTCTGTGCAAGAAATATGAAAGATAAAGATTAAAATCTTGGGCCTCCCTGGTGGCGCAAGTGGTTGAGAGTCCGCCTGCCGATGCAGGGGATACGGGTTCGTGCCCCGGTCTGGGAGGATCCCATATGCCGCGGAACGGCTGGGCCCGTGAGCCATGGCCGCTGAGCCTGCGCGTCCGGAGCCTGCGCGTCCGGAGCCTGTGCTCCGCAACGGGGGAGGCCACAACAGTGAGAGGCCCGCATACCGCAAAAAAAAAAAAAAAAAAAAAAAAAAAGATTAAAATCTTTATTATGAAATGAGGTCTTACAAATCAACAAGAAAAGCAACATCTGCCACAGAGAAATGGATATAGGACATGAGGAGATAAGTCCTTAAGGAAGAAAAAGAAATGGCTTAATAAACTAATGAAAAAAGATTGAACTTCACAAAAATGAAAAGTGCAATCTGAATATTAAACCACATACATATTTTTTACTTATTAAATTAACAACAGTGTATTAAAATATTCAATCATGATGAGTGTAGTAGTGTGATGGGCACTCTCATATCTATGTATGGAAGTATAATTAACAAACCATTTTTTGAATGTAATTTGGCAAGATTTAGAGAAACCCTTTGGGGCAGGTGCAGTTGGTTGGTGTGGAACATTGCATTATTGTTCCCAATTCCTCATCATGCTCTTTGCATGATTTTGTAGTTCCTTCTCCTAGAAGCAAAGTGTACTTTCTTGCATATTGATATTGTGCTTGGCTTGTGGCTGTTTTGGGCCAATGGAGTGTTAACAAATGTGTCCTGCAAGCAGAGGCTTAAGCATCCTCTGGTTTCAAGTTTGTTCTCTTGCATTTCTCGTTTTACCACAAGAAGAACCTCCCCCGTGTGCTCCTGTCCCTTCAGTCTGAGACCCAGAGTGAACACGTGGATCTGGGAAGATGGAAATGGCAGTGGCAGAATAGTGTTTGGAACTTGCCTAATCTCCGCATAAAAACGGAGAGCACTTGAGTAGCAAAACCAAAAACCCACAGATTTTTTCCAACAAAACCAGGTGAGAAGGGATCCCTGTGGACTCTGAAATACAAGCAGGTGAGGAGAAATCATTGATAGTCACAAGAAAAGCAGTGGGACATCTAACAAACCTGAGAACAAGAAACCCCTAAAATATCTAACAGGTATTCACTGGAAAGCTCAGCAAGCTAGTTTTAGAACAACAGCTGAAACTGTGTGCCGACTACAATTAGCAGGTGAGCACACAGGCCTGCAGTAAGTCCTGAAAGGTGTGGAGCGGTCTAGCCCCTGTGAACTCTCAAAACTCACTAGCGAGGGCTCCCTTTGAGGACAGGGACCTTCCCTGAGGATACTGCTGGGAGTGGGATTAAAACTGAGCAGGACAGGGCTTCCCTGGTGGTGCAGTGGTTGAGAGTCTACCTGCCGATGCAGGGGACGCGGGTTCGTGCCCCAGTCCGGGAAGATCCCACATGCCGCAGAGCGGCTGGGCCCGTGAGCCATGGCTGCTGAGCCTGTGCGTCCAGAGCCTGTGCTCCGCAACGGGAGAGGCCACAACAGTGAGAGGCCCGCGTACTGAAAAAAAAAAAAAAAAAAAAAAAAAAAAAACTGAGCAGGACAGGGACTATAGTGATGAAGGAAAGAAAGTCCAGATAAAAGTGGATGAGGGGAACATATCCAGGAACTCTTACAAAGCAAGCTGTTATATTTTTGCACTACATGAAACACAACAGAATGGGTAATTTTGTGAAGTTAAAAAAGTTATCCTTGGTAAAAACCTCCTTGTAAGAGGTCAAATCTTATACAAAGTTATTCTAAGAAAAATTAGAATAAGGTGCAGAATAATATCCCTACAGATAATGAAAGCAGGCCAGAAATATTTGCTTTAAAAAAAAAGAAAGAAAAAGAAGCAAAATATAATGTACTATTTCAAAATGGGCTAAAAGACATTAAGAAATGATACAAAATATGAAAGACTAAATTAATGAGAAATAGAAAAACTCAGAAATGAAGTGACAGAAATTAGGAAAAACATAGAAGTAAAATAAATGAAGGCTAAACTACAACGAATCCAGTGAATAAATACACAGATAATGCCTTAAGAGAAATAGAAGGTGAAAATAAGGAAATTTTAAAAAATAAATTAAGAAAGAGATAAAGATTTGAGAAACAATACAACTATTCAATAAATACAAACAAAGAAGACCCAGCGTATGGTGAACAGAAGTTCCTGAAGAAGAAAAGCAAGAGAATTGAACAAATACTAAATATAATTCAAGAAAAAATTTTCTGAAATAAAATAAATTCAAAAGTACATATTAAAAGATCACACTACACATATGAGAATATTGAACTGAATGACCAATACCAAGAGAAATTTTAGTGAAATTTCTGGATTTTAAAGAAAAAGGAAAAAAACTTCTTTAGGCATCTAGATTGAAAGAACATGTGGCTTATAAGGGAAGGAAGATTGTTATTAGACTTTTTGATTGTAGCACTTTATGTCAGAAGAAAATGGAATAGTATTATATATTGTGACATCCAAGTAAAGAAAATGTGACTTTCAAGGACACAGAGAAGCTGTTATGAACATGAAGGAACTTAGGGAATATTCTTCCTATGAGTTTTTCCTCAGGAATCTATTAGAGAACAAGCTTTAGGTAACCAACATGACTAGAGAGACTTTGATATAAGGAATTATGGTGAGTATTACATATATAGTTACTTGTAGTTGAAGACCAAGTAAGAGTAAAAGAGAGAATATAGTATGTGATGATTGTATGTTTTGACAATATGGATGTAGTACAATTAAAAGAAAAATGAAGTGAGAATGGGGGTAGGGTATGCAAAATTTTAAAAAATTGTTTCTAGTAACATAGTTGGTGGTGCTTATTCTGAGTATTACTATTCTGAAAGTGTTCTGTGTATAATGTAGGATAAAGTAAATGAACAATCATGGGATATTCTGTCATTCCTTATATCCTTGAGAACCATACCAGAATTCTTGTTATGGATAAAAGAGATTCAGGAGTAATATAAAAGAGATTAAAGAATAGCCCCATAGTCCTGAATTTGGATTGGAAGTATCACTGTGAACTCATGAAATGTTTCATCTTAAGAAATATATTTCCTAGTTCTGTTAACTATAAAAGACCAGAAATATTGACCAACCCATCCAATAGCATAAGAGATTGTGGTTATGAAATGCCATTTTCCACTAAAAGAAAACCAGGACTTCTTGAAGGGATGACTGATTCCAAATTTGTGGCAAAAATTATCCTGGAATATTTGTCATATTAGACAGCAAGAAATCTGTCAAAGACAATTTGGGTTATGTAGAAGTGACATAGAAGTCAACTTGAACTTAGAAGTCAGCTTGAAGAAGTTCCCAGGGGTCAAAGATAAGAAAATTTAAGCTGCAATAAGGATAAGAATTGCCATGGATCAAAACACATTGAATATATTCAAGTTCATGAATTCATAATAATAAACGAATTGGCCTCCTTTGGAGGATAATAGGGAGTTAATTCATTCTTTTGAAAACTAGACAAATAAAGAAAAAGAAACAAGCATTATCCCGCCTTTCCCATATAAGCTGTACCACTGGGTAGCCATTAGTAGATGAGAGGATGTGTTTTCTCTTAAAAAGTAATTTATTTAATAAGTAAGGTGAAATAATAGACTTATTATCATTTTGCAACTCAAATGAATTAATCAGTGTAGGCATTGAGCATTAAAGGCTGGTAACATAAAAAAAAAAAGCAGGGGCCTCCCTGGTGGCGCAGTGGTTGAGAGTCCGCCTGCCGATGCAGGGGATGCGGGTTCGTGCCCCGGTCTGGGAGGATCCTGTGTGCCGCGGAGCGGCTGGGCCCGTGAGCCGTGGCCGCTGGGCCTGCGCATCCGGAGCCTGTGCTCCGCAACGGGAGAGGCCACAGCAGTGAGAGGCCCGCATACCGCAAAAAAAAAAAAAAAAAAAAAAAAAAAGCAGTGAAAAACAGATATCACCTATAGACTTGCCATAAAGTAAAAGCAGGTTAAACCTGATTCTATTCAAGCCTCTAGATCCAGCTGCCTATTTGCAGGAAATATGAAGGACAAAGGAATGTACTGAGTTGTACTGTGACTATGCAATCAGCAAAATCCAGGCTGTGGGACATTCTATAGATAAATAGGCCCAGGTTCTTAAACAGATAAATTATAAGAAAAGAAAAGTATAGAGAAGGAAATGGTATATTAAAAATGACTTAAGTGATATGTCAATTTAAAAAATACTAAACCATAGGGTCTATGGATATGTACATGAATGATTAAGCCATAAACCAATGCAAGGAAGTGATTACTGTAAGAGTCAGAATGGTGGTTATTTGTGGGGAAGGAGAGGGGTATATTTGTGATGGGGCATATAGGGAGAGTTCCGGGTGTCTGGCAAAGTTCTATTTCTTAACCTAGGTGGTGGTTACAAGGGTGTTTGTTTTATAATAATTCACTAAGATATATATTTATTTTGTATTGTTTTCTTTATTTTTATTTTACAATGAAAAGTGAAAACAAAAATAAACAAACAAAAATGACCAAACATAGAGCAGACCTGAGCCCAACCATAGGCAAGTCAAGCCAAATCCAATCTAGCTTAGCCATTTAATTGATCCAAGATATGGTCAAGAAAAAATGTTTATTGTTTTTTACCTCTAAATTCTGGGGTGATTTGTTACACAGCACTATTGTGACTTCTGCTCTGTCATACAGTTGACTACACAGAAGCTATATCAAACCTCTTATTTCATTATTGAATCTGGAAAGGGAAAGATATTGTTTTCCTAGCCTCCCAACAGTTAATGATGGCCATTTGATACAGTACTGGGAATAAGCCAGTGAGGAAATTCTCATAGAGGGTTTGTGGAAAGATTTTCTTTTCTAACTAAAGGATAGCTGTATATGAGGAGATTCTCTCACTTTCCTGACTTCATATATTCCTGCTTTCCTGAATTTTGGTTGTGTGACAGTATGACTCTTGGAGCCATCTTGCAATCATGAGCAACAAGCACAAGGATGAAAAGTCAATATTCTGAGGATGTTAGAGAAAAAAATAAAAGAGTCTGATTTCTTGACGACATCATTGAGTTTTCCTGCCTTCTTTCAGACATCTTAGTTATATAAGCAGTAAATATCCCAGTTGTTAGTTAGCTTTTCTGTTACTTGCAGCTGACATTCTATTACTTCCTAACTTACTTTAAAAAAATGTTCATGTACTTTAACCCAGTAGTCCCATTTTCATCAACTTAGATTCAGAAAGTAATCCAAGATATAGTCAAAGGATATTTATCAAGGCATTTAGCTATAAAGAGGAAAAACAGAAAATAATCTAAAAGTTCAGTATAAAAAATGATTATATAAAATATCAATAGGATGACAATATGCATCTGTTAACATTTATTTCTTTGGAGAATATTTAAGGATATGGAAAATGCTTATGAATAAAAAAATTAATATATAAAATTCACAGGGGAATTCAACCAAACATTTAGAGAAGAGTAAACACCTATCCTTCTCAGATTTTTCAAAAACTGCGGGGACTTCCCTGGTGGCACAATGCAGGGGACACAGGTTCGATCCCTGGTCCAGGAAGAGCCCATGTGCCGTGGAGCAACTAAGGCCATGTGCCACAACTACTGAGCCTGCGCTCTGGAGCCTGTGAGCCACAACTACTGCCCACGTGCCACAACTGCTGAAGCCTGCGCAGCTAGCCTGTGCTCCTCAACAAGAGAAGCCACCGCAATGAGAAGCCCATGCACCACATTGAAGAGTAGCCCCCGCTCGCCACAATGAGAGAAAGCCTGCACGCAGCAAAGAAGACCCAATGCAACCAAAAATAAATAAATAAAAATAAAATTAAATTTAAAATTAAAAAAACACACAAAAAACTGCAGAGGTCTCATTCTATGAGGCCAGTACCACCGTCATACCAAAACCAGACAAAGATATCACAAAGAAGAAAATTAAGGCCAATATCACTGATGAACCTAGATGTGAAATCCATTAGCAAACTGAATATTAGCAAACTGAATTCAACAATACATTAAAATGCTCATATACCATGATCAAGTGGGATTTATCTCAGGGGTGCAAGGATGGTTTAATATCTGCAAATCAACCACATTAACAAATTAAAGAATAGAAATCATATGATCATCTTATATCAATAGATGCATCTCAATAGATGCAGAAAAAGTGTCTGACAAAATTCAACATCCATTTATGACAAAAACTCTCAACAAAGTGGTTATAGAGAGGATGTACCTCAACATAATAATGGCCATATATGACACGCTCACAGATAACATCATACTCAACAGTGATAAACTGAAAGCATTTCCTCTAAGATTAGGAACAAGACAAGGATGCCTACTCTCACCAGTCTTCTTCAACATAGTATTGGAAGTCCTAGCCACAGCAATTAGACAAGGAAGAGAAATAAAAGGAATTCAAATTGGAATGGAAGAAGTAAAACTGTCACTGTTTGCAGGTGACATAATATTAATACTATATATAGAAAATCCTAAAGATGCCACCAAGTAACTCCTAGAACTCATCAATGAATTTGGTAAAATTGTAGTATACAAAATCAATATACAGAAACCTGTTGCATCTCTATACACTAAGAACGAACTATCAGAAAGAGAAATTAAGAAAACAATCCCATTTATAATTGCATCAAAAAGAATAAAATGCCTAGAAATAAAACCTAACTAATGAGATGAAAGATCTATAATCAGAAAATTATAAGACACTGATGAAAGAAATTGAAGATGACACAAACAAATGGAGAGATATACTGTGCTCATGGATTGGAAGAATTAATATTGTTAAAATGTCCATACTACCCAAGGCAATCTATCCATACAAATTCAATGCAATCCCTATCAAAATACCAATGGCATTTTTCACAAAACTAGAACAAATAATTCTAAAATTTGTATGGAAACACTAAAGATCCCAAATAGCCAAAACAATATTAAGAAAGAAGAACAAAGCTGGAGGTATCATGCTCCCTGGTTTCAAACTATACTACAAAGCTATAGTAATCAAAACTGTATGGTACTGGCACAAAAGCAGACACATTAGATAAATGGAACAGAATAGAGGGCCCAGAAATGAACCCACTTGTATATGGGCAATTAATCTATGACAAAGGAGGCAAGGATATACAATGGGGAAAAGACAGCCTCTTCACTAAAGGGTGTTGGGAAAACTGGACAGCTACATGCAAAAGAATCAAACTAGACTACTTTCTCACACTATTTACAAAAATAAATTCAAAATAGATTAGAAGTTAAATGTAAGACCTGAAACCACAAAATTTCTAGAAGAAAACATAGGCAGTATGCTTTTTAACGTTGGTCTTAGCTGTATTTTTTTAATATGTCACCTCAGGCAAGGGAAACAAAAGCAACAATAAACAAATGAAACTACATCAAACAAAGGAAACTATCAACAAAATGAAAAGACTGCCTACTGAATGAGAGAAGATATTTGCAAATGATATATCCAATAAGGGCTTTATACCCAAAATATTACAAAGAACTCATACAACTCAACATCAGAAAACCCAAACAACCCAATTAAAAAATGGGCAGAGGATACGAGTAGACATTTTTCCAAAGAAGACATACAGATGGCCAACAGGTACATAAAAAGATGCTCAACATCACTAATCATCAGGGAAATGCAAATCAAAACCACAATGAGATATCACCTCACACCTTTCAGAGTGGCAATTATCAAAAAGACTACAAATAACAGGTGTTGGTGAGGATATAAAGAAAAGGGAACTCTTGAGCACTGTTGATGGGATTGTAAATTGGTGCAGCCACTATGGAAAACAGTACGTAGATTCCTCAAGAAATTAAAAATAGAACTACCATATGATCCATCATTTCCACTTCTGGGTGTTTATCCAAAGAAAACAAAAACACTAATTAGAAAAGATATATGCACCCCTCTGTTCACTGCAGCATTATTTATAATAGCCAAGATATGAAAGCAACCTAAGTGCCCATCAATAGATGAATGGATAAAGAAGATGTGGTATGTATGTATGTATATGTATATATATATATGTGTATATACACACACAATGAAATATTATTCAGCCATAAAAGATAATGAAATCTTGCCATTTGTGACAGCATGGGTGGACCTAGAGGATACTATGCTAAGTGAAAAACGTCCGACAGAAAAAAACAAACACTGTATGATTTCACTTATATGTGGAATCTAAAAAATAAAATAAAACAGAATCATAGATACAGAAAACAAACAGGTGGGTTTCCAGAGGAGAGGGAGTTGTGGGGAGGGGAGAAATAGGTGAGGGAGGTTTAAGAGGTACAGACTTCCAGGTGCAAAATAAATGATTCAAGGGAATAAAATGTACAGTGTGGGGAATATAGTCAATAATTATGTACCATTTAAAAACAAAACCAAAAAAACTTGTGAGTGATGTCTGAGAAAATAGCAGAGTAAAGACTTCTAAAAAATCCTCAGTCCCATTAAAGCAATGAGAAAACTGGGAAAACTGTCAGAATCAACGAGAGAATGTTGATTCAAGAAAAGTGACTGGATTTCAGTAAAAGCAGTGAGCTTTGTGGCATTTTAATTAGTTGTATTCCATCCTCCTCTTCCCGGTTCTGCAGTAGCCTTGAAAACAAACATCACACAATCATGTTGAAAACCAGTAGCCTGGCAGCCACCAGAGGAAGCAGAACAGGGCTGGAGCTTCTTCAAAGCCCCATCCCCAGAGAGTGTCATTATTTGACCTGTCTGCTGCTCGGTTCGCTGGAAGATCCCACGTACAAGTCTGTCTTTATTTGACTTCATCCAGAGGTTACCCAGCATGAAGAGCCTTTCCCCAGGAGTGTTTTCAAGAGCAGTCAGAGGCAAAATCACTGGCTGCCTCAGGTGTTGGATAACTTTGGGCAAACCATAACCAAAAGCCTGAACGAAAGTCTAGGGAATGCGATGCCTACAGGGGGCTTTGAAAAGCTCCAAGATATTACTGGGAATCTAGAAGGCCGTGTGCATGCTACGGCTGTGCATCCGACCAGGGCTGCGTGCGAGCTCAGGTAGGCATGAGGGGGGCCTGCGCTCTCCCCTCTGGCTCACCTTGAGGCTCTGTGTCAGCAGTAAGTGAAGGCCAAGGTGGAGTTGTGAACTGCCTTTCAACTGAGTGTTGAAAGCATGCCCCAGTGTGCACATAGAGCCGTTCAACAAAGGCTGGGGAACTTCTTGGCTCTAGGCATTTAAAGAAATTGGCCACTACACCAAGCAGTTACTTTAGTGGCCACATACAACAAAGACTAGACTTTATAGATTAGCTCAGAAAGTCCCCAGACAACAACAGTCAGGGGCTTTGTTTTGTTTACTACTTATCTCTTCAGCACCTAAAAAAGTGCTTGGTATATACTAGGCACTCAATACTTATTTACTGAATAAGTGAATTAATGAATAAGGAGATAGTTAGGAGGCTGTTGTCATAAAAAGTGGGAGAAGGGGAGCAGGAGGGATGGTGACCTGACCTAAGGCAATGGCAGTGAAGATGGAGAGAAGTGGCTGAAGTGACCAGATAGTAGAGGTATTATGTGGGAATATAAACAAAACTTAGTGATTGCTTATATGTGGGAAATAAGAGAAAGAAGTCAAAGATATTTCATGTTTCTGAGTTGGCCAATTTTTTATTAATTAATATCCTTAAATGCAAGCAACATAACTCCATCTCAAGAAGCCTAAGCAATAGGGAAACTTATTGGCAAGATAATGGGAAAGATCAGATAATTGAAGGCTTGTATAACCAAAGGGCAAAAGGAAAGGGAATGCAGTTCGGTCTTAGGAAAACTGGATCTAGTCTCAAACATGACCATGACTCTAAAATTCTCTTTACTGTATGTCTTTTTGAGAATTGGCTGTATTTTCTCTGTCCGTTTGTTTTCCTAACTTTACTGCCACTGGCAGTTCCTAAATTTCAAACTGTAGGGACAACTGGTTTTTCCTATCTTCAGTTTTTTACAACTGTTTTTTATAAATTCTGTGGTAGAGCTCTTGCTGACTCATTCCCCAACCAGTCAACTGTGGCCAGTGGGGTAGCGTACCATGACAGGCCCAACTTAGATTAGGGGTCCACTCTAGACTAATGGGCTAAGAGCAGGAGGATGGGACCATTAAGAACTTGGTAATATAGCTGGAACCACATGGTTGGTGTAAGAGGGAGAGAAGTTAACTAAAGAAGGGAGTGCTAGTCACAGACACAGGGAACTCAGGAGAGGATTTTGGATGAATATGTGTGCACTTATTAAAAAATCTCTGATTGGACTCTATTTAAGGCAGAATCTGTGTCTGATTCATTCCTCACAGAATTACACACACAAACATTTTACTAAAAATGAAATATTATTGTCTTAGTACTTGTTTTCTTAATATATCATTTTAACACTCTTTTATAGGATGTTAATGACAATAGTGTCCTAAGATATGAATATACCAAAATTTATTTAACTAATTTTCTGTTGGTAGACATTTAGGTGGCTTCCAAGGGTTTGTTTGTTTGTTTTGCTTATAATTGATAATATATACGTGTAAAGTTTGGGCCTCCTCAAGACCAATGCCACTTCTGATACCAACTGAAAGTTGGGAGATCCCCAAGACCACTCTCAGGTTCAATAATTGGCTGGAAGGACTGACAGAACTAGGTGAAAGCTGTTACACTCATGCTTATAGTTTATTAGAGTGGAAGGGTGCAGATTAAAATCAACTATGGAAAGAGGTACATGGGGCAGAGTCCACGAGAGTGCCAAGCAGTAAGCTTCCAGTTGTCTTCTCCCAGTGGAGTCTTGGGCAGCCCTAGCTCCTTTCAGAAATAATGTACATGACAATACTCCATAAGCATTGCCCACCAGGGAAGCTCACTTGAGCCTTGATGTCCAGAGTTTTTACCGGGGCTTGGTCACAGAGATATGGTCGGCTACCTACATGGCTGACCTTAGCCTCCAGCTCCTATAGGGTTTAAGCTGATACAATGTGGCTCAAGGCCCCAACCGTCAATTCATTGTTAGCACTGACAATCTGGTGTGGCCCAAAGGCCCCAGATAAGCAAAGGCACTCTTGCCAGGCAGGACATTCCAAGGGCTTAGAGGTTACCTCACAGAAGCTGAGAGCAAAGACCAGACCTCTCTTTGGATAACGTTAATTCTTTACTTCTCAGTATATAATATATTGATATACAATACTGTGATGAACACCCTAATAGTTTTATCTTTTTTGAAAAAGTAGCTTTTTTGTCTTTATAAAAACGAATGTATGTCCTTTATAAAACAAAACAAACAACACAGTAAAGTAAAACAAAGAGAGCAAAATTAGCCCAAATTCAATCACTAGGTGATAATAGTGATTAGTACATTAGAGTATGCCCTTGCAGACATCTTTTATGCAGTTTATATACCTAATAAGTATAGAGTTTTATATCAACAAAATCATTGTATTCATGTTGACTAACGATTAGTTTAAGTTTTTAAATTGATTTCATTAACCATTGACTGGATAAAAAAATATTTATGAAGTAAAAAGAAGCATATTTCTCACCAAACACCCATAACTCATCATCAAGTTTAAGGGAAAAAACTCAATATTTTTGTTACCTTTAGAGTCTCTTGTGTGCCTCTCTCCAACTTGTGCTCCTTCCTCTCCCTCAGAGGTAACCACTATCCTGAATTTATGCTCATCATTACCTTGTTTTTAGTTTTACCACATATATTTGTTTCTCTAAACTACGTATGAATTAGTTTTTGCATGTTTTTGAGCTTTATACAAATGGAATCATCCTGTATACATTATTCTGTGACTTACTATTTCCTCACAACAGTGTTCTTGAGAGCATCCATTTTCACTGCTGTGTTTATTTATCTATTGCACTGTTGCTTGACAGTTGGGGTTGTTTCTGTTTTCTTGGTCTTACAAACCGTGTGGATATGAACAAGAGTTTCTCTTGACTACATGCCCAGGAGTGGAACTGCTGGGTCATAAGATATGCACATCTTCAGCCTCATCAGATAACATCAGACTGTTTTCAGAAGTGGAAGTGCCAGCTTACATTCCCACCAGCAGTGTAAAAGTGTTCCAGTGACTTTACATTCCCACTGACACTTGATATTTATTTTTGTATCTTTGTCTACTACCATGCTGATCAAAGTACAATTAGAAACTTGGGATAGGTATTACCAAATTGCTCCTCAAAAAGGACTTAACAATATATACACCCACTAGCATTCTATGAAAATCTTGTTTCCTTACACCTTAGCCCATAATGAAAACTATGTTTTATTTTTTTAATTTTTATTTATTTATTTTTTTTGCGGTACGCGGGCCTCTCACCGTTGTGGCCTCTCCCGCCGCGGAGCACAGGCTCTGGACGTGCAGGCTCAGTGGCCATGGCTCACGGGCCCAGCCGCTCCGTGGCATGCGAGATCCTCCCGGACCAGGGCACGAACCCGTGTCCCCTGCATCGGCAGGCGGACTCCCAACCACTGCGCCACCAGGGAAGCCCGAAAACTATGTTTTAATATTTGCCAATTTTAATTTTAATATTTGCCAGATGGCTAGGTGAAAAAATTATCTAATTTTAGTTTGCATTCTTTGTTTACTAGAATTTTCATGTTTTTTGATGTTTGTATTTTTTCTTATATAAAATCTTTTCATATAAAATTGTGGTGTTTGTAGATCCAAGGTCAGGGGCATGAGAGTGGAGCCTTGACTAATGAAAACTTTTCAGACAGAGTAAAGAGGTATGGTTCTGTGCAGCACAAGAAAAGACAAAATTAAGTCTGGAGATTCTATTATTTCAATTTTAGTATGGCTCTTTCACCCTAATTGAAAGGAAACTGGAGATATTAGATTTTGACAAACTATCAAATTAAATTTTGTTTTCATTGTATGAAACTTATATAGTACAGAATTAGAAAGATATTTTAAAATAGCATTTACATAATTGGATTAGATATGAGTGTACATACAAATAATCTAGACTCGTCCATTTTCTCCTATGATCTCAAAATAATATCCATATAGTTTTTAATATTTAATAATTAAAAAACTGAAACTGCAGGAAGATAAATGATTTTTGTACAGTCACAGCAAAGTCAATATCAAGGTCAGGAGTAAAATTCATTTTCAGTCTATCACTATGGCCCAAACTCTTCAAACTGCCTGCAAGTTTTTTATGTATTAGGAATTTAAGTGTTTTGAAGATGAACGACTTCAGCCAGAGAATTGTTAGTTAAAATACAAAACAAAAACATTAGCACTGAGAGCTTCTAAAGTGTTGAAAGCTAAGTGTTTTAATGCTAAAATCCTTGACATTTAAATGGCTCAGGATCCAAGGTTATTGAAAGCCAGCTAACATGCAAATTATAATAATTTGTCTCTCTCAGGCCTTGGCATGCTTCTTTTTGATGCCAGAAGTAGAGTGAGATATTTGAGATTTAAATTCTTTGGAAACTTGTATAAATTAAAATTATATTCTGCGTGGAAGAATATCCTTGAATCATTTTTCCTATTCCTTTCGCTAGGAACTGGCTGGACTTTACAACCAATTTTGAGTTAGTGCAGGGGGCTCAGCTGTGAAAAACATCCATGACACGGTTGAGAACGCCCTAACATAAAATGGTGCCTTAGCATGTTGAATATTGTAAGTTGAAGGAATTTGAGAAATGGCCTGTGCAGGAAGAATTTTCTGACCTTCCACTGAAGCAGGTCATAAACCCCTCATGAGAGGTGCCCTCCCTAAACTTGCAGAAAAGGAGCATCCTTATCTCTGAAGACAAAGGACACAGAGAAGAATCTGAATGAACAGGTCTTGCTAAGTCACCACCAGTTTACTATGCTTTGCAGACACACTTTATCCTATCACATTTTTTCATGACTTTTCACACTTCATCAAACCTACCATAAAAATACTCAGGTTTAACCACTAGGTCAGGTCTTCACTTCCTTATGAAGCCACCCATGCTGTGTAAAACTTATATTAACTAAATTTGTATGCTTTTCTCTTGTTAACTTGTCTTTTGTTACAGAGTCCCCAGCCTAGAACTTGGAAGTGTAGAGGAAAAGGATATTTTTCCTCCCCTACATCCAGTAATTTCCTCAGGCTGTCCTTAGCCTCCTAATGCTTCAGGTTTTGATATCCTGTGCCTTCCTTCTGTCTTTCTTCCTCAAGGGTTATTTAGATATAATTTTGGTGTCAATAATTAATGAATGAAAATGAGAGGCAATAATCTGGTATAATTGTCAATTCTATCCCCAAAGTTAACATTTTGGAATAATGTACTTTGCTTATAAACAATTTCCTAAACAGCTTGGGAATTTGGTGGGGAAGGATGTGATGCAGACTATGTTTTCTTGTTTCAAGAAATTCAACCCTCATTTCTGAGGGATTAAAAACTGTGTCATAGTGTCCCCTATCTTTTTTTCCTCCCCCACAAAGCTAAAAGAATTTATAGTACGATAAGGTAGGTTTGCAGTTGTTTGGGAGCTCTTCCAATTCCATTCTGTCACAGCCCATCTTCTTTCACTTTCATCTCAAACTTAGGGTCTTGGGGGATTCAGGCATTATTTATTTATCTATCTATCTATCTATCTCTCTATTTATTTATTTACTGTTGCGTTGGGTCCTCGTTGCTGCACGCAGGCTTTCTTTCAGTTGGGTCCTCGTTGCTGCACGCAGGCTTTCTTTCAGTTGCAGCGAGCGGGGGCTACTCTTTGTTGTGGTGCTCAGGTTTCTCAATGCGGTGGCTTCTCTTGTTACGGAGCACAGGCTCTAGGCACGTGGATTTCAGTAGTTGTGGTGCGTGGGTTTCAGTAGTTGTGGTACATGGGCTCAGTAGTTGTGGCTCATGGGCTCTAGAGCACAAGCTTAGTAGCTGTGGCGCATGGGCTTAGTTGCTCCGTGGCATGTGGGATCTTCCCAGACCAGGGCTCGAACCTGTGTCCCCTGCATTGGCAGGCAGATTCTTAACCACTGCACCACCAGGGAAGCCCCCAGGCATTAGTCTTGAATTAGAGCAAAATAATATAACTGGAAATCATCTTGAAAAGCTAAAACAGGAAGGACAATTCTCAATGAAATATTAGCAAACTGAATTCAACAATTCATTAAAAGGATCATACACCATGATCAAGTGGGATTTATTCCAGGGATGCAAGGATGGTTCAACATCTGTAAATCAATCAACATGATATCCTACATTAACAAAACAAAGAATAAAAATCATATGATCATCTCAATAGATGCAGAAAATACATTTGACAAAATTCAACAGTGATTTATGATAAAAATTCTCCAAGTGGGTATAGAGGGAATGTACCTCAACATAATGAGAGCCACAAATGACATACCCATGGCTAACATCATACTCAACAGTGAAAAGCTGAAAGCTTTTCCTCTAAGGTCAGGAACAAGACAAGGATGCCCACTATGACCACTTTTATTCCACATAGTATTGGAAGTCCTAGCCACAGCAATTAAGCAAGAAAAAGAAGTAAAAGGAATTCAGATTGGAAAGGAAGAAGTAAAACAGTCAATATTTGTAGATAACATGATAATATATATAAAGTCTCCACCAAAAAACTGTTAGAACTAATAAATGAATTCAGCAAAGTTGTAGGATACAACATTAATATACAGAAATCAGTTGTGTTTCTACACACTAATAGTGAGCTATCAGAAAGAGAAATTGAGAAAACAATCCCATTTACAATTGCATCAAAAAAAAATACTTAGGGGCCTCCCTGGTGGCGCAGTGGTTGAGAGTCCGCCTGCTGATGCAGGGGATGCGGGTTCGTGCCCCGGTCTGGGAGGATCCCATATGCCGCGGAGCGGCTGGGCCCGTGAGCCATGGCCGCTGAGCCTGCGCGTCCGGAGCCTGTGCTCCGCAACGGGAGAGGCCACAACAGTGAGAGGCCCGCATACCGCAAAAAGAAAAAAAAAAAAAAATACTTAGGAATAAATTTAACCAAGAAGGTGAAAGACCTGCACTCTGACAACTCTAAGACATTGGTGAAAGAAATTGAATATGACACAAATAAATGGAAATATATATCACACGTGTGGATTGAAAGAATTAATATTGTCAAACTATCTAAAAGCAGTCTAAAAGTTCACTGCAATCCCTATCAAAATACTAATGGCCTTTTTCACAGAAGTAGAACAAACAATCCTAAAATTTGTATGGAACTACAAAAGACCCTGAATAGCTAAAACAATCTTGAGAAAAAAGAACAAAGCTGGAGGTGTCACACTCCCTGATTTCAGACTATACTTCAAAGTTATAGTAATCAAAACAGTTTGGTACTGGCTTGAAAACAGACACATAGATCAATGAAATAGAATAAAGACCTCAGAAATTAACCCACACATATAGGGTCAATTAATCTATTACAAAGGAGGCAAGAATATACAGTGGAAAAATGACAGTTTTTTAAATAAATGGTGTTGGGAAAACTGGACAGCCACATGCAAATGAATGAAACTGGACCACTATCTTACACCATATACAAAAATAAATTTAAAAATGGATTAAAGGGCTTCCCTGGTGGCGCAGTGGTTGAGAGTCCGCCTGCCGATGCAGGGGACACGGGTTCATGCTCCAGTCCAGGAAGATCCCACATGCCGCAGAGCAGCTGGGCCCGTGAGCCATGGCTGCTGGGCCTGTGTGTCCGGAGCCTGTGCTCAGCAACAGGAGAGGCCACAGCAGTGAGAGGCCTGCGTACCGCAAAAAAAAAAAAAAGGATTAAAGACTTGAATGTAAGACCGAAACCATAAAACTCCTAGAAGAAAACATGGGCAGTACACTCTTTAGCATCAGTCTTAGTGATATATTTTTGGGCCTGTCTCCTCAGGCAAGGGAAACAAAAGCAAAAATAAACAAATGGGACTAAATACATCAAACTAAAAAGCTTTTTGCACAGTGAAGGAAATTATCAATAAAACGAAAAGACAACCTACTGGATGGGAGATGTTAGTAAATTATATATCTGATAAGGGGTTAATATCCAAAATATATAAAGAACTTATACAACTTAATATCAAGAAGACAAACAACTTGATTAAAAAATTGGCAGAGGACCTGAAAAGACATTTTTCCAAAAAAGACATACAAATGGCCAACAGACACATGAAAAGATGCTCAGCATCACTAATTATCAGGGAAGTAGAACTCACAATAAGATATCACCTCACACATGTCAGAATGGCAAATATCAAAATGACCACAACTAACTGATGTTAAGGATGTGGAGAAAAGGGAACCATCCTGCACTGTTGATGGGAATATAAATTGGTATGGCCACTATGGAAAATATTTTGGAAGTTCCTCAAAAAATTAAAAATAGCTTTACCGTATGATCCAGCAATTCCACTTTTGGGTATTTATCTGAATAAAACGAAAACACTAAGTTGAATAGATATATGCATCGCTATGTTCATTGCAGCTCTATTTACAATAGCGAAGACATGGAAGCAACCTAAGTTTCCATCAATAGACGAATGGATAAAGAAGATGTGAGATACATATCTATCTATCTATATCTATCTATCTATCTATCTATCTATCTAGAGGAGTATTACTCAGCCATGAAAAAGAAAGAAATCTTACCATTTACAACAACATGAATGGACTTAGAGGATATTATGCTAAGTGAAATAAGTCAGACAAAGGCAATTACCATATGATTTCATTTATACGTGGAATCTAAAAAACAAAATAGGGCTTCCCTGGTGGCGCAGTGGTTGAGAGTCCGCCTGCTGATGCAGGGGACACGGGTTCGTGCCCTGGTCCGGGAAGCTCCCACATGCCGTGGAGCAGCTGGGCCTGTGAGCCATGGCCGCTGAGCCTGTGTGTCCGGAGCCTGTGCTCTGCAAAGGGAGTGGCCACAACGGTGGGAGGCCCGCGTACCGCAAAAAAAAAAAAAAGGAAAAAAATAAAAATAAAAAACAAAATAAATGAAAAAACGGAACAGGCACAGACTCATAGATACAGAGAACAGAGCTTGGGGTGGAGGGCAAAATAGGTGAAGGGATTAAGAGGTACAGACTTGCAAGTATAAAATAAATAAGTCATGGGGATGTAATGTACAGCATAGAGAATATAGTCAATAATATTGTAACAACTTTGTATGGTGACAGATGGTAACTAGACTTATCATGTTGACCATTTTGAAATGCATATAAATATCAAATCACTATGATATATACCTCAAAGTAACAACATGATATTGTATGTCAATTATATCTCAGTTTAAAAAAGGAAATAAAAATAATAAATGAATAAATAAAAATAGGTAGTTAAAAGCAGTTTTAGAGTAAAATAATCCTGGGATGGGAACCTAGCATTGAACTTTTTTTTCCTTCCTTTCCTCCATCAGTGAGTGTTTACTGAGTACGTCCTATATGCTCCTAAGCTTTGAGAATGTAGGAGTGAAAAAGACAGTAGTGGTCCCAGACCCCATGGAGCTTACATAAATGAGAGGGGCGAAGATAGTAAAGATTTCTGATACTGGTAAGTGCTATTAATAAAAATGATGTGGGTGGTTGAAAACTCCGACAGGAAGCCAATTTTAGATAAGGTAATCCCTAAGAAGATATTTGAGCTAAAACGTGAAGGATGAAAAAGAGCCAGCTAGGAAGATGAGCTGAGGGAAGTTTGAGACAGTTCCTATTGTTTATACTACGAAATCCCAGAGGCAAAAAGAACTTGATGTGTTTGAGGGAAGGAAAGGACAGTATTGTGAGTAAAGAAGAGTGATGGTGGGGGACAACTATAGGAGTCTGGGGCAGGAAGGAGGGGCTAGACCATGCAGGGTCTTCTAGGCTGTAGTCAGGAGCTCAAATCATATTCCAAGAGCAATGGGAAGCCATTGCAGGCTTTAAAGCTGGCAAGAGAGATGGCAATGGAGATGAAAAGAGGTGGATTTAAGATAGATTTGGGGTATCAATCTGACATAACTTGTTTATACATTAACAGTGGGGTGTGAGGAAAGGGCAGAAATCAAGGATGACTCCGGGATTTTGGCTTGAGCGTCTGGGTTAGACAATGTTGTCATTTGCTGAGGCAGGGAAGCCTGAAGGACAGGAGCTGTTTAAGATTTATTTCCTTTGAAATACCTACTAGAAGCCTGTGTCAAACAGGCAGTTGCATACACGAGTCTGAAATGCATGTTGGTATCTGGGGTGGGAGATACACATCTGGGAATTATCAACACATACAAGGCATTTAAAGCTACAGGACTAGAAGAAATCATCTGGGTAGAGAAGAGTGCTCAGGTCTATGTCGTGGGCAAGTCAACCTTTAAAGATCAGGCAGAAACAAAGGAGCTAGCAAAGTGCCTGGTCAGTAAAGCAGGAGGAAATCCAGAAAACTTGGGAATGTTTTAACAAGTGGTCAGCTATGTTGAAGGCTGAAAGGCTGAACACTTACTTGTGTGGCTTTGAGTAAGTTGCTTCATCTATCTAACTCAATTTCCTCATAAAGTAAAATGTGGACAAAAATAGTACCACACTTATAGTGTTGTTGGAAGTATTAAAAAAAAAAAAGCAATGTATGTAATGTTCTATGTATCTGGCATGTAATGAGTGATAAATGGTAGCTATTCCATTTATTGCTGTTGAGTTCTGGAACCTATAAGGGGGAATATATGTCGGGGGAAAATACATACATTTAGTGAAAAAGTTCTGAAGAACAGATATCCAGTTTCATTACATCTTGCAGTCATTCTTTAATGTTCCTTTTAGTCTTTGTGTCTTAGCTCTTCTGGAATCAGGGCTTAAGATATGAGAATTCCTTCTGCTGTGGATAGTCAAAAGTTGCTATGACAACTGCCTGGAAATGAAAGTCCTGTGCTTTATTTATTTATGTGAGGGTGATGTGCTACAGAAAGAGGGAAACGAGATTGCCACAAATGTTGCCTCACAACCTTTGGAAAGGACATGCGAGGGCCATCTCCTCTCTCATACTGTCAGTATCCTTTTTAATTTATATAAGATTTACTCTCTTCCTCTTTTTTCCATAAAGTATTTGAGGTCGTTGACAATATTAAGATACATATAAGTTAGGCAGTTTTAAAAGGTAAATCAAGAAGATTAAATACTATTTGGAGGATAAGTAATCCGTAACAAACCTACAATAGCGTTGTTAACACTGTGCAACAAATTTAACTCCAAGTAGTTTGGAAGTCAAATAAAAATGGAAAACATGATGCTTTAAGGAATTCTCAAAAGTCTGCTTAAAGGCCACAGGCAGGTTGATTAGAAGAGAGAAACTTTTAAACTGATATATATGTTGATACTCTGCGATAATAATAGTAGCCAATATTTGCATACCACTTTACAGTTCATAAAGCACTTTCATGCTTTATGGAAGGTGGTGTTACAGCATTCTATTTTTTCTTCTTGGTCCCCAAACCATACAACAGGTTAACACAGATAGAGAACTTGAATCATAAATCTTTTACTTCCAAAACCCTGCTTTTTCTAGTAAACTAAGAGGCAAATTCCTTACTTGCAACTAAAAAAAAAAATTGTGAAATACAACATTCACAAAAGTACATAAAATTTGTGTACATATTTTAAGAAATAACTGTAAAACAAATATCCATGTAGCTGCAATTTCAAGAAATAGAATACTCCTGTAACTCTAGAACAGCAGTTCCATTTTTGGTCTTAGGACTCCCTTATGCTTTTAAAAATTATTGAGGACTTCAATGAACTTATGTTTATATGGCCTATATCTGGCAATATTTACATTATTAGAAATTAAAACAGAATTTACAAAAATACTTATTAATTAATTTATTTCTGGCCACACCATGCAGCTTATGAGATTTTAGTTCCCTGACCAGGGACTGAACCCCGGGTCTCGGCAGCAAGAGCGCAGAGTCCTAACCATTGGACCACCTGGGAATTCCCTATTAATTTACTTTAAAATAACAGTAAGGGCTTCCCTGGTGGCGCAGTGGTTGAGAGTCTGCCTGCCGATGCAGGGGACACGGGTTCGTGCCCCGGTCTGGGAGGATCCCACATGCTGCGGAGCGGCTGGGCCCGTGAGCCATGGCCGCTGAGCCTGCGCGTCTGGAGCCTGTGCTCCGCAATGGGAGAGGCCACAGCAGTGAGAGGCCCGCGTAACGCAAAAAAAAAATAATAATAATAAAATAAAATAAAATAAAATAACAGTAAGTTACTGCATGTAACCTAAAGAAAACTTGATGAAGATTAAACATTTGCCAAAACAAAAAAAAAGTGAGAAGAGTGACATTTCACAAATTTTTTTCAAATCTCTTTAATGTCTGGTTTAATAGAAGACAACTGGTTTCTCATATCTGATTCTGCATTCAGTCTGTTGTGATATTCTTCTTTTGGCTTTTGGGGGTTCAGGGCAAGCATGTGAATTATTAAGAACTGAAGACAGTCAAGGCCCAGTGGACTCAGGAAGAGCTTTTTACCTCCCCTTGAACTGCCTAAAACAATTTAGATAGGGAACTTGTACCAAGAAGAGCACTGTTACCCAAAATAACTTTTTATATCCTAAAGACTTATCTGCATGGCATGACAAACATTTGTTCACCATAGATCTGCTCTTCTCATCTTCCTGTGAATTATCTTCCTTCCCTTTGAGACCTCACACCCCTATCCTCTTCTCCTTAGCTCAGGATGGTATATAAGCATTAATTACCTGACAGCTGGAGAGTCCCTCAGGTCTTTGTGGGCTCCCGTATGTACAAAATTAAAGTTTTCTCCTGCTAATCAGTCTTATGTCAATTTAATATTAGGCCAGCCAAAGAACGTAGAATGGACAATGGGAAATGTTTTCTGCCCCCAGAGGGTTAAGTGTATGAAGAAAATCTAGCCCCACACAGAAATGTAGTTGGAAAAGGGGCCTTATTTTAGTGGCCTTTTCAGATAACTGTGGATATTCTTTGTACTATAACAGACCTCCACAGGTACTAGTTTTTTGTTTGTTTGTTTTTTTGTTTGTTTTGTTTTGTTTTGCGGTACGCGGGCCTCTCACTGTTGTGGCCTCTCCCGTTGCAGAGCACAGGCTCCGGATGCGCAGGCTCAGCAGCCATGGCTCACGGGCCCAGCCGCTCTGCGGCCTGTGGGATCTTCCCGGACCGGGGCACGAACCCGTGTCCCCTGCATCGGCAGGCAGACTCTCAACCACTGCGCCACCAGAAAAGCCCCACAGGTACTAGTTTTTAAAGGTTAGTTGCAATGTGGAATCTAAAACTATATCATATTCTGTGACATTAAAATCAGTTGGTCTAACTTGTTCTTTGAATGACTCTGTCACCCATACATGATTTGGTAACATTATGCACCCTTCGTTTGGAAAATACTGCTTCACTGAGTTATGCAGATTTTCCAAATATTAACACATTTCATTATATAATATCAAAAAAAAATCACATTCACTAATCTCACTACCAACCTTACCACAGAAATCTTTTAAGTACTGGTATGTAGTCAAGCGCGTGATGGTGGATGCAAGTTTTCCAAATTTCTAGTTTCCACTTGAAAGTTTGAATTTTGTCATTGGCAACAAATAGCATCACTTATTTGCCTTGAAGTGACTGGCACACTTTTTGAGAAAATGTCTCCCAAATACCCAAGTCTGTACAAGTTTTGTCAGCATTCTTTCAAATAAAAATGGTGTTCTATAAAACAGTGTCAAGTTCAGCACTCACTGCACAAGTGCTTTTCCTTGAGACAACCATTGTCCGTAGGTTGTGCAGCAGAGTGCTTTATGTTCTCAAGATGTGGTCTCCAAACCAGCAGCCTCAGTATCACCTGGGAACTTGTTCGAAAATACAGATTGGGCCCCCCTCCAGGTGATTTGGGTTCCCTCCAAATTTTGAGAGCCACTGCTTCAGTCTTCTAACAATGGTTCTCAGTCTTGGTCGCACGTTAGAATCACCTGAGTAGCTTAAAATTTCCAATGCCTAGTTACTCTTGATCAATTAAGTCAGAAGGGTGGGACCCAGATATAAGTATTTTTTTAAGTTCCCTTGATGATTCCAAAGTGCAGGCACTGCCTTTGACTATCTGTCCCAAACAGTTCTCAGCTGTTTCTTGTCTGGTGCTGGGTAGTCATCTATTGAAAATGAAGCTCTCTGACAAGTTTCTGGAGTGTTAATAACTAGCCTGCTGCTCTTTGGAGAAAAATCAATTTGTCTTCAGAATGATTTTTCCATCTTGAATAGTTAGGAAATCCCAAATGGTGAACAAGAAAATGTCCTGGGAGAACTCAAGATACTTTGAATTGCTAAGCCTCTTTTTTAGGAAAGTAGAAATCCTGGCAGGTCTGGTGAGGTACCTGCTTTGGTTACCATCGAAGCTGCCCATTCAGCTGCCAGGGCTTGCTCTTCTCCATAGCCTTCATTTCTCCACGGGCTGTCTTAGATTAGCAGCTCTCACCCTTATTGGACTCAATATTCCCATTTTGTAATAAATATTTTTAACCATCTTCAAATGAAACACATATGTAGTGCAATCTGCCTACATACATCGTTTAAAAAAATCAATTTAATGCCCTACCTGTATTATAAAGGATAAATAAAATGAGGTTAATTTATAATAAAAATCATATTAAAATATGTAAGTGCTTGGGGAAAAATTGGCAGGTGTAATGACGTTGTCAGGTGTTGGCGTATGAATTTTATAAAAAAATTTTATTATGAAAAATTTCAAACATGCTGAAGTAGAGAGAATAGAATTGTGATATTGTGATTTACAGCAAGAAACATATTTGGTCTTCATCCCATTTCTGGCATAGAACTCCTAAAACCCTTGGAATTTAAGACAGCAGCAAAGGTGTCTTTTGTTATGTTAATGAGGCAACTTTGGGAAAGTACCTACGGATGGGGCTGGTCACCAGAGGAGCTACAGGTGATTAGAGGGTTGGAACTTTCAGTCCTGCCCCTCCCCCTACCTCTGAGTAGGACTGAGGGGCTGGAGGTTGAACCTGTTGCCAATGGCCAATGATTGATTAGTCGCGCCTATGTAAAGCAGCCTCCATAAAACCCAAAAGGATGGGGTTGAGAGAGATTCTGGGTTGGTGAACGCAGAGAAATTTGGGGAGAGTGGTGCACTCTGAGAGGGCATGGAAGTTCCGTGACCTTTCCTCAAACCTTGCCCCATGCATCTCTTCCATCTGGCTGTTCTTAAGCTACCTCCTTTTATAATAAACCGGTAACCTAGTAAGTAAAATGTTTCTCTGAGTTCTGTGAGCCTCTCTAGCAAATTAATCTAACCTGATGAAGGGGTCACGGGAACCTCCAATCTATAGCCAGTCAGTCCAAAGTACAGGTGGTAACCTGGGCTTGTGATTGGCTTCTGAAGGCGGGGCGTTTGCTCAGTCTGTGGCACTGGGCCCTTAACCTGTAGAATCTGATGCTGTTTCTGGGTAGGCTGTGTCAGAATTGAGTTGAATTGTAGGCCACCCAGCTAATGTCTGGAGAATTGCTCGGTGGTGTGGGAACTCCTTCCCCCACTCACCATACACACAACTGAAATTGGGCTCAGAATCATTAAAGTATAATGAACTACGTACTTATCAGAACCCAGCTTCAACAGTGATCAGTTATAAATGGCCAATCATTTTCATCAAATTCATTAGCATTACCTCACACCACTGAACCAGAATCTCTGAGGTAAGGCCCAGGAATTTGTGTTTTAACAATCTCTCCAGCTGATTTGTAGGTCCACTAAAGTTTGAGAACCACTGATCTACATAACACTCCCCACCTTCTCAGATTATTGAAGGCAAAGCCCAGATAACACTCAGATATATTATTTCATTCATAAATATTTTACTTAAAAAACCCATAATCACATACCACTATGTCAGCTAACAAGTTATAATTCCTGAATATCAACAAATATTGAGAGTTTTACACTTTCTCAGATTTTCATGTCTTTTTATACTTGATTCGTTTGAATCAGTTCAAACACTGCCCTAGGTTGATATGTCTCTTAAAACTCTCTTAATCTATGATGATTTTTCTCTTTTTTTATTTCCTGCCATTTATTTGTTAAAGAAACTGGATCATTTGTCACAGAGTTTCCCACGTTCAGGATTTTGCTGATTGTGTCCCTATGTTGTTGTTTTGTCATGTTCCCTCTACCTCTGTATTTACTGTAATCTAGCTGTTAGATCTAGAGGCTTGATCATAGTCAAGTTTGATTTTTTTGTCAGGGGTATTTCACAGGTGGTGCTATGCCCTTCTCATTGTATCACACCAGAAAGCGCATCAATATCTGGCTGTTTTTCTGATGTAAAGGTTGATTAGTGGGTTCAAATGCTGACAGCATGAACTATTCTGTATTAGTGTTTACTAGCAGCCTTTTACCTAATGGTCTTAGCAGCCACTTGATCATGGCCTCTGTTCATTATTTCACTAAGAGATGCAAAATGGTAATATTCTAATTTTTATAATTTTTTCTATATTACTTGAAATTAAAACTTTCTCTTCAAATATTTGTATAGGAAATACAATTTGGACAAGAAGAGGAATATAGGTGCTCAATTTAACTCCTTTATAAACTAGTCCTCAAATGAATTTATACTCAATTTTTACTTTTGAATATCATTATGTACTTATGGATTTTAATGTATTTGATATTTTTAATTCACTTCAGTCATAATTCATTATGATGCTTAAATTGTCCTCTTTGGCCAGAAGAAAGCAAGAATGGAGGTGCAGGAGGGACTTCCCTTGTGGTCCAGTGGTTGAGAATCCGCCTTCCAATGCAGGGGACGTGGGTTTGATCCCTGGTCTGAGAACTAATATCCCACATGCTGGGGGCCAACTAGAGAGCCTGCACCACAACTAGAGAGCCCACATGCCGCAACTAGAGAGCCCGTGTGCCTCAACTACTGAGCCCGCATGCTCTAGAGCAGCAGTCCCCAACCTTTTTGGCACCAAGGACCAGTTTCGTGGAAGACAATTTTTCCACAGACCAGGGGTCGGTGGGGGTGGTTTGGGGATGATTCAAGCGCATTACATTTATTGTGTACTTTATTTCTACTATTATTACACTGTAATATATAATGAAATCATTATACAACCCAGCATAATGCAGCATCAGTGGGAGCCCTGAGCTTGTTTTCACTTGCCACTCACCGATAGGGTTTTGATATGAGTCTGCAAGCAGTTGATTTATTATGGTCTCGGTGCAGTCAAACCTCTCTGCTCATGATAATCTGTATTTGCAGCCACTCCCCAGCGCTAGCATCACTGCCTCAGCTCCACCTCAGATCATCAAGCATTAGATTCTCGTAAGGAGCGCGCAACCTAGATCCCTCACATGCTCAGTTCACAGTAGAGTTCACGCTCCTATGAGAATCTAATGCCGCTGCTGATCTGAGCAACGGGGAGCGGCTGTAAATACAGATGAAGCTTTGCTCGTTCGCCCGCCACTCACATCCTGCTGTGCAGCCTGGTTCCTAACAGGCCATGGACTGATACCAGTCCATGGCCCAGGGTTGGGGACCCCTGCTCTACAGCTTGTGTGCCACAACTAGAGAGCCCACATGCCACAACTACTGAGCCTGTGCGCTCTGGAGCCTGCATGCCACAACTAGAGAGAGCCTGCGTGCCTCAACTACTAAGCCTGCACACTCTGCAGCCTACGTGCCAGAACTAGAGAAGCCCATGCACTGCAACTAGAGAGAAGCCCCCAACGAAGAGTGCGTGTGCCACAGCGGAAACCCAATGCAGCCAAAAAAACAAAGAATGGAGGTGCAGGAGGCTAAGGGCTGTCACCTCAATAAAAAGGCACAATATGTTTGTTGCTCAGTTCCTGAATTTGAGCCAATTTTCTGATCTGGAATCCACTAACTAAAGAAGTGGCTGTGTCCCTAGGAGAAGGACTCTGCAGCATTGTGTAAAGTACACTATATTGTAATGATTCCTTCAGTCATTCCCCAAAGGGACCCAGGGTATTTACTTAAAGCATTTATGATGGGGAAAGCACAATGCCCAGTCATTTCAAGGAGCTTTGGAGCTAGGTTCTGAGTAGACTTTGGTAACTGGAGACCCAAAATGTCATCATGGCCCCCTGTTAGAGCCGGGGCTTACACAAGCAGCTATTAGAATCCTAGCTAAAGTCTAGTCTACAGAGAATTCACTGGGTCTGCAGACTCACCTGCCAGTCATTTCCCTGGTCCCTGAGTATATAATTGCAATAGACATACTTAGCAGTTGAAGTATTGGGTCATTAGGCTGTTCGTTAAGAGCTACCATAGTAAGGAGGACCAACTGGAAGCCTTTAAAATTGTTCCTCAGCCCAGCTAAGATAATGAAAACTTATATTGTGTCCCAGAGGAGATGGTGGTGTTTAGTGCCTCTCTGGATCCCAGTGAATGTAGAGTACCACAGCAAGCTTAGCCAAGTAGTCGTCCCAATTCAAGATGTGTTGGACATGTTATCATTGCTAGAGCAGATTAATAAGGCCTCAGGCACATGGTATGTGGCCATTGATTTGGTGAATGCATTCTTTTATATTCCAATCAGAAATAAGGATAAGAAGTAGTTTACATTGATGTGGAAGAGAGATTTATTTCCAGTTTTGTCCAAGGACTATGTCAACTCTTCTCTCCTCTATTTTAATATAGTATGAAGGGATCTGGACTGTCTGGACATCCTGCAGAATGTCACATTGATATGTTATACCAATAATACACTGATGGGTAGGACGAGCAAGAGGTGGCTTGTATACTAGAGGCCTTGGTAAGATACATGCATCCAGAGGGTAAGAGATAAACCTTAAGAAGATTCAGTGATCTGCCACTTCTGTAAGGTTTTTAGAGGTCCAGTAGTCAGTGGCATGTGGAGACATCCCCTCCAGAGTAAAAGACAAATTTTTATATCTTGCGTCACCTAGTATAATGAAGCACGATATCTGATGGGCCTCTTTGGGTTCTGGGAGCACGAATTCCACACCTAGGAATATTGCTCTGGCTCATATCCTGGGTGACAGTTCTGTGCAGCCTGGAACAGCAATGGGCTCTGCAGCAGTCAGTGTGGAACTTACAGCAAGTCCCAGTGGGAGATCACGATATAGGCCCCTGGGATTTTAGAGCAAGGCGATGCCATCTGCAGCAGAGGACTTTACTCCTTTCGAGAAACAGCCCCTGACATGGTACTGGGCCCTAGTAGAGCCAGAAAGCTTGACTATGGGGCACCAAGTTATCATGTGTCTGGAAGTACCCATCATGAGCTGAGTTCTGTCAGATATGCCCAGTCATAAAGTTGATGGGCCCAGCAGCAGTTCCTCATAATATGGAAATGATGCATTCAGAATCAAACTCCAATAGGACCAGAAGGCATGAGTAAACAGCAGGAGCTAGGAGTCCAGACCCCCGTGTCACCCACTGTGCTTGTACCAGTACCCCATGCTCAGGCTGTATGGCTACATAGGGCATCATATTTGACCAGCTGAGGGAGGAGAAAAAAGCTCAAGCTTGATTATGAATGGGTTGGCTTGGTATATGGGTGGGAGCTGAAAAATGGATGGCAGCACATTACACCACATTCAGTGATGTCCCTAAAAGACAGTGGAGAGAGAAAAGCTTCCTAAAGGGCAGAGCTTCAAGCAGTGTAGCTGGTCATCTGCTTTGTGTGGAAGAGGAAGTGACTGGTGGTGAGAATTTATACAGATGCCTACATTGGAGACAGCGAGGTCTGGAGTAGAGGCATGTGGTCAAACAGAGTGGGCCTAAGAGTGAAGATTTTTGTATCTTATATTCATTCTGGCCAGAAAGCATTAACTATGGAAAAGGAATGAAACAACCAAGTAGACGAAAAGATTCTACCAGTTGATGTCAGCCACGTGTTGTCATGGCCTACCCCAGAACTGGCACAGTGGGCACATGAATGGAATGGCCATGTTTGCAGATATAGAAGCTACACATGAGCCCACTTACCAAGGCCAAGTTGAGCTACTTCTGCCTTTGAAGGTCTAGCTTGCCAGCAACAGAGACCAACACGGAGTCCCTGATATGGCACTATTATTTGAGGAGATAAAGAAGCCATTTGGTGGCAAGTCAACAATACTGAGCCCTTTCCATTCTGGAGTGACCACTGGTTCACCTTCATAGGGATAAATGCCTCTGCTGGTTATGGGTTTGCCTTTTTTGCCTGCACAGCCTCAGCTGTACCACTATCTAGGAGCTTACAGAAGCCCAGATCCACTGGCATGAGATCCAGCTCAACATAGCATCTGAAAAGGGGAACCACTTCACAGTAAAGGTGATTTGAGTATGAGCTCATGACCAAGGCATCTACTGGTTGTATCACCTATTACACTATCCAGAAGCTGCCAGCCTGATAAGAGCACTGGACAACCTACTGAAGGTGCAGGTAAGCTGCCAGTTTAGAGGCAGTATTCTGCAAGGATGGAGTGCCATCCTTCAGGATGCACTATATACATTAAATCAGAGACCTCTGAATGACACTGCCCCTAACAGGAAGAATATATGAGTCCAGGGGAGGGAGCAGAAGTGGCCCCACTTAACACCTCATTGAGTCATTGAGAGACTTTGTGCTTCCTGTTCCCAAAACTCTGGGCTTTGCAGGTTTAGAAGTCTTGGTCCCCATAGGGAGTGCATTTTTGTCAGGGAACACAAGGGTTCCATTGAAGTAATAGCTATGGCTACTGTTTGGGCACTTTGAACTCTTTGTGTCCAGGCACCAGCGGGCAAGAAGAGGAGTCCCCATCTTGACAAGAGTAACTGACCTGGATCAACAGGAAGAGGAGGGGCTGCTTTCATATAATGGGAAAGAAAAATATATGTGGACTCCATGTGATCCATTTGGAAGTTTATTGATACTTAATTGGAACTGTGGAAGGACATGTGCAGCAATCCCAGCCTGAAAAGTGTCTAATTACCAGTAAATATACGTTCTCATTAAGAGAGCATTTGGGTCATACCCAGGTGAGCTACTAAGACCTGTGGAGGCGACAGGTAAAGAATAGTAGATTTTGAACTGGATAATGGAGGAGGAGGAAGATGCGTAGCAGTTACGTCCCTGAGAACAACTGAGTAATGGGGGTGTAGTTTGTCCCAATAACCTCCTTCTTCTAAGCTTTCACTCCAACAAAGAGAAGCCACCGCAATGAGAAGCCTGAGCACCGCAGTGAAGAGTAGCCCCACTCGTTGCAACTAGAGAAAGCCCGTGCGTGTGTGGCAACGAAGACCCAACGCAAAATAAAATAAATTAATTAATTAATTTAAAAAATTAATTTAATTAATTAAAAAAATTTTAAAAAGACTGAGCACAGCAGGTGTATTAGGGCCAGGCCACGCCTGCCCAAATTGGGACCCTTCAAATGGTCAGTCTTTATTCTGAGACTCCTCACTGGTCTGGCCAAGACTTCTCAGAGCCGAATGGCAGTCTGAGGCTCTTCCTACCTGTCCTTACTTCCTTCTCTCTCTCATTTCATGGGTAGCAGAACTGCATCAGTCTGAAGGCACTCCTGGCCTACTGCTTCCTCTTTCCTTTTTTCTTAACAGTTATTTCCCCCCAATAAATCTCTTGCACACCTAATTTGTCTTGGCATCTACTTTTCCAAGGACCTGATCTGACCAGAGTCCCATGTATTGCAGGATGTTTAGCATCCCTGGCCTTACCCACAAATGCTGGTAGCACTATCCCCCCAATCTTGAGGTAACTAATGACACCTTCACAGATTGCCAAAATGCTTCTATTGAGAACCACTTAGAGCATAATCATCAAGATCAAAATTTTAGAGCTAGAAGAGCTCTTACATGTAAAACAATTAAGAAACAGAAAAGTTTAATGACTTCTCTATTTCTTTTCTCCCTCTCCTACAGTGTCTTCCCCTTCTTTTCATTCTCTAATCTAATTCTTGGACCTCAACTGAAACTGGTAAACCTGAAGAGTGGGTTTTAAGTACCAAAGAAGCTGTATAGCCTCAGAATTTAGAGAAAAATTTAGGAAATGATCACCTTCTGAAACTGAAGCTAGGGAGAAAAATTACTTATGATAGATGAAATTAGCTCCTGTATAAGTAACCCACTCTTGGAATTGGCTACAAAAGTACTGTTTTTGTGATTAGAGTGCTTTCCATGCTTTCCAAGTTTCTATCAAGTCACAAGCATATAGTCTCAGGAAGACATTCTTGGAATGCGGAGGTATTGTGGAGTAGTCAGTTGTATGTAGCACTGTCTGAAAAAGATCCAAGAATTTTAGTTTAGTTGACCCATAAGTTTGTAGCAGAAATCATTTTCACTTTTAATTCAATAAATATTCATCTAAAATATTTATTTATTGCCTACTATGTCCCAAGCATTATATGTTAAGCACAGAACATACAGTAGTAAACAGAACATGATCCTTCCCCTCAAAGAGCTTATTATCTGGAGCATGCATTCTCAATGGACAAAAAACCTTAGATATTACAATGGTTTGTGGCCCTCCAAAGAGCCACAGTACATAAGCAGATATACAGGATATCTGTGGTTTAAGATCCCATAGTGGGTAGGGGGGAAAATTAGGATAAAAATGCCTAAAATGACTCCTTAGGAGGTCAATCATGAAACTAAAGTTAAAAAGCCTGATCTAAAGGAGGAAAAAGAGAAAAAATGAATAGGATGAAAGAGAACAAGAAGGAAAAGTAGAATGATGAAAGAGAAATAGGGAAGGAGAGATGAGAAAATGAGAAGGTATGTGAAAGTTTAAGAAGACAAAAATAGTTCTGTCTACCACTGAGCCATACGACATATAACTTTTTTTCCTTGACATTCTGAAATACAAGCTTATTCTTCTTACATTATTTCTGGCTTTGGCAACAAAGTATTAAATGTGAAAAGCAATACTGGAATGCCTGCTTTTTATCAAAAGAATTCCCATATCCTAAATCACTCTTTCTTAATCAAATACTCCACATGTCCTCACTTTCTCTCATTTAAAATTTAAACTTATAAAACAATTTCCTATTAGGTTCCTAAGGACCCCATTATTCCACTCATGTGTGTGTAATGTGAATTTATTAGCTCCATGATATCAAAGCCTTCATTTTTATGGCAGTTATTTCTTTCATTTATCTGCCATGGTAAACAAACACATTTGTTGTTGCTTGATAGCTTATCAAGCTTTTCTGCAGTTTGGACTTACCCCTCAGGACCATATACTTTGCTCTGAATATGGGTGCACCTAACAACTTTATGGTTACTAGTTAGATTTCTCAGATATCTTGATATAAGGAAGAAAGTGACCTTGCTAGCAGACATTGGTATTTCAGTTAACAGAAAGGAATCATCTTTATCAGCACTTTAAAATATATATTTTATTGTAGTATAATTAACATAGAATAAAATGCACATCTTAGATGTTCATTTTTTAAAAAGACTTTAAAAGAGCAGTTTTAGGTTTACAACAAAATTGAGATGAAGGTACAGAGATTTCCCATATACCCCCCATTCTACACATGTATATCCTCCCCCATTATCAACATCATTCACCAGAATGGTGCATTTTTTTTTTACCAAGGCTGAACTGACATTGACACATCTAATCACCCAAAATCCATAATTAACCTTAGGATTCAGTCTTGGTGTTGTACATTCTCTGGGTTTGGACAAATGTATAATAACATAATCATTACAATTTCATACAGAATATTTTCACTGCCCTAAAAATTCTCTGTGCTCTGCCTATTTATCTCTCCCACCCCCACCATCAACCTGGCAACCACTGATCTTTGTCTCCATAGTTTTGCCTTTTCCTACAGTAAGTAGCCTTTTCAGATTGGCTTCTTTCAGTTAGTAAATATGCATTTAAGGTTCCTCCATGTCTTTTCATGGCTTGATTGCTCATTTCTTTTTAGTGCTGAATATTCCATTGTCTGGATGTACCATAATCTATTTATCAATTCACCTGCTGAAGGATATCTTGGTTGCTTCCAAATGTTGGCAATTATGAATAAAGCTGCTAAAATATCTGTGTGCAGGTTTTAATGTGAATGTAAGTTTCCCACTCCTTTGGGTAAATACCAAGGAGTGCAATTGCTGGATCATATGGTAAGAGTTTGTTTAGTTTTCTAAGGAATTGCCAAATTGTCTTCCAAAGAGGTTCTACCATTTTGCATTCCCACCAGCAATGCATGAGAGTTCCTGTTGTTCCACATCCTTGCCAACATTTGGTGTTGTCAGTGTTCTGAATTTTGGCCATTCTAATAGATGTGTAGTGGTATCTCATCTTTGTTCTAGTTTGCATTTCACTGATGATTTATGATGTGGAACATCTTTTCATATGCTTATTTGCCATCTGTTTATCTCTTTGTTGAAGTGTCTGTTAAGGTTTTTGGCCCATTTTAAAATCAGATTGTTTATTTTCTTATTGAGTTTTAAGGGTTCCTTGTATATTTTGGATAACAGTCCTTTATCAGGTGCATCTTTTGCAAATATTTTCTCCAGTTTGTGGCTTGTTTTCTAATTTGACATTGTCTCTTGCATTGTCTTTTGTTTTTAATTTTAATGAAGTCCAACTTATCAATTATCTCTTTCACAGATGATGTCTGGTGTTATATCTAAATCTCAAGTTACAAATTAAATGAGTCATGGGAATGAAATGTATAGCATGGGGAATGTACTCAAGAATATTGTATTAACTTTGTATGGTGACAGAAGATAACTAGACTTATCATGGTGATCATTTTGTAATGTATAGAAATACTGAATGACTATGTTGTGCACCTAGAACTAACATAGTGTTGTAGGTCAATTATACTTCAGTTAAAAATAAGTATGTAAATAAAATTTTAAAAAGACATCACTATACCCAAAGTCATCTAGGTTTTCTCCTATGTTATCTTTTAGGAGTTTTATAGTTTTGTGTTTTAAACTTAGGTCTATGAACCATTTTGAGTTAATTTTTGTGAAGGGTGTAAGGTTTGTGCCTAGAATCATATTTTTGCATGTGGATGTCCAGTTGTTCTAGCAGCATTTGTTGAAGTGACTATCTTTGCTCCATTGTATTGCCTTTGCTCCTTTGTCAAAGACTGATTAAATTTATGGGGGTCTGTTTCTGGGCTCTCTATTCTGTTGCACTGATCTATTTGTCTATTATTTTGCTAATACTACACTGTCCTGATTACTGTAGCTTTATAGTAACTCTTGAAGTTGGGTAGCATCAGCCCTTCAACTTTGTTTTTCTCAGACGTTCATTTTGGTGAGTTTGACAGCTGTATGTATACCTGTGTAACCACCACTCAAAGCAAAATATAGATCCATTACTCCAGAAAGTTCTCTTGTATCCCTCTTGGCATTGTCTTCAGCAACCAATTTTAGATTTCTAATATCAAATTAGTATTGTCTTTCTTGGATTTCACATAAATAGAACCATACAGCATGCACTCTGCTGTGCCTGGCTTCTTTTACTAAAATATTTGTGAGATTTATCCATGTTGTTAGGCATATTGGTGATTCCTTTTTATTGCTGTGATGTATTCTGTTGTATAAATATATAATTTGGGGCTTCCCTGGTGGCGCAGTGGTTGAGAGTCTGCCTGCTGATGCAGGGGACACGGGTTCGTGCCCTGGTCTGGGAAGATCCCACATGCTGCAGAGTGGCTGGGCCCGTGAGCCATGGCCGCTGGGCCTGCGCGTCCGGAGCCTGTGCTCTGCAACAGGACAGGCCACAACAGTGAGAGGCCCGCATACTGCAAAAAAAAAAAAAAAACTAAATATATAATTTGTTTATCTGTGCTCCTGTTGATGTACATTTGGGTTGTTTCTAGGTTTTATTTATTATGAATTAGGTTGCTTTAAACTTTCTTTGTATGAGTCTTTTTGTGAACTTGTATTTTCATTTCTCTTTCATAGTTATCTAACACTGAAACTGCTGGGTCATGAATAGGTTAGATGAATATTTAACTGTAAACAAACTGCCAAGCAGTTTTCCAAAGTGATTGTACTATTTTACACTCACACTAGCAGTGTAAATATCACAATTTGAAGCAGCTTGAATTCATATTTGTTTTATTATTAGACTTTGATTTTAGCCACTTCAGTGCATGTGAAATGGAATCTCATTGTGCTTTTAATTTGCATTTCCTTGATGACTAAAGATACTGAGCACCTTTTCTTATGTTATCAGCCATTTGTATATCTCATGAAAGGTCTGTTCAAGTCTTTGCTACTATCTTTTTTGTTTTTCAACATTTTTTATTGAGATATAATTGACATATAACACATTAGTTTCAGGTGTACAACATAATGATTTGATATTTATATAATTATGATGACTACAATAAGTCTAGTTAATATCCATCCCCATACAAAGTTACAAAAAGTTTTTTTTTCCTTGTATGAGAATTTTTAAGATTTATTCTCTTAGCAACTTTCAAATATGCAATACAGTATTGTTAACTACAATTGCCATGCGTGTCTGTCCACTTTTAATTGGATTGTTTTTCTATTAAGTTGTGTGAGTTCTTTATATATTTTGGATATTAATCCCTTATTGGATATATGATTTGCAAATATTTTCTCCCCTTTAGCAGGTTGCCTTTTCATTTTGTTGATGGCTTCCTTTGGTGTGCAAAAGCATTTCAGTTTGATTTAGTCTCACTCATTTATTTTTCCTTTTGTTGCCTTTTCTATTGATGTCAAATCCAAAAAAATCATTGCCAAGACTCATGGCAAGGAACTTACTGCCTATGTTTTCTTTTAGGAGTTTTATGGTTCCAGATCTTACATTTAAGTCTTTAATCCATTTTTTAAAATCCATTTTGAAGTAGTTTTTGTGTATGGTGTAAGATAGTGGTCCAGTTTTATTCTTTTTCATGTGGCTATCCAGTTTTCCCAACAGCATTTATTGAAGAGACCATCCTTTTTCCACTGTATATTCTTGGCCCCTTTGTTGTAATTGACCATATATGTGTGGGTTTATTTCTGGGGCGCTATTCTGTTTCACCGATCTATATGTCTGTTTTTAATGTCAATACCATAGTGTTTTGATGACTATAGTTTTGCAATATAGTTTAAGTCAGGAAGAATGATGCCTCCAGATTTGTTTTTCTTTCTTAAGAGAGCCTTGGGTATTTGGGGTCATTTGTGCTTCTATACAATTTTTAGGATGGTTTGTTTTAGACCTGTGCAAAACACCATTGGAATTTTGATAGGGCTTGTATTGAATCTGTAGATTGCTTTGGGTAGTATGGACATTTTAACAACATTAATTCTTCCAACCCATGAGCATAGACTATCTTTCCATTTATTTGTATCTTCTCCAGTTTCTTTCATAAATGTCTTATAGTTTTCAGTGTACAGGTCTTTCACCTCCTGGCTTGAATTTACTCCTTGAATTTACTCCTTTTTGATGCAATTGTAAATGGGATTGTTTTCTTAGTTTCTCTTTCTGATAGTTCACTATTAGTGTACAGAAATGCAACCAATTTCTGCATATTGATTTTGTATCCTACTACTTTACTAAATTCATTTATTAGTTCTAACGGTTTTTTGATGGAGTCTTTAGGGTTTTCAATATATATTATTAATTAATAATTAATTAATATAATTACTCTATTATATATTATAATATTTTCTATATATAATATTCTTTCCTTTGCCTAACTGCTCTGGCTAGGACTTCCAAAACTATGTTGAATAAAACTGGCAAGAGGGGGCATCCTTGTCTTATAGGATCTTACAGGAAAAGCTTTCAACTGTTCACTGTTGATGTTAGCTGATGGGCTTGTATGATGTTAGCTATGGCCTTGTCATATATGTTCTTTGTTGAGGTATGTTCCTTCTATACCCACTTTGATGAGATGCTATTATCTTAAATGAGTTATTGTTCGAACTTAATTTTTATTTTTAAATTGTAGAAGTTCTTTTATATTCCTGTTACAAGTCAATTGCTAGATATGTGTGGTGAATATTTTCCAGTCTGTTGTATAATGCTGTCTTTGAAGAACAGAAGTTTTTTTTTTTTTTTTTTTCTATGCTGCATGGCTTGCGAGATCTTAGCTCCCCAACCAGGGACTGAACTCGGGCCCTCGACAGTGAAAGCGGGGAGTCCTAACCACTGGACTGCCAGGGAACTCCCCAGAAGTTTAAATTTTGATAAACCCTAATTTGTCAAATTTTTCCTTTATGATTAGTGCCTTTTGTTTCCCATGAAAGAACTATTTGCATACTCTAACATTATAAAGGTGCTCTTCTATGTTTTCTTCTAGAAGTTTTATGGATCTGGGTTTTATGTTAGGCCTATGAGTCATTTTAATCAACTTTTGTGTACAGAGTGAAATAGGGCTGAAGTTCGTTTTTTATTAAAAAAATAGATATCCAGTTGTTTTAGTAATATTTGTTGGGAAAAAACCTTTTTTTCATTATTTAATTGCTTTGGTGCCTTAGTAACAGATGAAATGATTGTATATGTGTGGGTCTATGTCTAGGCTCAAATCTGTTTACTAGCCTATCCTTATACAAATAACATACTGTCTTGCTTACTGTAACTTTATAGAAGGATTGAAATCAGGTAGTGTAAGTCTTCCAACTTTGTTGTTTTTAATGATTGTTTTGGCTATTTTAGATCTTTCATCTTTTTAGAAAAATTTTAGAATTATTTGTCTATGTCCTAAAGAAAAGCCTTCTGGAATTTTGATAGGGATTGGGGTGAATTTACAAATCATTTTAGGAAGAATGGACAGCTTAGTGATGGAGTTTTCCCATTCAAGAATATTATGGGTTTTTTCCTCCATTTATTTGTCTTTTAAAATTTCCTTCAGCTATATTTTGTGGTTTTTCAATACAGAGGTCTTGTACTTATTTTAAGTTTATTCCTAGGTTTCTGATGTATTGGATACATTATAAATGGTGTTGTCTTCAATTTCATTTCCCAATTTTTGTTGCTGGTAGGTAGAAGTAGAATTGATTTTTGTATATTGATCCTGTATCCTATGACTTGCTAAATTAATTTATTAGTTCTAGTAGCTCTTTTGTATAGTCCATAGGCTTTTCTTGTGTATATAATTACGTTGTCTGTGAATAGTTTTACTTCTTTTCAATGTTGTCTGTGAATACAATTTTACTTCCCATTTTTTAGTGATATAATCCATATACCATAAAATCAACCCTTTTCAAGTGTATATTTCAGTGGGTTTTAATATGTTCACAAAGCTATGCAACCACTGCCACTATCTAATTTCAGATTATTTCCATCACCCCACATATAAACGTCATACTCATTAGCAGTCAGTCTGCATTGTCCACATCCCCTTCCCTAGACAACTACTATTTTCTTTCCCTATGGATTTGCCTATTCTGGGCATTTCATATAAATGAAATCATGCAATACGTGTCTTTCACTTAGCATATAATGTGTTCAAGGTTCATCCAGGTGGCAGCAGGAATCAGTACTTTTTATGGCTGAATAATATTCCATTGTGTAGATTATAGCACATTTTGTTTATTCATTCATTAGTTGATGGGTATTTGGATTGTTTCTACTTTGGGGTTTTTATGAATAATGTTGCTATGAATATTTGTATACAAAATTTTGTGTGAACATAAGTTTCCAATTCACAAGGAACTGCTGGGTCATATGGTAACTCTATGTTTAACCTCTTGAGGGGTTGCCAAACTATTCCCAAGTCACCATTTTACATTCTCATCACAGGGGTACAAGGGTTCCAATTTCTCCACATCCTCACTAACACTTGTTATTGTCCATCTTTTGAGTATAGTCATTCTGGTGGGTATAAAGTGGTATTTCATCATGGTTTTAATTTGCATTTCCCGAATGATGCTGGTCATCTTCTCATGTGCATGTTGGCCATTTGTATATCTTCTTTGAAGAAATCTGTATTCAAATCCTTTGTTCATTTTTAAATTGGGTTGTCTTTTTATTGTTTAATTTTAAGAGTTCTTTATATATCTTGAACACAAATCCCTTATCAGATACATGGTTTTCAAATATTATCTCCCATTCTGTAGGTTGTCTTTTCACGTTCTTTTTTTTTTTTTTTTTTTTTTGTGGTACACAGGCCTCTCACTGTTGTGGCCTCTCCCGTTGCGGAGCACAGGCTCCAGACACGCAGGCTCAGCGGCCATGGCTCACGGGCCCAGCTGCTCCGCGGCATGTGGGATCTTCCTGGACTGGGGCATGAACCCGTGTCCCCTGCATCGGCAGGCAGACTCTCAACCACTGCGCCACCAGGGACGCCCCCCTTTTCACTTTCTTGATGTTCTTTAAAGCACAGTTTTAAAATTCTGATAAAGTACAATTTATCTGTTTTTTTCTTTGTGCTTTCAGTGTCACATCTAAGAAACCATTGCCTAATCCATTGTTGCGAAGACTTATGGCTTTTTTTTTCTGATGACTTTTATAGTTTTAGCTCTTACATTTGGATCTTTGATTCATTTCAACATTTGTACATAGCATGAGGTCCAAGCTCATTCTTTTCCATGTGGATATCCAGTTTTACCAGTACCATTTATTGAAAAGACTATACTTTCCCCCACTGAATTATCTTGGCACATTTGTCAAAAGACAACTGATCATAAGTGTAGGGGTTTACTTCTGGCCTTTGAATTCTAGTCCACTGATCTATATTTATGTATGTTTTTGGCAATATGGCACTGTCTTGATTATGTATGTAGTTTTGTTGTAAGTTTTGCAATCAGGAAGCCCAAGTCTTTCCAATCTTTATGTTTTTTCTTATTGTTTTATTGCATTGAGATCTTCAATATGATTTTGAATAGAAGTGGTGAAAGCAGACATTCTTATGTTCGTGATCTTAGGGGAAAAAGTTTTAGTATTTCACTATTACATTTTTCAAACATGTTATCATATTGAGGAAGTTCCCTTCTATTCCCAGGTTGCTGAGAGTTTTTTAACATGAGTAAGTTTTGAATTTTGTCAAATGCTTTTTCGGCATCTATTGAGACTATCATTTTGTTTTTCTCTTTCTTCCTGTTAATGTGGTGAATTACACTGACTTTTCAATGTTAACCTAATTTTCCCTGGTCATGGTATCTTATCCTCTATATTGCAAGTTTCAAGTTGCCAATATTTCATTCAAACTTAAAAAGTCTATATTCATGAGACATATTGGTTTGTAATTTTCTTGTAAACTGTCCTTGTTAAGTTTTGGTATCAGGATTATGTTGGCCTTATAAAATGAATTTGGAAGTGTTCCTTCTTGCTCTATTTTGTGAAATAGTGTAGGACTGGTATTTTAACTTCTTTAAAATTTACTGGTGAAGCCATCTGGGCCTGGAGTTTTATTTGTGGAAGGTTTTTCATTACAAATTCAATTTCTTTCATAGGTATTTGGACAATTAGATTTTCTTTTCCTTCTTGTGTCAATTTTTTGGTAATCTTTTCAGGAATTTGTCCATTTCACTTGTTAAATTTTTTGGCATAAACTTGTTGAATTATCCCTTTAATATCTGTGTAATTACATTAAAATGAAAACTTATACACAGAATAATAAAGTAGATGACAGAAAAGGAATCAGGGGAAAATAAGCACATAACATGGCAGAAAAAGGACATGTGTGTGTGGTAGGAGTAAACAGTCTAGTGACAGAAAGAGGGAATTATAGTTCAGTGTGGCAAATGCCATGAGAGGCACACAGAGAGCACACAGGAAGGATACCCAGTCCAATCTGGGAGTCAGATCATGATGTCCAAATGATAAAAGTTTGTCCAACTCTAGGTAAATTAATGTAACCAAATCTGTGGACACTTAAAAAGCTGAGACTTAGATCCCAAATATAATTACTTCACATTAGTTATCCACCTGTGAGGGTCTGTAGTAAACTGGCCCTTTTTCACTGGCATCGTTAATTAAAACACAATTTTGTTTTTGTAAAAATGATATATTCATTATACAAAATTCAAACAAGATAGAAAAGGTCAAAAGATAAAATAAAAATCAGTTGCATTTTGGCTGACATCCTTCCTGATCTTTTTGTATTTACATTCACATATATACACATGCATACTCATGTTTGGATGAAGCACTGTTCGTGCTAAACTGTACTCTGCTTTTTAGGGGGAAAAAGAAACCTATATGCTGTGGACATATTGTTGTGTAAATAAAGAGATTTACATCATCGTTTTTAGTGGCTCAAGGGTATTTCATTGTGTGTAGGTACCATAACATATTTAACTAGTGTCCTAGCGATGGTACTTACATTGTTTCCATAAGCACTTATGATCAAAAGGGGGTGAGGAACATCCTCGTAAATCTGTTTTTCTTTTTATTTTCTTTAGAGCGCATGACTAGAAAATGAGTTTGCTGGGGCAAAGCCTAATTATTTTGTTAAATTTTGGTAATTAATGGTGTACCAATTTCAAGTTCACACCAGTTAGGCATGACAGTAATTGTATCCCCACCTCACTGTCTACACTGATAGACAAAAAGGATGTTTGCAAGTTGAACATCTTTTCATTTGTTAATTAGAAGTTTGTTTTTCTTGGTTTAAGAATGTCCTATTGATATCCTTTGCCAATTTTATTTATTGTGTTAAGTTTTAAAATTGATACTGTATGAGCTTTTTGTGTATTAGGAATACTTTTTTTTCTTTTTCCACAAGATACAAGTTTATATTCCATTAGTTATTATTTGTGTGTAGATAACAATCTTTATGTGGTTAATTTTTATCGATTTTTTTCTTTAATGATTTCTGGTTATTGCTTCATACTTAGAAAAGGCCTTTCTCAGCTCAAGATTATAGTCACCTCGATTTTCTTGTAATATTTTTATGGTTTCATTCTTTACATTTAAATTCTTGTCATATGGTATTAAACAAATGAAACAGATGTAAAGCCGGTCCCCAGTGTTTAGTAATTCCTCAAATAATCTTTTTCCCACTGACCAATGATTTGTAACATATAGTTCATTGATACCACTGAGACCAGTGGGCCCTGAACTCGAGCCAACATTTTGAGATTTGGAGCGGGCGGTGCGTGGAGGGACTCGCGCCTGGGCCTCTCTCCTGACCTGGCCGTTTCTGCCTGGCAAGCTGCGCCGGCTCCCCACTCGTGGGCCGAGGCCCCACGGCCGACGCGGTAGGCAGGAGACTTCGAGACTCATTCCGTCTGCACGGTCGGGCACGAAGGAAGGCAGGGGTGGCGGCAGGACCACTATCAGTGCCCTCAGGGAAGAAAAAGTGTCGGACGAGCCAGCAGAGCGCAGGAGAAGCACGAAACTGGGGGAAACCGCCGAGACGTTGCGTGGGGAGGAGGAGAGGGAGAGCGGCTTCCCGCTCAACTGCACGCGTCACTCTGGCTCCGTGAGGCAAGTGCCGGGCCCCGGACTGTGCGTTCCCTTCGGCTCTAGGGATCTCCGCGGCCCCCAAAGGCCTCTCGGAGAGCCGACCTGGCTCCGCCGTTCCCCCTGTCTTTGGCCGCTCCCCCGGCCTCAGCTCGCTCGCCGCCGCCGGCGTCCGCGGCGTCGGTGACGTCGGCGTGGGGGCGGGACTTCCTGCTTCGCGCGGCCTTAGGTCTCGGGACTCAGCGCGCACCGCGGTGTTTGAAGGGTGGCGGGCGGCGGGCGGCGGGCGGCGGGCGGCGGGCTGGGGTTGGTTTCCCAGTCGGACTTCGGCTCCGGCCCCGCACCCCAGAGAAGGCCAGTCTAGCGAGGAGGAGCGGGGTTTTTCTCCATTGCCGCCGCCGCCCTTTCCGCCTTCGGAGCTCTCGGGATACCCCACATTTCCAGGGGTCGGGAGCCCGAGGGGCGCGCTCGGCCCTCCGGCTCCTGCTTTTCAGCCTGCGCCGCGAGCGGCCGCCAAGACCTCGCCAGGAGTGACGGGCTGGGCCTGCACCCCGCGTGCGGGACCGTCTCCCGTGGCCCCAGTGCCCCGGCGGGAAGAGTGCCGTAGGCGCCCGTGGCTGGAGCAGTGGAGGTGTCCACCTGGCGAGTGCGGCCGGAACACCGGTCACTGTTAAGTTTTCTGTGCGCACGTTGCAAGTTCCGAGTGTGAGTCTGGTACGTAACGCTGTCTTGTCCGTGGTTTGGAATGCTCATGGCTTTTTTCTTCACAACTTACCCTTGAATTCTTCTTTTGTTATTTTTCCCGTAAAGCAAGTGGAGCGGGTGCTAGAAAAGTAGGCTGGGAGAATGTTCTGTCGCCGATTAAATGCACGTGAAACTCTTTATGGGGCTTTTTGATGAACTCCAGAGTGGTGCTTGGGTAGCCTCAGTTTAAAAGCTGGCTAAGCGTGTGGTACCTCCAGTTTCATTTGTGAAAAAAAATAAGCTGCCATTTTCGTTGACCCTGAAGACAATTCTAACTGTGATGTTGGCTGTCATTACAAAGATAACGTTAGAATATGTGAGTGCATGCTGGGCTCTAATGGACATTTTGTTGTAGCCTTAGTGTCCAACTTTGGCCAGAAAAATGGGTACTTAGCTTTTAAAAATGCCCATTGTCAAGTATTTTAAAAGCCTTTGGTCACATTAGTTGTAACGATGAAACTATTTCAGTAAAATCTCGAAGATGTCTAGGATAACAAGAAACTTGTTCTTAGTTTCTCATATCAGTAGTATATAGTTCATAATGTGTTCAGACTATGAGCATAAAATACTTGAGTAGATCTAAAACTGAGTGGGTTGTTAAAGCACTGCTTTTGTTACCAAGCAACATCTTTGTAAACAAGTCTAATATTCAACTAGAATGTAATTAAATGTATCTATCCTACAATTATCCGGATTCAGAGTTCTCTAAATTCATAGTTTAGCCTGGAGGTGGTTATAGTTCATACTCACCTTTTGTACTGAGCTGTGATTTCAAACGCATTTTGTTTAGAATTATTAGAATGCTTTACATTTCAGAGTCGTATAGGATTCTACAGCGAGTTAAAAATGGATTTGAGTTACCCTTTGGTTTTTGGGGACATAGTATGTCAGATGTTCCCCTTCCTTTGAGTATTTTCTAACCAGGTGAAGTGTGGTTATATTTAGGAATTTTATCAACTAGTAGGGTAATACCAATTTAGGGTAACATAGAGCATTGAGAGAACACTTATTGCTCACAGGTGGTTTTTAAACCTTGGTTTAGCCAGTAATCTCACTCTTGCTCCACTCATTGAACTCTTAATGATATAATTTGTATGGCAAGTAAAGGCATACCTTGGAGGTATTGCGGGTTTGGTTCCAGACCACTGCAGTAAAGCGAGTCACATGAATTTTTTGTTTTTGCTTTCCAGTGCATATAAAAGTTATGTTTACACTATACTGTAGTCTATTAAGTGTGCAATGTGCATTGTGTCTAAAAAATGTACATACCTTAATTTAAAAAATACTGTATTGCTAAAAAGTGCTAACCATCATTTGACAATGCAGGGTTGCAACAAACCTACAATATGTAAAAAATGCAGTGTCTGAAGTGCAATAAGGTGAGTTTCACTGGTAGTTAGTTTTTAGACCACTTTTTTTGTGATTTTTTTTTTTTTTTTTTTTTTGGCGGTACGCGGGCCTCTCACTGTTGTGGCCTCTCCCGTTGTGGAGCACAGGCTCCGGACGCGCAGGCTCAGCGGCCATGGCTCACGGGCCCAGCCGCTCCGCAGCATGTGGGATCTTCACGGACCGGGGCACGAACCTGTGTCCCCTGCATCGGAAGGCGGACTCTCAACCACCGCGCCACCAGGGAAGCCTTTTTTTGTGATATTTTGAATGCAGTAACCTTTCAAGTATGTAAGAAAGTAGGTGAGAACATTTGAGACACCGTGAGACTGAATGACTTCTTTGAAATCAGACTATTAGTAATGGGAATCGGAACTTGAAGTTTTATATTCTTTTTTTTTTTAATTTTATTTATTTATTTTTGGGTGTGTTGGGTCTTCGTTTCTGTGCAAGGGCTTTCTCTAGTTGCGGCGAGCGGGGGCCACTCTTCATCGCGGTGCGCGGGCATCTCACTATCGCGGCCTCTCTTGTTGCGGAGCACAGGCTCCAGACACGCAGGTCAGTAGTCGTGGCTCACGGGCCCAGTTGCTCTGCGGCACGTGGGATCCTCCCAGACCAGGGCTCGAACCCATGTCCCCTGCATTGGCAGGCAGACTCTCAACTACTGCACCACCAGGGAAGCCCGTTTTATATTCTTTACATCATGCCCTGACTGTATTTCAAAAATCCGTAGATTTCGTTTTAGTCCTTTCCCTCTTTTTCCTGCATGCTGATGTTGAAGTAATGAAATATTCAAGAATGGGAAAGAAAAGCAAAGAAGAAAAATCAAGAGTGATTCATGCACGTTGTGGGATAAAATCCTTAGTAATCAGAAGTCAGCATTTTGTCATGGGAAGTTTTATTTCAAGAAGCTTAGTAGAATGAAATCTTAACAGATTAGTGAATGGTCAGAAGTGTGTGTGTGTGTGTGTGTGTGTGTGTGTGTGTGTGTGTGTGTGTGTTTTCTAGGTACTCTCTCTGCCGAAAGAAAATGAGTTTTATTTTAACTTTGTCATACATAATGTATTAGGTTCAGCAAGTAATTTTCTCAAGTTGTCTAATCTGTGTGTACTTTTAGGGAATGTTTATGTGTATCTGTGTAAAAATTTTCCAGAAGTACTCTTTCCTGCTGACTGAAGTTCACATTTCTTAATCTGAACTCTTCAAAGTCTCATCAAACTCTGCCTTTTCAAGTTTATGTTCTTTATAGAAAAGCTATACTCTGACCAGACTGGTTTCTTCACCATCCTCTAAACCTACTATGTGCTTTCTGCTTTCCTTACCAGTCTTCATGTCACTGCCTGATTTCTTTCCTTCTTTCCTCAAATCTGAATTGTACCCTTTCTATAAAGTTCAACTCTGCAGTTATCTACCCTGTTAGGGTCTGTGGCTGGGCCTAAGAATTAAATTGATATAGATTAATAGGAGAAAAGCATACAAGTTTAAAATTTTTTTTACATGTACATGGAGAATGAAGACCAGAGCAGAAAGCTTTTACAGGTCTTCCTCGACTTACAGTGGGGTTACCTCCCCTATCATAAGTTGATGGGTTTAATATACCTAACCTACTCAGTCTACTCAACATCATAGCTTAGTCTAGCCTGCCTTAAACATGCTCAGAGCACCTATATCAGCCTACAGTTGGGCAAAATCATCTAACATACAGCCTATTTTATAATAAAGTGTTGATTATCTCATGTAACTTATCGAATACTGTACTGAAAGTGAAAAACAGAATGGTTGTATGGGTCCAGAGTCGTCGTAAGTGTATCGGTTGTTTACCCTCCTGATTGCTGGGAGCTGCAGCTCGCTGCTCCTGCTGCCGCCCAGAATCATGAGAGAGTGTTGTACTGTGTATCGCTAGTCTGGGAAAAGATCAAAATTAAAAATTTGATGTATGGTTTCTACTGAATGTGAATTGCTTTCGCACTATTGTGAAGTCGAAAAAGTCCTAAGTTGGGGACAGTCTATGTCTTTTAGACAAAGAACAAGTTTGTGAAACATTGACAAGACAGAGTGTTGGGCTAGGAGGAGTAAATTGTGGAGGAATGACTAGGAAGATAAGGGTTAGTTTAACAAGTTTGTACACATTTCTTGGCTTTGATTCCCCGTCTCTGGCGATAAGAATGTCTTTCGTCCTCCTGGTACGGGGATGGCACCTTTCACATGGGAGTTTTATCTCCTGCTTTCTGGAAGAAGGAGGGTCAGAGTGCTCCTCTTGTATCTGCTGTTTCTCAAGTGCCTTTAACAACATCAGTATACCGAAGCGGCAGATTTGGGGGTAACACGTCCTAAATTCCACCTCTGAAATCCTGTAGAGTGTATTTGTCAGTCCTACCATTTGATACTTTATATTGTATTGTTTTATCATATCTATGTACGTCTTATCTTCCTAACTAGATTATAAGCTCTTTAGGCACAGGACATCAGATCTCAGTGAGCTGTATCTTTAATCTCTTCCAAATAGAAGTTGCTGAATGAATGTTTATTAGAGATAAGGAATGTATATTTCTACTTTTTTCGTTCCTCCCATAATGTAGTGCAACTAAAAGAAAATCTTTTTGAGAGTAACTGAGGGAGGAGGGGCAACTGTCAATCATAAGAAAGGGGATTAGAGAGACGGGATTCACTGGAATTAGAGGTAAAGTTTCTGTTACTAGAAAGTGTGAATAGTTGAGAATTTCCCATGACCACATCAGCAATAAGGACTCCCTCAGGAATGCTAGCACTGTTTCCTAGTGGGCTTGGGAGTTTGGTCAGTTTCTTGGTTCTTCCTTAGTAGAATCTGGGTTTAAAAAAAATACTTCCCCCAGTCTTTCCTTTCTTTCCTCCTCCCTGTCTCCTTCCATTCCTGTCTTCCTATTTCCCCATTTTGCCCTTTTCCATTTTACTTTTTACCTAGTAAAGACTTAATTTATGAAATTATATCAGTACTTTTATTTGGCCCTCATAAATTAGCAGTTCTCTTAAGTTTTATATTTTTCTGTGAGGAGTGCCTCTCTGGGTCATGGAAGGATCACAGACTCTGTAGTCTAGCACTATTTTTTTTTTTTAAGTTTGAGATATAATCCAGCAAGAAAGAAATTAAAGTCATGAAGTGTCCAGTTATTTGTTTTCTGTATATTGTAACTTCAAATCACTTTTGGATTAAAATTCATGGAGTTAGAAGGAACCTAAACCTAACCATTCTCTTCTGTAAAGTGCTTATCACTCTCAAAATATGTCCTTAAATAAATTCTAGGTAATTTTTATAGTCTTGTTGTAAATCCTGTTTCTGATGCTTATGACAAACAGTTAATTCAGTTAAAGGTATAAAAAAGTTGAGTCTCAGAGTACATGTTTAAATCTTGGTTCGATTTAGTTGTTTCTTAGTGAGCTGGCTGTCTCAGCTTCTGAATTGTTGTGCAGTATAGCATAGCAACCATTGGCAACAGTAGCATTGGACTCCAGGGGTTTTCCCCATGAAGTTGCAGCGTGTATCTCTAGTGTTCACATTCAGTCTGTTTTTCACAACTGAATCACATTAAGGCAGACATTTGAGGTATTGTTAAACTGAAATTGCATATGATGTAATTAAGTATATATTTTTTGAGTACTGACAAATTATCACTTTCATGTTTTCCTCCTAGAGATGCATGATAAATATATATTGAATTCTGGTGTGTGAAGGACATGTGAAAAGACTGGTTCAATTAAAGATTAGTCTATTCTGGATAGAAAAACTGTTAAGTAATAATTAACATCAGAGTTCTACACAACTGATACAGCCAGCTAGAGCTGGAGTGGATGAAGTTGAAATGGTTCTTCTCTAGATAACATTTTTATATTGCTTCCAGAGGTTCATAGAGAGCATAGATTAATAAGCATGAATTAATAGGCACCATGATTTTATGGGAAGAGAATTATGACTTAGGTGACCATGGCTTGACTAAGTTAGTCACTTAACCTTTCTTGGCCTATTTTCCCATTTCAAAAAATAAATTCCTGAAAATTTCTTTGAGAAACTGTATCCTTCCGATTTAAAGCAAGTTTTATTTCTTCTATTCATTGGTTTAGTCAATGTTTGAGTGCCCATTATGTGTCTTGCACTATGCTAGGTACTAATTGTGAATAAGACATAGTGCCAAGTCTCAAGCAGCATGTTTGGTAGGAGAAATGGATTAAGTCATTATTTGTAATATAACCTGGGAAGTGCTATAAAGATAAATAAGGGTGTGTTCTGGGGGCATGTAGGGAGGACATCTGACTTAGAACTGCAGACATGATACATTATGACTGAGGAATGCCTCATTAGAATTATGTAAGGGTAATTTGAGAGTGTACAGAGAAGTATTCAACCTGGCCTGGAGGGAGTTAATCCATCAAGGAAAACTGGGGAGTTTCTCTGAATTGGAGAGACAGAGTCAGAAGTCATCAGCCATAGTGGTAGTTAAGATCCTGGGTGTAGACAAGAGCTGGTGAACATCAGCATGTAATAAGGAGGTGGAGAAAGAGAATAGGGAGGAAAACCAGAGACGGGTAGAGTTTTGGAAGCCAAGGGAGGAATGAATATCACATTTAGTATACTGATTAAGTGAAAGTTGCTAGTCAAGAAACATTGTGTAGCACTATAAATGTAAACCCATCTTTGCAAAGATGCTTTCTACAAAGATCTGAACTTGCAAATGGGGGTGGCTTAAGTCTTTGGTTAGCGTCATAACATAGAGAAGAAGTATATGTTTTGGAGCCTGAATCCTGAGACTGAAGATGAAAATCTTGGCTCTCCCACTTTACTAGCTGCTTGGATTTTTGGAAAAATTACTTAATTTTAGGGTCCTCAATGTCTTCATATGTAAAATGATACTTTTTTTTTTCCACATGAGTCATATGGATTAAAAGATACATGTTGTAATGCCTGACTCAATTATAGTGGGCACCTGTTAAATGTTAATTTTTATCCATTCCACTGTTACAGACTCTTCTAAACACCTTTCTTTTTTGCCTCTTCTCCCCACCCCTGTACCCCTCATCACAATCTTTTATCCTTTTATCCAAGATCCACCAGAATTCCTGCCTTTTCCTTGATGCCTTTCTATACAGATGATAATTCCAAATTTTCTATAATGAAATGAACATATTCTTGTATCCCTCAGAACTTTCATACCTTTTATTTTTAACCTTAAGGAAATTTTATTGACTCATGTATAAGAAGTCTGCAGATAGGTGGTTCTAGGATTATCAAATCATTGGCTTAGTGACATCATTAAGAACCTGGATTCTTTCTGTTTGCTTGGCTATTTGAACTTAGGCTTGATTACAGCAGTCCAATCATCACATTTTCTAAAGTTCAGAAGAGGTAACTTTTCTACCCAATTGTGAGCATACAGTTCAGTGATCTTTAGTACATTTATAGAGTTATACAGCCATCATCACAAGACAGTTTCAGAACATTTTCACTAAACCTCCCCAGTTTCTCCCAAGCATGTTTGCAGTCAATCCACCTCCCAACCTAGTCCCAGCAAACCATTTAGCTGCTTTCTGTCTCTATACATTTGTCTTTTCTGGACATTTCATATAAATGGAATAAAAAATATGTATACTAGTCTTTTGCATCTGGCTTCTTTCAGTTAATATTTTTGAGGTTCATCTGTGTAGCATGTATCAGTATTTTGTTCTTTTTTATTGCTGAATAGTATTCTCTTGTATAGATATGTCACATTTCATTTATCCATTTATCAGTTGATGGACATTTTGGATTGTTTCCACTTTTCGGCTATTATGAATAATGCTGCCATGAAGATTTGCATAAGTGTTTGTGTGAACATATATTTTCATTTCTCTTGGGTAGATTCCTTGGAGTGGAATTGCTGAGTCATATGGTAAGTTGTAGGGTATATTTGGTCTTTGTCCCTGATTACTGACACAGAGCTTCTAAAACCCTTGGAATTTCCTGAGTGATAAGGAATATCTTTTGTTATTCATAATGAGCCCCTTTTGATCACACCTAAGTTTATGCTAATGTGGTGATTTAGAAGGGATCCCTAGATCACCTCAGAAGGGACAGGTCACCAGAAAGACCAAGTAATGAGATGGTTGGAATTTTCAACCTTACCCACTAACCTCTGGGAAGAGGGAATGGAGACTACTATAAAAACTTTTGAACAGTGCAATTCCAGGAGCTTCTGAATTGATGAATACCGGTGTTGAAAGAGTGGCATTCCCAGAGGGCAGAAGCTCTGTGCCTCTTTCCCCATACCTTGCACCATGCAACCCTTACATTAGGCTGCTCCTGAGTTGTATCCTTTATAACAAAGCAGTAATAGTAAGTAAAGTGTTTTGAGTTCTGTGAGCCGTTTTAGCAAATTTTAAAACCTGAGGAGAGGGTTGTGGAACCCCTGACCTACAGCTGGTTGGTCAGAAATGTAGGTGGCAACCTGGGACTTGTGACTGGTGTCTGAAATGGGAGCAGTCTTGTGAAACTGAGCCCTTAAACTGTGGGGTCTTCAGTACTTCTGGGTAGTGTCAGAACTGAATTAAATTGAATGACTACTGGGGACTTCCCTGGTGGTCCAGGGGGTAAGACTCTGTGCTCCCAGTGCAGGGGGCCTGGGTTCGATCCCTGGTCGGGGAAGTAGATCCCACATGCATGCCGCAACTAAGAAGTCCGCATGCCGCAACTGAAACATGCCGCAACGAAGATGCCATGTGCTGCAGCTAGGACCCAGTGCAGCCAAACTAAATAAATATTAAAAAAAAAAAATTAGGACACTCAAGTTGGTGTATGGAGGAGAGTTGGAGAATTAGTTGATGTGAGGAAAACACTACAGAAGTGTTCTAACAACAGTTCAGAATTAGTTTTTAATCTTCTAAGAAACTGCCAAATTGTTTTCGAATGTGACCAATTACATTCCAATCAAAAATGTACAAGGGATCCAGTTTCTCCACAGTCTCATCAGCACTTGGTATCATTCTGCCTTTTTGATTATAGCCCTTCCACTGGGTGACTAGTAGAGTCTTGTGATTTTAATTTATATTTCCCTAAATACAAATGATGTTGAGCTTTTCATGTGCTTATTAGCCATTTATTAAGTCTTCTTTGGTGGAACATCTATTCAAGTTGTTTGCTTGTTTTTTTAGCTGTTTTTTTTTTCTTATTGAGCTGTAAAAGTTTTTTATATATTCCTGATAAAGGTATTTTATCAGAGATTTACAAAGATTTTCTGCCAGTTTGTAGCTTGTTTTTTTTATTCTTAATGGTGTCCTTGAAGCTCAAAGTTTTCAATGAAGTTTAATTTATCATTTTTTAGTTTTATGGCTTATACTTTTGATTTTGTGTTTCAGAACTTTTTACCTAATTCAAGGTCACAAAGATTTCTCCTGTTTTTATTAAAATTAGCCTTTAAAAAAAATTAATTTATTTATTTTGGCTGTGTTGGGTCTTCGTTTCTGTGCGAGGGCTTTCTCTAGTTGTGGCAGGCGGGTGCCACTCTTCATGGCGGTGCGTGGGCCTCTCACTGTCGCGGCCTCTCTTGTTGAGGAGCACAGGCTCCAGATGCGCAGGCTCAGTAATTGTGGCTCATGGGCCCAGTCGCTCTGCGGCATGTGGGATCCTCCCAGACCAGGGCTCGAACCCGTGTCTGCTGCATTGGCAGGCAGATTCTCAACCACTGCGCCACCAGGGAAGCCCGGTTGTTTTTTGTTTTTTTTTTTTTTTGGCTCCTTTATTTAGATTTAGGATCCATATTGAAATAAATTTTGTGTGTGGTATAAGATAAGGTCTAAGTTCTTTTTTATTTTCATGCCACGTGGATGCCAACTTGTCCTAGCACTATTTGTTAAAACGGCTATTCTTTTCCACCTTGGATTGTATTGGTACCTTGGTAAAAAATCAGTTGCTTATAACTTGAGTTTATTTTTAGTCTTAATTATGTTCTATGTATACTCCTGTACTTAACTCCAGTACCACACTGTCTAGATTCCTGTAGTGTTATATACTAAGTTTCAAAATGGGTAGTGTAAATCCCCTAACTCTTTCAAAAGTGATTCTGGATCCTTTCTATTCACATATGAAATTTAGGATCAGATTGTCAGTTTCTACAAAAAAAATTAGCTGGGATTTGATAGAATTTGCATTGAATCTATAGATCAGTGTGGGAAGAATTGGTAACTTAAAATTAGGTCTTCCAATCCATGAACATGTAATGTCTCCCAATTATTTAGTTCTTAATTTCTCTCAACGCTGTTTTAAAATTTTCTATATGTGTCTTGTACTTATATTAAATTTATTCCTAAGAATTTGATAGTTTTTGATTCTAATGAGAATGGAGTTTTTTAGTTTGATTTTTAGATTGTTCATTGCTAGTACATAATACAATCAACTTTTTTTTTTTTTTTTTTGCGGTACGCGGGCCCCTCACTGCCGCGGCCTCCCCCGCTGCAGAGCACAGGCTCCGGACGCGCGGGACCAGCCGCTCTGCGGCATGTGGGATCTTCCCGGACCGGGGCACGAACCTGTGTCCCCTGCATCAGCAGGCAGACTCTCAACCACTGCACCACCAGGGAAGCCCACAATCAACTTTTATATATTGTTTCTACGTAGGTGATCATGTCTGTGAATAAAACATTTCTACTTTCTTTCCAATCTGAATGTTACTACATTTTGTCATTTATTTTTGCCTTAATGTATGGGCTAGACTCTCCAGTAAGAGGATGAGTACAAGTGTTGAGAGTGCTCCTGGTCTTGGGGGAAAGGTATGCAGATTTTCACTATTAAGTGTGATGTTACCTGTTCATTTTCTGTAGATTTCTCTTTATTAGGTTGAGGAAGTTTCCTTCTATTCATAATTTGTTGAGAGTTTTTAGGCATGAATGGATGTTGGATTTTGTCAGATTTTCCTCTGCACCCAATGAGATGATCATATGGTTTTTATCCTTTATTCTGTTAATATGGTATATTACATTAATTGACTTTCAGAGCTTAAGCCCATATTCCCAGGATCAGTTTCATTTACTCATGCTATATAGTCTTTTACATATTGCTGAGTTTAGTTTTCCTAAATTTTGTTAAGAAATTCTGTGTCTATGTTCATGAGGGATTTTAGTCTGTTGGTTTCATTTCTCATGATGCCTTTGTCTAGCTTTGGTATCAGGGCAACATTAGCCTCATAGAAGGAGTTGCATGGCGTTTCCCCTTTTATTTTTTTTTTGAAGTAGTTTCCAAAGGATTGCTATTACTTCTCTAATTATTTGATGATATTTATCAGTGAAACTATGGGAACCTGGGCTTTTCTTTGTGACAAGATTTTAAATCACGAATTTGGTTTCCTCACTTGTTATATTTCTATTCAGATTTTCTTTATTTTTTTATTTTTTTTGAGTTTTGATACTTTTGTTTCCAGGAATTAGTCCAGTTCATATAAATTGTCTAAGTTGTTGATATAAAGTTCATATTTTTTAAAAGTCCTTTAAATTACTGTAAGGTTGGTAATGATGTTCCCCCTTTCATTCTTTATTTTGGCAATTTATATCTTTTCTGTTATTTTCTTGGTGAATCTAGCTGTTCGACAACTTTGCTTATCTTTTCAAAGAATCAACCTTTATTTCATTGATTTTTTTTTTCCTGTTTCATTGATTTCCACTCTGATATTTCTTTTTTTCTTTCTTCTCCTTGCTTTGGGCTTAGTGTGCTCTTTTTTCCCTCCTAGTTTTCTAAGGTGGAAACCTAGACTATTGAAACCTTTCTTCTTTCCTGATATGTGTTTAAAGCTGTAAATTTTCCTCTAGGCACTGCTTTAACTGCATTTTATACATTTTGATGTGCTGTTTTTTGTTTTACTTCAATTCAAAATATATTTTGAAATTTTTTCTTGTAATTTCTTTGATCCATGGGTACTTAGAAGTGTGTTGTTGAATTTACCAATATTTGGGAGTGTTCCCAGATATCTTTCTATTGTGGATCTCTAAATCCATCATGATCAGATAACTTACTTTAATGATGTCATTTTTTAAAATTTATTGAGACTTATGGCCCAACATATAGTGTATGATGGAGTGTGTTCCATGTGTGTTTGAAAAGAATGTGAATTCTGCAGTCTTTGGGTAGAGTGTTCTATCAGTTATCTTAATTGTGCCATTCTAATTCCTCTGTTGATTTCTTTTACTATATTGTGTTATTTTCATTGTGGTTGCTTTAGGGATTATAATATGTGTTTTAACCTATTACAGTCTTCTTCAGAATAGTACTAAATTAATTCTGGTAAATTATAGAAACTTTGCTCCAGTATAGGTCTTTTTATCTCTTCCTTTTTTTTTTTGGCCCTCACTGTGGCATGTGGAACTTCCCCAACCAGGGACTGAACCCACACCCCCTGCAGTGGAAGCACAGAGTGTTAACCACTGGACCACCAGGGAAGTCCTTCCTCTTCTTTTTTTGTGCATGCATATTAAAAGCCCAACAACACAGTATTTTAATTAATACTAATTTGCTAATTAATTTAATTTGCTTAAAAGAAATGAAATGAGAGCAATTATATTTTTAGAGGTTTTTAAATTTTTTTTGCATTTACCTATATAATTACAGTTTCCAGCATGTTTTATTTCTTTTAAAATAAAAGTGGATTTGTTACTTTCTGGTGATTTTTTTTTTTCAGCCAGAAAATCTTCCTTAAGTATTTCACATCAGGCATTTCTGACAGCAACAAGTTCTCTCAGTCTTTACCTGGAAATATCTTTAATTCACCATCATTTTTGAAGAACCATTTTGTTGAATACAGAATTTTTATTTGAAAGCTTTTTTGTTTGTTTGTTTTAAATTCCATTTTTCCCTCCCTCGCCTCATTGTTTCTGATGGGATGCCACCTGTTAATCATATTATTGTTCTCCTATATCTGATGAGTCATTTTTCTCTTGCTCCTTTTAAGATTTTTTCTTTATCTTTGTCTATTAGCCTTTTGACTGTGGTGTCTTAGTGTTGATCTCTGTGTTGGATTTTCTGGGCTTCTTGGATAGATAAATTAATATTTTAAATTTGGGATGTTTTCAGCCATTAATTTTTCAAGGTCTTTTATGTGTTTGTTTCTCTTTTTTTTTCTTCTGGAACTCTCATTACATTTATGTTGATACACTTTGTATTGTCTTTCAGATCTCTGAAGTTCAATTCATTTCTCTTCAATCTTTATTTTTTTTCCTCTGTTCTTCAGGGTGGATACTTTCTCCTAATCTATCTTCAGGTTCATTGCTTCTGCCTTCTGTCATCTCAGGTCTACTGTTGAACCCCGCTTAAGTTTTTATTTCAATAATTATACTTTACAACTTCAGAATCTCCATTTAAAAAAACTGTTTCTATCTCCTCTTTGAGATTTTCAGTCCTGAGTCATTGTCATTACACTTTCATTGAATTCTTTTTTTTTTTTTTTTTTTTTGCGGTACGTGGGCCTCTCACTGTTGTGGCCTCTCCCGTTGCGGAGCACAGGCTCCGGACGCGCAGGCTCAGCGGCCATGGCGCACGGGCCCAGCCGCTCCGCGGCATGTGGGATCCTCCCGGACCGGGGCACGAACCCGTGTGCCCTGCATTGGCAGGCAGATTCTTAACCACTGCGCCACCAGGGAAGCCCTCATTGAATTCTTTAAATATGGTTTCCTTTAGTTCTTTGAACATACTTATTATAGTTTCTTTGAACTTTTTGTCTGCCAAATCTAATATTTGGGAATACGCAGGGACAGCTTCTATTTCCTGTTTTCCTTCCTGGGAATGGGTCATACTGTTTTTTTGTTTTTGCTTATAATTTTTTTTGAATACTGGACTTTTTTTTATTCTTTTGGCCACATTGCATGGCTTGTGGGATCTTAGTTCCCTGACCAGGGATTGAACCCAGGCCCTTGGCAGTAAGAGTGTGGGGTCCTTACCACTGGACCGCCAGGGAATTCCCTCCTGGACATTTTAGAGAGTATTTTGAAGCAACTCTGTGTTTTGACCTTTTTCTCAAAGGTTGATGTTTTTTTTCTGTTCGTTTGTTTAGTAACTTGTCTGGTCTAAATCTGTGAAGTCTTTTTCCCCTACATTTTGTGGTTGCTGATGTCTCTGCTGTTTTATTTCCTTATTTTTAAACCTGGCTTACTATTTCTGCATAACTTAGTGTTCAGCCAAGGATTGGGCAGAGGTTGTGTTCAAGCAGCTTGGACTAATATGGCCAACGCTAATACTAATATGGCTAATATTGCTGATGGATCTGTGTGCGCTGGGCAGTGTATTCAAACACAGGTCATGTTCACGTCTGCCCTGGATTTTACTTTCCACCAACCTCTCTTGCATCTCTTCTGGGCATGTGCTCTGTTGGCTAAGGATGTGTGAGTGACCTGGGCTTGCTCCCGTTTCTGGTGCACAAGAGACTGTCTTTGTTTTTGTCTTGACAGTCTTTGTTTCATGTGGGCTGGTAAATAATCTATTAAACCCCTTAGGCTTTCTCACCTCCCACAACTCCTGTGAACTTCCCCGCTGGTCTGCCAGGTTGTTGCTTGCTACACGGAGTCCTGCAACCTCAGGCTAAGGGTGCCACTGGCCCTCACTGTGAGCTGCCACAGAGATCTCTGCTTTAATTGACAATGCACCGGCTCAACAGATTACCTTCAAGTAGTGGGGGTGAGGCTGCTGTTTTACAGTCTGCCCTACCCTTGTTAAACTCCTAAGCACCCAAAAGGTAAGAATGCTGTGGACTCATGTTCTTACCCAGAGTTCAGTTGTTTTTGTGAATAAACACTTCTCAGTTTGTTGAGTACCTTTTTGATTGAATTCCAGAGCACTGACGTGGTTGATTTTTGGCTGTTTTGTGGAGAGGATTTGTTGACCTTCTCCTTCTCTCATGCTGGAAATAAGAGGCCTGTTTTTTGGTTTATGTGTGGAATTCTTCTCTCAGGAGGATAAAGCTTATCCCATCTTTCTTTTATATTACTCATAAATCTTTGCACAACATTAGACATTTATTGATCACTCCAAACGTACTTGAGTTAAATTTCCTGATTTTCTTCAAGCATCAAATTATATGGCATTTGGGGTTGGGGAATTATGAGCTCTAAGTAGTTTCTTGCTTTCCTTATCCTTTTGCTCAGTGGAAGGAACTGCTTACTGTTCATTCAACAAGTGTTTATTGACTACCTGTCATGTTCTAGCTATTGCGTAGGGTTTTGGGGTATAAAGATGACTAAGACATAATCTCTGATCCCAAGGAGGTCTTTGCCTAGTGAAGGAGATTGGTATCAAATAGCTGATTATAATGTGGTGAAGTAAATACATTGATAGGGATAAACGTGTGGCATTATGGAAGAGCTCTCAAGGGTACTTAGCTCAGAATGGATTGAGGGGGAACAAAAAGGGAAGCATCCAGGAAAGACTTTCAGAAGGAAGTAATGACTGAATTGAATATGAAGATGAGTGAAGGGTGAGATTAGGAGATTGTGTTCTAGGAGAGAGATCAGCGTGGGTGAGAAAAAGTGTGGTGTGTTCAATGAACTATAAGCAGTTTAATGTTGGGGCATAAGTACATATCGGGGAGTCGTAAGAGATAAGGATGGAAGGGTAGAGAGGGCACAGATTTTGAAGGGTTTTGTATACTATATTAAAAAGCTTGGATTAACCTTTATTGACCAATTCTGCAAAACTGTGAGTGGGAAGTACTTTAGGATTCTGTCAAAGTTTGATTTGAATTTTGTTTAATTACATTTTCAACTACTTCCAAAGCCACAGTAAAAGACTCTGGGGGTGTGTGTGTATTTCAGATGTGCTATGAGCTGGATTTTAAAACACTAGAGACCAACAGCGTATTAACTGATAGAGAATAAAAGATCTGATATGTCTTTAGAATAACATCTTATGACCTTAAATTTTTATTATTAATATACATGGATAAAATGATATAGTGTTTCTAAATATTGGATTCTATAAGATTTCATTTGAAAAAGAAGCTTAATTGCTAAAATTCTTTGAAAACTACTATTGTATTTAGATAACAGGCAGTTATATTGATAAGGGAATTATAAGCTGAGCCATACATTTGGTTAATTTTGTGGAGTATGGATTTGAGGCTGACAACAACCACTTTTTTTTTTTTTAGTATATTTTTGAGTATTTATGGCATAAACTTGCATAGAAGGGAATGGAATTTGAGGACTTCTGGGTTATTTCCTGAAGTGGGGGTTGGAACTTCATCTTAATCTTTTATATTTGGTCACTGTTTTCTGATCTGAAAAAGGGATGCTTTTTTCCTCCTTCTTTGGTCTTCAAGTAGACTTTGAGGTTCCTCTCCTTTTTCCTCAGTGACATTTTCCCTCTGACTATAAATATAACCTATGTTTGTTGTAAAATAAGAAAAGTGCAGGAAATGCACAATTAATAAAATCAAACATATCATCCAGAGATAATCATAATATTTTAGTACCTATCCTCTATCTTTTCCTATGCATATATAGTCAGTTAATATACTTTTTACAAAATAAGGATTATACAACATTTTATAATTGCTTTTTCTACTTCTGTAACAAACATTTACCAATGTTATTAAATATTCTTTCATAACTTTTTTTTTTAAAGAAAAATTTAACTGTGACATCATCTGGGCCTAGAGTTTTCTTTTAGGAAAATCTTTTTTCTAAAGTTCATACTGTTTGTTTTTAAAAATTGCTTTATAGGATATAATTGATAAAAAATTATACATTTTAAAAGTAAACAACTTGTTTTGTTATACATATACACCTGTGAAACTATTACCACAATCAAGGTATTAAATATATTCGTCACAACCTAAAGTTTCCTCATGCTCTTTAGTGATCTTTCCCTCCTTCCCCCACCTCCACCAGCCACTCACTCCTATTCCCAAACAATCACCTATCTGCTTTCTGTCACTATGATTAGTTTGCATATCCTGGAATTTTATATAAATGGAATCATGTAACATATACTCTTTTTTGTCTAGATTTTTTTCACTTAGCATAATTATTTTTGAGATTCACCCACATTAACGCATCCCTTTTATTACTGAATAGTTCCATTGTATGGATATATCACAATTTGTTTATCCATTTACCTCTGTTGGACCCATGTTTGAGTCTCACAAATAAAGCTGCTGTGAACATTTGTGTAAAAGTCTCTGTTTTCATTTCTCTTGATTAAATACCTATAAATGAAATGGTTGGATTATATGGTAAGTGTATGATTAATTTTTAAGTAACTGACAAAGTGTTTTCCCAAACGATTTTCCTATTTTACATTTCCATCAGTAGTTTATGACAGTTCCATTTCCTCTGCATTCTAGTTAATAACTTGCTGTGATCAACCTTTTAAATTTTAGCCATTCTAATAGGTGTATAGTAAGTAGTATGGCATTGTGTTTTTAATTTGCACTTCACTAAAGACTAATGATATTTAACATTTTTTCACGTGTTTAATTAACCATCCATGTATCTTCCTTGGTAAAGTGTCTATTCAAATCTTTTGCCCATTTTTTTGTTTGTTTTGTTAAATTGAGGTGTTTTCTTGTTATTTAGTTTTATTTATTTATTTTTGGCTGCGTTGGGTCTTTGTTGCTTTGCGCCGGCTTTCTCTAGCTGTGGCAAGTGGGGGCTACTCTTTGTTGCAGTGCGCAGGCTTCTCATTGCGGTGGCTTCTCTTGTTGCGGAGCACGGGCTCTAGGTGCGCGGGCTTCAGTAGCTGTGGCACGCGGGCTCTAGAGTGCAGGCTCAGTAGTTGTGGCACACGGGCTTAGTTGCTCCGTGGCATGTGGGATCTTCCCAGACCAGGGCTCGAACCCGTGTCCCCTGCATTGGCAGATGGATTCTTAACCACCACGCCACCAGGGAAGTCCCCCTGTTATTTAGTTTTGATAATTTTTTATGGATTCTGGATGCACGTCCTTTATCGATATATGATTTGTAAATTATTCCTTCAGCCCTGCTTATCTGTCCATTTGCATTACAGTGTCTTTTAAAGAAGTTCTTAATTTTAAAGTCCAGTTTTTCAGTTTTTTCTCTTATGGATTATGCTTTTGTGTTGTATCTAAGAAATATTTAACTCAAGATCAAAATAATTTTCTGTGTTTGCTTCTAAGAGTTTTATGTATTATGTTTGTGTTTACATACACATTTTGATTCAATTTTGTGTATGGTGTGAGGTACGACTTGAAGTTCATGTTTTTACATGTGGACAGGCAGTTGTCCCAGGACCATTTGTTGAAAAGACTGTCCTTTCTCCATAAAATTGACTGCTATTTGTCAAAAATTAGTTGACCATGTATATTTGTGTCTATTTCTGAACTCTCCTCTCTTTTTAATGGGTTTATGTGTCTGTCATGATATGAATGCCACACTGTTTTGATTTCTGTAGCATTTTAATAAGTCATGAAGTCATGACTTCATGTGCAAGTTCTCTACTTTGTTCTTTTTCAAAGTTTTGGCAATTCCAGGTCCTTTGTGTTTTTCTATAAATTTTATAACTGGCTTGTTAATTTCTATTTTTTAAAAAGTCGGTTGGAATTTTGAATAGCATTGCATTGAATTTGGGAGAAATTAACATCTTAATATTGAGTAATTTGAGCCATGAATATGGTATATTTTGCTATTAAACATTATTTTTTTATAGCCTCTTTTTCCATTATAACTAGCACTGTGATGTAAGCATCATGGTGGTAGGGACCTAATTCTGTTTCCTTCCTGGCTCTTTGCATGCACTCAATAAACATTTATTAAACAATAAATGAAGAAGGTTCCTGAACATAAATATTTGTGCATAATTCTGATTAGTTTCTTAAGAGTACTTCCTACGTGTGGAATTGCTAGGTCAAAGGATATGTTCATTTTTAAAGCTTTTGATTACTAGACACTTCCCTAGAATTTTTGTTTTTTGAGGCAGAAATATCTTGATTGATAACTATCATAAGGCATGCATAATTGATTAGCAAATGGTGTTCTTGATGATATTCTTCCCCAAGCTTTCTTTTTTTTTTTTTTTTTTTTTGCGGTACGCGGGCCTCTCACTGTTGTGGCCTCTCCCGTTGCGGAGCACAGGCTCCAGATGCGCAGGCTCAGCGGCCATGGCTCACGGGCCCAGCCGCTCCGCAGTATGTGGGATCTTCCCGGACCGGGGCACAAACCCGTGTCCCCTGCATCGGCAGGCGGACTCTCAACCACTGCGCCACCAGGGAAGCCCCCCAAGCTTTCTTTTAAATTACACTGTAAGCCTATGGGAAAATAGGATTCATATCACAGAAATTTTGTGGATCACTTTTCTGTCATTAACTAGATTTATTGGAATTGGGAGCTATGGACATAACCAAAAATGAAGGCGATTGTAGTTTTCCTTTGAGGAACTCATAGTCTCTTTGGAAAGATAGTTTACATAGTTATAAATCATTAGAAGGGAAAAATACCCATGTGATAGAATTGAGAATAAATATCCTGAGGCACGCCCAAGGGAGGCCGAAATTCATGAAGCAGAAAGAAGGGCAGAAGCTATTGTTTACATTCACTTTTAGAGTTAACTATCAACTCTGAAAATAGTTTCATGATTGTTCAGACTGTAGGGTTTTAGGTTTGACTCTGACCTTGATTTGTGGATTGGTTGAAAAGTTAAGGAGGTATTTTAATTTGGCATAAGTATATGAACGATAATGTGAAGGTAAGAAATAAGCAACATGTGTATGAGAGAGAAGCAGCTTAATTTGCTCTAGCAAAGGGGTCCTGTGGGGCAGCAAAATGAAATTGTTTGCATTTGTATAGGGAGTTGGCTAATGCGGGGCTTTGAGTTTGGCTGAGAAGTGTAGATTTGATTCAGTAAACAATAGGAAGGATTATAATAGGAGTTATAATAATGGAAACAGTTCATGAGAAAGATTGTCCTGGTGGATAATTTGTAGTCTATGTAAGGATGAGGAAAGACCAAAACCCAGGACACTGTTTAGGAGGCTTCTGTTAAAATAAACCAAATGTAAAATATTTGAGATTTTTGCACTAGAGGGTGGTGGAAAAGAATGGTTAAAATCAACAGACAGATGAAGAATCAGCAGGATTAATAATGTATTACTGATAGGAGAGGGGGAATAAGTTGTGTGCTAAGAAATAAGAGGAGGGTAGTAGTGATTTTTTTTTTTTTTTTAAGGAGGCAGGTAGAAAATTTGAAGTTAAAGAGTTTCATTCTTGTTATGCCAAGCTTCCGTCATACATGGGACATGTAATAGAGTAAGAGTTTTGAGCTGAGAGAGAGGTTAGGAACGTGGTTATAAATTTGAGTGTCATTCAATTAGATGTAATAAATCAAGCTGTGAGAGAGGCAACTTGACTTTTTTTTTTTTAATTTTTTTTGGCTGCGTTGGGTCTTTGTCGCTGCGTGCAGGCTTTCTGTAGCTGTGGCAAGGGGAGGCTATTCTTTGTTGCAGTGTGCAGGCTTCTCATTGTCGTGGCTTCTCTTGTTGCGGAGCATGGGCTCTGGGCACGCGGACTTCAGTAGTTGCAGTGCATGGGCTCAGTAGTTGTGGCTCGCGGGCTCTAGAGCGCAGGCTCAGCAGTTGTGGCGCACAGGCTTAGTTGCTCTGCAGCATGTGGGATCTTCCCGGGCCAGGGCTCAAACCCGTGTCCCCTGCATTGGCAGGCAGACTCTTAACCACTGGGCCACCAGGGAAGTCCGTTGACTTTTCTTGTAGAGGTGGAACCACAGACTAGAGATTCTCATGGTGAATGGGAGAAAGAACATACGAGGGTGAACAAGAAGGGTCAGAGAGATAGGAGGTAATCATGGTTTGTAGATGCTAAGAGAAGAATATTTCAAAGAGGTTCTTAAAGGTGATTATATGCAAACTGCCTTGACAAGGTTTATGTTTACTAGTGTTTAGGATAACTTAGTAAACGTAGTAAACTCTTGATGAAAGATAGTTTAAATTATTCTCTTAATTATTGGATTAAGATGGAAAATTTTCATGTTATCTGTTCAGTTGGTAAGAAAGGAATAATGACACAGTTATTTTCATAGTTTATAACCCATGTGTCTATACTCTCATGTAAAGGTATTGCCAACATTATCACTTTTGTCCCAGATTACAAAAGTAGTTTATTTTTGCATCATTAAAAACAAAACAAAACTTATACTAATAATTTTATTAGCTCAAGTGAAGGGAATAGTATGTGACTTTATAATTATAGTTTTGTAAGATGCTTTTGCCTACCTAATATTGTGGCATTTTTTTTAAGTTTTATTTTTTTGCCCTTAATTTTTTCTATTAATTAAACTAAAAAAAAACCCAGCCAGTTTACCCATTACTCCCCTCACCACCACACCCAACTTCAACCACCAATCTGTTCTCTGTATCTATGAGCTTGTTTTTTTGTGTGTGTTTGTGTGTAGATTTCACATATAAGAGATCGTATGTTATTTTTCTCTCTGTCTGACTTATTTCACTTAGCATAGTGCCATCAGGGTCCATCCATGTTGTTGAAAATGTCAAGATTTCCTCCTTTTTTATGGCTGAGTCATACTCCATTGTACATACATACACCACATTTTCTTTATTCATTCACCCATGAATGGCCACTTAGGTTGTTTCCATGTCTTGAGTCTTGTAAATAATGCTGCAGTAAACATAGGGTTACATATGTCTTTTCGAGTTAGTGTTTTTGTTTTCCTCAGATAAATACCCAGAAGTGGAATTGCTGGATCATATGGTAGCTCTGTTTTTCATTTTTTGAGGAACCTCTGTGTCCTTAATTTTCCAGATGGATTATTGTACATGTTCATACTGCCTCAAGACTGTGGTCTTGGTCTTTCCTATTTTCTAAACCAGTTTTATTATCTCTGTTATAAAATATTTTCCAAGATAACTTAGAATTTAAAAAGTCTTACCACAAGGTGTCATTGTAACCTATAAAAAGAAATTCTGTGTAAATATGTGCAACACCAATTTTTACATTTCCTTGTGTTTTTAAGTCTGTTTTTTTTTCTGTTTCATGTTTTGCAGTTGTCTTTTAAGATATATTGTATATCTCTTGTATTAAAGGAAAAAATTAAGTAGCTCCTGTTCTTGAGTTCACATGTTTTTGCAAAAACATATGCTTTCCACCCACAAATGTCTTAAGAGTGTGTTGCTATAGAGATGATGGTTTGAAGGAAAGAATGAGGAGGAGTAACAGCAGGTGGACATTCAAGGAACAAAATACTTATTTTATGTCTTTGTTCTTGACAGAGCCAGCTTTAGCATTTACCCCTCTGCTGGTGAAATCCCTATAGAAGAAAAGTAGATATTTAGAGATACTGTGATGATATTTGCATTTACTCGGATGCCTTTGCAAAGGTCCCTGTGCTTGAGTCTTTGTTCATATGAAAGATTAGTGCTTGAAGCAATTGTAATCTTTGAAACGGTCTTTCGTCTGCTTTAACTGGATTGTATTTTATTTAAAACAAAACAAAAAATTGTCCTGATTTCCTTTGTAATTAGTATCTTTGAAAGAGGTGGTTTTTTTGTTTGTTTGGTTTCTGTTTTTCTTTTTTTGAGAGGTGTGTCAATATCTAACTGCAAACTCCTGTTACTTGTGCCTCCAAATTCATTGTCAGGACTATTGCCTGTTGACTACCTGCTGCCACTGTTTGTGTTCAGGCGTTCATCATTGCTCTCCTGGACTTTTGATCTCCTTTTCTTTTTCTTACTCCCCACCCCACCTCAAGTCTGTTCTGCCCCTTGGATAAGGTAGTTATTTTTCTGAAGTACAAATCTGAAACCACCCTGTACTGTCCCTCATCTACCACAAGCTTAAAACCTTTCCTTGGCTCTCCTAGAGCCCAGGATGAACTCCGGTCTTCTGCACACTGCCTTCAAGGCTCTGCCCCACCTCTTCAGGCTGATAATGCTTCCCCACATCTCTCCCCTGCACCTCCAGTGATCTTCTCTCCATCTCCGTGCCTTTGTACTTGGTGCTTCTTCCCTGCATCCCTTTCTTTGTCTTAGCTCAGGATTTCCTTCTTTGTGACGTCGTCCCTGACAGCTTCTCCAGCAGGATTTTGCCTCTCTTTCAAGTGCACCCATACTACCTATAAATATATTACAGTGCTTTATAGTTTTGAAACTTTCTGAATTCACTTATTTTAAATAGGTAATACCCCCACATGGCAAAAAAAATTGTTTTTAAGTACAGTAAGGGTTTAATAAATTGTAAATTTTCTCTTATTTTCGTTTAGTTAGCAATTGTTGGTCAACATGTATGTTTCATTGATCACTATGAACTCTTTGAGGGCACAAATTTTCTTTTATTTATTCCTGTATCTCTACCCAACAAAGTGTCTGGCATAAATTAGGCACTTAGAAAATGTCCATCGTGCTCTGAATATGGGCAGGTTCTTCCTTGCTGAGAAGTCAGCTGGACTTGATGGTCTGCACATTTACTTATCTCCCTCAGAACCCTGTTAGGAAGTGGACCACTCAGTAAATATGATATAGTAGCTACTCAGTAGGTACTGATTGTTTAATTGCTTTTTTTTTTCTTTTAAAGAAATGGTTTTAAAGTTAACCTGTATTCTGTGACTTTTATTTATCTCCCTTTTCTGGCTCTGAAAAACTTTATACTTTCTTTCCGGCAGATTCTCAAATATGAAAAAGGGAATGTTTACATTAACTCCAGTAAAAATATCAGTTGAACTCATCAATTTTTAAAATTTATTTAACTTTTCAGACTAATGCATAAATCTCATGGAAATAAAATTAAATCAGAATTTATTTAAAAAAACAAATAACTTCCAGGACATGTTGTTGGATCAGAAGACAACCTTCATTTTGTGTTAGGAGCCATATGGTAGCCTTTTCTATTTCAGGAGAAATATGGGACTGTGAGCAAAGAAGACTCTGTAGCTCTCACAAAGGTATTAAGTGCTCATAAATCTTTTGCAAAGTCCCCTCTACTATATGTAATAGAGCCTACACTAAGAAACATGGAAATGAATTTGAAGTATGGTTTGTGCAAGAGTCATCCTTGTTTTTCAGCTCACAACTTTTCAGAGACTTTTATAATTTATTTCTAAGCATTTGAGGTTGACTGGTTACTATATCATACTTTCCAGAATTCTTTTGTGCGAATTAAGCTATGCGGAGGCAGACAGTGCAATTATAAGAATAGAATAACATTTTAATTCAGAATGCTTTGGTGGTTGATAGCTAACCACTCCAGTACATACCTTCTTCCCTTTCTCTTTCCTTACCCTCCCGTTTCTTTCTAAATCACAATTACAGGGCCTGGCACCTTTCCAGGACTTTGAAGGGTCTGCTCCCAGCTGCACTTCAGGTTTTGGCAGGGTGTCAAGTTGTGACATTTTTTGTATACAAGACATCCTAGGATGGCCATCCAAAGGCTGTTTGGATGACTAGTATAGGATTCTCTCTGGATATTAAAGAAACTCATTTCTAATGTTTGGTTTATAAGTGAAGTAATGCCAGATGTAGGTTCTCTCTAGACTTTTAATGTTGTTTTTAAAAAACAACATTCACTTTGGGGGCATGTAGTATTTAGAGCATTGTTTTGAAATGTTCAAAGGCGTAGCATGTGCTTTTTAATGGAATGTGTTTTGGAAGCTTTCCATGAGCATCAGCAGCTGTGCTTTTAGAATATTTTAAATTACCATCCTTTTGGGCAGACATTGTACCACTGCTTAAGAAATACAGCTCCTGTACGAAAGAAAATGTCATGTGTGGGTCTGTGGAGCTGGGACTGGTCTAAAGATATGGGAGGAAGGACATGTGGGTGTGGTTATGTGATAGTAATAGTTGCAAAGATAGGAAGATGTATTTGGAGAAGGGTTATGCTGAGTCTTAAAAATTGCCTTTCACAGACTAGTCCATCTCATAAGTGCTTACTGATTAACAGGCTGATCAAAATAATCTGCTTTACCTTTCATTATTGTTTGAATTGTGTACTTTAAAACATTTGCATTATGAGTTTCTTTATTTGGTAAACTCCACACAATAGGAATTGTTTCTTTTATTGTATAGTTCAAATGCCTAATACATATTTAGATGTTCTGTGAGTAATTGATACCTGTCTATTGACTGGCTAAAATCCAAAAAGTCTGACTGTGGTAAGAATTTAAAACTGATGGAAATTTTCAGACTGGCTAAAATTCATTATGAAAAAATAGACTGAAGAGAGAGCCAGTGTGTTAGTTAGTTGTGGCTACTGTAACAGATTACCACATACTAGGTGGTTTAAAACAGCAATAATTTATTCTCTTACAGTTTGGAGACCAGAAGTCTGAAATCAAGGGCCACACTCCCTCTGAAGGCTCTAGGGGAGAATCCTTTCCTTGTTTCTTCCAGCTTGTGGTTTAAGGCATTCCTTGGTTTATGGCTGCATTTCTTTGATCTCTGCCTTCTTGGTCACATTGCCTCCTCCTTTTTATTTTTAGTCTTTCTTTTATAAGGATACCTGTCATTGTATTTAGGGCCCACCATATAATCAAGGATAAGCTCCTCCTTTTAAGATCCTTAATTTAATCACATTTTTTTTTGCCGTATAATGTCATTATCATAAGTTACAGAGATTAGGAAGTGACATACCTTTTTGGGCCAGCATTCAGCCCAATACAGAAGCCTCAGTTACTGAATATGGATGAGAGAAGTGAATTGAGGCTAAAGTAGCATAGAATGGTGAACATATTCATTTAATATTTTTGAGCCAGTATGTACCTGTGTTTGTTTTAGGTTTGGGTATTATAAATATGAGTAAGACAGGTTTTCTTCCCTTGGGCAAAGTTACATTGCCTGTGTTACATATATTAAAAAATTACAAGATAGAAGATAGAATAATCACATAATATGTTTGGGAGAGTCAGGGAATACTTCATGGAGGAAGTAATGCATTCCTGAGCAAGGTTTTGAAGGCTGACTGGGAATTCACTAGATCAGAGTGCAAAGGGGATAGAAAAGACCTTCAGGGCAAGGAAATTCGTATTTGCTAAGACATGGAGGTAGAAAACAGCAGTGTGTGCTCACGAAGCCACCAGTAAGTCAGAGCACTGAGATGAATTTAAAATTTGTTTTGTTTCTAGTAAGTTGCAAGGTAGATAGTCTTTATTGTGATCCTTATTAAAGCAAAGGTCTTTTCATTGAGAAGATCTGTGAATGGCCATTAAATATGTGAAAAAGTTGCCTCAGGGAAGTGCAAATTAAAACCACAATGAGATACATCCCCTAGAATAGCTAAAATTAAAAAGACCATGTTAAAGTAATTAAAGAGGCCATTAGACTGTGGTGGCTGTAATGCCTTGGTAGCCTATGTAAGCAAACCAAAACCTAAGCCAGAATCAATGCACTTGAATCCCAGAAAGTGAAATTTAAGGACAACCAATTACAGCCAACTAGGGTTTTCCAAATAAGAAAACTCCTCAACTTGTAGCCAACCAAATGCTTTCCTTGCTTTGGTTCCACATCTCTATAAAACCCTCTGCACTAGCTCCTATTGGCGGTGTGCTCCTACTGCTTTCGGTTAGGTGCTGCCCAGTTGGAATGCATGTATGCTCAAGTAAACTCTTGAAAATTTTAATGTGCCTCAGTTTGTCTTTCAGCAACTGACAGCACCAAATGTTGGCAAAAATGTGGAGGAAACAACTCTCATGTTGATGGAAATGGAAAATGGTACAACTACTTGGAAAAAGATTTGTCAGTTTGTTATAAACATATACTCACTCCATGATCTAGCAGTTCCACTCATATATTTACACTTGTCACCCACTGAAAACGTGTCCACAAAAAGTCTTGTACAAGCAGCTTTATTCATAATAACCAGAAACAATCCATATGCCCATCAGTAAGAGAACAAAATGTGTTATACTTAAACAATGGAATAGTCTTGGGTTCTTCCTTTGTGAGCTCATGGAATTGTATACTTAAAATTTATGCATTTCATTATATGTAAATTTTACCTTAGAAACAAAAAGACTAAACAAGAGAATTGGTGGAAGAAATGGTCCTTTTACCCATGTTATTGTGTACCCATGTGATATCTGAAACTGTGGTACCCTCACAACTGAGAGGAGAATTAAGACAGCAGGATGTTGGCAGAAGAATGGGAAAGACCAGGGTACTTGATAATACTGAGACTAATTTTTGAATGAAAATTCTGAATTTTGAATTTTAAAATTGAAAATTTTGACCTCTTTAAAAAGTTGATTATAATATACATGTAAGAAAATGCAGAAAACTGTCCATCTGAGTGATTTACAAAGCAAACCACAATGTGACCTCAGCAAAGATCAAGAGGTAGAACACTGCCAGCCTTCCTCAGGTAACATTATCCTGACTTTCTGTGTTAATCACAACCTAAACATACCCAAGCATGTATTCTCCAAATACTGTCGTTTTGTCTGTTTTTTATTTTTTCTGAACTTTAGTTGTTTGGAATAATTGAGTATTTTTGTGTGTGTGCCTTCTTTCTTTTGCATAGTGTATTTGTGATATCCACCTATATAGAGTCTATCTGTAGCTTTTCATTGCCATATAGTACCTAGTTCCTTTATACCATAGTTTGGTTCTTCAGCTGTTTATGGAAATTTGTTTTGTTTCTAGGTTTCAGTTAGGAATAATACTGCTGTGAACAGTATTATTCCAACAGAAATCTCTTGGTGTACTTGTACGCACGTATCAGTTAGTTATATATCAAGTAGAGGAATTGCTGAGTCATAATATATATGCATTTCTTTAACTTTAGATAATGCTTGCTTTTTTCCCAAAGTGGATATGCTATCATGCTTCCCGTCCTCTCTGACCTTGTTACCATCAGTCTTTTTGGTTTTCTCATTGTGATTTTAATTTTATAAAGAATTCCTACACATTAGTACATAAAAAGATAATAGAAAACATTGGGCAAAAGATTCAAATAAACGTTTCACAAAAGAGACTACCCAGAGGACCCATAAACAAAGAAAGTCTTTAAGATATTTTGTGGGTGGTATGTAGCATGCAGTTAATTTTTGTATGTTAATCTACTTAGCAATCTTACTAACTTGCTTTTTCTAATGATTTCTCTATAAATTCTTTTGGATTTTCTGTATACACCATCAGAACATCTGTAAATAAAGTTTTATTTTTCCTTTTCCAGTTTTCTTTTAACCTTTTATACTTTTGTCTTTTTCCAGATCTTCAGTACAAAGTTGAATAAAATTGGTGACATTGGACATCCTTGTCTTGATTGCATTCTCAGAGGCAGGCCTTGAAGATTTTGAAATCAGTCATGGTGTTTGCTGTATTCTTTTTTATTTTATTTTTTTTTGCGGTACGCGGGCCCCTCACTGCTGTGGCCTCTCCCGCTACAGAGCACAGGCTTTGGACGCGCAGGCCCAGCGGCCATGGCCCACGGGCCCAGCCGCTCCACGGCATGTGGGATCCTCCCAGACCGGGGCACGAACCCACGTCCCCTGCATCAGCAGGCGGACCCTCAACCACCGCGCCACCAGGGAAGCCCCTGCTGTATTCTTTTTGAACACACCTTTTATCAAATTGATGTGCCTTTTAGTTCCTAGTTTGCTAAAGTTTTTTTTAATGGAGGTGAAATTCATATAACAAAATTAACCGTTATACAGTGTGCAATTCAGTGGCGTTTAGTACATTCACGACGTTGTACGACTGCCACCTCTATCTAGTTCCAAAACATTTTATCACATCAAAGAAAACCCTGTACCCATTACCCTATTCCCTCCCCCCAGCCCCTGGCAGCCACCAATCTGCTTTGTCTCTATGGATTTACCTATTTTGGATATTCCATATAAATGGAATCAGACTTTGATAACACAAATGGTAGACATTTTATTTTAGTCCTACAGGTCCCTGAGCATCTGTTATTTTTGTCTATTTTCTGTCTGTTGTTTAAGCTGAGTGATTTCTATTTTACTAGTTCATTCTTTCCTCTTTGTCTTTATTTCTACTGTTGAGCTCATACTTAGATTTTTATTTTGGTCACTGTATTTTTGATTTCTAAGATTTCCATTGGTTCTTCTTTATATCTTCAATTCTTTGCTGAGACTTGCATTTGTTTGCTGTGACTTTTTCTTTTTTCATGTATTTCAAGCTTGTTTGTAATTGCTCACTGAAGCATTTTAATCATGACTTCTTTAAAATCTTTGTCAGATAACTTTAACATCTCTGTCATCTCAGTGTTGGCATCTAGCAGTTGTCTTTTTACATTTAATTTGAGGTCTTCCTCATTCTTGGTATGACCAGTGATTTTCTATTGAAGCCTGGACCTTTGGGGTTTTATGTTATGAGACTTTGGATCCTATTTAAACCTGTTTTAGCTGGCTTTTCGTGACACTTCTCTGGTGGGGGAAAAGGGGGGAAATGCTACCTCATTATTGTCAGATGAGGGTAAAAGTCTAGTTTTCCCATTTGGCCTCTGTTGACACCTGAGTTATGGAAGATCATCATTTTGTTGTTGGGTGGTGAGGACTTCTTGCTTCCCATGTGGTCTCTACTGACACCATAGAAAGGGTAGCCTTGTTATTACTGAGTGGTAGTGCCAGCCCTTACTCTCCACTAGACCTTCTCTGACAGCAGTTCAGCAGATTGAGGAATGTGCTAATCCTTATTACTGTTGGTGGGGTGAAAGTTCAGGTGACCCATGTGGTCTCCACTATCATTGCAGGAGCATGGGGCTTTATTACTTCTCAGGAGAGATGAAAGTCCCAACTTCCTACTGCTTGTAGATTATCCAGGTAGGGTATTGGGGTAACTCATTACAACCTGGTCTCTCCACTTGGCCTTTGCTTGCGTGGATGGGGGTGGAACCACAACTTTTTCTGTTGTATTTGCCTGTAGTAAGTTGTTACTGTCTAAAATTTTTTTGTCTTGCTGGGCTTCCCCTTTCTTGTTACTTTAGCTAGAGAAACAGGGTTAAGACTTTTTTTTGGGCGGGGGGTGTATGTGAACCCACTGCCAGCTTCTTTAGTTCCAAGTTGGGCATAAATGAGGGAAAAAGAAAACCCAGGGAGCATGCCATTGTGTTGGTTCTTATGTCCCGGGGTCCTTGGCTGGTCTGCCTTCTAGTCTCCGTTTTTCAGTCATGTTATATATGTCATATATATACTATTTGGGACTTTTAGTTGTATTAGTGGGATTAGGGAAATGTACACCTGCTCCATCTTCCTGGAAGCAGATGTCTTTATCTCTCAAGTTTTAATCTATTTTCTTTAGTTCTAGATATTTTCTAATTTTTATTGTGACCTTTTCTTTGGTTTATAAGTTATTTAGAAATGTATTCTTTCTAAGCATATATAACTTTTCCAGTTATCTTTTTGTGTTGAGTTCTAGTTTAATTGCACTGTAGTCAGAAAACATATTCTGTATAAGTTTGCTTTTTTAAAAAATGTGAGGTATTTTTAAGACCCAGCATGTGGTCATTTCTGAATGTTATGTGTATGCTTACAAGGAATGTGTATTCTATAGTTATGGGATACAGTTTTCTATATATGTCAGTTAGGTCAGGTTGATAAATTGTGTTGTTTAAATTGTCTGTATTCTTACTGATTATTTTCTTCTGCTTGTTCTATTGGTTACCAAGAATAGTGGTTAAATTCTCCTCCTAAGAGTGTGAATTTGTCTCTTTTTCCTTGTAGTTCTGACCTCTTCATTTACTGTATATAAATTAAAATTGTCACATCTTTTTGGTATACTTAACCTTTTATCATTATTAATGTCTCTCTTCATCTTTAGTAGTATATTTTGCCTTAAAATCAACTTTATTTGACATTAATATAGTTCCACCATCTCTTTTGATTGATGTTTGTATTATCTTCTCTTCTTTTTATCTCAACCTTTCTGTGCCCTTATGTTTTACAATTGTCTTATAAAAAAGTCATATAGTTGAGTTACGTTTTTCCTTCCAAACTTCTCTTCTATGTTGAGATACCCTTTTTTAGAGTATTTGAGTAATTTTAATTTTTCTACCCTTTTAGCATTCTTTAATGGTTATCCTAGAGAAAGGTTTACAAGTGTTTATTATGAAGAGTCAGATAGCCAATATTTTAGGCTCTTCAGGCCATGCATGGTTTCTGTTATGTATTCTTTCCTCCCTCCCTCCCTTCCTTCATTCCTTTTATAGAGCTGTTTTAGACTTATATCAGAATCAAGCAGAAAGTACAGAGGGTTCCTATGTACCCACTACTTGCCTCTGCATGCACAGCCTCCTGCACTATTAACATCCCACAGCTGAGTGGTACATTGACCTGTCATTATTACCCATAGTCCACAGTTTACATTACAGTTCACTCTTGGTCTTGTACATTCTGTGGGTTTTAACAAATGTATATTGGCACGTATTCTGTAATTATAGTATCAGACAGAATAGTTTCACTGCTTTAAAAATCCTTTCTGCTCTGCCTATTCATCCCTTTTTTTCCCCTAACCCTTGGCAACCAGTGATCTTTTTAATGTCTCCATAGTTTGGTCATTTCCAGAATATAGGGAATCCTACAATATGTATCCTTTTTTAGATGGGCTTCTTTCACTTAGTAACATGCATTTAAGATTCTTCCATATCTTTTCATGGCTTGATAGCTCATTTCTTTTTAAGGCTGGATAATATTCCATTGTCTGGATATACCACAGTTTATCCATTCACTTACTGAAGGACACCTTGGTTGCTTTCAAGGTTTGGTAATTATGAATAAAGCTGCTATAAACATATGTGTGCCAGTTTTTGTTGGATGTAAGTTTTCAACTCATTTGGGTAAATACCAAGGAGTGCAGTTGCTGGATTGTATGGTAAGAATAATGAATTAGAGCTTCTGTTGCTCCACATCCTCACTAGCATTTGGTGTTGTCAATGTTTGGGTTTAGTTCATTCTAATAGGTGTGTGGTGGTATCTCATTGTTTTGTGTTTTTTTTTTTTTTTTGCGGTACGCGGGTCTCTCACTGTTGTGGACTCTCCCGTTGCGGAGCACAGGCTCCAGATGCGCAGGCTCAGCAGCCATGGCTCACGGGCCCAGCCACTCCATGGCATGTGGGATCTTCCCGGACCGGGGCATGAACCTGTGTCCCCTGCATCGGCAGATGAACTCTCAACCACTGCTCCACCAGGGAAGCCCGTGGTATCTCATTGTTGCTTTAATTTGCAATTCACTGATGACGTGTGATGTCCAGTATCTTTTCATGTGCTTATTTGCCTTTGTATATCTTCTTTGGTGAGATGTTTAGCCCATTTTTTTTGTTTGTTTGTTTGTTTGTTTTTGCAGTACGTGGGCCTCTCACTGCTGTGGCCTCTCCCGTTGCGGAGCACAGGCTCCGGACGCACAGGCTCAGCAGCCATGGCTCACGGGCCCAGCCACTCCGCGGCATGTGGGATCTTCCCGGACTGGGGCACGAACCCATGTCCCCTGCATCAGCAGGCGGACTCTCAACGACTGTGCCACCAGGGAAGCCCTAGCCCATTTTTTAATCCAGTTGTTTTCTTATTGTTGAGTTTGAGTTCTTTGTATATTTTGGATAACAGTCCTTTATCGGATATATCTTTCGCAAATATTTACTCCCAGTCTGTGGCTTCTCTTCTTATTCTCTTGACAGTGTCTTTTGTAGAGTAGAAGTTTTTAATTTTAATGAAGTCTAACTTGTCAATTTTTTTTCATGAATCTTGCCTATGACGTTGTATCTAAAAAGTCGTTGCCATACTTAAGGTCATGTAGATTCTCTCCTATGTTCTCAGAATTTGATAGTTTTGCATTTTACACTGAGGTGTATAGTCCATTTGAGCTAATTATGTGAAGGGTGTAAGGTCTGTGCCTAGATCCACGTTTTACTTGTGTTATTTTTGCATGAGCTCTTTTGTCAAAGATCAGTTGACTATAATTTATTCTGTTTCTGGAGTCTCTGTTCTTCTCCATTGATCCATTTGCCTATCCTTTGCCGATATCATATTGTCTTGATTATTGTTGCTTACATAGTAAGTCTTGAAGTTGGGTAGTGTCAGTTCTCTAACTTTGTTCTTCTTTAATATTATGTTGGCTATTCTGGATCTTTTGCCTTTCCATATAAATTTTAGAATCAGTTTGTTGATATCCACATGATAACTTGTTGGGATGGTATAGAATTCATCTATCAAGTTGGGAAGAACTGACATCTTGGCCATATTTAGTCTTCCTATCCATGAATATAAACATTTTATTGTTGCCCGCCCTTTGCCCCGAGATGGGAGGAAGGAGGCTCCTCAGGGCCTAGCATGGGAACTGTAAAGGAAATTGGTAACCACTGGCAAAGAGCACGTGCTGTGAGGGATACCCAGAGCAAAAAAAAAAAAAAAAAAAAAAATAGTTAAGGTGTGAAAAGTCTCTATTACGGTAAGGCCAAAGAGTGAAAGGAACACAGAGAACAAAGGTTACTTCTGTGAGGCCGGGGAGAGGAACACGCTGGCCAAGTGGACTGTTGAGGAGACTCCTGAGGAAGGCAATTCTGACATATGCTACAACATGGATGAACCTTGAGGACATTGTGCTAAATGGAATAAGCCAGTAACAGAAAGACAAATATAGTATGATTCCACTTATATGAGCCGTGCGGCTGACAGGGTCTTGGTGCTGCGGCTGGGTGTCAGGCCTGAGCCTCAGAGGTGGGAGAGCCGAGTTCAGTACACTGGACCACCAGAGATCTCCCGGCCCCACGTAATACCAGTCAGCGAAAGCTCTCCCAGAGATCCCTGTCTCAGTGCTAAGACCCAGCTCCACACAATGACCAGAAAGCTCCAGTGCTGGACACCCCATGCCAAACAACTAGCAAGACAGGAATACAGCCCCACCCATTAGCAGAGAGCCTGCCTAAAATCATACTAAGTTCACAGACACCCCAAAACATACCACCGGACTTGGTCCTGCCCACCAGAAAGACAAGATCCAGCCTCATCCACCAGAACACAGGCACCAGTCCCCTCCACCAGGAAGCCTACACAACCCACTGAACCAACCTTACCCACTGAAGGCAGACACCAAAAGCAGCGGGAACTACGAACCTGCAGCCTGCAAAAAGGAGACCCCAAACACAGTAAGTAAAGCAAAATGAGAAGACAGAGAAATGCCCAGCAGATGAAGGAGCAAGGTAAAAATCCACCAGACCAAACAAATGAAGAGGAAATAGGCAGTCTACCTGAAAAAGAATTCAAAGTAATGATAGTAAAGACGATCCAAAATCTTGGAAGTAGATTGGAGAAAATACAAGAAATGTTTAACAAGGACCTAGAAGAATTAAAGAGCAAACAAACAATGATGAACAACACAATAAATGAAATTAAAAATTCTCTAGAAGGAATCAATAGCAGAATAACTGAGGCAGAAGAACAGATAAGTGATCTGGAAGATAAAATAGTGGAAATGATTACTGCAGAGCAGAATAAAGAAAAAAGAATGAAGAGAATTGAGGACAGTCTCAGAGACCTCTGGGACAATATTAAATGCACCAACATTTGAATTATAGGGGTCCCAGAAGAAGAAGAGAAAAAGAAAGGGACTGAGAAAATATTTGAAGAGATTATACTTGAAAACTTCCCTAATATGGGAAAGAAAATAGTCAATCAAGTCCAGGAAGCACAGAGAGTCCCATACAGGACAAATCCAAGGAGAAACATGCCAAGACACATTAATTAAACTATCAAAAATTAAATACCATGAAAAAATATTAAAAGCAGCAAGGGAAAAGCAACAAATAACATGCAAGGGAATCCCATAAGGTTAACAGCTGATCTTGCAGCAGAAGCTCTGCAAGCCAGAAGGGAGTGGCAGGACATATTTAAAGTGATGAAAGGGAAAAACCTACAACCAAGATTACTCCACCCAGCAAGGATCTTATTCAGACTTGATGGAGAAATTAAAACCTTAACAGACAAGCAAAAACTAAGAGAATTCAGCACCACCAAACCAGCTTTACAACAAATGCTAAAGGAACTTCTCTAGGCAGGAAACACAATAGAAGGAAAAGACCTACAATAACAAACCCAAAACAAGAAAATGGTAATAGGAACATACCTATGGATAATTACCTTAAATGTAAACGGATGAAGCGCTCCCACCAAAAGACATAGACTGGCTGAATGGATACAAAAACAAGACCCGTATATATGCCGTCTACAAGAGATCCACTTCAGACCTAGGGGCACATATAGACTGAAACTGAGGGGATGGAAAAAGATATTCCATGCAAATGGAAATCAGAAGAAAGCTGGAGTAGCAATTCTCATATCAGACAAAATGGACTTTAAATGAAGACTATTACAAGAGACAAAGAAGGACATTACATAATGATCAAGGGATCAATCCAAGAAGAAGATCTAACAATTGTAAATATTTATGCACCCAACACAGGAGCACCTCAATACATAAGGCAAATGCTAACAGCCCTAAAAGGGGAAATTGACAGTAACACAGTCATAGTATAGGACTTTAACACTCCACTTTCACCAATGGACAGATCAACCAAAATGAAAATAAATAAGGAAACACAAGCTTTAAATGAGACATTGAACAAGATGGACTTAACTGATATTTATAGGACATTCCATGTAAAAACAACAGAATACATTTTCTTAAGTGCTCATGGAACATCCTCCAGGATAGATCATATCTTGGGTCACAAGTCAAGCCTTGGTAAATTTAAGAAAATCGAAATTGTATCAAGTATCTTTTCCGACCACAGTGCTGTGAGACAAGATGTCAATTACAGGGAAAAAAACTGTAAAAAATACAAACACACGGAGGCTAAACAATATGCTACTAAATAACCAAGAGATCACTGAAGAAATCAAAGAGGAAATCAGAAAATACCTGGAAACAAATGACAATGAAAACACAATGGCCCAAAACCTATGGGAAGCAGCAAAAGCAGTTCTAAGAGGGAAGTTTATAGCAATACAATCCTACCTCAAGAAACAAGAAAAATCTCAAATAAACAACCTAACCTTACACCCAAAGCAATTAGAGAAAGAAGAATAAAAAAAAACCCCAAAGTTAGCAGAAGGAAAGAAATCATCTTAAGATCAGATCAGAAATAAATGAAAAAGAAATGAAGGAAACGATAGCAAAGATCAGTAAAACTAAAAGCTGGTTCTTTGAGAAGATAAACAATATTGATAAACCATTAGCCAGATTCATCAAGAAAAGAAGGGAGAAGACTCAGATCAACAGAAATGAAAAAGGAGAAGTAACAACTGACACTGCAGAAATATAAAGGATCGTGAGAGACTACTACAGGCAACTATATGCCAATAAAATGGACAACCTGGAAGAAATGGACAAATTCTTAGAAAAACACAGCCTTCCAAGACTGAACCAGGAAGAAATAGGAAATATAAACAGACCAGTCACAAGCACTGAAATTGAAACTCTGATGAAAAGTCTTCCAACAAATAGAAGCCCAGGACCAGATGGCTTCACAGGCGAATTCTATCAAACATTTAGAGAAGAGCTAATACCCATCCTTCTCAAACTCTTCCAAAATATAGTAGAGGGAGAAACACTCCCAAACTCATTCTATGAGGCTACCATCAACCTGATACCAAAACCAGGCAAAGATGTCACAAAAAAAGAAGAGTACCGGCCAATATCACTGATAAACGTAAATTCAAAGCTCCTCAACAAAATACTAGCAAACAGAATCCAGCAGCACATTAAAAGGGTCATACACCATGATCAAGTGGGGTTTATCCCAGGAATGCAAGGATTCTTCAATATATGCAAATCAATCAATGTGATACACCATATTAACAAATTAAAGGATAAAAACCCTATGATCATCTCAATAGATGCAGAAAAAGCTTCCAACAAAATTCAACACCAATTTATGATAAAAACCCTCCAGAAAGTAGGCATGAGGGAACTTACCTCAACATAATAAAGGCCATATACAACAGACCCACAGCCAGCATTCTCAGTGGTGAAAAACTGAAACCATTTCCACTAAGATCAGGAACAAGACAAGGTTGCCCACTCTCACCACCATTATTCAACATAGTTTTGGAAGTTTTAGCCACAGCAGTCACAGACAGAAAACAAATAAATGGAATCCAAATCGGAAAAGAAGTAAAACTGTCATTGTTTGCAGATGACATGATGTTATATACAGAGAATCCTGAAGATGCTACCAGAAAACTACTAGAGCTAATCAATGAATTTGGTAAAGTTGCAGGATATAAAATTAATGGACAGAAATCCCTTGCATTCCTATACACTAATGATGAAAAATCTGAAATAGAAATGAAGGAAACACTCCCATTTACCATTGTAACAAAACGAATAAAATACCTAGGAATAAACCTACCTAAGGAGACAAGAGATCTGTATGCAGAAAACTATAAGACACTGATGAAAGAAATTAAAGGTGATACAAACAGATGGTGTGATATACCATGTTCTTGGATCAGAAGAATCAATATTGTGAAAATGACTATATTACCCAAAGCAATCTACAGATTCAATGCAATCCCTATCAAACTACCAATGGCATTTTTCAGAGAAGTAGAACCAAAAGTTTCACAATTTGTATGGAAACACAGAAGACCCCGAATAGCCAAAGCAATCTTGAGAAAGAAAAATGGAGCTGGAGGAATCAGGCTCCCTGTCTTCAGACTATACTACAAAGCTACAGTAATCAAGACAGTATGGTACTGGCACAAAAACAGAAATATAGATCAATGGAACAGAATAGAAAGCCCAGAGGTAAACCCACGCACCTATGGTCAACTAATCTGTGACAAAGGAGGCAAGAATATACAGTGGAGAAAAGGCAGCCTCTTCAATAAGTGGTGCTGGGAAAACTGGACAACTACATGTAAAAGAATGAAATTAGAACCCTCCCTAACACCATACACAAAAATAAACTCAAAATGGATTAGAGACCTAAACATAAGGCCAGACAGTATAAAACTCTTAGAGGAAAACATAGGCAGAACACTCTGTAACATAAATCACAGGAAGATTTTTTTGACCCACCTCCTAGAGAAATGGAAATAAAAACAAAAATAAACAAATGGAACCTAATGAAACTTAAATGCTTTCGCACAGCAAAGGAAACCATAAACAAGACAAAAAGACAGCCCTCCGAATGGGAGAAAATATTTGCAAATGAATCACCAGACAAAGGATTAATCTCCAAAATATACAAGCAGCTCATGCAGCTCAGTATCAATAAAACAAACAACCCAATCCAAAAATGGACAGAACACCTAAATAGACATTTCTCTAAAGAAGATATAAAGATTGCCAACAAACACATGAAAGGTTGCTCAACATCACTAATCATTAGCAAAATGCAAAGCAAAACTACATTGAGGTATCACCACACACCAGTCAGAATGGCCATCATCAAAAAATCTACAAACAGTAAATGCTGGAGAGGGTGTGGAGAAAAGGGAACCCTCTTGCACTCTTGATGGGAATATAAGTTGATGCAGCCACTATCGAGAACAGTACGGAGGTTCCTCAAAAAACTAAAAATAGAAGTTCCGTACGAGCCAGCAATCCCACTACTGCACACATGCCCTTTGAAAACCATAATTCAAAATGAGTCATGTACCACAGTGTTCATTGCAGCTGTGTTTACAGTAGCCAGGACATGCAAGCAATCTACGTGTCCATCGACAGATGAATGGTTAAAGGAGATGTGGCACATATATACAATGGAATATTACTCAGCCATAAAAAGAAACGAAATTGAGTTATTTGTAGTGAGGTGGATGGACCTAGAGTCTGTCAGACAGAGTGAAGTAAGTCAGAAGGAGAAAAACAAATACCGTATGCTAACACATATATATGGAATCTAAAAAAAAAAATGGTTCTGAAGAACCTAGGGGCAGGAAAGTAGTGAAGATGCAGACATAGAGAATGGACTTTAGGACACGGGGTGGAGGAAGGGTAAACTGGGACGAAGTGAGAGTGGCATGGACATATATACACTGCCAAATGTAAAACAGATAGCTAGTGGGAAGCAGCCGCACAAAACAGGGAGATCAGCTCAGTGCTTTGTGACCACCTAGAGGGGTGGGATAGGGAGGGTTCGAGGGAGACGCAAGAGGGAGGGGATATGGGGATATATGTACACATATAGCTGATTCACTTGTTACACAGCAGATACTAACACAACAATGTAAAATAGTTATATTCCAATAAAGATGTTTAAAAGAATTTATTGTTTATTTAATTCTTTGACTTCTTTCATCAAAGTTTTATCATTTTCCTCATGTAAATCTTATACATATCTTGTTAGATTTATACCTGTTTCATTTTTGGGGGGTTTTAATGTAAATGGTATTGTTTTAAGTTTCAAATTTCATTTGTTTATTGCTGTTGGAAGAAAGTGACCTTTGTATATTAATCTTCTATCCTGCAATTGTGCTGTAATTGCTTATTAGTTTGGGGGATTGCCTTTTTAAAAAAATACCTTTATTTATTTTTGGCTGCTTTGGGTCTTCGTTGCTGCACCTGGGCTTTCTCTAGTTGCAGTGAGCGGGGGCTACTCTTTGTTGTGGTGTGTGGGCTTCTCATTGCGGTGGCTTCTCTTGTTGCAGAGCACAGCTTCTAGGCGTGTGGGCTTCAGTAGTTCTGGCATGTGGGCTCTAGAGCGCAGGCTCAGTAGTTGTGCATGGGCTTAGTTGCTCCGTGGCATGTGGGATCTTCCTGGACCAGGGCTCGAATTTGTGTCCCCTGCATTGGCAGGCGGATTCTTAACCACTGTGCGACCATGTAAGCCCCTAGGGGAATTGTTTTTTTAATTGACTCTTTTGGCTTTCCTTTGTGGACGATCATGTGATCTGCAAACAAAGATAGTTTTATTTCTTTTCTTTTTGTATGCCTTTTACTTTTCTTACTGTGTTAGCTGAGTGCCATCCAGTACAGTTTTGAAAAGGAGTGGTGAGAAGGGACAGCCTTGCTTGTTCTTGTTCTTACTGGGAAAGCTATTTTTCTTACCATTAAGTATGCTGTTAGCTGTAGATTTTTTGTAGATGTTCTTTATCGAATTGAGGAAGTATCCCTCTATACCGTACGTATTTGTTGAGAGTTTTTATCATGAATACATGTTGGATTCTGTCAGATGCTTTTTCTGCATCTATTGATATGATCATGTGATTTTTCTGCGTTAGCCTGTTGATGTAATGGATTATAGTAATTGATTTATTTGAATATTGAACCAACCTTGCATGCCTGAAATAAATCCTCCTTGGTCATGGTGTATACTTCTTTTTAAACATGCTGTATTTGATTTGCTAATATTTTGTTGAGGATTTTTACATCTATTTTCATTCTTTTTATTTTAACTCTTAAAAAAGGAGGTAACGTTTTTAGCTTGGGGCCATACAAAAAGGGCTACAGGCCAACTTTGGCCCATGCAGTGTAGTTTGCCAACCTATTTCCTTTACAATATGTATTGTTGACTTATCAAAATAGAATGTTAATTGATACTTTTACCCTTCTGCTATACAGTGCAAGGACTCTATTGCACTTGTAATTCTACCTTTATTGTCTTATATACCATTTATGTCATGTATTTTAAGTCAGTATATGTCAAAATCCCACAAGCTATTATAGATATTTTATGCAATTAATATTCAATTCAAATTATACATATATTTATGGTTTCCTTTAATCTTCCTTTCTTTCTGCATTGTCAAGTTCACATCTAAGAATTTTCATTGTGTATGAAAAGTCCTTGATTGTTTCTTTAGTGTACATCTTTAGGGATGAGTTTATTTTGTTTCTTTGAAAATTTTCTTTGTTTTACTATCATTCTTCAAAGTTGTAGTATTGCTGTATTTATCGAATGTTAGTTTGGCAGTTGTTTTCTTTCAGCACTGTACATTGTGTTCTGGCCTTCACTGTTGAAGTCACTTCTGTCTTTTTGTTGCTCTTATTTACAGGCACTTTGTCTCTTTCTGCCTGATTTTAAGATCTTCCCTTTATTTTTGGTTTTCAGCTGTCTTAATGTGATGTGCATAAGTGTGGATTTCTTTTTATTTATGTGCTTGGGGATTGTAGGACTTTCTTTTTTGGTATTTATTCATTTGGCAGTGTCGGGTCTTAGTTGAGGCACGTAGGATCTTTAGTTGCAACATACACGATATTTTTTTTTAGTTGCGGCATGCGGGATCTTTAGTTGCAGCATGTGAACTCTTAGTTGTGGCATGTAGGATCTAGTTCCCTGACTAGGGATTTATACTGCCCCCTGCATTGGGAGCGTGGAGTCTTAGCCACTGGACCACCAGGGAAGTCCCTGTAGGACTTTTTATATCTGAGAATTGATACCTTTCCTCAGTTTGGGGATGATGTCAAACTGGTTTGTTTGTTTGTTTGTTTGTTTTTGAGGTATTGCTTCTGCTCTATTCTCTCCTTTCTTTCTGGGACTCCAATTTCATGTCTGTTAAAGTGACATTTTAACTTTATTCTCTGTATTTCTTTCCTTCTTTTCTATATTTTCCATCCTTGTTTCTCTTTCTACTTTTTCTTGAACATATTCTTTTAAGCTGTCTTCCAATTACTTCCTAAACTATGTCTAATCTGGGCTGTTTTACCCACTCGATTGAGCTCTTAATTTTGGTTATCATATTTTTCAAGTTAGAGTTTCCATTGGTTTCTTTTTATGGTTTCTAATCCTTTCCCAAATTTCTCAACCTTCTTTTCTATTGTTTTGTACACAATTAGAATTTTAAAAATTCTTTTAGAGCCATTTTCTGATAACTCTTTAGTAGTGAGACCTTGTTTGTCTGCCTATCGTCTGTTGTTTCTGTGGCTTTAATTCATGTTACCTTATCTTCCCATGGACTTTTACATATGTGTATGTGTCACATATTTATTTTTTAGAGCAATTTGAGATCTAGTCTAATATCTTTCTTCTGAATTTACCCTTATTCCTAAGAGGCAGCCTTTGAAGTCTCTATCCAAAATGAAGGGTGTTCACCAGGGCTTCTCCACTCCTTGCTGATCTAATATATCTTTCTTTGAATTTAAAGACTGTCCCAGGGCATTCAGTCTCCCAGCTACCTCTCTGGAATTGGCAGATGCCTCTAGGGGAAGAGTGGTTCCAAGTGCCAGTCTCATCTTTCTGCATCCATATCTTCCCCCATTCCCATCTCAGTAAATAATTATTCTTTTGTTTTCCAGTGTCTTCAAGCCAATTTAAAAAAAGTATGTATCCAGCTTTTCTTGCTGTCCTTAGCGGGAGGCTTGATCCAAATTACTTAATCCTCTATTAATGGTAATAGAAGATTGTCTTCAGATTTCTTGGTATAAGAGATAGATTATATGGTAACTGAGTTGGGGTTTTCCATTTTTAGCCAAAAACGTCCTTATATAATTAGTATAAAAAAATAGAAGTTCTTTCTTTGTAACCTTGAATATAGAATGATGGACCACTTTTGAAGGTCAGAGAAAGAATTGTTTTATGAGGCCTTTCTATCTATGACACTAGATATCTATTTGGAGGACTACCATACTATATTTTTCAAGATTATCATTGATAAGTTGATTACTACTGAATTAGAGAACTGGATATGTTATATGTGCAGAGTACTTGAAAACAGGTAAAAAATTCATTCTGACCTTGGTTAGATTCACACAAATTGGCAGATAGTTTTCTGTGATTCTTAACTATTCCTAGAGGAGAAAATTCTGAAAAAGGCTATTGGCAAATGCAACCCAGGGACTCATAACTTTGAGTCAAGGATTTCTTTCCAGTATCTAACTACTGTGTTTAAACCTATTTATATTCAATCATCACAGAAATAGAGAACAGTTAATGATTATCGTGCATACTAGAGTCCATTTTCATTAGTATAGGGTTCACAAACTAAGACAAAATCTGCGTGAACAAAGGTGTGATGTGCATATTTATTCACGGGCTAGCTGGAGTAGAATATTCTTGGCAGATGGTGGGAATTGAGATTAGACAAGGTAGATCGGGGCTGATTGTGTAGTGCTTTGCAAGACTGGGGTGTTTTGATTTTGTCTCATATATGGGAGCCTTTGAGTGAGAATGAGAAATCAAATAACAGTTTCTGACTATTGATCTGGCAGTGTTTGGAGGGTAGACTAGAGAGAGAAAATATTGGAAGCAGGGATAATAAAAAGCTCTAATAGTCTAGTTATGAGATGATACAAGCTTGACTTTTTGTGGTTAAGTAGGAATGGAGAGAATGGAATGCATTTTAAAGAAAGTGTATTTGTTGTTCATACATGGGAAGTTGAGAGAGAAAACAGAGAAGACTTTGAGGTTGTAAGTGTGGATGAATGGTAGCATAATACTGGTATGAATATCAGAAGCTGGAAAGTAAGGATATTGAAGGTAGATTGAAAGCAAGGGTAATGAATTTGGTTTAAGATAATTTGAATAGAGTGATAGAATTGTTCATTATCTGAAAAACAGTTTGTAGTTGTTAAAAAGAAAATTTAACAGTAAAATGTTGAAAGTGCAAGGTGCAAGTTTTCCTGTCAGGGAGTCCCCCCATTATTATTTCCCCAGAAGTTACCACTATTCGCTGCTTGGTGTACCACTATTTGACTCTTTTTATGTGTATGTAAACATAGTGTGTGTGTATCTGTCACTTATACCCTTCACCATGCTGTGGGGACAGATCTAACTTGTCCTTTTTAATGCATAGTATAGATAAACCTTTATTTATAGAAGTTTAGCTTATTTCTGATTTTTTCATTTTTTTAATTAAAAAAAGTCACAAAGAAAATTCTTATATAGTAATTACATTTGGGTACTCATCCAGCTATTGTCATAGAATAAATTCCTAGGATTGGGCCAGAGGATAAGCAGATTTATCATTTTGATACAGATAACTTTGCAGAAAGCTTACCATAGATGTGTGTGTGTGTATGTGTGTGTGTGTGTGCGCACGCAAATTAACATATTTTTTTGTGGTATGAGGGGAAAGTATATCATGCGTTTGAGTGTACCTACTGGTGATGTGTGTTGGTATATTCTAGCTTTATTATTCAAAAAACTAACATATTAAAAAGTAATGAAATTGCAAACATCAACTTGGAACAGGAGAAATCCTCCTGGTTTGGGAAAATACAAGAGGGCAGTACACATATGTTTGCATAGAAACTAGAATTGGAGATGAGGTAATGGTGGTGGTGATTGAGAAAGGGATATTCTGAAATTAGTGAAGTCCTGGAAAGTATGTCTAGTGAATATTTCAGGGCCAAGAGGGAAGGAGATAAATCATTTTAATTTTATTTTCCAGAAACTTTCAGGTCTTTGTAAATTTTATGTCTGTGAGGACTTAACTCTCATTTTAGGGTAGGGGTCAGTGAGAATGTTTACTTTACTGTCAAGTTAACTGGAATACAAAGGAAAAAAATATTCATTTTATCTTGGAAATCTTTCTTTCACTAGTAGTAGGACTAAAGGGTAGCTTTTGATTTTTCTAATGTAGTGTAAGCTTTTAGCTAATTAAAACCTCATAATGCCTTTTGGTGATATTATTAGAAAGTATTAGATATGTTTATTGTATGTTTCTGTCTCTTAAAAATTAATTTGCATCAAAGAGCAGAATCAAAATTACATGCCAGGGCTTCCCTGGTGGTGCAGTGGTTAAGAATCCGTCTGCCAATGCAGGGGACACGGGTTCGAGCCCTGGTCCGGGAAGGTCCCACATGCTGTGGAGCAACTAAGCCCATGCGCCATAACTACAGAGCCTGTGCTATAGAGCCCACGAGCCACAACTACTGAGCCCGCATGCTGCAACTGCTGAAGCCCATGCGCCTAGAGCCTGTGCTCCACAACAAGAGAAGACACTGCAGTGAAAAGCCCATGCACCGCAACGAAGAGTAGCCCCCACTCGCTGCAACTAGAGAAAGCCTGCGCGCAGCAATGAAGACCCAACACAGTGGAAAATAAATAAATTTTAAAAAAATTACATGCCACTTTTATGATCCAGTTTATTAATTCCATGGCAAATGTATATTCTTGACAGGATAACGTTGTGGCAGCTGCTACAAACAGTGCACTCTGCATTTACAAATATTGAATCCTTGTGCACTTTTAACCGAAGAATAAGGAGTAAAGTGTCCTTGAAGGACTTTTACCCCTCTGTTAAAATAGATAAAGCAGGAAACCAAAGCAACCTCAATTTTAGTTTAAAAGTCTTCTTGTGTAATATGTAGACATCACATTAATTTATCAGAAATGATGTAGTTCAAGCAAGACTCAGTAATTTAATGGTTGGGTTGTGTAGGCTAAAGATGGTCTCTTGTTGTAAGAAAAGGTAATTCATAATCACCCATGACTAAGGGAGGTACTGTTAGGAAAATATATATATAATAGTTTTGAGAAAGATGAATGAAGTTAAAAGGGACAGAATTGTTTTGATTAAAATTTTTGTTTTAAATTATTTACAGTAAGAACACTGTGTCATCATTTTTTACTTCTAGATACAGCAAACATTTGGTTACTTTCATAATCCTGGATTGGTGCTTTGGGGATAGCTGAGGTGATTGACTTTCCTGTTCTTAGCACAGCGCATAATACATAGATGATCAATATTTATATGTTGACTGATTTCTTCTCTGAATCTGCAGCCTGAGTGCAGTCACCTTGTGTCAAGTAAAAGATCCTTTGTAGCATTAATCACAGACATAATTACATGCTGAAGGTCATCTTTGTGAAGACTGTGATTCTCCCCAGCCACTTACCAAGTTCCAAATAGCTTTTCGCCTGGTTTCGGAGTATGGATTTCGTACTAGAATCCACTCTTGAAGTTTACCTCAGTAATTTCAGGAAACATTGGTGATTTGTGAATCTGGGACTACATACACTGGAAGAGTCGTTACATCGAGTTAGGCTAATACTTGAAGATATGACCTTGATGGGCACAGAAACTGCATGGAAGTAAAGAAAATTTAAGGTATGATTCAACTTTATTCTTGAATTTTATGAACAACGGAAAAATCTGAAAATTGGGTTTGTTATAGAAATGATAAGGAGAATAATAAGAAGTGATAAAAGGTATATAATACTGAAGGAGTTCACTGATCACTAATTAAGTGTATTTCTCTCTTCAGGTATAATATGGCCTCCTGAGATTCTGTCTTAGCACGAAGAAAGTGAAAAATACTCCTGAAAAGAAAACTCAGACAATAAGAAAGCAAGGCTTGCTTTTACATGGTTGTCAGCTCACTTACCAATATGGACACTTTTCCCACCATTTTTCCTCCTGGTGGAGACAGTGGGCTGACAAGTTCTCAATCAGAGTTCCAAAAAATGTTAATTGATGAACGGTTACGATGTGAACATCATAAAACTAATTATCAGACTCTGAAAGCTGAACACACAAGGTAAATAAATTACTTAAATTTGGAAGTGAGAGGCTTGATTAAAAGTTTTTATTTTGTCTGAATGTTTGCTCTGGAATATACAGTATAATTTTGTTATTTTGCAGGATACGGTATACATTTAAAACTTTTTAAATACAAGTAAATTTTCTTTAAATCAAGTGGATTATAAATTTATAAAAGTCTTGTTTTGAAAGTAGCAAGACATATAAAATTTAAATGTATCTAGGTGGCTAAATATGTTTTTTTTCCCTTCAAAGTAAAATTGCATTCAGAAATTACAGTGTTAATAATAAATGAAACTGTAAAGCATTATATTTGTAAGTTTAATGAATATATGATATTGATCTTGCTCTGTAGTGTTGGTTGACTTCACATAAAGTAATGCGATTAGAAAGCAAAGGATACACTTAAATTCTTCTTTTTAAAAAATTAGGTTGCAGGATGAGTACATAAAGTCACAAAATGAGCTCAAGCGCCTATTACATGAAAAGCAAACTCACCAGGAAAAATTTCAGCTGCTGCTTGAAGAGCTACGAGGGGAATTAGTAGAGAAAACTAAAGACTTAGAAGAAATGAAGCTGCAGGTAAGAAAATATATTCAAATTAGTATAAAAGTAGTCAGATATTTAGTGGAAATAAATAATTTTGGTAAATTTGGTAAATTCTCTCTATATTCTTAATGAATATTTTGTTGTATCTCTGGGTGGTATAACTTAATCTTCTTTCATATACTCTAGAATGTTAGCAACCCTGTAGGGTTTAGCCACAAAACTGTTATTTTAGGTAAATTTGTATTATATTTCCTGTTCTGATTTAAATAATATCTCACTCTTCAGAATAATTGGAGGAAAGGCCAGTTTGTATTGATAAAAATTCACAATTTAAAAATATTTTTAAAAATAAAGGTTTATTGGATTTTTTTAAGTACTGATCTAGTGCTTGTTACAATAAGGCATTATTAATATTGGAGTCATGGGTTGATAGAGTGAAAAGCCATCTTTCAAGTCATCCAGTGTGGCATATCATCCAATTCATGTATTCTTTTGACAGCAGTGTTAAAGGAGTTTGTCGTTCAGTATCATCTCGAAATCTTCCATTGTTGGAAACACCACCACTTAAGCTTGGGTTGGAGCCTCCACCATGTTTACTGTTTCATTCCTAGGTATACATATTTAGGACATTTAAACAAATAAAAACCTCAGGAATGTGAGTTGAAGAGGGAAATATAATTTAAACCTTTAGAATTGGTGGATTAATTTGTTTTGCAAAAATTGAGGCCTATATGAATGCAGTCTGTGAGCACTAAACCCAAGGTATTCAAAGTATTCTTTTCAGGCATTGAAGATGTAATCACTTTCTTGAGAGTAACATGTAGACACGCTTATTTGTAACAAGCACGTGCAAAATAGCCTAAGAAGACTAGAGTGGCTATATTAATATCAGATAAAATAGACTTAAAGAGTATCATTAAAGATAAAAAGAACATTTTTATAACCAAAAAAAAAGGGTCATTTCACCAGGAAGGTGATGACCTCCAACAAATAGTTATGTTTCTATTCCTTCGTTTTCTCAGGTGACAAAGGGCATAAAGGTTTTTATCTAACAGGGGTTGCTGTAAGGACTAATGAGATTATAACCTGTATATTTTCAGCACGGTGTCTGGCACATAGTAGCTACTCATAAATGATGGCAGTTTTTATTCTGTTGGAATACAGACTCCATGAGGGCAGGAACTTTTTTTTAGTGTGTCTCCAGTGCTCAGGATGGTGCCTAGCAAGTATCTGTTAAATGAATGACATGAATAAGTAGAATATATGAGTGAGTTGGGATTGTTCTATTCATATAGAGTATAATGTTGCACTTGTTGTCTCATAGTTAGCTAGAGCCTTAGCATCTTAGAGTTGATAATCATCTAGTTCTCTTTCATACCTGTCATGAGTTGAATTGTGTCCCCGAAAAGATAAGTTGAAGTTCTAACTCCCAGTACCTGAGAATGTGACCTTATTTGGAAATAGGGTTTTGCAGATGAAATTACTTAGGTTAAGATAAGGTCATACTGAAGTATGACAGGCCCTTAATCTAATATGACTGATGTCCTTAATAATCAGAAGAGAAAGACATAGAGACAGAAACACATGGGTGATGGTGGAGCAGAGAGAACGTCCTATGATGACAGAAGCAGAGCTTTGAAGTGTTGCAGCTGCCAGGGAATGCCCAGGATTGCCAGCACATCAAGACAAGCTAGGACAGGGCAAGGAAGGGTTCTTCCTACAGTTTTCAGAGGGAACACTTAGCTGACACCTTGATTTTGGACTTCTGGCCTCCAGAACTGTGAGGCAATAAATTGCAAAGCAGAATTCCTGTTTGGAACTCTTATGACACAGAGCTCTTCATTCTGTGCTTCAGTGCTTTCAGTGCTAGAGAACCTAGTGAACTTGTAAAGTGATACACTTCCATTTATGGATTGGAGTATGTTAAGCATTTTCTCTATCGTACTGAAAGGAAATCATCCTCCCTGTAGCCTCCCTGTTGGTTATTGCAGTGTTCCTTGGACCTACACAAAATAACTCTGGATATTTCTTCATGTGATAACTTCCCAAATGTTTGTTGATAAATAAAATTTATCTGGTAAAGTTTCTGTTTTTCAAGATAAACATATCTGATTTCTATGTGATATTTACCTGGCAGAAATAACTGAAAGAAGCATTTATACATAAATACACGTATTGAAGCAGTTTAGCTATTTGCTTCAGTGGGTGTTTGCAATTTGTACAAATTGTGAGTTAAGTAAATTCAGCAAAGTAAAATCAGCAAGAAATACTTCAATGAAGGTTTTATGAAAGATGATTATTTTAAAAATACACATGTATTGTCTACCTGCAAAATGCCTTTTCTGATTTAGAATTTAATATCTCTTTGGCTTCATAGAAAAACAATATAAAAGACATTCATTAAAGAATATTTCTGCATTGCTTGTGTAGTTGTAGTGAATGGGGATAATAATAGTGCCTAGCTCATAGGATGATTGTAAAGTTGCAATGAATCAATGATTAGAAATTATTAGTATGGTGCTTTGATGCTGTAAGTGGTTAGAACAAGTTAGCTATTACATTGTTGTTATGTAACATGCTAGCAAAACCTTTTTTAAAAATATGGGAGTCATTTTATATGTTTCTGATAAAAATTAAAAAAAATTACTTTACCAAACATTTATATGCTTTCTTTGTGCCAAGTAATGAAAACTGTGTAAACCAGTATGTTTACCATTTTATTTGGCTGCTAGGAAGCTCAGAGCAAAATTTACTACTCAGTTTGTCATTAATCTTTTAAGAATCTCTAGCACAGCAATTTTTACCCCCTTAAATCAAAATATTCTTTGAAAAATACTGGTCTGTTTTGTATTATTTTTTTTATTGGAGTATAATTGCTTTACAATGTTATGTTAGTTTCTGTTGTACAATGTACTGAATCAACTATATGTATACATATATCCCCTCCCTCTTGTACCTCCCCGCACCATCCCACCCATCTAGGTCACACAGAGCACCGGGCCGAGCTCCCTGTGCTATACAGCAGGTTCCCACTACCTATCTGTTTTACACATGGTAGTGTATTTATGTCAAACCTTATCTCCCAATACATCCCACACGGCCCTTCCCCCACTGTGTCCACACGTCTGTTCTCTACATCTGTGTTTCTTTTCCTGCCCTGCAAATAGGTTCATCTATACCATTTTTCTAGATTCCACATGTATGCGTTAATATTGTTTTGTATTATTAATATGACAAATGTTGGAGTATTGAAGACTTTTTATAGATTTAGTATAGGTAATGACACATAGACGGTTGTATGACAAGCATTCTTTTAAGTTTCTTTTCAGACAAGTAGTGGCTGTATTCCATTAGAAATCTAAGACACAGGGGCTTCCCTGGTGGCGCAGTGGTTGAGAGTCCGCCTGCCGATGCAGGGGACACGGGTTCGTGCCCCTATCCCGGAAGATCCCACATGCCGCGGAGCGGCTGGGCCCGCGAGCCATGGCCGCGGAGCCTGTGTGTCCGGAGCCTGTGCTCCGCAACGGGAGAGGCCACAGCAGTGAGAGGCCCGCGTACAGCAAAAAAAAAAAAAAAAAAAAAAAAAGAAAAGAAATCTAAGACACAGCATAATTTCCTCCTAATATGACATTGAGTTAACCCTCTAATTCTATGTCTTTGGTGTATGTCAGCTTTGAGAGAGAGGGAGGGGGGAGGAAGATAGATTTTTTTTATGAGTGCTTGTTGTTAATAAGTTTCTTATGAGATAAGCATCTCTAACAATAGATTTTTTTTCTTTATCAGAGACCTCATTGATCACAAGACTCCTGTGTAGTTACCAATTGCAGTGTTGTTTTTTCCTTTGTGTAGATACATTTTTCCATCAGTATCATTTTCCTTCCATCTTATGGACTTTAACATTTCTTATAGTGCAGAAATACTGGTGAGAATTTTTTCAGCTTTTATATGTATATGTAAGAAATGGTGTTTAGGGCTTCCCTGGTGGCGCAGTGGTTGAGAGTCCTCCTGCCAATGCAGGGTACATGGGTTCATGCCCTGGTCCGGGAGGATCCCACACGCCGCGGAGCGGCTGGGCCCGTGAGCCATGGACGCTGAGCCTGCGTGTCCGGAGCCTGTGCTTCGCAACGGGAGAGGCCACAACAGTGAGAGGCCCGCATACCGCCACAAAAAAAAAAGAAAAGGTGTTTAAAGGTATTTCTGCTGAGTATTGAATTCTAGATTGACAGTTTTTTCCCCTCATACTTTAAAGATGTTGCTCTTGTGTCTTCTCACTTATGTGTCACATAAGAAATTTGTTGTTAGCTTTATCTTTGTTCTGTTTATCTAGTGTGTCTTTTTTCCTTGTCAGCTCTTAAGATTTTTCCTTTATTGCTTTTCCGTAATTTACTTGACCTGCTGTTGCACATTTCTTCATGCTTCTGGTGCTTGAGGTTTAATGAGCTTCTTGGGTCTGTGGGTTTATAGTTTTCATCAAATTTAGAAAAATTTTAGATATTTTATCTCAAAATATTTTTTTCTGCCTCCTATTTGATTTCCTTTGGGAACTCTGCTATTAGGCCACTGAAAGTTCTCTCATAACTCACTGATGTTCTGTTTTTTTGTTTATTTTTATTTATTTTTTATTTTTTATTTTTTTTTTGCGGTACGCGGGCTTCTCACTGTTGTGGCCTCTCCCGTTGCGGAGCACAGGCTCCGGACGCGCAGGCTCAGCGGCCATGGCTCACACGCCCAGCCGCTCCACGGCATGTGGGATCTTCCCAGACCGGGGCATGAACCCGTGTCCCCTGCATCGGCAGGCGGACTCTCAACCACTGCGCCACCAGGGAAGCCCTTTGTTTATTTTTAAAGATTTATCTTTAAATTTATTTATTTTTGGCTGTGTTGGGTCTTAGTTGTGGCACGTGGGATCTTTGTTGAGGCACATGGGATCTTTCGTTGCGGCACATGAGCTCTTGGTTGCGGCATACAGGCTTCTGTCTAGTTGTCGCGTGCATCTTTTTCTCTTCTTTAGTTGTGGTGTGCAGGCTCCAGGGCGTGTGGGCTCTGTAGTTTGCGGCATGCAGGCTCTCTAGTTGAGGCGCGTGAGCTCAGTAGTTGTGGCGTGCGGGCTTAGTTGCCCCTCGGCATGTGGGATCTTAGTTCCCTGACCAGGGATCAAACCTGCGTCCCCTGCATTTTAAGGTGGATTCTTTACCACTGGACCACCAGGGAAATCCCTGTTTATTTATTTTTAATCTTTTTCGTCTCTTTGTTTCATTTTGGATAGTTTCTGTGGTCATGTCTTTAAGTTCTCTGATCTTTTTTTTCCTGCAATGTCTAATCTGCCAGTAATTTCATAGTACATTTTTTCATCTCAGAAATTGTAGTTTTAACTGAAGTCCAATTTTGATTTTTTTCATATTTTCCTTGACATGTTCAATCTTTACTGTAGCTTTATGTGGAATTCAGTTCTAGTAACTATATTAAGGTCTTTGCTAATTTTAGCATCTCTGTCACTTCTGGGTTGGTGTTGGTTCGTTGGTTTTCTTTTCCTATTTATTGTGGGTAGTATTTTCAGGCTTCTTTACATGTCTGCTAAGTTAAGCAAATTTTTTTGTATTTAAGTTTCAGGGTGGAGCACTATGGTTCAACATCTGTACACACTACAGAGTTCTCACCACCACAAGTCTAGTTATCGTCCATTGCCATACAGCCGGCCCCCTTCATCCATTTTGATCACCTCCCAACCCCCTTCTTCTCTGGTAACCACTAATCTGTCCTCTGTATCTCTGAGTTTGTTTTTGTTTTATTTTGTTTGTTTGTTCATTGGTGTGTGTGTGTTTTGATTCCACATATGAATGAAATCATATGGTATTTGTCTTTCTTTGTCTGACTTATTTCACTTAGCATCATACCCTCAAGGTCCAACCATGTTACGAATGGCAGGATTTCATTTTTTATGGCTGAGTAGTATTCTATTGTGTGTGTGTGTATGTGTGTGTATGTATAATGTTCTCTTTATCCATTCATCCATCAGTCGGCACTTAGGTTGTTTGCATATCTTGGCTATTGTAAATAATGCTGCAGTGGACATAGGGGTTCATATATCTTTTTGAATTAGTGTTTTCATGTTCTTTAGATAAATACCCAGAAGTGGAATTGCTGAATCATACAGTAGTTCTATTTTTAATTTTTTTTAAGGAACCTCTATACTGTTTTCCATAGTTGCTGCACCAAGTTACATTCTCGCCAACAGTGTAACAGGTTTCTCTTTGCTCCATATACTCACCAACCCTCGTTATTCATTGTTCTTTGATAATCACCATTTCTGACAGGTATGAGGTGATATCTCATGGTTTTGATATGCATTTTCCTGATGATTAGTGATGTTGAGCATCTTTTCATGTGCCTGTTAGCCAGCCTTATGTCTTCTTAGGAAAAATGTCTATTCAGATTCTCTGCCCATTTTTAAGTTGGGTTGCTTGGTTTTTTCTTGTTGTTGAGTTGTAGATAGGTGATTTGCAAATAACTTCTCCCATTTAGTAAGCTGCCTTTTGTTTTGATTGTGGTTTCCTTTGCTGTACAGAAGCTTTTCAGTTTGATGTTTGTTTTTTGCTTTTGTTTCTCTTTCCTTTGGAGTCTGATCCACTAAAACATTGGTAAGACTAATAATATCAGTAAGGTTGCCACTTATATTTTCTTCTAGAAATTTTATGGTTTCAGATCTTGAATTCAAGTCTTTATTCCATTTTGAGTTAATTTTGTGTATGGTGTAAGATGGTGGTCTAGTTTTTTTTGCATGTGGCTGTCCAGTTTTCCCAGTATCATTGACTGAAGAGACTGACTTTTTCCCCAGTATCATTTTTTTTGAATTTTATTTTATTTATTTGTTTATACAGCAGGCTCTAATTAGTTATCCATTTTATACATATTTATGTATATACGTCAATCCCAATCTCCCAATTCATTACACCATCACCCGCCCTCCCCGCCACCACTTTCCTCCCTTGGTGTCCATACGTTTGTTCTCTACATCTGTGTCTCAATTTCTGCACTGCAAACCAGTTCATCTGTACCGTTTTTCTAGGTTCCACATATATGCATTAATATATATTTGTTTTTCTCTTTCTGACTTACTTCACTCTGTATGACAGTCTCTAGATCCATCCATGTCTCTACAAATGACCCAATTTCATTCCTTTTTATGGCTGAGTAATATTCCATTGTATATATGTGCCACATTTACTTTATCCATTCATCTGTCGATGAATGGAAGGTTGCTTCCATGACCTGGCTATTGTAAATAGTGCTGCAATGAACATTGGGGTGCATGTGTCTTTTTTTTTTTTTTTTTTTTGCAGTACACAGGCCTCTCACTGTTGTGGCCTCTCCCGTTGCGGAGCGCAGGCTCCGGACGCGCAGGCTCAGCGGCCATGGCTCACGGGCCCAGCTGCCCCGCGGCACGTGGGATCCTCCTGGACTGGGGCACAAACCCGCGTCCCCTGCATCGGCAGGCGGACTCTCAACCACTGCGCCACCAGGGAAGCCTGCATGTGTCTTTTTGAATTATGGTTTTCTCTGGGTATATGCCCAGTAGTAGGGTTGCTGGATCATATGGTAAATCTATTTTTAGTTCTTTAAGGAACCTCCATACTGTTCTCCATAGTGGCTGTATCAATTTACATTCCCACCAACAGTGCAAGAGGGTTCCCTTTTCTCCACACCCTCTCCAGCATTTGTTGTTTGTAGATTTTCTGATGATGCCCATTCTAACTGGTGTGAGGTGATACCTCATTGTAGTTTTGATTTGCATTTCTCTAGTAAGTAGTGATGTTGAGCAGCTTTTCATGTGCTTCTTGGCCATCTGTATGTCTTCTTTGGAGAAATGTCTGTTTAGGTCTTCTGCCCATTTTTGGATTGGGTTGTTTGTTTTTTTAATATTGAGCTACATGAGCTGTTTATATATTTTGGAGATTAATTCTTTGTCCATTGATTTGTTTGCAAATATTTTCTCCCATTCTGAGGGCTGTCTTTCCATCCTGTTTGTAGTTTCCTTTGCTGTGTAAAAACTTTTAAGTTTCATTAGGTCCCATTTGTTTATTTTTGTTTTTATTTCTATTACTCTAGGAGGTGGATCAAAAAAGATCTTGCTGTGATTTATGTCAAAGAGCATTCTTCCTATGTTTTCCTCTAAGAGTTTTATAGTGTCTGGTCTTATATTTAGGTCTCTAAACCATTTTGAGTTTATTTTTTGTATGGTGTTAGGGACTGTTCTAATTTCATTCTTTTACCTGTAGTTGTCCAGTTTTCCCATTACCACTTATTGAAGAGGCTGTCTTTTCTCCATTGTATATCCTTGCCTCCTTTGTCATAGATTAGTTGACCGTAGGTGAATGGGTTTATCTCTGGGCTTTCTATCCTGTTCCATTGATCTATATTTCTGTTTTTGTGCCAGTTACCATATTGTCTTGATTACTGTAGCTTTGTAGTATAGTCTGAAGTCAGGGAGTCTGATTCCTCCAGCTCTGTTTTTTTCCCTCAAGACCGCTTCGGCTATTTGGGGTCTTTTGTGTCTCCATACAAATTTTAAGATTTTTTTGTTCTAGTTTTGTAAAAAATGCCATTGGTAATTTGATAGGGATTGCACTGAATCTGTAGATTGTATTGGGTAGTATAGTCGTTTTCACAATATTGATTCTTCCAATCCAAGAACACGGTATATATCTCTATCTGTTGGTATCATCTTTAATTTCTTTCATCAGTGTCTTATAGTTTTCTGCATACAGGTCTTTTGTCTCCCTAGGTGGGTTTATTCCTAGGTATTTTATTCTTTTTGTTGCAATGGTAAATGGGAGTGTTTCCTTCATTTCTCTTTCAGTTTTTTCATCATTCGTATATAGGAATGCATGATATTTCTGTGCATTAATTTTGTATCCTGCAACATTACCAGATTCATTGATTAGCTCTAGTAGTTTTCTGGTGGCATCTTTAGGATTCTCTATGTATAGTATCATGTCATTTGCAAACATTGACAGTTTTACTTCTTTTCCAATTTGTATTCCTTTTATTTCTTTTTCTTCTCTGATTGCCGTAGCTAGGACTTCCAAAACTTTCTTGAATAATAGTGGCGAGAGTGGACATCCTTGTCTTTTTCCTGATCTTAGAGGAAATGCTTTCAGTTTTTCACCATTGAGAATGATGTTTGCTGTGGGTTTGTTGTATATGGCCTTTATTATGTTGAGGTAAGTTCCCTCTATGCCCACTTTTTGGAGAGTTTTTGTCATAAATGATGTTGAATTTTGTCAAAAGCTTTTTCTGCATCTATTGAGATGATCATATGGTTTTTATTCTTCAGTTTGTTAATATGGTGTATTACATTGATTGATTTGTGTATATTGAAGAATCCTTGCATCCCTGGAATAAATCCCACTTGATCATGGTGTATGATCCTTTTAATATGTTGTTGGATTCTGTTTGCTAGTATTTTGTTGAGGATTTTTGCATCTATATTCATGAGTGATATTGGTCTGTAATTTTCTTTTTTTGTAGTATCTTTGTCTGGTTTTGGTATCAGGGTGATGGTGGCCTCGTAGAATGAGTTTGGGAGTGTTCCTTCCTCTGCAACTTTTTGCAAGAGTTTGAGAAGGGTTTGCGTTAGCTCTTCTCTAAATGCTTGATAGAATTCGCCTGTGAAGCCATGTGGTCCTGGACTTTTGTTGGTTGGAAGATTTTTCATCACAGTTTCAATTTCATTACTTGTGATTGGTCTGTTCATATTTTATATTTCTTCCTGGTTCAGTCTTGGAAGGTTATATCTTTCTAAGAATTTGTCCATTTCTTCCAGGTTGTCCATTTTATTGGCACAGAGTTAGTTGTAGTAGTCTCTTAGGATGCTTTGTATTTCTGTGGTGTCTGTTGTAACTTCTCCTTTTTCATTTCTAATTTTATTGATTTAAGTCCTTTCCCTCTTTTTCTTGATGAGTCTGGCTAATGGTTTATCAATTTTATCTTCTCAAAGAAGCAGCTTTTAGTTTTATTGATCTTTGCTATTGTTTTCTTTGTTTCTATTTCATTTATTTCTGCTCTGATCTTTATGATTTCTTTCCTTCTGCTAACTTTGGGTTTTGTTTGTTCTTCTTTCTCTAGTTCCTTTAGGTGTAAGGTTAGGTTGTTTATTTGAGATGTTTGTTGTTTCTTGAGGTAGGATTGTATTGCTATAAACTTCACTCTTAGAACTGCTTTTGTTGCATCCTATGGGTTTTGGATCGTCGTGTTTTCATTGTCATTTGTCTCTAGGTATTTTTTGATTTCCTGTTTGATTTCTTCAGTGACCTCTTGGTTATTTCATAACGTATTGTTTAGCCTCCATGTGTTTGTGTTTTTTTATGTTTTTTCCCTGTAATTGATTTCTAATCTCATAGCGTTGTGGTCAGAAAAGATGCTTGGTATGATTTCAGTTTTCTTAAATTTACTGAGGCTTGATTTGTGACCCAAGATGTGGTCTATCTTGGAGAATGTTCCGTGCACACTTGAGAAGAAAGTGTAATCTGCTGTTTTGGGATGGAATGTCCTGTAAATATCAATTAAATCTATCTGGTGTCATTTAAAGCTTGTGTTTCTCTATTAATTTTCTGTTTGGATGATCTGTCCATTTGTGTAAGTGAGGTGTTGAAGTCCCCCACTACTATTGTGTTATTGTCAGTTTCCTCTTTTATAGCTGTTAGCAGTTGCCTTATGTATTGAGGTACTCCTGTGTTGGGTGCATATATATTTATAATTGTTGTATCTTCTTCTTGGATTGATCCCTTGATTATTATGTAGTGTCCTTCCTTGTCTCTTGTAACATTCTTTATTTTAAAGTCTATTTTATCTGATATGAGTATTGCTATTCCAGCTTTCTTTTGATTTCCATTTGCATGGAATATCTTTTTCCATCTCCTCACTTTCTGTCTGTATGTGTCCCTAGGTCTGAAGTGGGTCTCTTGTAGACAGCATATGTATGGGTTTTGTTTTTGTATCCATTCAGAGAGCCTGTGTCTTTTGGTTGGAGCATTTAATCCATTCACCTTTAAGGGAATTATCAATATGATTATTCCTATTACCATTTTCTTAATTGTTTTGGGTTTGTTTTTGTAGGTCCTTTTCTTCTCTTGTGTTTCCCACTTAGAGGAGTTCCTTTAGCATTTGTACAGCTGATTTGGTGGTGCTGAATTCTCTTAGCTTTTGCTTGTCTGTAAAGCTTTTGATTTCTCTATCAAATTTGAATGAGATCCTTGCTGGGTAGAGTAATCTTGGTTGTAGGTTCTTCCCTTTCATCACTTTAAATATGTCCTGCCACTCCCTTGTGGCTTGTAGGGTTTTCTGCTGAGAAATCAGCTGTTAACCTTATGGGGATTCCCTTACATGTTATTTGTCATTTTTCCCTTGCTGCTTTCAGTAATTTTTCTTTGTATTTAATTTTTGCCAGTTTGATTACTATGTGTCTCAGTGTGTTTCTCCTTGGGTTTATTCTGCCTGGGACTCTCTGTGCTTCCTGGACTTGCATGGCTATTTCCTTTCCCATGTTAGGGAAGTTTTTGTCTATAATCTCTTCAAATATTTTTTGGTGTCCTTTCTCTCTCTTCTCCTTCTGGGACCCCTATAATGCGAATGTTGTGTTTAATATTGTCCCAGAGGTCTCTTAGGCTGTCTTCATTGCTTTTCATTCTTTATTCTGTTCTGCAGGAGTGAATTTCACCATTCTGTCTTCCAGCTCACTTAATCCGTTCTTGTGCTTCAGTTATTCTGCTATTGATTCCTTCTAGTGTATTTTTCATTTCATTTATTTTATTGTTTATTTCTGTTTGTTTGTTCTTTAATTCTTCTAGGTCTTTGTTAAACATTTCTTGCATATTCTTCATCTTTGCCTCCTTTCTGTTTCCGAGGTCCTGGTTCAGCTTCACTGTCATTATTCTGAATTCTTTTTCTGGAAGGTTGCCTATCTCCACTTCATTTAGTTGTTTTTCTGGGGTTTTTTCTTGTTCCTTCATCTGGTACACAGCCCTCTGCCTTTTCAGCTTGTCTGTCTTTCTGTGAATGTGGTTTTTGTTCCACAGGCTGCAGGACTGTAGTTCTTGCCTCTGTTGTCTGCCCTCTGGTGGATGAGGCTATCTAAGAGGCTTGTGCAAGTTTCCTAATGATAGGGACTGGTGGTGGGTAGAGCTGGGTGTTGCTCTGGTGGGCAGAGCTCAGTAAAACTGTAATCCACTTGTCTGCTGATGGGTAGGGCTGGGTTCCCTCCCTGTTGGTTGTTTGGCCTGAGGCATCCCAACACTGGAGCCTCCCTGGGCTCTTTGGTGGGGCTAATGGAGGACTCTGGGAGGGCTCACACCAAGGAGTACTTCCCAGAACTTCTGCTACCAGTGTCCTTGTCCTCACGGTGAGACACAGCCACCCCCTGCCTCTGCAGGAGACCCTCCAACACTAGCAGGTAGGTCTGGTTCAGTCTCCTATGGGGTCACTGCTCCTTCCCCTGGGTCCCGATGTGCACACTACTTTGTGTGTGTCCTCCAAGAGTGGAGTCTCTGTTTCCCCCAGTCCTGTCGAAGTCCTGCAATCAAATCCCACTAGCCTTCAAAGTCTTATTCTCTGGGAATTCCTCCTCCCGTTGACAGACTCCCGGGTTGGGAAGCCTGACGTGGGGCTCAGAACCTTCACTCCAGTGGGTGGACTTCTGTGGTGTAAGTGTTCTCCAGTTTGTGAGTCACCCACCCAGCAGTTACGGGATTTGATTTTATTGTGAAAGCACCCCTCCTACCGTCTCATTGTGGCTTCTCCTTTGTCTTTGGATGTGGGGTATCGTTTTTGGTGAGTTCCAGTGTCTTCCTGTCGATGGGTGTTCAACAGTTGTGATTTCAGTGCTCTCGCAAGAGGGAGTGAGCACATGTCCTTCTACTGCACCATCTTGAACCAGTCTCCTCCCCAATTTCATTTATTGAAGCGGCTATTTAGGCCTTGAATTCCAGTCTGTAATCCATTTTGAGTTAATTTGTGTATGGTGTAAGGTAGTCTAGTTTTATTCTTTTGCATGTGGTGGTCCAGTTTTCCCAGTATCATTTATTGAAGAGACTGTCCTTTCTGCAGTGTATTTTTTTCGTTTTTTATCATAGATTAAATGTCCATATATGCATGGGTTTATTTCTGGGCTCTCTATATTCTGTTCCATTGATCTATGTGTCTGTTTTTGTGCCAGTATCATACTGTTTTGATGACTATTGCTGTGTAGTATAGTTTGAAATCAGGGAGTGTGATACCACCAGCTTTGTTCTTATTTCACAAGATTGTTTTGGCTGTTCAGTCTTTTGTGGTTCCATACAAACTTTAGAATTATTTCTTCTGGTTCTGTGAAATCTGCTACTGGCATTTTGTAGGGATTGCACTGAATCTGTAGATTGCTTTGGGTAGTATGCACATTTTAACAATATTCTTCCAATTCATGAGCATGGAATATTTTTCCATTTTTTAGTATCTTCAGTTTTTTTCATCTGTGTCTTACAGTTTTCAGTGTACAGGTTTTCCCATCCTTGGTCAAATTTATTCTTAGGTCTTTTATGCCTGGCAAATATTTATTGGATGCTAGACATTGTGAATTTTACTTTGGTGAGTGCTAGATATTTTTGTATTCTGTTAAATATTCTTAAGCTTTGTTCTGGGACACAGTTCCTTGGAAACAGTTTTATCATTCTGAGTATTGCTTTTAAGATTTGTTAAGTGAGAACAGATTAGTGTTTAGTGCTAAGTATTTCCCACTGCTGGGACCCTTCTGAGTACTCTACTCGTATCTCTCTGAAATGAAGTTTTAAGTCTGGCTTTTGGGAAAAGGAACTCTGTGGGAGCTCTAAATACTCATCCCTCTAATCCTTTCAGGTGGTCCTTTGCCATGGCCAGGAAGCTTTTGCAAAGCTCACCTTCTGTGTTTTCTGTCTCTTAGGGATCTTTCTTGCTTCTTTATGTCCAGTGTCTTGAAAACCATTGTTTTTTTTTTGTTCAGTCTTTTATTTGTTTCAGGCAGGAGGGTAAACCTGGTCTCTGTGCCATCTGCTGGTAGTGGAAGCACTTTTATTTTTAATTAAAATATTGTAATTAATTATGGAAATCTCAAACAAGTACAGAAGTATAGTGAGTGGTATGATGCATCCCCACATACCCATCACCCAGCATCAGTAATTACCATTTCTGAGCCAGTCTTGTTTTATCTTCTAACACTTCTGTGTCTGTCTCTCAACCCCTCTGGATTATTTTGAAGCAAATCATATCATCTCAACCCTAAGTATTTTAGTATACATCTCTATTATATACCAAAGCAGTTCCTCAAAAGTGTTTCCACAATACCATTTACATACCTAAAGTACTTATTTCTTTGAACCTCTTAGTGTTGTGTCTTTGTTCACATATTCCTAATTTTCTCACAGTTTTGCTTGTTTGTTATTTTTAAAGTTGGTTTGTTTGAAAAAGCATCCAAATAAAATTTACTTATTCTTTTTTAATTACCATTCCTTCTCACTTTGGACTTGAAATTATTACAGACTCTTGACATCATAAACCATATTATAACAGGATCTTTCCATCTGGTTTCTTTAGCCCCATTCACTGCCTCTCCTTCCCATAACCACCAGTTCTCTCCCACCAAAACTTTTGATCCGTCTTGCTTCTTCCTAAAATATACATATGGTAATGCTGTTCTTAAGCTTAAAAACCTTCAATGAATAAGCAAGGTACAGAAAAATGTGTATGGTATGCCTTTCTTTATAGAAAAATTAGAAGTAGTATATATGCTTATATATCTGTATACTGCTTCAAGAAGGATACATAAATTATTGACAGTGGTTGCTTCCTAAGAGGGAAAGTAGATGACTGAAGTGAGAAGAAGACTTAGCTTTTAATATATTTTATTTTGTTTGAATTATTTTATTTATGTAATTTATTCACTTTAAGTAAAAGGAAAAAATTTTTAAATACTGAGTAAATTATAAGAGTATGAACTTGGTGTTTAGGAAGCTTCCATTATGTGGCTCCCACCTCTTTCTCTTTTGTTTCCAGCCAGGATGCAGCTCTCCAAGGTGGCATTTAATGGAAATGTGTCAGCATGGCCTTGGTGTCACAGAGTCTAGAGATTACTACCAACATTAACACAGGGGCCCAGGATTCTAAATTTTCTGTGCTTAGGGTGGTTCTACCTAAAATGCCTTTAGGTCACCTTTGAGGATCGTTTTTCTCCCCAGGGAATTTAATATTTTATCCATTCTTTGGTTTGAGGTTCTACCTAAGCTTTAGTTTTCCCATTCCTTTGATGTGCCATTCTTTCTATCCTAAATATCTTTTTTGTTCATCTTCACCTTTCTGGTAAGCCTGTATTGCCTGTTTTTATAGGTATTCGTATGTATAAATTATTTTTCACTTGAAAGTTTGAACTTTTTATGGGAGAGATATATTTCCTTTGAGGTTTTGTAATCTTTAGCAAGTTTGACTGTGTGTTTCAGTTTCGATAAAAAGGGGTATGATAATGTAGCTATATTCTGTGGATTGTTGGGATTAAATAAATTAATGCATGTAAGGAATTTAGAACAGTATGTTATGTAGATTATAGTATGTTGCACAATGCTTTACATATAGCAGGCATTCATTCAGTAAAGTTTTTGGAATATTTGGAGTATTGATGAATAAATAAATGAATATTATTCTTAGTTTTCAGAGATTAATGTAAATACAAAACAGGTCTTTTTTTATTTTTACAACCAGTATTAATTAATTAATTGATTCAAGAAATAATTGAGTGTTTCCTTTGTGCTAGGCAGTAGTGCGAGGTTTCGGGAACACATGGTGACTAAAGACTAACTGTGTGTTCTTTTAAGGAGCTTACGTAAATACTTACTTATTGAAATATGAGTTCTATAAGAGTATAACGTGGAGGAGCCTAAATTTTGCTGGTAAATATCAGCTTTCTCTGATTGAAAATATGTCTGAAGAATTTCCTGTGGTATACCAAATTGTTATACCTTTATTTTGCTTGCTTTAGAAAATAGAATCAGCCACTGTATCCAACATGATAATCTTATCTGCCAACAGTTTTTCCTATTAATAACAATAATAATAATCAGTGATTGTCTTTACCTCATGTTAATGGAATTTTGGACATCTCTGAGAGCTTGAAATTGAGTTTCTTTGTTTCAAATGATGGTTCTATTTATATAATGGTTATTGTAAAATTAGGTATATCATGAAATTTCTATTAGTTTAATTTCATTGTCATAATTAGAGAAGCTTTGAAATTTGTCTGATTCTTCAATTTAATATTTGTGATTTCATAGTTAGAATTGTTTTATATTTCTCTACATATTAGGTATTAAGTCCACAAAAGTTGGAACTGTTACGAGCTGAAATACAGCAAGAACTAGAAACTCCAATGAGAGAATGTTTCAGGCATCTGGATGAAGTAAGTAATTTGTATAGAAGGACTGTGCATTTATCTTCATGTGACTGTGAAAGGCTTGAGGAAAAGCATCACTCTCCTGCTCAAAAGCCCTGCAGTAGCTTCCATTCTTACTCAGAGTCCTTATAGCAGCCTTTAAGACTGCACACGATCAGATCCCATTCTCCGTCCACATTGGCCTCCTTGGTGTTTCTTTGCCACTTCAGAAATGGCGCAGTTCAAGTCTTTGCCCTAGCTGTTATTCCGGCCACGTATCTCTTGGCTAATTTTCTCATCTTTTTCAAGTCTGCTGAAATTTTCACCTTTCCAGTAGGGCCTACTTTGACCAACCCCTGCTTCCTTTTAATATTGCAACTTGCCTTTCCTGTCACTCTTTAGACTTTTGGATACCCATTTACCCTGCTCTACTTTTTATTTTTCTCTAGTATTTATAATCTAATATGCTATATAATATTTATTGTGCTTATTTAAAAATTTTTTCCCTTTTACAACTGCTAGAATGTAAGTTGTATGAGAGGAGGAACCTTTATCTGTTTTGTTCACTGTTAGAGTCCAAGTTCCTAAAACACTTCCTAGCATACAACAGGTGCTCAATTAATGTTTGCTGAATGAAAGAATGAATTTCATGCAGCCTCAGAAAAGTAAAAATTTGTTAGTTTTTCTTCAGATTGAGATCAGTCTCCTCATATGAAATGTTGATATAATGTGACTAAATGTTTAATAAAGGGAACAGGAAGAGATGACAGATATTGACTATATTAGGTACTATCCTAGACATTTTATACATTACCTTATTTAATAAACGTACTGGGCCTTATACATACAAATGAATATTGTCCCCCTCAAAATGGTCCCCTTTGGAAAGTTGTAGACTAGTGTTGCTGTCATTGCACAAAACAGTTGGGGGAATCCTCTTTTATAAATGATTTTCTGGCTTGATAAAGTCATCTTTTCAATATCATCCTGGTGGGTAACCAGAACATTATGGTTTAGGAGTAGATTTAATTTTGGATTATAAAAAATCACTTAAATCTGAGGTAGGTGATCAAGTTAAGTAAAAGCATGTTTTTAAAAAAAAATGTTTCTAATAAAATCACAAAACCCACTTTCCTGGTTTGTAAACGGGCTTAGAAATCTTTCAACTAAAGATTTATAGTGAGCTGAGTATTTTAGGAGGCATGCTTTCCTTGTTAATTCCCTGATGTATGTTGGAATAGTGTCTCCATCTTCCTGCTCTGTTGCCTGAGTTTTTATTGAGATTCAGAATGCCAGCAGCTTTTGAAGTGTTAGGAAGCAGAATTTTGGAGCATAGGCATTGCTTGTGTTCTTGGTTAGTCAGGAGAGTTGGTGCTACATATATACTTCAGACTGGTGTGTTGAATTGGACTATCATTGTAATATTTGACTGAACCTTGAGTTACTGTACTAAACATTCAAATAATCATTTACCTCCTTAGAATTCATCCTTTCTGACTTTTAAGAGGGTATTTTATATTTTATTATAGAATTAATTTTTAAAATCTATTTTGAAAGATGTGCTACATTTTAAAATATTATTTTATTAAGCCCAGAGGTCAAAAGTTTTGACATGCTAATACATTTTTATTATTAGAATCAGTGAGGAAATAAGATTAATTGAAGGGTAAGTTGTTTTACTGATACCTTTTCAGGAGTGTGCTAGTTCTGTTTGTAGCATTCTTGTCATGAGAACTTTTCCAAGATTTGTTTATACTTCTGTTAAGCTTAATTTTTACTTTTAGAATGGCTCTTAGTATAAAACAATGTAAAATTTTTGAAAAGGTGATTTTTAAAGTGAGTACAAATTTCATTTATAAATTTGTGATAAATTACAATATTCTTTTAATTTAGGAAGTAGAAAAGTATAGAGCTGAATATAATAAACTTCGCTATGAACATACATTTCTCAAATCAGAATTTGAACACCAGAAAGAAGAATTTGCACGTATTTTAGAAGAAGAAAAAATAAAATATGAATCAGAGGTGAGTGACTGATTATACTAGTTTAGTCATTATCCTGCTAGTCAATAAAATTTTATGATTTTATATTTTTTGTGAATCTCAACTTAAAGTTGATTGCATAATTGTTTTATTAATTAATGATTAAGTGTTTGTCATGATTTTCATCTGCTCTATAGCAACATTTTTCTGGTGAATGTTCTTTTTGGACTGTTAAAAGAGGAAAAGATGAAGAAAATTTGTTTTGCCCCAGTCAATGGAGATAGATAGCAGAGACAGACTTTTCTTTGCAAATACAGTTTGTCTGTGTGATTGCTTATTTAGCACTGTCTCCCTCTACTTACTGGAATCAAACCATGTTCAGGAGAGCTCTGGCTGTCAGCCCATGCTCCTTGTTTCCACTGATAACAAACAAGGGGTTTATACATTAGGGTGTGCCCGTCACCATCACTTTGTTCTTTCTGGCATCTACAACTGCAACATTCTGTCTCTGATGCCTATAGCCTATACCTCTATTCTCTATCTATTAAGTTTGGCAGCCTCTCTTCTCATTTTTTGTTTGTCTCCTAATTTTTCCAAAAACGAGGTTTGTGTCTCTTATTCTTCATGTTGCTTTTAGGTGATTTTTCAGGATGGAAAGAGAGGAATATCAGTTTTATATTGCTGTGTTCAAATAAATCTAAAGCTAGTTGAATTAATTAAAAAATAGCTTGTTGTCCCTACTTACATGAAGCATTCTATGTACAAACACATCTTCATAATACATTTATTGCATTGACTTTATTTGGAATTAAGAGCTAAAATATACTCCTTCCTTTACCAGTTACTAATTGGATCAGACTGATTTCTTTTTATCAGTGAGCAAATTGCTCCATGATTGTTTGAGATGTAAGAAGTTGAATGAACTTTGGATCATTTGAGTCCGTTAAGAATTTGGTACCAAAAAACTATAAATAATTATAGTCTTTTTCATTAAAAAAAATATATATTTTTTACATATGATCTCATGTCTATTACGGTCAGTGGTATGGAGCAGGACCGTCTTATTTGCTCCATTTTAAATGGCAACACTGAAGGACAAGATAAGTGACTTGCCCAAAGTCTCATAGAAACTCAGCAGCCAAGTTAACAGTAGAACTCAGGTACCCCAACTCCCAGCCCAGAGTTTTAAGTTTCAAATTATTAATGATTTGAAGTTGCCTTGCCAATTAGGGGCCATCTAACCACTGTAATATTGTAGAGAGATCAATTGATTTATATTATGTAAGATTTTGAAAGATTTTGAGTCTGTAATTATGATAGACATAAAGGAGCTACATATAAAAATTTTCCTGTGGAAAAAAAAGAATGATAAAAAGACTTCCAACCTAAAATGTAGATTTAGTATATTGAAGAGTAACTACTGAGGCTGAAGATAGTGATGCTTTATTTTATACTTTGCTTTTAAAATCTAATATTGATGTTTATCTGGTAATGATTATTTGTATTCTGTAGTTTCTAGTTTTATTGTGTTTTTTTTTTTTTCTTTTGCGGTATGCGGGCCTCTCACTGCTGTGGCCTCTCCCGTTGAGGAGCACAGGCTCCGGACGCACAGGCCCAGCAGCCATGGCTCACGGGCCCAGCCGCTCCGCGGCATATGGGATCCTCCCAGACCGGGGCACGAACCCGTATCCCCTGCATCGGCAGGCGGACTCTCAACCACTGCGCCACCAGGGAGGCCCTATTGTGTTTTTAAAGAATGAAACCTGCATCTGAAACCTGATGGCTATTCTATTTTTCACCCATGAAAGACCAAATGATATTCATTAAAAATTTTAAGGTACCAGTGGCATCTTAAATAATTTTCTAATTGGAATGTCTTATGACATTCTTAGAAATCTGGAGATAAACGGCTAGCTAAGAAGCTATGATTAGTAAAGACTAGAAAAGTAAAACTTTCTATTAAGACTGAAGTCCTCGTATGAGTGTGTTTCGTGTTTGGTAATTGCAATCATTGTTGTTTTGTTGTGGTCATCCATTTACAATGCTTGGTGTCAGCTTATCTCTTGTAAAAATGAAATACAGTGTGTGTGTGTGAGTTGTGGGGGAGAAAAAAAGTCTGAAGTTCTCTCCTTTCTACTTCCTAGTTGATTATGCAGGAGTAATATTAATTAGTGGATAATTGAGTATCTGCTTTCCTTCCATCACTTATCTTTACACTCCAGTTTCTCTATACAATTAAAGTAAAAACTAGTGAGATGATGTGGACACAAAACAGCAGTAAAACTTCAAAGTAAAGCCTACTCTGGCCATCTATCAATTTTACAGTTTTAACTGGTATAAAATATATTAGCTTGGTGTACTAAAAATAATTGGATTTTCTTGCATTAATTAAGGACTCACACAGTACTGTACATTTTCACTTCTACAGATAAAAGAAATAACTGAATGTTCTTTAGTGTTTTGTTTCATAGGGGAGTACTTGAGGAAGATTTTGTTAGTGTTTTCCTGAGGAGCACTCTAGGAATTCACATGTCCCTCATGATATTTTGAAGTTTAAAAAGTATATGAAAGAAGATATCTTTATGAAAAAGATAATGGCATGATTTCTCAGTGCATTTGGCTGTATACAGATGAAATTCTGAAGTTACATATATAGTTGTTACACGGACGTGGTACTACTGTGTTTATATTTTATTAGGACTCTGATTTTATATTATTCTGCAAATAGTAATGAAGAGCAGTACAAAGAGTTTTAGGTACAGGTGATTGTAATGTAGCCTGAATGAGTGAAAGAGTAATCCAGTGGAGATACTAAGATCTTGAGAGAGGGCAGTGAGCACTGCATCATATGAAAAACTGTCAGTGACACAGTACATAGTGACAGGTCTCTGAGATTATTCCATCATGCTCTCCAAACTGGCTGAGCTCTACCTTGGCTTGTCCGGGGCTGGTGAGAAGCCAAATTTCCTATGGCAAAGAAGGAGAACTTCTTTGGGTCCCTGTTACCACATGCTGTTTTTTCATTATAGCACTGGTAGCACAGAACTGATAATGCACTCCTTATTTGGGTCCTTATCCTGACATGTATGTCAGTAGACATCATGAAATCTCTCAAAACACTTCTTTTTTGTTCTGATAGATTTTGAAGTTCTACCTGGAATTTTGCTTTAGGTCCAGGTGGGTTCCGTTATCTGAAATATTCCAAGTTCTCTAACTTACACCCTTCTCAGATTACTCTGAACTATTGATACATTACAATAGATAAAAGTCTCCCAAATTAAAATTAAATTACTTCACAGTTGGAATTCTCTGGAATTGATTTTAGCAAACTTTTAAGAAGGGCTTTGTGAAATTTTACTCATTAAACTTTTCTGTGAATGCAGTTTTGAATATCTCAAAAACTTAACTTTTTGCATGTAAAATTTTAAGCATTTTAGATGTTCATTTAGCATGACATGGGGAACTGACTTAACTTCTCTGTGCATCAGTGTCCTCATCTATAAAATGATGTTATCAGTAGTATCTATCTCATGGAGTTGTTTTGAGGATTTAATAAATTAATGTGTGTAAAGTGCTTAGACAGCACATAGTAAGCCTTCAATAAATGGTAGCTGCTATTATCATTATTTAAAGTTCCACATGCTCAGATTTCTTGAGTATATGATCTTGTCCTTTACTTGAGCATGTTAGAGTTTTCAGTGTCAGGTCTGCACTTAGATCCTCTAAGTATTTTGAGGGCATATCTCATTACAGTGCCTGCATCCCCCATCTTCATCTCACCATCATTCTGACTGCTCTGCTTTCAGGTGCTCTCTGCCCTAGCTTTTCCTATCAGTCACAGTTAGTTATCTTTCTTTTACTACACTCATGACCTCTCGGGGCCTGAAAAAGGCATATGTTTATTATCCCTATTCTCTTGTTCAGTTTGAGTAGAATTCTTCTAAAGACAGTGAACATCACCTCATTTCCCAACAGTTCTTGCATCCCATCGTCTGATCTTTCCATATTTATGTCTGGAGGCAAATACATAGTCATGGGGAGAAAGTTCTTAGTACTATCTTTCTCTTACTAGGAGAAAGTAAGCAGTTTAAGGAAAGGAGATGTTATCTTCCAAAATTAGATTAAAATATGAACTTTAAATCTGTAAATAATTTAAGTGCTACCTTCTTCTTAGTGTAAATAAATGAGAAAATGTTTTTGTTTTCCATCATTGATATAGGAAAAAATCAATTCTAATACATATGGGGGAAAGGGGAAACTTGGAATAATAGGAATATAAAAAGGTAAGCTAACTTGATTTTAAAAACAAAGATCAGGGAACTTGAAATTTCATGTGCAAAACGTTTACCATAATGCCTGACAAATAGTAAATATTCAGATTAATGATATTATCACTATTAGTACCTGACAGCATTAATCATAGTACTAATTTTCATAATAAATATAGTAGATATTTTTAAATAGATTTCATATTTGTAAATGAGAAGCTACAGAAGTTGAAGAAGTGAAAGAAAACAAATTTGTATTTAATTTACTGGGAGAAGCACTTTATAATTCTTTGAATTTTGTCAACAACCCTAGAGATTAGATAATCATTATTCCCATTTTATAAATGAGAAAACGCTCATGAAGCACTGAGAGACTGGTTCAAGGTTGGACAGCTAGTAGGTGGTAGAGCCAGGAATCAAATCTAGGTAGTCTGGGGGTTTCTGCTTCTGGCCAGGGTAGAGTTTTAGGGACTGAATTTAACTTAAGGTGCTGACCAAAAACTGGGACAAAATATAGGAAACTGTGGTTTTCAGACACTAGAAAACAGGCAGTACAAGGCAGCGATCCCTAAAAGAAGGAAACAAATAAAATGAGCTCTGAGATTGCCTCACCTTATATCCACCAGAGTGGAAAGGCCACCTAATGCATGGTGCATTGCAAAGAAGACTCAGAAGGATTTTATCTCAGTAGTAGGGCCAAATTAGCCCCACAATAGTGGCTACTCTGGTTCTGCCTACCAAGTGTAAAAGAAAGATTTGAAAGGATCCAACTATTCCTAAGTAACTCAACTGAATAATAGAACAAAGATTTAAAAGTACATAAAGGAATACAAAAGAACCTAGCATTAAAATAAAATAAAAATAAAATTCAGAATGTCTGACATCCAGGATAAAAGGACTGCGTTCATAGTTGTATTCTACCAAACATTTAAGGAAGAAATTATACCCCGTCTTTACAATTTCTTTCAAAAGATAGAATCAGAAGGAATCTTCTTAATTCATTCCATGACGCCAGCATTACCCTAATACCTAATCCAAACAAAGACGTTACAAGAAGACTATAGACCAAACTCTCTCATGAACAAAGATGCAAGAATCCTCGACAAAGGGCTTCTCTCGTGGCACAGTGGTTAAGAATCTGCCTGCCAGTGCAGGAGGACACGGGTTCAAACCCTGGTCTGGTAAGATCCCACATGCCGTGGAGCAATTAAGCCCGTGAGCCACAACTCCTGAGCCTGTGCTCTAGAGCCCGCGAGCCACAACTACTGGAGCCCGTACTCCGTAACAAGAGAAGCCACCAAAATGAGAAGCCCGCGCACCGCAGCGAAGAGTAGCCCCCACTCACCACAGCTAGAGCAAGCCCATGTGCAGCAACAAAGGCCCAGTGCAGCCAAAAATAAATAAGTAAAATAAAATAAATTAAAAAAATAATAAAGAATCCTCAACAAAATATTAGCAAATTGAAATCAACAATGTATAAAAAGAATAATGCATCATGAACAAGTAGGATTTATTTCAGGCATTCAAAGCTGGTTCAACATGAGAAAATGAACTAATGTAATTCATCACATCAATAGGCCAAAGAAGAAAAATCACATCATCATATCAATAGATACAGAAAAAGTTGTTGATAAAAGCCAACACCCATTCATGATAAAACTCTCAGCAAACTAGGACTAGAGGGGAGCTACCTCAACTTGATAAAGAACATCTATAAAAAAAGTACAACTAACGTCATACTTAGTGGTGTGAAACCAGAAGCTGTCCCACTAAAATCAGGGAACAAGGCAAGGATGTCCCCTCTTACCACTCCTTTTCAGTATTGTACTGGAGTCTTAGCTAATACAATAAGACAAGAAAAGGAAATAAAAGACATACAGATTTGGAAGGAAGAAATAGAGCTGTCTTTGCTTCCAGGTACATGATTGTGCAGAAAATCTGAAACAATCAATAAAAAACTCCTGGAACGAATCCAGCTTTTACAGTGGAGTTGCAGGATACAAGGTTAATATACAAATGGCAGTCACTTTCCTATATGACAGTAATCAACAAGTGGAATCTGAAATTAAAAACATAATATCATTTACATTAGCATCCCCCCAAATGAAATACTTAAAAAAAATATGTACAAGATCTAAATGAAGATCTGATGAACATAATCAAAGGATGAATGGAGTGATACTTCACCTTCATGGAGAGGAAGACTTAATGTTGCCAAGATGTCTGTGCTTCCCAACTTGATCTGTAGATTCAGTACAATTCCAATCAAAACCCCAGCAAGTTTTGTGGATATTGACAAACTGATTCTAAAGTTTATAGAGAGTGGCAAAAGACCCAGAATAGCCAGCACAATATTGAAGAAGAACAAAGTTGAAGGACTGACTATAAAGCTATGGTAATCAAGACAGTGTGCTGTTGGCAAAAGAACAGACAAACGGATTAATAGAACAGACCAGAGAGTTGAGAAATAGACCTATAGAAATATCATCATCTGTTCTTTGACAGAGGAAAAAAGGCAGAGTAGAGAAAAATGGTCTTTTCAATAAATGATGCTAAAACAACTAGACATGCAAATGCAAAAAAAAAAAAGTGGATCTAGACACAGACCATACAACTTAACAAAAATTAACGCAAAATAGATTATAGACCTAAATGTAAAACTTAAAATTATCAGACTCCTAGAAGTTAATGTAGGGAAAAACCTAGATGACCTTGGGTTTGGTGATGACTTAGATATACCACCAAGATATGGTACTTGATACATGAAAGAAATAATAAGTTAGACTTCATTGAAGTAAAAAATTTCCACTCTGAAAGACACTCTAGAGAATAAGAGAAGCCATAGCCTGGGAGAAAATATTTGAAAAAGATATATCTGATAAAAGACTGTTACCCAAAATATACAAAGAACTCAAACTCAACAATAAGAAAACAAACAACTGGATTAAAAAATGGGCCAAAGGCCTTAACAAACATCTCACCAAAGAAGATATACAAATGGCAAATTAGCACCTGAAAAGATGTTGAACATCATATGTCATTGGAATTCAGGACTTCAAGGGAGATGACATGTGAATCTGAGATTAGAGGAAAAGGGGAGAGCTGAGGCTGTGTCCAAGATCTTTACGCAGAGGATGGATAGCAGTGATTGAATATGAGCTCCTCCAGAACAGAGGTTTTATGATTGTAGTTGCCCTGAACAACACGGGGTTTGAACGGTGTGGGTCCACTTATACCTGGATTTTAAAAAATAAATACACATATAATACTGCATATAAGTAGACCCGCACTGTTCAAACCCATGTTGTTCAACGGTCAACTGTACACAATCCACAGTTGGTCGAATCAGCAGATGTAGAACCCGCCCATACAGAGGACTGATTTGAGCCCTTGGTTTTTGGTATCTGTAGCAGGTCCTGGAACCAGTCCTGTTAGATACTGAGAGCCGGCTGGCTGTCTCTGCTTATCTGCTAGGTTCTCTAACGTATCCTTAATACCTAGAGCAGCACCGCCTACGCAGTAAGTACTCAATAAATATTTGTTGCATGAACGAATGAATAGAGAAGTTAGAAGGCAGTGATTACCAGTTTTGGCAGGAGTGACTTGGTAGAGAACTCTTGTTAAGGAGTTATAAATGTGAGATCTAATCCTGAATTTGCTATTAGCTAGCTCAGTCCAGAGCTTCAGCTCTCACTTCAACTATCACATAGATGCCTTTTAAAACTACTGGAGGAAACAATAACATAGGAAACATGCTGGTCATGAACATTAGCTGTCTGATCCCATATGTAAAATGAAGACTACAAGATAAATTATTGTTACTAAATGCAATTTTATATATAACACTTAGCTCAGCACTTGATCCATATTAAGTGCTCAGTAAAGGGCACCATTGTTTGAACCTGAGTTTCATATCGATGAGCTGCCACACCTCTGATATAGCACAGAAGAACAATATTTGGATTTCCTCGTGCAAAAGCTAAGTGGTTTCTTAAAGATCTTCCAGCCCAGCCCTTCATTTTAACTGATGCCAAAGTGAAAAAGTGACTTCCACAAAGTCACACACCTGGCTGAAGGAAAGAGAATATGGAGGGAAAAAGGTAGTTGGGGACCAAACCTTGGGGGTAATGTTTATGTAAAGGATGGGAGGAAAAACAGGAGACACTAATTAGTTGAGTTTTTGAGGGCTTGACCCTGAATTTTACAGCTGCCTTCTATAATAAATTTTATTTTCTGGGAAGAAGTGGCATTTGCCTGCTGTGGATAGCTCTACCTATATTTCCCCTTGACATCTTTAATTCAGCTTCAATTTAATGTCCAAAACCAAACTGGAATCACTACGTGTTAGAACTGAATAGGATCTTAGAGGGCCTCATTCTAACCTCTCATTTTACAGATAAAGAAAACATTCTGCCCTGGGTGAAGGTCTCACACTTCTTAGATTCACTTATAGCAATGTGAGCAATCAGTTGTCTCTTGGGCCATTTTTGCCCAGGCTGCAGAGCATTACTTTAAGTCCTTTTGGCTTAGAGTGAGCCTTCTAAGCTCATCCTGGCTACAACCCCTGGTGCTGTTTATAGCCGTCGCTTCTAACTTTCTTCTTTTTTTTTAAACAACTGAATCTTTAAGTTAAATCACCTGAAGAAACCCCATATATAAAAAGAGACTAAAAAGAGGAGCTGCTGTGGTTAACAACAAAGGTTTGTTGGTGGTGATAGTAGGGGATAGGGAGTTGGCGAGATCAGCAGAGGGAAAGGATGAGTTTTACTGTGATTACTTGGATCCTTATTCCTGGAGGTGAGGGGCCTCTGAAGTGCCTCAGAGGTTAGGAAGCAGTTTGAAATCCCCTGATTTGGAGGCACATGAAATCTGGCAGCGATGGTTGGCGTGAATGAGAAGGCCACTGGTATTTTTGTTCAACAAGTTCCAAGGTGATTTGTCTACATGCCCTGGAGTAATGATTTTCAGCTCTTTCTTGGATCTGAAAAGTAAGAACTAGGCCATCACTACAACTAGGGCTTTAAGAAACTCTCAGCTGTTATTTAAAAGGTCTCATCAGTCACATTTGTTGTTACTTATATGGACAAGCAGCTTTTTTTGTAAATTAAGTTGCCTTGGAATAGATGATTTTATTAGTATAGATATAGCCCAAGAATTACTGTCACATGCGGAAAAGCTTAGGAGTAATCAGTTTATGCAAGATCTTTCATAAACCCCTATAATGTTCTGATGAATTTTAAAGTACTTGACATATTTTAAATTATTTTATAGTATTACTTATAATTTTGAATTTTAGTCAGCAACTGATGAAGTTCTGTGCTAGGCACCACGGGGAGATGGAGGGAAAATAGGACAAGGTCCTTGCCCTCACATTTGAGTCATGCCAAGTACAGAATGAAGAATGTGACATTTTAGGATTTTTTTTCCTTTGTACTTCATTTTACCACCTGAGCTTTTTTTTTCATACTGTACAATTTTTAATTTTAATTTACTGACTTGTAAAGCATGTTCATGGCTGAAAATTCGATAATTTAAGGTTGTATGCTTTCTTTCAAATTGTCATCAGATTGCAAGACTGGAGAAAGATAAAGAAGAACTACATAACCAGCTGCTTAGTGTTGATCCCACAAGAGACAGCAAACGAGTGGAGCAACTTGTTCGAGAAAAAGTCCATTTGTGTCAGAAATTAAAAGGTTTAGAGGCTGAAGTAGCAGAATTGAGAGCTGAAAAAGAAAATTCTGGTGCTCAAGTAGAAAATGTCCAGAGAATGCAGGTGCGGCAGTTGGCTGACATGCAGGCTACAGTCAGATCCCTGGAGGTAAGGTTTTAATTGCTTCCCGGTAGACTATCGCGTACTTTTTTTTAAAGTGCAGTTGACAAGCCTTTGATTTTTTAGGGCATAAATGTATGCTCACCAATGTAATGCTGACGCATTTGTGGAATCCCAAGAGTATATATACTTTTTGTAAAGAAGAAAGCTCTTGATTCATAAGCAATAGCTATGCTACCACATTTACAAAGGGATTATTTATTCTTTGAGAGTCACGTTGCCTATCTGAAATGATTTAACTTTTACAATGCCACAGAGTAGAATATGCAAAATTCAAAAAAAATTGAGTTTCTGAAGACTAAAGTCATCTTAAACCAGAAAGAGCAATTTCTTTCTAGTTATTTCCTTACACTGGGATTCAAGATCTTAAAATCGTAACTCCTGTTTCAACAGAAATACCATACTTATATATCTTAGGACAGCTTCTTGCCAGAGTTACACAATTGAACTTGGCTACTAATGCATATAAGCCTTTACTGAATTATTTCCCTAAGTTCATTAGAGAAAGAAAAGAGCCGGCAGAGCTAAGCTGGTACTCCTAGAGGTATTCTCCTATGAAAGTTCTTGTTTCTATTGTTGGAGAGGAAAACCTTTTCTTTCACCCTCTTAGGTTCAGAGTTTAAGGGTTGTGACTTAAACTGACAACAGACAGATTAGCAAGAGAAAAGACAGATTTTTATTCATGTACGTAAACAGGAGTTCACAGAAAAATGTGACTCAAAGGCAGTAGTAATTTGGGGCATATATACCATTCTGATAAGGAAAAGAGAGGGGGAGAAAGGACACTTACAGGGAAACAAATGACTTTTAGGAAAGATAAACAGGCCCTTAGGAAAACAAATGGCAGATATGACAATTTTGTGATGTTGTTTGTGTAGGTGCTTTCTTATCCTGGTGTTGACTTATTGTCTTCTGTGATAGAAGTTGGCCTTCCTTAGTTATGAAACGCCTGGGGAGGGGACTTCTAACACTTAAATTCTTTTTAGAGGCTCTACTTTTAGACAGATAAGAGGAGTTCAGGAAAAAACTTTGTCCTGTGTCTGTTGATTCTCAAAAGGCTTCAGCTCCAAATAATTCTTATTCCACAGTGGCATATTCTGGACCCCTTTACAGTTTTATTGAGATAATGCTTATTCCTCCTAGTCCTTAGTGTCTTATGTGTAGCAAATATACTAGTTTGATAGTTTTTAAAAATTTATTTTGAGCAGTCTAAAATGTTTTGTTTTCTTCAGAATAGTTGTGAGGTGATTTGAACTAGAGGGAAATTAGTGTGCACCTAGTTTATAATTAAAATCCAATATCCAAATCCAAAGTAGTGATTTTTTTCTGGACAGCAAACTGGTACAAGAAGTACATTAATATGTTTTGAAGAGTAGAAGTCACCTTTTTATTTTTTGGCTGAAGCTTCTGACAGTATTTAGTGGTTTCCTGAATTAAAATTGTCAGTATCATTGGACCTTAGACATGAGGCAGTTCAGAATGAAGTGTTTATGTTGCCGTCCTTCCGTCCTTAACGTATTTACACAGTGACAGTGGGATGACTGCGATTGAGTATGGTATGTGATCTCAATGTGAAACTTTGCATTGAGGTCATTTAGAGTGATTATTTTCAGGACCAGTTGAATGATGACAAAAGATGGGAGGTTCTTTCACAAGAGCCTGTACTTCATTTTATCATTTGTCAGATGAAATGAAAATACGCACATGACAGGTAGCCTGCCTTTCTTTGATTTTTTTTTTTTTTTTTTTTTTTTTTTGTCTATCATTGTGCCTGAAGAGTATCATTTTTTATGTGAGGAAAATAGGGGTTTTTTTCTGAATTATTTGTTGAATATCATATTTAAGATATATAGGAAATGAGCTGTTGCAGAACTGAAGCTTATCCTTTAAATGCAAAATGTTTTCATTTTAACTATTTTGAGTAGAAGTATTTTTAAAAAGCATTTAGTTTTCCCTTTCTAATTAAAGAGTACTATGAGTATTACCAACTGGAAATTTTCTTGACAGCTTACTTCATTAAGAATATTATGTGATGAGTTCAGGAGCTATTGAGTTCTTTGCCCATACTTCCAGAAGCTCCAGATTAGCCGAGGAGTTTGAATTTTTAATCTCTTGGGGATTGTTTTCTAATTTCCATTGATTTTAGATTTTCGGTTCTCACTTCTGACTACTACACATAATCCCTCTTCTCTACCTTGTAATATGCTTTTTCATATCTGCTGTGTACTTGAAATCCACCAAAATGCTTGTTTGAATTATGTCCACAATGGTAGTAAATAGGTATCAAGTGAGTGTGTTAGGTACGCTCTCTCATGAGAGAAGTGTATGGGTTTTATCTTGGTGGTGGCTGTTGATAAGTTGTTTGTCCAGATAACTTTGTTGCATATTTCCTGGAGCAAATACCTTGCATTTGAATTCTACCAATTGCTTTGTGAAAACTCTTGTTACTTCGGTATATGTTAATATTGTTGAGGTTTTGAATAATTTTGGGTAGTATGATTATTACATTTATTTAAATAGTGCTTATTTTGTTTTTATATAATTGAAAAATTGTCAACAAATTTTAAAATATTTTATTTTAATAAAAGGCTGAAAAACAGTCAGCTAAGCAACAGGCTGAACGCTTGGAAAAAGAGCTACAATCAAGCAATGAACAAAACACTACTTTAATTAGTAAATTGCATAAAGCTGAACGGGAAATAAATACATTGACCAGTAAAGTAAGTTGTCTTAAGTATTTGTTTTATTCTTTTTTTTTTTTTTTTTTTTTTTGCGGTATGTGGGCCTCTCAGTGTTGTGGCCTCTCCCGTTGCGGAGCACAGGCTCCAGACGCACAGGCTCAGTGGCCGTGGCTCATGGGCCCAGCCGCTCCACGGCATGTGGGATCTTCCCAGACTGGGGCACGAACCCGTGTTCCCTGCATCAGCAGGCGGACTCTCAACCACTGCGCCACCAGGGAAGCCCTGTTTTATTCTTTAGAATGCTTGAGACTGTATAATGACAAAGGAATTTTGTGTTTCAGTAGCTTAGTTCCCTACATTGAAGTCTCTTTTTTGATCTTATTCTACCTTCCAAATACATGTAGAAACTGACCAATTCTTTTTTTTTTTTTTTTTTTTTTAATTTATTTATTTGTGGCTGTGTTGGGTCTTCCTTGCTGCGTGCATGCTTTCTCCAGTTGCGGTGAACGGGGGCTACTCTTCATTGTGGTTCGTGGGCTTCTCATTGCGGTGGCTTCTCTTGTTGTGGAGCATGGGCTCTAGGCGTGCAGGCTTCAGTAGTTGGGGCACGAGGACTCAGTAGTTTTGGCTTTGGGGCTCTAGAGCACAGGCTCAGTAGTTGTGGCGTACGGGCTTCATTGCTCCGCGGCGTGTGGGAACTTCCCAGACGAGGGCTTGAACCCATGTCCCCTGCATTGGCCGGCAGATTCTTAACCACTGCACCACCAGGGAAGCCCCTGACCAATTCTTAACCGCTTTCATTGTGACCACTCTAGTCCAGTTTTTACAATAGCCTAATTGGTCTCTTTACTCTCTACCCTGTCAGAGCTCTGTGTGATCTGGCCCCTGCAATCTTTCCCCAGCCGTCATAGTCCATTTTCCCTCCCGTTCACTTTGCTCTAGCCTCACGGGCTTTCTCACTCTTCTTTGATCAAGCTTACTTCTACCTCAGGGCCTTTACACTTGCCCGCCTTGCATGGTCTTCCCTCACATATGTATATAGCTTTCTTCCTCACCCATTTCTTTTTTTTTTTTAAGTAATTTATTTTTGCTCACGTTGGGTGTTCATTGCTGCATGCGGGCTTTTCTCTAGTTGTGGCGAGCGGGGGCTACTCTTCGTTGTGGTGCGCAGGCTTCTCATTGAGGTGGCTTCTTTTGTTGCGGAGCATGGGCTCTAGGCGTGTGGGCTTCAGTAATTGTGACACACAGGCTCAGCAATTGTGGCTCACGGGCTCTAGAGCGCAGGCTCAGTAGTTGTCGTGCACGGGCTTAGTTGCTCCACAGCATGTGGGATCTTCCTGGACCAGGGATCGAACCCATGACCCCTGCATTGGCAGGTGGATTCTGTGTTTTGTTTGTTTGTTTGTTTGTTTGATACAGAAATATGTTTATTAATGCATTAAAACCAAATCTCATGATGAGTTTAAAAATTACTATAATTTTGAAGCAGTGATAAGTATTAATGATATTTTGAAATATCTGCAAAAAATGTAATATGATATGAAAATATCTGTCACAGGTACTGTTAGTACTACGATGGTTTGTAGTCAACATTCATAGTTGAAGTGGAAGGTGGATTCTTAACCACTGTGCCATCAGGGAAGCCCCTCCTCACCCATTTCTGATGTTGCCTTATCAGAGAGGACTTTTCTTTCTTCACTTTGTAAAATACCATCTTCCCTCTTCCTCTGCCTTATTCTCTATCTTTTTTACCTGTTTTATATTTCTTCATAGCTCTTAACACCATCTGATATATTTGTTTATTTTTGTCTTTTCTACTCCCTTTGCCTCAAATGTAAGCTCCAAGAGAGCAGGGACATTGCTTTTATTACTGTTGTATCTCTGGCTCCTGAAACAGTGCTGGCACACAGTAGACAATAAATGTTTGTTAAATGAGTAAATTAATAGCAGCAGCATGATCTGCATTTGTTATTTTTAAAAGAATATAATGGTTTGAACACCTTTTATATACAGTTTTCCCAGGAACTTAGAGGTTTTTTCCCCCCTCAAATGCAGTATATAAGGAATCCAGTAACCAGAAGTAGGATAGCAATGATGAAAGTATTTTATAGAATACTGCAGTGAATATCAGCTCTGGAGTCAGACATATTCAAATTCCATTTCTTCCCCTTGCTAGCTGTGTGACCTTGGGCAATTTAATTTCTCTCTGAAGACTTTAGCATTTTCCTTTATAAAACAGGACTAATACCTACCTTATAGAGTGTGGCAGAGATTAAATGAGATATTATGCATAAAGCACTTAGCATAAGGTGTAATATATAATCACCTGAATATTAGCTATTAGTAGTAGTACTTGGGTCAGCTCTAGGAACTTGAAAATGAGGCAGATGTCTGAATCAGTGAGATCATGTATTATATTTCTATCAGAGCAGAGTTATATAAAATCACCTTAAAAAACAAAATGGTTTCTAGACCAGAGGGAATTTACTGTAGCCTGGTAGAAAATCTAGAGGAGTAACGTATTCATTGTAAATTCCTTGTCCACAGTCAAACAGTGTTTATGACAGAGGCAAGAGAGAGTTGTAGTTGACAGCGTGTGAGTATTCTGGTCCCATTGAAGAGATCATTCTTACTGTGGAAAGGAATACCTCAGTCTATTTTAGTTTGTGGCCATGAAATAATCGATTCCTCCCATTCCTTTTGTTCTGACTGCATGAGCCCTAAGCAACTTTCTGACTGTTATGTGATTTCCTCTGTAATTTTGTCTACAGGGAGAGAGAACGCACTGGTCCTTCAGAGTTAGAGTATTCTAGTTTCCATTATAGTTTTTTCTCGTAATTAATAAACTGACATTCTGGTTTTATAGATCACTCTTTGTAAACTTTAGTAATGTGAGTTCAACCTTGAGAGTGGTCTTTAAGTGTGGTGACAAAATTTGATTTCTATGCCTGAAAAGCCAAAGTCATAGTATTAGATGAATTAGATGCCACCCTTGGGAGATAGTCTACCCAGTTTTTTCCATGGCAAATACATACTCTTTTACACTTCCAGATTGTATGTTTATTAACACACATTGCTAAGAGTTGCCTGTCTTTTTAAAGGCACACTTGCATTATTATGCATATAAATGGTTTATTAAAAACTACCCACCAACTTAAGACAAACCAAGTTTTCATTTGAGATCTTGCATATAAAAAGATTTCAGGGCTTCCCTGGTGGCGCCGTGGTTGGGGGTCCGCCTGCCGATGCAGGGGACGCCGGTTCATGCCCGGTCTGGGAGGATCCCACATGCCGTGGAGCGGCTGGGCCCGGGAGCCGTGGCCGCTGAGCCTGCGCGTCCGGAGCCTGTGCTCCGCAGTGGGGGAGGCCACGGCAGTGGGAGGCCCACGTACCACAGGAAGGGGAAAGAAAAAAAGATTTCATTGGAAGGTTAAATTTTAAAATAATGTTTCAAACATTGTCACAGTTTTCTTTGCAACTTGAAATTTTCATCAACATTTTGCAGTTCTCACAAATGGTTGTTTGCAATGCAGAGGAACACCTGGGGTGTATTTGTCTGAGTTATTCAAATTTGTAAATGTTTGTTAGGTTTTTGAACAGAGTTATGTCATTGTGACTATCGGTGTCTTGGATTAAAAAATGTTACTACCAAAGATGGCCTAAAAGTGATGACCTTAAAGATAATCTAATATTCAATGAGATGAATTCTTCCTGTTATGAGGTGTTTGAGCTTTAGAACTCCAATAAAATGTACGGTTTTAAGGAAGTCATCCCACAGAATTACCTTATTAGCTAAGTTTATGAGGTCATACCATCTCAGACCTTTGAAAAAGATCAGAGTTTGAGTACTGTCTCTTTGGAATTTACATCAAGGGCTTCTTGAGTAATACATTTTTTCAACTTTATTTGAATTTCTTGCTTACATATATTGCTTTCTTGTGTGTGTGTGTGTGTGTGTAATTTAACAGATTCTGAACCCTTATAAAATGCTTACTGTTGCTATTTTGTTACATTTCTCAAAGTTTTATTAGTACTAGCTAATATTCTGAGTACTTCTGTTGGATCAAAAGCATAAAGCAAATTCACAATGTAAAGACCAGAATCTACATGGAAAATATATTGTGGGAAAAAAAAGCAGAACAGGGTAGCGTGGCCCACAGAAGCTGAAGAAGATTGTAAATCTCTTCAAATTATTTGCAGCATTTTAACATTGTGCATTTTATTTAAGAAAAGATCCCTAGTTTTCCTAGGATTTTTGATGCTTGATTACAAAAGTTAAGAACTAGGAATCTAGAGGCAGAAAGAAACTTCATTATAACTATTTGGGATTTGGTTCATATTACTCATAGAAAGTGTTTTTATTCATCATATCTAAGTAATAAATATTCATATACGTTTTTCCATTGTTAATAAATAAAATAATTTTAATATCATTTTGGAAGTTAATTACTATTAGTGTGAGTGCATTCATTATTTCAGTATTTTAGAAATGTGGCACTAAAGAAAAACTCATCAGGGTCCATAGATAAGTTAATTTGAATGCATGTTGCTTGAGCATATACCACTACTTTAATAATAGAAGTAGTTCTGAAGATAGACTTGTCGTTTGACTTCCGATCCAGTGTTCTTTCAGTTTCACTGATTATAGTTTAATTGAAAAATGTTTTCTCATTTCAGTAAATTTCAGTGAATGAACTAAGAAATATGTTTTTTATGTATTTTGTAGTTCTTCTCGTTGAAAGATTCTACAAAATAAGATGGGCCTGATTTTCCACCTCATATATAAAGCAGCTACAATGTGGTTTGCTAATGAACTGCTGTGTCATTCAAACCTTTTACAGTTAGTGTATAATAGCAGGTTATGATTACATTTGTCATATAAATTAGATTTTCATTGTAGTTGTATTTCTTCCAAATTTTAAAGCATTTATAAATTCTGTCCATGAAATTATAAAAACCCAATCTATAGAAAGTTTAAATTTTAAAATAAATACAATTTTTTAGCTGCTCTGAAAGTATTTCAAAGCTGCTTTGTAAACATTGTTCTATGAGACTTGCTTTCATAGAAAAGAACTTCAGAAAGATTTAAAAATGCAAATCTGATGTCAGCACAAGGTATTCATTTTGTGTTGTGTCATTTGAAAGTCTACAGGTTAATTTGTGTCTTAGTGTGGTTATTAGCAGTACAAAGGCAGCACAGTACTTGACTTTCTTGTTTCCTTTAAGTGAGGAATTTGCAGGAAACCTTGTTATGTTTCCAAGACTTTTCATAGATGGAGTCTCCTCCAGTAAGACACTTCTGTTTCTCATCTTCGCCCTCTTTGGCTCTAGGACCTCTTCCTGATTTATTTCTAACCCCCATCTCTAGTTTTTATAGCCTATTATTGCACTCAAGTAGATTATCCTTTACCCTCCTGTTACCACCATCTTATATTTTACATATTTGGCTTGTATATATTTGTGATTTTCTCCTCTGATTTCATAGTTTTGTACATTAGTATAATATGTCAGAATGCAGGTTTATCTAACCTTTATATCCGTACTGGTTAAATCCTCATTATAGTACTGTACCTAATTTTAGGAGCACCTCACCAAAGGGCAGGGATATGGAAACTGTTAGAGAGTAGTACAGATGATTAGAGAGACAAAGCTTTCTTGTTTGCTGCTGTATCCCCAGCTCCTAAGACAGTGCTAGGGCACATAATAGGCGCTCAATAAATATTTATTGAATGAACAAAGGAATACTACTTAAAAAATTTTTTTATTTGTTTATTTTTGGCTGCATTGGGTCTTCGTTGCTGCGTGCGGGCTTTCTCTAGTTGCGGTGAGCAGGGGCTACTCTACGGTGCGGTATGCGGGCTTCTCATTTCAGTGGCTTCTCTTGTTGTGGAGCATGGGCTGTAGGTCACGCGGGCTTCAATAGTTGTGGCATGTGGGCTCAGCAGTTGTGGCTTGCGGGCTCTAGAGTGCAGGCTCAGTAGTTGTGGCGCACAGGCTTAGTTGCTCTGCGGCATGTGGGATCTTCCCGGACCAGGGCTCAAACCCGTGTCCCCTGCATTGGCAGGCAGATTCTTAACCACTGCACCACCAGGGAAGCCCAAGGAATACCACTTATGAACTATAATTATTCAGCTTTCAAAAGGAATGTCTCAGGGAAAAGCTGAGATTGGTATGTGGTTAATTATATGGAAAATATTGACAATTAGTTACATTCACCTTGGGGCTTTAAAAGAATCAGGTTTTGGCAATAAAGGTTTAAATTAGATTCATACATTTTGTATTTGTTTATCCCACTACCAGCGTACACACACACACACACACACACTATTTAGTCACCAACTTCAATAGATTATTCTTTCTTGTCCCCTTTGTTAGTCCTTTGCCTCTTAAATGGTTTCTTTACCTTCAGTTTCTTAATCCAGCACACTTGCAATTAGAGTTAATTTTCTGAAACAAAGTTGATTGTACCACCTTCAGCAGCTAAGAGGATATACAACCCTTTTGTATGGCATATAAAGTTTATTCCCTGCCACTCCACAGCTTTCACGTCTTCCTCTGCTCTGTCTATAACACATTGTTCATTGTTTTCCAAGCAGACAAGGTGATGTTCTACCTTTATAACATTTTATATTCTGTTCCTTATACCTAAAACGCCTTTTTGTCACCAGCAGGTTTTTTTAGAAGAAGGTTTCAATTTTTTTTTCCCTGAGGATGTTTCAGTCATTGACTATTGGATTTTAGGTACTTACAGTTAAGCCTTTAAATGCAAGATTAAGCCCGATGACCCCACTCTGCTATTGAAAGAAATGACTCAATTCTATTAGGAACAGACTGTTTTCTTGGTGCTGAGTACTGTTCCAGGCACTGAAGCATCTTCCCTGCTGGAAGGTGCTTATACTCTATACTCTGCTACCAAAGTGTTTTCTCATTTCTATTAATGTTTTTGGGTTAGCATTTAGTGGCAAGAAAATGACCAATAGTAATTTCAATTTCTAATTATCAACAGGTAAAAGAACTTAAACATTCAAACAAACTAGAAATAACAGACATCAAACTGGAGGCAGCAAGAGCTAAGAGTGAGCTAGAAAGAGAAAGGAATAAAATTCAAAGTGAACTGGATGGTAATATATGATTTCCCATGCTTTTTACTGTTACTTTCACATATAAACTCAAATTACTAAAATAGATCAAACTGGATTTTTATTTCCAATTTTAAGCTTAATTGAATTTTAATTTTAGAGCACATATGTATTGTTTTTATTTGTAAGTTAAATGTTCATTCTGTGATGTAACTTTAAAAAAAAAACGTATGGTTATATCATTGTTATTTGATTAATACATAAATTAAGTGAAACGTTACAGATAGGATTCCATACTTCCTGGGTATATAGCTTAAAATCTGTTTAGATCATGTGATTATTAATATCAGACCATTTAAAATCTAAAGAATATATAGGTGGGTTCCAGGTCCAAGTTTTAAGTTTAAAAATTTTTTTATGTAGACCCTAGGCCAGTTATTGGGCCTAGTTCAGCCTAAGCTTATTTTTAAACTTTAATTTAGCCTTAGAATGTCCTTCTCATCAAGATTTCTCAGAAATTATATGATTTCTGACTTTTCTTAAGTACTTAAATAAGCTGCCTGTACCTGCAGCTGTCACGAAGTTGGTCTCTAGTTGAACTGGCCTCTAGTTTCAGTTTCAGACAGAGCTTATGATGAATGACTATTTTCATTATTAATTTCTACTTGATGTTGACTCACGGATTTTCATAGAGTTAGGGAGCAAATTTTCTTTGGAACTTAAAGAGTTTGAGATCCAGTTTTGCATTCTTTTTAAACTTTGAGTTAGATATGAATTTGTTTTAGTTATTCCATATGCAAAATACTTGTCATTTCATTACGAGGAAAATTTGTGAATTCATTGGACAAACTTGAAAGTGTCCAATTTGTATTAGATATCTAACAGTTCTGATAAGTTTCAAAAGCTTCTGTGATTTTATTCACTCTGCTTTCCAGCTAGCCGTATGATGATGCTGTCTGTGGGATTTAGGTTACAGAACCCTTTTAAAAGTTAAGTATTTAAACCTCTTTCGATATTACCCAGGTTGATGTCCCCAGCTCTCAAGATCCAAATGAGTAAATGTATATAACCTTTTATTGAAGTGTTTTTGTGTGAGTGCTTAATAAAATGACAAATTAAGTCTGAGTAGTAGTCTTTTTCGTTAAGAAAAGTTTATCAACAAAGTAAAGATCTTTGAGATGTGTATCTGGAGAGACTTACTTTCTATATTCTTTCGTCTTATCAGCTTATGAATATTTGCTGTTAATTGCAGTTTTTCTTCTTAATAACATTGAATACAGTACAGTTTTCTCCTTTAAAAAAAAATACTAGGATTACAGTCAGACAATGAAATTCTCACATCAGCTGTTGAACACCACAAAGCGCTTTTAGTAGAAAAGGACCGTGAATTAATCCGTAAAGTACAAGCTGCCAAAGAAGAAGGTTACCAAAAACTTGTGGTATTACAAGATGAAAAGTAAGTACCTAATTACCTTATTTTGTGTTAAATCTCCTTGCAAATGAAAACATTTTGCTGTCATATCATCCTTATTGTAGTTCTTGTAATATAATTATCATCTCTTGTTTTAGGCTAGAACTTGAGAGCAGATTAGCGGATTTAGAGAAAATGAAAGTGGAACATGATGTCAGGAGGCAGTCTGAAAAGGATCAGTGTGAAGAGAGATTGCGAGCTTCACAGATGGCAGAAGAGTCGGCCAGGAGGGAACTTCAAAGTATTAGGTTATATATGCATATTTTTTTTAAACTTCATTTTGAAATAATCTCATAGCCAACAAAACATTGTAAAACTAGTACAGAGTATTCCCATATAATTTTCACCCAGATCTCCATATCTGAATTATTTTGGTACCTTTGTTGGTTTCAGTTGGCCATATGTGAGTGTGTCTGTTTCTGGACTCTATTCTATTCCATTTATCTCTATGTCTGTCTTGACACCAGTATCACACTCTCTTGACTACTGTAGCTTCATAGTAAGTTTGATTCAGGTAGTGCAAGTCTTCTACCTTGTTCTTTTTTGGCAAGATTGTTTTGGCTCTTCTAGGTCCTTTGCCTTTCCTTGTAAATAATCAGCTTATCACCATTTTCAAAAAGGCTTAAGATTTTGATTGGGATGGCACTGAATCTGTAGCTCAGGTTGAGTAGAGTTGTCATCTCAACAGTATTGAGTCTATCCAATCCATGAATATGGCCTATCTCTCCATGTATTCAGGTCATCTGTAATTTCTGTCATCAGAGTTTTGTAGTATTCATTGTATATATCATGCTCATATTGTGTTACATTATAATTCTAAGCATTTTTATGCGATTATAAGTGGAGTTATGTTTTAAAATTTTACTTTCTAATTGTTTATTGCTGACATATAGAAATATAGTTGAGGGGCTTCCCTGGTGGCACAATGGTTAAGAATCCACCTGCCAACACAGGGGACACCAGTTCGAGCCCTGGTCTGGGAAGATCCCACATGCTGCAGAGCAACTAAGCCTATGTGCCGCAACTACTGAGTCTGCGCTCTAGAGCCTGTGATAAATGTGTCATATAGATTATGATATGCAGTGTTTTAATTATTATTTTTTAGAAATTCCCTAATTTCTATTTGCATCTTCCTTTTCACCCAAGAAGCAATAGAAGGTATAGTTGTTTAATAGAAGGTGAAACTAATAGTTTTCTAGGGCTGCCACAACAAAATACCATAGACAGGGTAGTTTAAACAACAGAAATTAATTTTCTTACAGTTCTGGAGGCTAGAAGCCTTGTAGTTCAATGTGTTAGCAGATTTGGTTTCTCCTGAGGCCTGTCTCCTTGGCTTGCAGATTGGTTGCCTTCTTACTGTGTCCTCACAGGGGCTTTCCTCTGTGTGCATGTATCCCTGGTACCTCTCCCTCTTATAAGGGCACCAGTCATAGGATTAGGACCCACCCATATAACCTCATTTTACCTCTTTAAAGGCCTTGTCTCCAAATACAATCACATGTAAGTGATTGAAGGTTTTTGAATTTCCAGGTGATTGGGCTTTCTTGTTTATTTTGCTGTTAAATTTTAGTTTTATTGCATTGTGATCAGAGTATTGATTCTGTTATTTCTGCTTTATGGGACACTCTTTTCCTTGTGACCTAATATATCAAGGCCAGGACTATGGTAAAGCCAGTGAGGCACCCAGAGTGCAAAATTTAAGGAGGTACTCACTCTTATGTGTTGACATTGGACTTGGCAGGAAACGTAGAGTGAGTCTCCTTAAATTTTTCACTCTGGGCACCTCACTTGCCTTATCTCAGTCTCAGACCTGTAATATATGATCGATTTTTATGAGTGTTACATAAGGACTAGTAAAGAAAGTGCTCAATTATGAGTATAAAGTTTGAAATATACATCCATAAGATCTACCTTACTAACTCTATATGTTCAGGTCTTCTGTATACTTTTATTTTTTTGTCCACTTCATTTGTCTTGTAAAAAGAGTGATATATTAAAGTCTCCTATTATTACGTTAGTGTGTTTCTATCTATGACTCCTTAAATTTCTTGTAATTTTTTTGCTTCATAGGTGATTGCTATATTATTTGGTATATAGATAATCATAACAGTTATACTTTAATTATGAATTGTGGCTTTTAGCATTTAAAAGCACTTTTCTTTTTGTCATTTAATTTTTTTTTGCTTGAATTCCACCTTGTTTGATATTGTTATTACTCCTGTTTTCTTTTATTTTACAATTGTTGATTTATTTTTTCATAGATTTCTGACAGCTGTTGCTATAGTTTTTTTAGGTGCATATATATTCATGGTTACTTGTTATTTTTCCTTTAACATTTTATCTTGAATTTTATATGGGCTAATACGAACATTTCTACTGTTTCTTTCCTTTTGCTCGTGTTTGTGGTACATCTTTTCACTTTATTTTCAGCTTTATTTATTGTTTTATTTTAAATGTGTCCCTTATAGACAAAATATTACAATAACTTTTAAAAATACAATTTGATAGTTTCTTGAGCAGTATGTTAACTCATTTACATTCTTGTAATTACTTTACCATTAGGGTTTAATTATCTTTTTTCTCTTTTTTTTTAAACTACTACTTACCTTATTTATTTATTTATTTATTTATCTATCTATCTATTTATCTATCTATCTATCTATCTATTTATTTATTTATTTATTTGGCTGTGTCGGGTCTTGGTTGTGGCATGCAGGATCTTTTTGGTTGTGATGTGTGGGCTCTTTGTTGCGGCACACGGGCTTCTCTCTAGTTGTGGCATGCAGGCTCCAGGGCAAGTGGGCTCTGTAATTTGCATCACGTAGGCTCTCTAGTTGAGACACACGAGCTCAGTAGTTGTGGCGCACGGGCTTAGTTGCCCCAAAGCATGTGGGATCTTAGTTCCTCAACCAGGGATGAAACTTGCATCCCCTACATTGGAAGGCGGATTCTTTACCACTGGACCACCAGAGAAGTCCCTTCACGTTTCTTAATGACTACACTTTCTGTTGCCTTATTTGCCATCTTTTTTCTATCCTCCATTGGATAGGTTAAGTTTCTCTCTCTCTTTTTTTGGTTACTCCTAACTTAAGACACATAGTTATATTTTTTCTTTATGTATATCATCGTTTAGCAATATCTGTGTCATACCCTTAAGTAAAAATCTACCTGAGTACCTGAGTATGGTCTTATCTCCTCCTTGTTCTCACCTATCTTTCTGAGTTGATAATTTTAGAATGAATATATATATATATATATATATATATATAGGCACACGCATTCTTCTTATTTAGAACACAAACATTTTACTGTTACTTCCTCATTCTTATATTTTTGTATTGATTTCATAGTTTTATTTATTATCTGACAAGTGTACTTATTGAAAGAGTGTTTTCCAAAAGTCTTTTTGTCCTAAAACTAATGAGTTTTTATGTCTAAGAAAACTTTTATTTTATACACATACTTAAATGATATTTTATTGGTTATAATTGTTTAGGTTCAAAATTCTTAACCTTTAACACTTCAAATGTCTTCTTGCACCCAGCATTGTTGAAAAGCTTGATCTTGGTCTTTTGTAGACCTCTACTTTTTTTTGTTGTTTTTAATTCTGTTTTCTTATTGCTTCTGTTTGTCTGGTATACTTTTGTTCATCCCCTTATTGTTAGTCTTTCTTTTTAAGTGTGTCTTTCATGTGTAGCATATAGTTGGGTCTTGCTTTGGATCCAAATTAGACATCTTTTTGTTTTAATGGATGAGGTAAGTCTCTTCACATTCAGTGTGAGCTCATGCTCACTGCAAAAACTTCTAGGCAGGAGCATAAAAGGTCCCTTGCTGGGATTTAGAATTATTTTCCTCTTTTTACTTAGAGGTATTTTGAAGTTTGGGCATTTTCTGTCTTCCATTTATGTGAAAGATGTGGTTTTTGTATGGCTTTATTTGATCTTGCTTTCCTGTATTGTTTTGTAGGACATATATATATAACATAGAACTAGGAATTTGCTGTTATCTTTAGCTACCTGGAAGTCCCCTGTATCTGCTTTTTTAAATTCTAAAATCTTAATGACTTTCTAATTATATAGATTACAGTTTATTTTATTTTATTATTATTTTTTAAATTAATTAATTTATTTATTTTTGGCTGCATTGGGTCTTCATTGCTGTGCACAGGCTTTCTCTAGTTGTGGGGAGTGGGGGCTACTCCTCGTTGCGGTACGCAGGCCTCTCACTGCAGTGGCTTCTCTTGTTGCGGAGCACAGGCTCTAGGCACGCGGGCCTCAGTAGTTGTGGCTCATGGGCTCTAGAGTGCAGGCTCAGCAGCCGTGGAGCACATCATGACTTACTTGTTCCACAGCATGTGGGATCTTCCCGGACCAGGACCCGAACCCGTGTCCCCTGCATTGGCAGGCGGATTCCCAACCACTGCGCCACCAGGGAAGCCCTACAGTTTATTTTTAAAAATCATGTTCATTAAGCTGTAGGTTACGTTTTGGGACAAGGTTTTTGATTTTCATTACTCAGGAAAGAATCACCTCAGGCAGAGAGATATATATTGTTTATAAATGTCCGGTTTTATGAGCTACTAATTTAAATGTTAACTACTACAATTCTAGAATCATAAATCTTTTATGGATTTTGAGAGCCAGTTTTGTCCTGCTCTTTGCTTTTGGGTGGGTACATTTTGTTTTAGTGGTTCAGGACAGGTTAGGTGTTTTTTTTTTTTTTTTTTAATCTCTCCTTCACAATCTCCAGCAAGGGGAGAGAGAGACCCACCCCCCAAGAACCCCACTGTAATGTTTTATCCTATTGTCCCACAGTTTGGCCAATTAGAATCTTTTCTCTTAGAATTTAACCCTGTTTCTCCTGATTTGGGCTTGTGTTGCCATAGTGATAAAATGTTAAGCAATCATTACTTGAAGACAATAATGAACTTGACCCTTACATTTCTTGTGTTTTTTTTGCTATATAAAACAGCTTTCATTCCTTTATCTTTTTTTTTTTTTAATAAATTTATTTTATTTTTGGCTGCTTTGGGTCTTCATAGCTGTACGAGGGCTTTTTCTAGTTGCGGTAAGCGGGAGCTACTCCATTGCGGTGCGCAGGCCTCTCACTGCGGTGGCCTCTCCCGTTGCGGAGCACGGGCTCTAGGCACGCAGGATCAGTAGTTGTGGCTCGCGGGCTCAGTAGCTCTGGTGCACAGGCCTAGTTGCTCCACAGCATGTGGGATCCTCCCGGACCAGGGATTGAACCCGTGTCCCCTGCATTGGCAGGCGGATCCTTAACCACTGCGCCATCAGGGAAGCCCCTATCTTTTTTTTTAATATAAATCATTTTCTGTTCCTTTAGCCACTTTGATAATTTTTATTTGATTCCTCTTCAGTTTCTCCAGACCATTTATAATGTGTAATTGACCCCAACTTAAAATAAGGACATAGTAACCCAAATAAAAACAGCAGGAGTAATTTGCAAAATTTGTGTGATTTTTTTAAAAAGTCTACAGTTGTGGTGTTTTTCCATGGCAGTTCTGGTTTATAAGTCTAGCTACATCAGCCAGGTCTATTTTGATCAGTTATTAAAATAATCATAATCGCAGCTTGTCTTATTTAGAATTTGTGATAGGTTAGAAAGAGACTACCTGTGGGAAAAAAAAGGTTTGCTAAGGATATGGAAGGTCTAAAGCATATAAAGCAGAAATATCCATTTATTTATAAACAACAGATTAATAGGATTAATCACTGCTTTGGCAGATGCTTTAAACTGTTAATTACATACCAGTCCCTTGTCTTCATTCAAGTGGTTTCTTCACCACTAGCCTAAATAATAAAATGATTATTCTAAACGCATTATTCTAAAATGCGTTTGTAAAATTTGTAAAGTTACCTGTAAATTAAAAACATGTTAAAATTATAAGATTTTAAGTAAGATAAAGTATCTAATCAGCTTTTGGTTATGACAGTAACCCTGCTTCAACTAACTCAGGTAAAGAAAAAGGGACTTGATTGGCTGATAGAAATGGTGGAAAGGACAGGGATTGTGCTGGTCTCATGGACGCTTGGATCTAGGAACTCACATGTGCCAGATGAGAGTAGCTTCTTCCCTCCTGCTTTCATCTCCCTCCTCTCTTCTTTTCTAACTCCTGTATCTGCTTCTCTCCTACTGCTTCCTCTGTGAGGACAAACTATATTTTGAGATCAAAGACAGAGTTCTTACTTGATGATTCAACTTAGAAAAATCTAGAAAGGCTTTGTGTCTGGTTCACACACCCATCCCTGGGCCCATCCTATGGCCACGGGATAGGGCACTCTGACTCGGCCCGGGTTTTAAGCGTATTTCTGAGTGGGTAGGGGGTGGGGTGGGGAAGGGGAGTTAGGGAGGGAGAGGCGGTAATGTGCAGTTTGTTATCAGAAGTGGGAAGAGGTATTGGAGAAGTAGCAGCAATAACTAACTGAAGGAAAGGAAACTTGATCATTTAAGATTTTGCATTGTTTAGAGCCAGAGTTCTGTCTTCCATTTGTGGCTTTCTAATTTTTTCTTAAGGTTTTTAGAAACATTTTTAAAAACTGTCACTTAGTATATCTTTCTCTCTACTTATAATCCATCTTGAGATGAGTTATCTATTGTATATCATCTTAGTAGGGAGAAGGAGACTTCTACTTGGCCAGTTTAACAAGTTCTTTTACAGAATTTGAACAGCAAAGTAAGTGATGAAAAAATATGTGGCAGCATTTGAAAAGCCAGACAGTTTGTATGCATGTCCTTGCTTGTGATTCTGGCCAATTATTCTAGCCTGGTTCTGGCTCTCTGGTTCCCCGTTGATGCACTGAGTCTCTTATATCTTCCCAGGAAGGTCCCTTTTTGCTAATAATGACCAGAGTAGATTTCCAGCACTCACGGCAAGAACCTTGGCTTTCAATGGGTTGATATAAAAACTGCCTTTTTCAATAAACTTGATCTAAGGATTTTTGACAATAGAGAAATCACAGATAGACTTCTCTTGCTTGCCTTATCTATTACTTTCTTTTGATAATTGAGACTGACATCAAATGAAGCCAAGAAATTACACTAGAACTTTGGTGCCTAATAAAACATTACTAGCCACATAGAGCTATTTAAATCTAATTTTAAATTAATTAAAATTAAAAAAAATTAAAAGTTCAGTCACACTAACTACATTTTTTTTTTTTTTTTTTTTGCTGTACGCGGGCCTCTCACTGTTGTGGCCTCCCCCATTGCGGAGCACAGGCTCCGGACGCACAGGCCCAGCGGCCATGGCTCACGGGCCCAGCCTCTCCGCGGCATGTGGGATCTTCCCAGACCGGGGCACGAACCCGTATCCCCTGCATCGGCAGGCGGACTCTCAACCACTGCGCCACCAGGGAAGCCCTCTAACTACATTTTTAAATGTACATTAGCCACATGTAGCTAGGAGCTATCATATCGGATGGTGCAAATTATAGAACATTTCCATCATTAAAGAAAGCTTGTTCAGACAGTGCTGTTGCACGGTAAGTTCCTTAAAGATAACGATTCTGTCTGTTATTCTCTGGCGTATCTGCAACACTTAGGACTGGGCTCAGCATTTCTAGGTACTCAGTAAATATTTGTTGAATGTTGAAGTGACACACATCAGCTGCCTGCCATAGAAAACCTAGGCAATAATCAGCATAATTAGCTACGCTGTACTTTGAAGAGAACTTGGAACAGCTCCATCTCACTGTCATTTCAAATGTTTCCCATTGAACTTTTCCCCAGCTGCATACTCTTGTACCTTGGCCCTCCGGTTTGCCTACCAAATATACTTCCACTGTTTCCATAATTACTTTTAAAATATACAGTACTTGATCTCATAGTTTTTCATTCCCCAACTTACCCTTCACCTTTTGATTTCTCCCCATCTGCAACCCATTAAAGCTGTCCTTATAACAATTTTTGCTGTAGCCTCTGAAATCTGTTCCATTACCTATAAATTTTGTACCATCTCCACAGTTTTAAAATCACCTGCCTCACTGATACTTTGTCCTGATGGTATATTGCCTGGCAACCTTTTTAAGTGGGAATTATTCCTCCTTCCCCTCTCCTGCAACCTAGGGACCAAGAAGAAAAATCAGTGTTTTTGAACCACAGTCTTGCTTCCAGACCATTGTTTGACTAACTTTGGTTAAAATGACTTTTCCTTTGATATTCCTTGCATTCATCTTACCCCTGTCTTTTTCTCCACCAATTACTAACCTACAGGATATTCCCCAACAGTCACTGAGGACCTTGACTTCCGTTTCAAGGTTTTTCTATTTTCTATCCTTTGCCATCATTCTAATTGACTATAATATTGATATTGTTGACTCATCCAACACCTTAGTCTTTTGTTCATTTTATCTTCATTCTGGCATTCTTCATCTTTATTCTAAGCCCCTTCGCTTAGCCATATTTTGGACCTTGTCATCTCTTAGAGCCAATCATTTCAAAGACGTACATTTTTTTGTCTTTTCCACTCCATTCTCACTGGAGATAATGAAACTGGTAGTTCTTGTACTTTAAAAAAATTTTTTTCCAGTCTCTTAGCCTGCTTCCCTTGCCACCGTTCAGCTTGGAAACTATGTCCACTGTTCTGTGCTCTCACTTGTACCTGAGCAAAGGCTCCTGGATATGAATTCTTTCAACTTCCCACTATTTGAGAATTTCTACATCTTCATCCATCCTCTCCTCCCTTTCTGTTTTAATTAAGATTCTTTTCTCCCTTCACTTCCAAAGTAAAAGTGTTTTTAATCCCACCCCCTTTATTTCCTCCAGAGTCTTGCTTCAGCAGTTATCCTCTTCTTTACCTCTATCTTTAATTTCTCTGCCTCAGACTCTTGTTTTGCCTTTAAGGTCCAGTTCAAACTGTATTTCTCTTATGTAGCCTTTACTGATCCTCTAATGAAAATTAATTGCACCTTCTTCTATACTTTGTACTTTTAAGACTTATTTTCTTTTGACTTGTGACACCCCTTGACTATTCAAAATCTAATCAAAAGAGATACTATATTCCTAAATCTTCAGCACTGTCTTGTGAAGTAATATCTACCTGTTTTGAACACTTTTGTTATTGAAATTTAAGACCACTGAATTTATTCCTAAACCCTGATCATCCCTTTTAAGGTTACTTTTTATTTGTAAAATGTAATTATCCCTTAGAATCCTAAATGTAATGATCTTAAATCATGGACTAATTTTCTTCTTTAAAAAAATCAAAAATCTCCTATCAGTTATGAATTCTAACCCAGCACTGCTTCAAGCAGAGTGAACTGAAGAAAATTTTGTAGATCATCTCTTATAGTCTACCAAAATGGTGTTCTTACTCTTTTCATGTTTAATGATAGTCGGATACTCTTTACCATCGGTTTCTTTGGCTTCAGTTTTTATAGGTAGGGCATTTTTGTTTCTCTTCATATCTACATAATTATTTAGAAAGTATTCAGGCCACTAATGCTTTCATAACTCGGTCTTGTTTCTTGTTGATTTATCATGTATATCCAAAATCTCGACCAGAGCTAAGATATACTTGGGGCCTAACTTTTCTAACTCTGGACCGGAGCTAGGACACATGGTGTTTTCTCCCCTATTTTCATCTCCATGGTTCTGTAGAAAGAAACCTTTATTAACTCGGTAACCTAAAAGCTCCAAGTTAATAACGACCTTAAACATTTAAGGGAGAAATGCACAGAAAGTTTGAGGGAGTGATAGCATAGCGAGAATTACAGAGTAAGAGTATGACTGGTACAGAGGAGCACAGGAGGAGCAAGACTGGTCCTCTTCCTTTAGGTCCATTGTTTCTGGCGTTTGTATGTAAATATCTCAGGAGCAGTGTATTTTATGGTTTCTTCCATATCATATTGTCCAACCACCTTGTGCATTTAAATGTCTAATCCAGGATTTGGGTTGGTTCATTCAGTCCAACAACAGATACTGAATTTTTTTTTAATAGAGCTTTATTGGAGTATAATTGCTTCACAATACCATGTTAGTTTCTGTTGCACAACAAAGCGAATCAGCCATATGCATACACATGTCCCCTTATCCCCTCCCTCTTGAGCCTCCCTCCCATCCTCCCGTCCCACCCCTCTAGGTCATTGCAAAGCACTGAGCCGATCTCCCTGTGCTACGCTGCCGCTTCCCACCAGCCAACTATTTTGCATTTGGTAGTGTATGTATGTCGATGTTACTCTCACTTTGCCCCAGCTTCACCCTCCCACCCCATGTCATCAAGTCTGTTCTGTATGTCTACCTCTTTATTCCTGCCCTGCAACTAGGTTCATCAGTACCTTTTTTTTTTTTTTTTTTAGATTCCATATATATATGCGTTAGCATAGTGTACTTGTTTTTCTCTTTCTGACTTCACTCTGTGTGACAGACTCTAGGTCCATCCACCTCACTACAAATACCTCAATTTCGTTTCTTTTTATGGCTGAGTAATATTCCATTGTGTATATGTGCCATGTCTTCTTTGTCTGTTCATCTGTCAGTGGTCATTTAGGTTGGTTCCATGTCCTGGCTATTATAAATAGTGCTGCAGTGAACATTGTGGTGCATGTCTCTTTTTGAATTACAGTTTTCTCAGGGTATTAGTGTTTAAAGCACAGCCCTAAGCCTTTTGAGAATATTGTCTTCCCAAGAAGCATTTCTAATTGGGTTGAAAAGGCATGCTAATAATGCTAAACTATAACTAGTATGTGCCAAACAAATTATATTTGAGGTAAATGAAGGATTTTTAAAAGGGAAGGTTGGGGGCTTATCCTGTCAAAGCTAATTAGTGTATAGTCTTTCTCATGAGGTTAGTTAGTCCCTTGGTCACCAGGGATATGCTGTGTTTTAAGATTTTGGCTGAGAATGTATCATTCCTTTTGAAAAGAACACAAATTGTGTAAGTGTGCATTCATCTCAGGGATGAAAACTCATAATATATTTTATAGAATACAGTATTGTGTCTGTACTAGATAGTTTTCTTTTAAATTCTGAATTTAAAATCAGTATAATTACGGCATAATGAAGTGGGAGACAGAGATACTTACTTGGGTGTGAGAAGACCTGGGTCTCATCTTGATTTGGCTACTTGGTAGCTGTGTGATTTGGGCCCAACTTTGCTAAGCCTCAACCTCTTTCTCTATATTATCTGGAATTATAAAGATGACTCTGCTTACTTCCATACAACTATTACGAGAAATTACTACAATTGGCCAACCTTAATTAAACGCCTATTATACTATAGACATCATGGTAGGCATTTAGGATACATTTAGGAGCTCTATAACCCAGTAGAGTGAAGGTGAAATAGCAGTATATCTGAAAGCATTTTGTAAATTGTGAAATACTGTATGGCTGTAAGATGGCTTCTCCTAAACTGGACTCCTTTCTCCTGCCTTAGTGACCCACTAGGCACTCCTCCACCAAAGCCATTTGTTCAGGCTGTTCCCTGTGTTTGTCAAGATCCTACCCACCAGAGTTTTATCTCCATGTAGTAGTCTCTCATCCTTCTAGATAGACTTGATTTCTCATCTTCTCTATGCCCATAGTTTGTAGATTTTTCCATAGCAAAGGCAGAAATGTGTTACATTTTAATTATATGTGGACACAACTTAGTTGCCTGAAGTCAAAATCTTTGCCTTTGAATCCATCACTTTATATAGCACAGCGCCTTGTGTCAATATGGGCACTCAATAATATGATTGTCTAATTCAGTGAAATATATGAACTATGGATTTTTAATAATGTCTTTTGTTGGGTTGTGATTTTTAGGTTAAAACTTCAACAACAAATTGTGAATATTGAAAATGCAGAGAAAGAAAAAAATGAAAATTCTGACCTGAAACAGGTATTATTTTAGCAAACATTTTGCTTTTATTTTTTTAAGTGCTTCTTTAAATCTGTGTTTTTGAATCTTTATTGGAATTTTATATGTAAATATTCTGAAAATATCACTCCAATTGATAATGAATTGATGAAGTTGATATGTAAATATAAAGTGTTTAAACCTCTTTAAACTCCTGTTTAGTAAGCTTCTTTTGATTTTCTTAAGATATTTATATTGCTGTGGCTCATGATGAATTTTTTTTTAATTATAGTTTAAAGGGCAGTATTTTGAATTACTTGTGTGATTGACTTGTAACTTTGCATTTCTTATTCCATGAGCTATTTTTTGTTATATCCCTGTGAAATCTAAGAGTTGTATTTATGGAAGGAAATTCATATTTTAATTAAAGTTGTTTGGGTTCGGGAAAGATTTATATGGGCAAAACAAATTATGAGGAGTGAAAATTCCATTTTTAGGATTTATGCTTGCATGCTAGCTGGCATTGCTTTGCATGTATAGTTATGGTTTCTAAGTCTCAAGTAGGAGGGCATAATGTGTGATTCTCTGAGAGAAGTTATCTAGTTTCATTGGCATTGGGCTTTCTGTCATCCTGTAGATATGGAGAAGTATTAAGCTCTTTGAAAGTTGCTTGTTCAGCCAGCTGTAATACAAGTTTTATATTTACAGCTCCAGTTAAAAATACTGAATAGTTCTTCATGGAGAAATTCATTCTAAAATAGAAATCTGAGGCATACCTTTTTACTTTATTCTTCTGACAGTTGCTCTTTGGACCTATACAGTTCTGTATGTGGCTTTGCTACCATCAGGAAGTAATGGAATTATTTCCCATTTATTGCATAAAGAATCTGGGTTTTTTTGGCTCTTGAGTCTTGTAATGGATTCTTTTGATCTGAAGTCACTTGACTCTCTGCCTCCAAACTTCTCTCAAGAGAATGGCTTAGGGCTTCTCTGGTGGCGCAAGTGGTTGAGAGTCCGCCTGCCGATGCAGGGGACACGGGTTCGTGCCCCGGTCCGGGAGGATCCCACATGCCGCAGAGCGGCTGGGCCCGTGAGCCATGGCCGCTGAGCCTGCGGGTCCGGAGCTTGCGCTTCCGGAGCCTGTGCTCCGAAACGGGAGAGGCCACAGCAGTGAGAGGCCCATGTACCGCAAAAAAAAAAAAAAAGAATGGCTTGGAGAGGTAGAAGAAAGTGAAAGAAAAATGAATACTTGTTTATTAATTGGTAAAATGGCTTTTGCAAGAATTAGGTGTAAATATGTCCCAAATGAATTATTTGGATAAGACTTAAGAGCAATGTGAATCTCCTAGCCTGTTAATCTGTAACTAGATAATTATCTACTTTTCATGAGAAAAAGTACTCCCAGATAAAGGTAAATTGGGATGAAGCAGGCTGAGTGACATTTCACAGTTTGATAAATGGTTCTAGAGGCCAAGGAATCCCTACCATTCATTAGGTTTCTCAGAGCATCTTTCTTCTGCCCAACACTCTATAAAATGCTTAAAAACTACTCAAAAACAATGTGAGAATGATCCTTCCTGCATTTATGATTCCTGACTATTCAGAGAGCAGAACCCTTGGAAGGGTTGCTAATCACAAGGTTGTGGGAGTGGGAGAATGGATTTTCTTAGCAGCTTTCCCAGCTTACTTTTTTTTTGTTTTTTTTGCGGTACGCGGTCCTCTCACTGTTGTGGCCTCTCCCGTTGTGGAGCACAGGCTCCGGACGTGCAGGCTCAGCGGCCATGGCTCACGGGCCCAGCCGCTCCGCGGGATGTGGGATCTTCCTGGACCGGTGCACGAACCCGTATCCCCTGCATCGGCAGGCAGACTCTCAACCACTGCGCCACCAGGGAAGTCCCCAGATTACCTTTTAAAATCTGTTCTTTCCTTGGAGACTAGGAGACTCTAATATTTGGATTCTCTTTGCTCACCTCCCTGCTCTCCTAATGACACTTCTCCCCATTTCTAGTACCTCTTCTGGCCTGCTTATTTGGGGAAGAAGAGAGAGGACTCAGTGGCAGATTGAGGAATAGGGTTCTTGATGGTCTCTGGTTATATTAAGATATGATCCTAATGCTCTTGCCTTTTTTTTTTAAACGTTTTTATTGGAGTATAATTGCTTTGCAATGGTGTGTTAGTTTCTGCTTTATAACAAAATGAATCAGTTATAAAAATACGTATGTCCCCATATCTCCTCCCTCTTGCATCTCCCTCCCACCCTCCCTATCCCACCCTCTAGCTGGTCACAGACCACCAAGCTGATCTCCCTGTGCTATGTGACTGCTTCCCACTAGCTATCTATTTCACATTTGGTAGTGTATATATGTCCATGCCATTCTCTCACTTTGTCCCAGCTTACCCTTCCCCCTCCCCGTATCCTCAAGTCCATTCTTTAGTAGGTCTGCATCTTTATTCCCGTCTTGCCCCTAGGTTCTTCATGACCTTTTTTTTTTTTTTTTAGATTCCATATATATGTGTTAGCATACAGTATTTGCTTTTCTCTTTCTGACTTACTTCACTCTTTATGACAGACTCTAGGTCCATCCACCTCACTACAAATAACTCAATTTCATTTCTTTTTATGGCTGAGTAATATTCCATTGTATATATGTGCCACATCTTCTTTATCCATTCATCTGTTGATGGACACTTAGGTTGCTTCCATGTCCTGGCTATTATAAATAGACCTGCAATGAACATTGTGGTACATGACTCTTTTTGAATTATGGTTTTCTCAGGGTATATGCCCAGTAGTGGGATTGCTGGGTCGTATGGTAGTTCTATTTTTAGTTTTTTAAGGAATCTCCATACTGTTCTCCATAGTGGCTGTATCAATTTACATTCCCACCAACAGTGTATGCGGGTTCCCTTTTCTCCACACCCTCTCCAGCATTTATTGTTTGTAGATTTTTTGATGATGGCCATTCTGACCGGTGTGAGATGATATCGCATTGTAGTTTTGATTTGCATTTCTCTAATGCTGGTGCTTTTTATAATTTCATTGCAGGGTGTTCTGAAGGGCACATCAGTTGGGTGTGGCATTTGTGAGGGAAGATGCTGAGTGTCCTCTGTGTCTCTCATATTCTATTGCATTTGTTTAGTGGCCTTATGTTTCTCTTCTTTCTTCTCTTTTAAGCAAATCAGTAGTTTGCAGATCCAAGTGACCTCACTTGCACAGTCAGAGAATGAGTTGCTGAATTCAAACCAAACACTGAAGGAAATGGTGGAGAGGTTAAAACAGGAATGCCGAAATTTAAGAAGCCAAGCTGAAAAAGCACAAGTAGAAGTTGAAAAGTAGAGTTTGCTCTTTTTTTTTAATGTACAAACTGTTTCTTCTTTCTGCTATATTATATATAGTTCTTTTAATGATGATTCCAGTGTTGACTGTATTTTGGGAACTAGTTACAAATACCCCATTGACAGTGTACAGTGGTCTTAGGTAATGTATTTTCTTTTTCTAGAGATGAGCTTTATGGACTCTTGGATTGCTTTAAAAAAAAAAAAAGAAAAGAAAATAGACATGTAGGGAAGAAAACCTTTTTAAAATTCTGCCTGACCACAGTATTATGAAAACCTTCAAAGAAACACTTCTGTATTCATTGAGTAAATCAATACATTTCTTACTTCAAATATCTAAATTCTTCTGAATGCCAGAGAACAGAAACAAAATTTTTGATGTGTACGGCTTACTTCTTAGAATTACAGTTATAATCTTTTGGATTTTCCCTTTGAAAAGCTCATTTACTTGTTTATATTTTTTTATTTTGAAATCTCTTAGTAGTAGACAGTCTAGTAAACTGGTAGGGAGATGATTTTGATGACTAAGATCTTATATTCCCTGGAAAATGTTGTTTATATATGGTAGAAAACTACTATTTTGTATTTGCTTTGTTATTATAACGTCATTATTATAAGTTTTTGAATCTATGAAACATTATTCTTAGTTTTTCTTCTGAAGGCTACCTTGCCACATAAAATTTTTTCCTTATTTTTCTATTATTTAATATTTTAAGGCTTGTCCATGGACTCATATATGTGGTTGGATTTCAAGAAAAGGAAGTAAGCAAGATAACTGTCCATAATGTGTTGTGACGTTCCGCAGGGTCCAAATTATTTTGCTTATATTTTGCAAATAATAGGAATTTGTATCTTGGGATCCTCAAGTGATTTGAAATGTGCTTAAGAATTCCAATCATAGTATAGCTAGCAAATGTAACTAACTTATCATTGGTTTCTGAATGTTATTCATAGGATTATATAGCAGAAAATAGCTGGACTTGGGGTCAATAGAATGTGATTTTGATCCCAGCTAAGATACTTAAAATCTGTTTGACCTTTGTCATGCAATCTGACTCCTCAGGGTTTGTATATCCATTTGTACTGCCTATAGTGATGATACTAAAAATCATAAGGTATACAGAAGAGCTTTAAAGGTGTAAGCTGTTATGATGTTACTAGAAAATACCATTTATATGAATTTTACTCTAGCCAGGAAACATACCACATTAAGACTTGATACCAAGGTTGATTTTAAACCATCTTTATTAGGCCCAGTTTTTAATAGCTTGGTGGTATCATGGTTTAAAGCTGATTATCAGTTGTTTGTCCTGCCCCCCACCCCCCGTTAACTAGGTATAAGCCTTTAAGCAAGTTAGTTAACAGCTCTAAGCCTCAGTTTCCTCAGCTATAAAATGGAAATGATAGACGTACCTAACTCAGGGGTTACTGTGAAGAATAAATGATGTAGTACATGTACTGTTCTAAGCCCAGTGGCTGGCTCATAGGAAATACTCAGTAATGGTGGTGATAGCAGATACATGGCCATGCAAGAATGCCTGTGTTGGATTATGAAGGCTGTGGGTGAAGTAGGTAGTGAGTTTGATTATACTTGTGGTAATATCTCTTCTAAGAGTTAACATCTCATGTTTTGCATACGTTCTTCTGACAGGGCATTGGAAGAGAAGCAAATACAGTGGTTGGAAGAAAAGCATAGGCTTCATGAACGTATCACTGACAGAGAAGAAAAGTATAATCAAGCTAAGGAGAAATTGCAGCGAGCTGCAATTGCCCAAAAAAAGGCAAGTGGTTCTCATTAAAGTGATTTCTATAGAGTAAAAGCATAACTATTTTAGGAGAATAAAATGTATAATTAAAACTGAGACTTTACGGGTATGTTCAGTTTGATATTTAAACATGACATTTTGCTGACACCTTGTAAAGATAAATTGGGAAAATGCAGACTGCTCAACAGGTTTATTTCTAAATGTTGTGTACAAGTCAGTTTTTCAGAGTATGCATTTTTCCACAGAGACAGTGGTTTTCATTGATAAAGTTTCTAGACCAGCCCATACAAGTGTCATTTAACTCATTCGGCACTTAAATTACGGGGTGATTAGGCCTGTTTCAACTGTGCTTAACTAATACTTGTAACATTGTTTTTGTGGTTACAATACTTTTTTGTTTCCAACTCAGGAATATAGAAGCAAGTATCTCATTGCCCTAGCAGAAGGAACTAGGACTCCCCTGGCTTCTGAAACAGCCATGATAGTTCCCACAGCCATGATCTTTGTAAAGTTTCATCTTTGCAGGCATATTTTCTCCAGAACCTAAAAACTAATCCAGGGCATCATGGAACTAATGTAACCAGATGATTTATCTAAGCCAGTGGTTTACAACTTTTTTTCTACTCAACAAACCCAAGGAATGTAGCATAGCCCCATCAGTAACCGTGGCTCTCCATGGCAGCGATTCAGCAGTTATTTTTAGCAAGATTGGCGCATGTGTGTTGGGGGAAGGGGAAGGAAGTATTTTTTTAAAAAATCCCACAAATGATTTGGATATGTCTCCATTTGATGAGTTCCTTTAGTAGTGGCATTGGTTGTGGGGAAGTGAGAAGGTCTGAAATGAGAGGAATTTGTACCTCTAGACATAGGCGCACCAGTGTCTTAATGTCTGTATGTTTATTGGTAAGGTTAGCTGTTCATATTTGCATAAGAGAAGAGAACTATATCATTTACATATTCTGAATTTGGAAATCAAGGACAGAGTTTTTAGTTACCTGTTTACATTATTAGATATAACTGGCAAATTCATCCTGATAGTTGGAGTGACAACATGAGAAGTCTTAAAGTCATTACTTCCCCACTTTCTTGGTTTATGAATGTTGCTTTTCTCTTTCCATTATGCTAAAAGTAGTATAACATTGAGATTAGGAAACAGCACTTAACTATATAGGATCCCAGCGTTTTATACTCAAATATAAATACTTACGTTGTTGTTTCATTGTTTTTTTTCCCCTGTATCACTTCTCTTTCTCTCTGTCCATATAAGTACTGAGCAGTGTATGGGTATTGATGGGATTTTAGTGAAGTTATTTCATGGCTTGGGATGATCTCCGAAATCCTACTTATGCTTCCTTGTACTGTTTGAAGCCTAAAAGCATCTGATGCCAGATTAGCTAGAAATCATAAGAAATTATAAGAGCTGATTTTATCTTCCACAGAAAAAACTTTTATGTTGGGGTTTTAGAGATAAGTGTCTTAGAGATCAGATTCTAATTATTGAGGCTAGGTTGGGTTGACTTCTTTTGGAGCAAAAATGACATCCAGTGGTGAGAGAGATTATTAACTAATCATAGGTATACCAGAAAGGGGAGGAGGTGATTTTTTTTTTTTTAATTTATTTTTGGCTGTGTTGGGTCTTCGTTTCTGTGTGCGGGCTTTCTCTAGTTGCGGCGAGCGGGGGCCACTCTTCATCGTGGTGTGCGGGCCTCTCACTGTCGCGGCCTCTCACATTGCGGAGCACAGGCTCCAGACGCGCAGGCTCAGTAGTTGTGGCTCACGGGCTTTGTTGCTCCACGGCATGTGAGATCTTCCCAGACCAGGGCTCGAACCCGTGTCCCCTGCATTGGCAGGCAGACTCTCAACCACGGCACCACCAGGGAAGCCCAGGAGGTGATATTTTAAGAAACATGTGAAGTAACCTTTCATCAGTATTGACCTAGGATGAATGTTTTTCATACTGAAATAACTGCCAAATGATGGGGGTGAATATAGTAAACACCTACTTTACTTTTAAACTGTGATCTGTGGAGAATGGTTTATGTTGCAGGAAATTGTTAAAGTCAATTCCGTAAAGATTATGACCCAGAGCTGTCCCATCATGTGGAGCACTGCCCTATAGGCTTACAGCTTTACCTCAATTAAAGTGGAAAAGCAGACAGTACATGTGACATAGAAATACTGTAAAAAGTATGTAAGTATATATAATTTTAGGGCTGGGGGATCTTAGCATTCAGACAGTTTTTACAGATTTGGAAACTGAAGTGGTAGGGAGCCAAGATCATTGACTAGTTAGGAACGCTGTGACTAAAGTCTACATTTTTCTATTCTTAATCCTGTGCTTTTTCTGCACTGTTACTCTTTTAATTTCCCCCTTTCTTTGATTTGAGATACTTTACTGCTTTTCTCTTCATTATAACCATAATCCACATGAGTTATTTCCTGTGGCAGAATGATCACTATAAAATTAATTTTTTAAACTCAAACCCTTTTCCCATTCAAGTTAAATATAATGCTTCTGTATGAAAATGTTGGCTATAAGATTACATAAATATGATTCGTAAAATTGCAACAGACTTCTAAGTTTCTTAGATGACAAAGATCATAACTTTCTTGTGTAGTAAGACTTAAGTCACAAAGTATTAACTCTAGGGCAGAAATCATAGTCCTTTAAAGTTACTTTCCTGTGAGAGGTTCTTACAACTGGGGAGTAGCAGCTTTATTTTTTCTTCCCCAGGCTAGGTAAGATGGCTGCATTTACAGCTCCAGCCTCCTAAGCACAGAGGGTATGTCATTTCTGGTAAGTGTTTTTAGGTAGAGTCTTTGTGTAATGATATTTTGCTGTGTTGATTTGTTTGGAAAAGTTGGACCGGGTATCTTGAGTTGGAATGCCCTTCTGTAATTGATGACTTCTCTGTATGTTTTTCCCCACACACTGTTGAAGTGTGAGTATGAAGAGAGATCTCTTGGTATGAGGACAATGAGTTGTGCTTTTCCTTTTGAGACACCTGAAATGATAACTTGTTATTTTTATTCAAAGGTATATCTCTGAAATAATTCTTGGTTAGATGTTACGAACGGTTTTGAGAAAGAAATGAACCATAGTCTTGAAGTTATAAAATATCTATTGAATATGTTGTGTGGCCTGGCATTATGTTATACACCGAGGGGAGAATAGAAGCCATGATTAATTCCTGCCCTTGATGACCATATAATCTAATTGGAGAAATAAAATAGCACGCAGTACCTAAAGAATCTATTAGTCATTTCCATGTGATCTGTGTGGACACTAAAGTTTGAGAACTACTGTGCTAGAGAGAAGAAAGCCTTAAGACAGGGAGACTAGTCAGGAAGCTATTTATAATAATCTTAAAATGAGGTAAGAAGGCTGGAATTTGGGCTTGCAATATAGAATGAAGGTGAAGGATGACTCCTAGAAGTATTCCAAAGGAAAAAATTAACAGAATATAGTGCTAAATAAGAAGAAAGAGAAAAATGTGAGGTATTTTAGTTATGAAAGGATACAGAGGAGTTGTCATGATGGAATAACTACCATGTGTCAGTTGAGTAGAAAGAGAAGATACGTTTGACTAAACACACGTCAGGTATGAACTGATGGCAGTGCATCCGTATAGACATGTCCTAGACTCTTTTTTTTGTGTGTGTGTGTGTGCACTGTGCAGCATGTGGAACTTCCCTGACCAGGGTTCGAACCCGTGCCCCCTGCAGTGGAAGTGCAGAGTCCTAACCACTTCACCACTAGGGAAGTCCTGTCCTAGACTGTTAAGTGAAGATATCATGTAGATTACCAGAAATAATGGAATGTAAAGCATGGAGATCAGTAATTCAGCTTAGGGATGTATAATTAGACACTTGAGATTTGAGAACTGTTGAAGAATAAAAGGACTAAGAACTAAGTTGGCTTGGAAAGAGGAGCTGGATTTAGTAGAGGAATGGTCATAGAAGTAGAGGCTATAGTATGGTGTTATAGAAGCCACAGGAGAAGAAAGGAATCAAAGGTAAATGATCGTGATTATTGAAGAGAGTTCATTGAATTTGGCTAGAGGTTGATAAAAGGAAAATTTCAGCTTTGATTCTTGCACCAGTATTCTTTTGATTTTTCTTTAACTCTTTTGTGTTGTAATGTGTGTAACACTAAGGCATCCATTTGATAAACCTGTGATTGTATTGATAAAATTGTATTTGATAAAATCAAAATTACAATCATTTCTTTTTTTTTTTTTTTTTTTTTCGGTGCGCGGGCCTCTCACTGTTGTGGCCTCTCCCGTTGCGGAGCACAGGCTCAGCAGCCATGGCTCCCGGGCCCAGCCGCTCCACGGCATGTGGCATCTTCCCGGACCGGGGCACGAACCCGTGTCCCCTGCATCAGCAGGCGGACTCTCAACCACTGCGCCACCAGGGAAGCCCCCTACAATCATTTCTTACAGCCACTTTCTCCTCTGGACTTTAATTTCTTTCACTAGAATATCATTCTTCCAGTTACTTAGTCTTCAAACCTTTGATTCATTCTCAGGGCTCCCTTTCCCCAAATATAGTCAGTCACTGTATTCGTTTCCTAGGTCTGCTATAACAAATTACTACAAATTGTGTGGCTTAAAACAACAGAAATTTATAATCTCACAGTTCTGTAAATTAGAAGTCCAAAGTCAAGGTGCTGATAGGGCCATGCTCCCTCCAAAGGCTCTGGGGAAGGATCTGTTCCATGCCTCTCTCCTAGCTTGTGGTGGTTGCTAGCAATCCTTGGTGTTCCTTGGCTTGCAGACACATCACTTCCGTCTGTGCCTCTCTCTTCACATGGTGTGTGTGTCTGTCTCTATATCCAGGTTTCTCCCTTTTTATAAGGGCACAAGTCAATATTGGATTTAGGGCCCACCCTAATCCAGTATAACCTCATCTTAACTTTACCCTTTTTTCAGATAAGGTCACTCTGGAGTGTTTTCCAGCACCAAGAACCCATTGTCTAATTCTCTGGACACCAACTGGGTGCCAATAATTCAATTAAATTCTGACACTACATCAGATTCCACAAATTAAAGGGTTCAGCCTCAAGACCAACCCCATGTCAGGTGTCAGGTCCTTAGCCATCTGCACTGCTGACCAATGACTATAAATTGGGGTTCCCATAACACCCCCCACCCAGGTTCATAGAACTCAGGAAAACATTTTACTTGTATTTACAGGTTTATTAGAAAGGATACAACTCAGGAACAGCCAAATAGAAGAGATGTATAGGGCAAGGTATGGAGGGGGAGGGGTGCCCTCTCTGGGAGTGCCACCCTTCTAGTAAATCAATGCATTCACTCTCCTGGAAGCTTTCCAGGTATCCTTGTTCAAGAGTTTTTAATAGATATCATTGTAAGTTTAATAGATACCACTCCCAGGAGTGGAGGGTGGAGAGTGGGAGGTGGGAATAGTGCTGCAAGTCCCTACCTTCTTACCACGTGGTCTTCCTAGTGACTAGCTCTATTTTGAGATTACCTAAGGGTCCCACCCTAAGTTAACTCATTAGTATTAACTCAGGTATGATTGAAAGGGGCTGGTTATGAATAGCAAAAGATGCTCCTATGACTCAGGAAATTCCATGGGTTTTAGGAGCTCTATGCCAGAAGCCCAGGGCAAAGACCAGATATATTTCTTCTTATATCATAGTCACATTCTGAGATTCTGAGTAAACATAAATATTTGGGAGACACTGTTCTACCCAGTATAGTCACTAGAGCCTGTGAATTCTTCCTTTATAATGTATCTCACATTTTCCCCACCTCATTTCTTTTTATTCTTATTGCAGCATCCTAGCTCAGACTCTCTTCGCTACGAGGTTTCTCTATATATTCGTTTAGTCAGTTTACTCAACAGATTTATTGAGAACCTACTATGTATTATACCAGGTACTGTTTTATTCACAGGGATACAGAAATAAAGACTATGCACTGAGGAGCTTATGTTGTAGTGGATGGGAGACACGGAGTAAAGAAACAAATGTCAGGTGGAGATGCGTGCTAGGAAAACTAAGGGGGATAGAGGGAATTTATATAGGTGATCAGAGAAGCCTCTGATAAAGTAACGTTTGAGCAGAGACCTCGAGGAAAGAAGGGCGAGGCCATATTTTGTGTGTAGGGGAAGAATGTTCCAGAGGGAATAGAAAGTAAAAGAGAGAGGCAGGAGTCTGCTTGGTGTGTTGAAGGAATACAAGGAGGGAGACCTGGGTAGCTGGAATGGAGAGAAGTAGTAGGAGGCTAGGTGATGTAGGGGCTTTTCTTGGTTTTTATTCTGAATGAGATAGGAACACAGTGGAGAGCTTTGAATTGAGAAATGCTATAATCTGAATTATATTTTCAGGAGAATCTCTGGCTGTTGTGTAGAGGGGCAAACAGGACTCAGGAAGACCACTTTTCGGTAGTTCAGATGAGAGATGTAGAGAACTAGTAGTAGATTTGTGGTCAGATTCTGTATGTATTTTTAAAGGTAGAACTTACAATGGTTATAGGGTATTAAAGAGATAAAGATGACTAAGGTGTTGGGCTTGAGCACGTGGTTAAAATAGAATTGCTGTTTACTGACATGGGAAAGACCTTGGAAGGAACAGGTTTAGGGATAAAATAAAGATGCCTCTTTTGGACACATTAACTCTTTGAGATGCCCATTCGACTTCCAAGTGGAGATACTAAGCATTCTGGTGAATACATGAATCAGGGCTTCAGGGAAGAGGACTAGGCTAGAGATATAGATTTGGGACTTATCAGCATGTAAATGGTATTGAAAGCAGTGGGATTAAATGAGGTCACCTAGAAAGTGAAGGAATACAGAAAAGAACAGGTTTGAGGATTGAGTTTTGAGGAATTCCAAACTTTAGAAGTTGGGAAGTTAAGCAGGAGACTGAGAAGGAGTGGCCAATATGATAGGAAAAGAACCAAGAAGGTACTAGATGCCAAATGAAGAAAAATGCTTCAAGAAGGATTAGCTGTGTCAAATGACATTAGAGTGTCGACGAAAAATTAATCAGGCGACCTAAGAAAGAATTGGAAAATTGTATTCAAGACAAATTTGAGGGTTAAAACCCAAGAAGAGCATCTCAGAAAGCTCTGAGAACTGTCCGCCCGTTAGAAGTCAAGATACAGTTTATATAAGTTTTTCGAGACAGAGGGCTGTACATTAAATGACCTGTTATTGACAGTTTACAAAATCCAGATTTTAGTGCCATTGTGGTAGGTCATGTGACCCTTTATAATCTAGAAGGAATGTTCTCTTTTAAGGCATTGTCTTGTTGATGCGAGGAGAATGTTGCTGTTTATGGTTGAGCAGGTATTCCTGCTGATGGGGGAGGTTTGGTCAATGCATAACGCAGATACACAAGGCACAATGAGCGGAGAGGGGAGGCCAAAGCGCAGAGAAGAATTTTTATGTTTAAATTTTTCTTGTCTTACCATAAATATGAATTTTATTTCACAGTGGTTAAGATGATAAAATAGTAAGATGAAGACTAAGAATCCATTTCACTATATGGTAATTGTTGGTGGCTTTGTCAAGAGTTGTTTCTGTGGAGTAGTAGGTATGCAGGTCTGATTGAGATGGAATATAGTTTGTCGAAGGAATTTTGTTGTGAAGAACAGAGAACTGGGGTAATAGCTAGCATTGTGGGAGCAAAGGCTTCTTTTAAGAAGGGAGAAATTATAGGATGATTCAGTAGCGGGGGGGCAAATGAAGGGATATCTTTTAGTAGGCAGAAGGGCATTAGATTCAATTCAGAGAGGGAAGGGATAGAAACACAAGGTATCTATTGTACCTGGAAAAAAGACAAACTATATGATTGTAAGTTCCTGATCAATTCATGGATGTAGTGGAAATTCTCTACTGATTGCTGCTATTTTCTCCATGCAAAAAAGAATCTGGGTCACCAGCCCAGACTGTGAAGAGTGGAGGTCTGACAGATTTGAGAAGAGACAAGAAGTTGTGAAAGAAAGTAAGAGTTTGGGAGAGTGATTGGATTAGGGAAATTAGTAGGATTTCCAGGTACCAACAGGGGGGCCCATTTGAAGCTAGTGCTGGTTAATTTAAGGTGAGACCGGTCAGCGCGCACGCGCGCATGTGTGAGTGTGTGAGTGAGAGAGAGTTAGAAGGAGGAGGAGGTTTGGGTCAAGATAATGAGGGTGCTTTAAAGAAATGATTATAATGTTAGGGTCTAAGGCATTCATTGGGTCTACTAGTCAACCAGCTATCCAGTTCTTTTGCTGCATTCTAACTCAGTTCCTGGCAAAGAGTGGTGCTCAGTGAATGGTTAGTTGTTTTTACAGTGATGAGGATGAGGACAACATTGTCCTGAACCCTGTCTTCAGGAAGCTTATCTCCAGATTTGCCAGAGGCAAACTTCAGAGTCCATCCTGTACACTGATACCATATTAATCTTTTCAAAACAATGCTTTCACCCATCAATTCCCCTGCTGGAGAACCATCAGGGCAATCCACATTCCTGTAGAATTACAGATTCTTCTTAATTCATTTCTTATCCTTTCTAAAAAAGCCTTTTCTCAAGATTTTGTATTTTATGACTGGAATTCCCTTCAGAAATCCCTATATTTTGTATTAACTATGGTTAATATAGGGCCCAATTAAGTGTGCACTCTGTGTGTGTGTGTATGTGTAAATATACATGCTTAAGATTTGGAGAGTGAAAAAATTCGTATTTTACTACAATTTAAATGAGCAGTACAAATGGAGAAATAGAACTAGATTTTAAGATTGCAGGTTTATATAATCATATAATAATGAAGTATTAAGCATTTCCATCTTTAAAATGTCTGTTAGTTGAACTAAAATACCTAAAAGGAGCATATGCTTTTGATAATGACAGACTAGGAAATATGTGGATCAGCTCTCCACATGAGAGCTAGAAGAATCAGACAAAATATTTTTAAAAATATCTCCATGGAGGGCAGTGAAGAATTAAGAGGCCAAGATCCTGGAGAGATGGGAAACCTGGAGAGGTGAGCTCAGCATCTGGGGCTGCTTTTCCCTTAGAGGAAGCTGCCAGTTCTAGAAGAGACAGCTGAGAGGCTGAGAAGTGAAGCAAAGCTTTTGACAACCTCGTAGGGCTTGGGGACCAAAAATTGGAGTTCAGAATCTGCCAAAGAGAGGGTCTCAGGTCTGAGTCTACTAGTGCTTTGGGTTGAGACCATGAAGGGGTATGCCCTTGGACTAAGAGTGAACTAACTGCAAATAGCCTGGCCCTTGCAAGTACTGAAGCACAGCTTCAGATAATCTGTCCTTATAATTAGATTAAATTAACCCCTGTTCTTAGTGTTCCTAGCTGCCTGCAAGAAACAAATGTAAATCTGCTTTAAGGGAAACTAGCATTGTAGGCTTCAGTTATTTCCTCAGCTTTTAAAATGTAATGTCTAGCTCTAAATAAAAAATAAACAGGGCCTCCCTGGTGGCGCAGTGGTTAAGAGTCCGCCTGCCGATGCAGGGGATACGGGTTCGTGCCCCGGTCTGGGAGGATCCCATATGCCGCGGAGCGGCTGGGCCCGTGAGCCATGGCCGCTGGGCCTGCGCATCCGGAGCCTGTGCTCCGCAACGGGAGAGGCCACAACAGTGAGAGGCCCACATACCGCAAAAAAAAAAATAAAATAAAATAAAATAAACAGAGATACTACTGCACATCCATTAAAATGGCTAAAATCCAAAACACTGACAGAACCAAATGCTGGTAAGGATATGGAACAATAGAAACTTTCATTTATTGCTGGTGGGACTGTAAAATGGTACAGCCATTTTGGAAGACACTTTAGCAGTTTCTTACAAAGTTAAAACATAGTCTGGCCATACAGTCCAGCAGTCATGCTCCTAGGTATTTATTCAGATGAGTTGAAAATGTATGTTCACACACACAAAACAAACTGCACACAAACGTTTGTAGCCTCTTTATTCATTATTGCCAAAAGTTGGAAGCAAGCAATATGTCCTTCAGTAGGTGAAGGTTAAAAAACTTTGCTATATCCATACAAGAGCATATTATCCAGTGACAAAAAGAAATGAGCTGTTAAGCCATGCAAAGACATGGAAGAACCTTAAATGCATATTGCTAAATGAAAAAAGCCAGTCTGAAAAGACTATCTACTGTAAGATTTCAAATATATGACATTCTGGAAAAGGCAAAACTATGGAGACAGAAAAAACATCAGTGATTGACAGTTTGTGGGGTAGGAAGTAGGGATGCATAGGTAGAGGACAGGGAATTTTTAGGGCCGTGACTCTATTCTGTATGGTACCGCAGTCATGCATACAGGACAGCATGCATTTGACAGAACCACAGAACTGAACAACACAGAGAGTGACAAGGTACACGGTGGACTTTAGTTGATAATAATGTATCAATATTGGTTTATCAATTTTAACAAATTTGTATTAATAATAATAATTTTAAAAATAGCTGCATGAGGAAATAACATTGAAAATCAAGAGAAGTAACAATCAATATAAAGAAACCCCCCATAGAGGATCCAGGTAATGGAGTTATCAGATACAGAATTTAAAATTACCACGTTGTAGATGCTCAGAAATAAAAGAAATGCTTGAGAATTGACCAGAAAACTAGAAAACATTTTTTAAAATGGCAGGTTTAGAACTAAAAAACACAATAACTGAATTATGAACTCTGTGAATAGATTTAACAGCATCCTCATCTGCCTCCTCGAGGCATGAGCAGAAATCAATGAAGCAGAGGTTACACAATAGAGAAAATTTAACTTGCCAAGAGCTGATCAATCTGAAAAGATTGATAAAATGGCTTCTCCCCCAACTCCTCATAAAGTAGGTAGGTAGGTAGGTGAATAAACACAAATGGACAATATAATGAATGAAAAAGGGGTATCACTATACATCTTATAGATATTAAAACAAAAAGACTATTATAAGAACAACTGTGTTAATTATGCAATTTTGATGAAATGAACAAATTCCTTGAACATCTCAACAAAACTAATACAAGAAGAATTAGGAAATCTAAATAGTCCTGTATCCATTAGGGAAATGGACTCCTTAATTTAAAACCTTCCATAGAGAAAATTTGGTATTTATATATATATATTGCAAAATGATTACCACAATAAGTCTAGTTAACATCCATCACCATACATAGCTACAGAATTTTTTTTCTTATAATGAGAACTTTTAAGATATCGCTCAGTAACTTTCAAATATGCAATGCAGTATCATTAACTATAGTCACCATGCTGTACTTTACATCCACAGGACTTACTTATTTTATAACTGGAAGTTTGTACCTGCTGACCTCCTTCACCCATTTCACCCAGCCCCCAGCCCCTGCCTCTGGCAACTGCCAGTCTGTTCTCTGTATCTTGAGCTTATTTATTTTATTTTTTAAAGATTCCACATGTAAGTGAGATTGTGGTATTTTTCTTTCTCAATCTGGTTTATTTCACTTAGCAAAATGCCCTTAAGGTCCATCCATGTTGTCACAATGGCAAGATTTTCTTCTCTTTTATGGCTGAATAATATTCCAGTGTGTGTATCACATCTTCTTTATCCATTTATCCATTGATGGACACTTAGGTTGCTTCCATGTCTTGGCTGTTGTAAATACTGCTGCAATGAACATGGGGGTTGCATATGCCTTTTCAAGTTAGTTTTTTTGGTTTTTTTCACTAAATACCCAGAAGTGGAATTGCTGGTAGTTCTATTTTTAATTTTTTGAGGAACCTTCGTGTTATTTTCCATAGTGGCTGCATAAATTTACATTCCCACCAACAGTGCATGAGGGTTTCCTTTTCTCCACATTCTCACCAAAACTTGTTGTTTCTTGTCTTTTTGAGAATAGCCATTCTGACAGTTGTAAGGTGATATCTCATTGTGGTTTTGACTTGCATTTCTGTGATGATCAGTTCTTTCTTTACATACACAACAATTAGAAAATAAAATATATACCATTTACATTAGCATAAAAAATATAAAATATTTAGGAACAAATCTAATAAAAGGCAAATATTGCTAAGAAAAACTAAAGAAAACCTAGATAAAGGGAAAGTATACCACACTTGATTTGAAAGACTCAATATTATTAAGATGTCACTTCTTCCCAAACTGATCTGTAGATTGAATGCAATCCTAATCAAAATTTCAGTAGTTTTCCTTGTGAAAATTGGAAAGTAGATTCTAAAATCATATGAAAGTACAAAGGACTAGAATAACCAAGGCAATCTTGAAGAAAAACAACAAAGCTGGAGGACTTAACACTACTAGATATCAAGATTTACTTTAAGCTACAGTCATTAAAACAGTGTGGTATTGGCATAAGGATAGGCAGACAAATAGAACAGAATAAAGTCCAGAAATAGTATATGAACACCTGACTTACCACAAAGTACCACTGCCTTTCAATAGGGAAAGGATGGTCCTTTATGGATGTGGAGTCAATTGGTTATCATTAACCCAACCTAATTAGATAAAAATGAACCACAGACCCAAATGTGACAAGTAAAAAAGCTGCTAGAAAAAAACCTGGGGAGAAAATCTTAAGATCTTGGGATAAGATTTTTTAAACAGGACATAAAAAGCACTAACTGTAAAAGATATGGTTGATAATTTGGATATTATAATTAAGGACTTCTTTTTATAACATGACACTCTTATGAGAAAAAATGTTACCACACACTGAGAGAAGGTCAGTCTGCAACACAAATATCTGACAAAGGATTCATATTCTCAATATATAAAGAACTCCTACAAATAAGAGACAGATTACTCAAAAAAAATTTTTGTAAACAGGCATAAGGCAAGCACTTGACAAAAAAAGGATATCCAGATGGTTAGTATGCATAAGAAAAGGTAATCACCCTCATTAGATAACAGGAAAATGCAAATTAAAGCTACAGTGACATATTATTCTATTCCACCAGAGTAGCTAAAATTTAAAAAAGACCGACCACACCAAGTGTTGGTAAGGATGTAGAGCAGTTAGAACTCTCGTATATTGCTGGTGGGCATGTAATTGGTAATTAGTTAGAACCACTTTAGAAAACTGACAGTTTTTACTGAAGATAAAACATGTATACTGTATGACTCATTCCTAGGTATACACTCAAAGAGACATGAGGACATATATCTACCAAAAACATATTCAGGAATGTTCATAAAACTTTCTTCATAGTAGCTTCAAAGTAGAAAACAATTCAAATTCTTATCAGTAGGAGAAGGGATAAAATATAATGGGTGTGTAAAGTGGATAACAGCATAACAGTAGAGAGGAACTGTGACATGCAATAACATGGCTTAGTCATAGGGATAAAATGTTGAACCACCACCAAAAAATCCAGAAACAGAAGTGTATACAGTGTATGATTTCTTTGATGTGGGTAGGTGAATGAGTAGACAGAGTCCTGAGCCACCTGTACATATATACATACTTGTGCTAATAAAGGACAGGAGGGTGGTTCCTGGGCCAGGGTAGGCGATGAATGAGCTCCACCTGTAAGCAGGAACGTGAATAAATCTTGCAGTATTGAGTGAAAGAGAAAAGCCGTCTGTAAAAGAATGTGCACTGTGACTCCATTTGTATGAAGTTCAAAACTACGCAAACCTAAACTACAGCTTTGGAAGTAAATTAGTTGGTTACCTTTTCAGAGGACAGAGGGGGCAGAGATTGAAAGGAGGGAAGGGTAGGGGCCCTTCTGGTACGGCAGTGCTCTTGACCTGTGAGGTCACAACACCTGCATTTGCTTCGTGGTTTTACATTTTGCTTTACGTTTACATTATGTGCATTTTTCTGTAAGCCTGTTATACTTAGGTAAAGAGTTAGAAACCAAAAATCTAAAAGGTCTGTAGCTACTAAGTGATTGTCAACATTTATAGGTGTTTTTCTGTAAAAGATAAAAACAACCTGTGTATAAAACTGAAAAGGTATTACCTTTTTTCATTTACTACTTTTGCATTATACATAGATTTTTCCATATTAGAAAATTTTCCCTTTGTGAAGGTTAAATTTTTTTCTTTTTAATATTTAGAAAGGCATGCTTTCAAACTGAGATGCATCCATAATCAGTCTTATCTGTCTGATCCTTTAGTTTACTACTTTGGTAGCAATTTATCAGTTGCAAACATGCTTTTAAATTTTAAATTTACAGTTGTTTTAAACCCATGATAATCTTCTGGGAAAATGAAGTCATGATTGTGAGGTGACAGGCAAACTCATTAGTAAAAGTTGACTCCTTCCCTTCCTAGATTTTTTATTTGCACAATTTCCTTATTGATATCAATTTTCTGGTTTGACATTTATAATGGTTCTGTTTGTCACGTTGAGGATATGAGGTAGATCTGTGTTTTATTTTCTTTAAAATTTTTAGTAAGCATCATATGTACTAATCTTTGCTCCTAGTATTCCCTGAAAATACTCATCTCTAAAATTTTTTGGTGAGTAAAATATTCACTATATAGCTTTGTTCAAATAGGAGAGTATGTATTACCATACTTGCTCATATTAATTGTTTCTCTTTTTCTAGAGAAAATCTCTTCATGAAAACAAGTTGAAGAGAATGCAGGAAAAGGTAGAAGTCTTGGAGGCAAAGAGAGAAGAATTAGAAACAGAAAATCAGGTGTTAAATAGGTAATGTGTTTGTATGTATACATACCCCATGTGGCTATTTTGATATTATACAACTTTGAGTATAATGCACTTGGGTTTCTTTTAAAATATACATTTAAAAGAATTCTAAAACTATTCATTAGACTCCTAATTCATTATCTTTGCTATTTTTTTTCTGATTGAATGTTTCTTCAAACCAAAAGGTCTTTAACACATGCATTCGTATTACAGTTGGGACTGACAGGAGAGGTCAGTCACTGGCTTTGGTAGCCAGGAGTGGTGTGAATCCTTGCTGCTGAGACAAGACAGTTTAGTGATTACGAGTTTTTAAAATTGTGGCCACAACTTTGAATCAAAGTTCAGTTTTTTTATTTTTTTGGTATGGAAAATATTATTGGGCAGTAGCTTCTGGTTTTTCATTTACATCCAAGCACAGCTAATAATCTGCATCATTAGCATTTTTGAGCAGAGAAGATTTACCAGATTAAGTTAGTGGTAGTGGCATTGTATGACCCATGTGATTCAAGTTAATAAAATCTTTTCAAATTCAGGTAATTAGTAGTAGTCTTCAGCATTTAGACAGTATCAGACTTTTCTGTAATGGGAATTACCTGTATAGCAAGCAGTGATGTTTTATAATGTGCACTGGTCTTCTTGGGTATAATTATTACCAAAATGTGAACAGTTGTGTTTTTTTTAGAATATCCAAGACGTTTCTAGACTGTGGAATAAATGCCAACTTTATAATACTCTCTGTTCCAAAGTAAGAAGTCACCAAATTCATTCTAAAACAAAATTCAACTTAATATTTCAAAATCAGTGGTTATGGAGGAGGTGTTACCAATTCAAGATTGGGTAGTTATGGCACAGGTCGCCTAGAACTTCGAATGGTTTTGAAACTATATTTGATTCCTGGTGTGATTGATCGTCAGGAAATTTATGTCCAAAAAGGTGGTGATCTGTGAAAACTGACCGTATTTCACCTACAAAAATGGCATTCATAAGATTCAACCTAGGGCTTCCCTGATGGTGCAGTGTTTAAGAATCTTCCTGCCAATGCAGGGGACACGGGTTCGAGCCCTGGTCCAGGAAGATCCCACATGCTGTGGAGCAACTAAGCCCGTGTGCCACAACGACTGAGCCTGAGCTCTAGAGCCCGCGAGCCACAACTACTGAAGCCCTAGAGTCTGTGCTCTGCAACAAGAGAATGCACTGCAATGAGAAGCCCACGTACTGCAATAAAGAGTAGCGCCCGCTCACTGCAACTAGAGAAAGCCCATGTGCAGCTACGAAGACCCAACACAGCCATAAATAAATAAACAAACAAATAATTCCCTTTTTAAAAAAAAGATTCAACCTGGTATTTTCTCTATTTCAATTTGATTCCTGCAGTAAAATAAGGCACGCTTTCGGTTTAAGGAGTCTCCTTTTAGTTTCAGGATTCATGGGTTGGTGGAGTAAAGTGGAAATGAAAGTAAAAGTATCAAAAGATTTTTAATCTTTGATGAATTGGCAAATAAAACTTTAAAATCAGTTGATAGTCTGCAGGGCCAACAATAACGCATATAATTAAGATGTCATATCATGTTTCTGTTTATCTTTCTAGATAAACCAAATTTTATGTGTATATTATATATAGATAAATCTTATAATTTAGAAATCCTTCTCTTCCAATTAAAATTATGTTGTATGACTCATACCGTTCTTCAATAGAATGTAACTGTATTAAACAACAGAAACACTTTTTCTTTTTAAGACAAAATGTTCCATTTGAAGAATATACAAGCCTTCAAAAAAGACTAAAGGATATACAGAGAAGACATAATGAATTTCGAGGTTTAATTTTGGGTCCTAACATACCTTCAACAGCATCCATCAATCCTGTTAGCTTTCAGTCACCAACTGTGATCCCAGGCATGGAACTATCCTTTCCTCCTCATATGCAGGTATGAGCATTTATTTTAGGGAAAAAAGTTAGATAAATATTTCCATAAGTTTTTACCTGTTTAAATAGTTAAAAACCTAAATCTTTACCAGAAAAATCTGCTGAGAGGCATAGTGGATTTGAGTCTATCCTATCCTTTAGTGATGGTGCTAGGAGTAAAGTCTCCTATTGGGCAATTGAAAGGAAGAAGCTTAACTGATAAGTCTTTGAATAACTGTTGAGTTTGTAGTCACTCATACAATACTAATTACTACCAACATTTACGCAAATGTACTGCACTATGTATTTTCCATACAATATTTAATCCTAATGAAAAATGCTTTGAGGGAAGGTATTAGTATTCCCAATTTGCAGGTGAGGAAGCTGAGTCAGAGAGGTGAAGTGACTTGACTAAGGTCATAGCTAAGTGAGAGTTGAGTTTCATACCTAAATCTAATTCCAAAACCTGAGATGGTTCTACTTTATCAGATCCCTGAGATGTTGATGGAATCAAATTGATTGGATGATTTTCAGAAGATGAACTGTTATTAAGCAATGACATTTTGTAATGTTGTAAGCACTGAAGATTTTTAATGTTGTAAGTCACTGAATTGAATCTCAGACGAAGTGCTTTGTTTATATGATAAACTGCTATTAAACTCTCAACACATTAGAAAGTTGCCATATAAGTACAGCTGGGCCCTACATTACTATTATCTAATTCACTCCCGGTGAATTTTACACCTAGAGAGGAACAGACTTTGGGTTTTTGCTGAAGGCTACAGCCAGAGGCAGGAGAGAAGCAAGGACTAGTTGGTAGTCTAGACCATGCTAGTGTTCTTAGACTGCTAAAATGGTCATCCTTTTGTTGCCAGATGTTGCAGGCCTGAATAAAAGAGGCACTGAGGCCACTGCCTAATGGTTATTTTTCCACCAGTTTTTCTAACAGTCTTTTTTGGTGTGCTTTTTCTTTTTTTTCCTCTTTCTGTGCTTTTAAGGAGGAGCAGCATCAAAGGGAACTCTCTCTACTTCGCAAAAGACTAGAAGAACTAGAAACAACACAAAGAAAACAACTAGAGGAACTTGGATTTCCTGGGGAATGATTTTCTCGGAGAAAAGGCAGATTAAAAGGGATGAAATCAGTGACTCAGTAAGGCTTGAAGTTTTAACGTATGTGGTATTTAGATACTTTATTACTGTTTGCCAAAACACTTGAATGTGCCTCAAGGGAAGGTACCAGTACATGATGTATTGAAGGAACGTCAGGATTTTAGGGTTATACTAATGATAAGTGAAGCACTAAAGCAGATTCAGAGATATTTAGACTATTATTGACAACCCTTTGAGAATGTGAAATAAATGAACAAATAAAAGGAACTCATTAGGGAATCAAGTTTTTAAATTATTTTATTAATCTTTCTTTGAATTTTTTGGCATTTTGCCTAAAACATGCCCATCTTGAATTCCCTCTTCCTCTTCTTTGAGATGCTTGGCAATAACAGGGTCAGTGAACATTTTCTGGTTTACTATATATGAGTTATAAACCTCTAGTTTTTGAAAAATGACAATTTTAAAGTTAGTATAAAAAAATAAAAAAGATATCTAGATATATAAAACACTACCTTTTCTAAAAGCTGTGTGCACATAATTTATTAAAGAGCTTAAATATTTTTCTAACTGCATTGTTTTGTGTTTAATTTTGTTTTAACCATACAGTGTAGAAGATCTCACTAATTTTGGCTTCGTTGGGTTAGGATTGATAGAAAATAACAAAGTACAAATAATTAAATCCTGTGGCTGTATAAAACAAGGGCCATTCATTGTAAAACTTGAACCCAGTGGGGTCCCTTTAGAAATATTGCTGGTTTTTAACTTTGCCTCCTACTGTTTTGGTCTAACCAAACTGTTATAAATGTTTTATTTCTTTGTGTCCCTAAGTATGCCATCATTTGCTTTTTTTTTTTCTTTATAAATTTATTCGTTTTCAGCTGCGTTGGGTCTTCGTTGCTACACGCGGGCTTTCTCTAGTTGCAGGAGCAGGGACTACTGTTCATTGCAGTGCGTGGGCTTCTCATTGCGGTGGCTTCTCCTGTTGTGGAGCACGGACTCTAGGGGTGCGGGCTTCAGTAGTTGTGGTGCACGGGCTAAGTTGCTCCGCAGCATGTGGGATCTTCCCGGACCAGGGCTCGAACCCGTGTTCCCTGCATTGGCAGGTGGATTCTTCACCACTGCGCCACCAGGTAAGTCCCCATTTGCTTTTTTTTTTTTTTAATTTTATTTATTTATTTACTTATTTTGGCTGTGTTGGGTCTTCGTTTCTGCGCATGGGCTTTCTCTAGTTGCGGCGAGCGGGGGCCACTCCTCATCGCGGTGCACGGGCCTCTCACTGTCAAGGCCTCTCTTGTTGTGGAGCACAAGCTCCAGACGCGCAGGCCCAGTAGTTGTGGCTCACGGGCCTAGTTGCTCTGTGGCATGTGGGATCTTCCCAGACCAGAACCCGTGTCCCCTGCATTGGCAGGCAGATTCTCAACCACTGCACCACCAGGGAAGCCCCCCACTTGCTTTTTTATGTAACATTTTTAAGGCATTCTGCTAGAATAACTTCACATCAACAGGCAAAGCTCAGGCCTGCCAGACTAAGTGGAATGTTCATTATGCAGAAATCTTCACATTCAAAAGTCCAAGTTAATTGATAGTGGAGGCCAGAAGTGAAATTGCGCAGCCTTAACATCATTTAGAAGAAACTAGATTTACTTGCTATATATATAGCTGCTAATTTACAGAGCATATACAGTGACACTTTGTTTTTGAAAAATAATTTCCATGGAGCCACTCAGAATTTAAAAATCTATTATAACTAGAAAATTTGAAGGAGGAAAAAGACAAAAACAGTCCACATTTACATCAAAATGTTTATTTTTGGATATAGACATTTAAAACATTCATCTCCAAGAACGGCTTCAATCAGGTATACAATAAGAAATAGACTTTAAATCCCTAATACAGAAAAAGGTAACAGAATTAATTTTTAAATGCTGCTGTAGACACTAGTGTTAGAAAAAGAAAGTTGTTTATAAATGGTTTTGCACCAAAAAAATATGCAAAGAAACTTGAAAATAGACAATGTTTGCCATTTGTTTCTCTGGTTGCTGTTTAATATAGACCCAGTGACTGATTGTCTTCAGCACACATCTAATTTGGCCATTTACTGCATTTGGCTAATGTGATCCAGATAGTGCTTTTCACTGGAGGATTGACAAACACGCTACATACATTAGTGAATCTTCACACCACCTCAGTGAGGTAGGTTAGAAATATTATACAGAAATTGAGGCACAAAGAGGTAAGTGACTTGCCCAAAGTTCCCAGCAGCACAGTCCCTGGAAAAGAAGGTAAGTCTCCACACAGGACTCATGTGCCAGAGAGCTGGACAGGGACACCCTCATGTAGCATTTACTGAATACTTAGATAAAGCTGTAACTGATCCTTCGAGATTTCTTAGCATTTCTGTACCCTAAAGAAGGGAAGTCTTCTGGGCAACTCTCCTACCCTTGGCTCTCAACTCTCCTACTATTCTCTTGTGAACCCCTTCACATCAAGACTGTAGCAGCCTTAGATGGGGACCAGACCTCTCACCTTTATAAGTAATCTATTTGGTAGTATTTTTGAGGTGTGTCCATTGGACAGATAATAGTCAAAAGCGACAGGATTGGGAAGGTGCCTATCAGGGCAATAAATGCTTATTTTCTCTGATCAGTTTGTGAGGTGTCACCTCTCACTCTTTACCAGAGAGTGAGGAGCACAAAGAACTGCATTCATTTAAGACAAACTCACATTTAAATCCTGATATCCCATACAGTGTTGGTAAATGATTTTAAGGAATGTGTGATCAATGTTTTATTTGCTACTTGAAAAAACTTCTTTTCTCAATCTGGGATTTGGAGCACCAAGGGTAAAGGTGCCACAAGGAAAGTTTGAGAGTTGCCAATTACACTTTTTACTTCTGGTTTAATAGAAGGAAAACACAGTGGTATTAAAGTTGGTCATGAGCAGCAAAAATTCAGGAATAAAAAATCAGCAATAAAAAGACTACAGTATAACTAGATAGGGAATTCTTTTAAAAAAAGGCATGAATAAAACAGGGTTTTTTTTTAACTCTTGTGAGGAATACTCTCAAAAAGTACATCGTAAGACTAAGATACCAAGTTGTATACTAATATTTTTCAGGCCATGGGCCTCAAATATATATATTCATATATAATACTCCAGTGTGAACAGCAATTTCATGAAATGTAAAATGTATTTTTTTAAATCACACACAAGTATTTATAACCACAGGGTTCACCAGAAATCTAAAGCAAGGAGATAGTAATATAGAGATGTAGAATTACTCTTCCACAGACAGTTCTGATCGAAGTGTTTAGACAGAAATAAGCTACTGATTTTTTTTTTTACAATAGCCAACATGTCCACTATCAAATACATTTAATATGAAAAAAATTAAAATGAAGAAAACGTACAAACTTTAGAGTGTCTGGGTAAAATGCTGTCTCATTTAAAGAAGCCCACTCCCTCTCCCTCTCCTTGCTTTAGAGTTCCTTAGTGAAATGGAGGTGAGTTTGATGGAGTACAGTCGGTGACCACTGAAAAACACGAGCCCTTTCAACAATGTTGCAACACTGTTAGTTTTTGGTTTAAAAACACACACACACTCACAAATGCTAAGTGTACACACTACCAAATTCTGCGGTCAGCTTTTCCAAGAACTACCGGGGAAAGTTTCAATGCTGCAAGTCCTCAGGTTGCCCTAACACCCCTACCTTGTTTCCAGATGACTCATTTCACACTTTGTTTTGATCACTGGCAATGTCCCTTGTCCGCAGAGGTGCAGTGTAGTCACAAGTGCTACACAGCTGTAGTTTTCAAACAAAACCACGTCATATCATTGTGCTTAAGTGGAGACTGTAGTTACAATACTGACCCTTGCTTACTGGCCCTGTATTCTCTGTGAACAAGGAGGCTGTTTGTGACAACCACTCCAACTCTATGTACAGAAGCGCTCCCACAGTACACACACAGGCACAGTGCTTGGTATGCTTTCTAAAAGCTGTGCGTGTGCCTTGCTCTCTTAAAAAAGACAGTGCTCAAAGTGGAACCTATGTGCAAACTTAAAAAATTAACGACACAGAGTAGTAGCTTAAGCAGCCATTTTGCTCCTAAGTCGTCTGAAGAACTTTACCAGATTAAGCCAGGCCCCAGAGTGCTTACATCCACTTGCATTTCTTCTTTTCATCAAATAAGACTTTTACATGCAAGAGTTGTTTCTGAGCTTCTTCCAGCCCTCGTTCTCTTTCTAGTTTATTTAGAATCTGTTGACAATTAGAACAGTTATTTTAGATATGGTGGTTTTAGCATTACAATTGTTTTTTTTTTTGCATTCATGATGCTGTGAGTGGTAAAATCTGTATGAAACAGATGCCAACATTTTCTTCAATCATTTACATACTCACTTTGCAAGTTGTTTTGCTAAGTCATTATCACAGGATCAACAACGCTTAGGTTTAAAATAGAAGCTCACAAGAAATACCAAACTATTTGCTTACAAATATGGGGCCAGAATTTCAAGGCCCTGTTTTATGCATTATGTTACAGCCATTCCAAGCACAGCAAGCATTCCTGGGCAGCCAACATGCAGGCAAGTATTTCTTCTTAAATGCAGCAGGCAGGGGCATCCTGGTCAGAGACGTCTACGTCCCTCCCCTCCCCTCCCCTCCTGGGCAGTGTAGTCCCTCCCTCCTCTCCCCTCCCTTCCCCAGTGCTTCCCTTCTAACCCCTGACCCCTGGAAAGAGGGATGCTTATCATGTTTAAGGAACTCATTGCCTCTACCCTACCTTAGTGCTTCACTTGATCTTCAAGTAGCAAATGGAATTGGTGAGCTATTCTCACCATTGACATGGATAGCCTGTCCCAGCATGACTGAGTGGGGGGAATCAGGGAAGGGGGAATTAACATATTTGCAAACAGCGCATCTGATGACTGTGTCTGTGTGAATTCCCAAAGAAAAAAATCCAGATTAAGGAGGATTCATCATAAAGGAGAATGGTTTACTGAAATAGTTGCTTAAGTTAGAAATATGTCATACTTTAACCACTGCATACAGAACCTAGGCGATTTAACAAGCTTAGCTTTCACTTTAGCAGATTACAACCAAGCATAAGCAGGCCCCTTTTATTAGGACCACTACGTACTCATCAAAGTTAACTATGCCAGTATGGCTATAGGCCCCACTAACTCAAATGTAAATGCCTGGTCCAAAGGCGAGCAGCATGATAAAACTATTAGGGGCAGCAGCCACGTGCAGGGTCTGGCTTGGTGCCAGGGTCCCCCACCTCAGACAGGCTTCCTGGCCTCCCTTGCTGGCCGTTTGGGATGCCAGAGCTGTCCTGAGACCTACAGAATGCTTTATAGCCCAATTCTGGTGACTGATTCATATCTGTTTTTTTAATGTTATTTAAAATCTTACCTCATCAAAATATTTTACGATGTATTTGTAGATTTCTGTCAAGGCCACTTCTTCATTAAATTCATTTTCATGTTTCTTAAAGAAATAAAGCCTTGTTGAGAGATTCTGAAATGGCTTTTTTTTTTTTAAAGAAATATCCAAATACAGTCTTTTTACTTTGTAACAATACCTTAGATTCCTGAGTTAAGAATTCTTCCATCTCTGAAGATGACAATGGAGGCAAATCCCTGATTGCTTTGTAATAAGACTTGACTTCCTCTTTGTAGGTTGGGATATCCTTGGCATAGAGAAGTTTATTAGTTGGTGCTTCCTGAAAAACAACCACCGCCAAAAGAGTTTTTAAAAAACCATGGGGAATTTATAAGAGTACCAGTATAGCTGAACCTCCACCACTATTATCTCCTGGTAACAAGGATTCTTCATACAGTAGGCCTTCATAAACGTTGTTGACTGCATGACTGACTGCCATCCAGATAGTTCTGGTGAGTCACTGTTATTTTCAGGCAGATTAAATGCTAATATATTCTGCCTTCCTCTCATAAAAGAACTGAAATTATTTTTGCATGATTTTGAGTTACTGTAACAATGGAACGTATTTCAATCATAGTTCATTACTAATAGTTGTAAAAAGCCTGAATTAAAACATTTGCTCTCATCCTCACCCACCAGTGAATTCTGGCATTTATAAAAGGTTTGAGTGTAGGTCTGATTGAGCCCTTTATATAACCATGAACGTGGTAAGTAATTGGCAGTGGCAGATTTTTCTGCTTGTCCCTTCTATTTTATTAGATTATAAAGACCGTCCAGTGTCCTCAAGAAAGAGCATGGTCATTAGTATTGGTGGCTCTGATGTCTCATTTTGCAAAAAGTCCCTGGCAGTTTGAATGTTTTTAAGTAATTTTAACAGTGATATTAAAATTTAAATGAAGATTTGTTTTTAAAAGTTATAATTTTGACAAAATTAACATCTACTGTCAAAGAAAAACTAATAGTCAATCTAAGAAAGAAATGGAAAGATGTATTCAGGCCAATCTGAGGATTATGACCCAGGAGATAGCCTCTCAGAAAGCTGTTAGCACTGTTTGGAAGAGGTAAGGGGGGAGGCCTGTATATGTGATTTGAGGGAAGGGGGCTGTACGGTCAAATGCACATCTTGGTTGAAGTTTACTGCTATTTGTGAGGAATAGATATCTTAGAAATGCACTAAAACCATTAACTAAGTATGGGAAGATTCAAGACACTGAGTTCATAAAATTTTCTCTTGAAAATATCTAACTGAGGGTTAGTTCTGCCAGTTTTCCCAGAGCACAAAATGCCTCATCCTGATCTTTGCCTTGAATTCCTTTCAGGGTGTATTATATAGGTCAGTGACTGCAGTGGCTAATGACTTGATTCTTATAGAACTGGATGATGGGCATCATTTTTTATTTGACCAATGTTGGGGAGGCACTTCATGACTGGGAATGCTCATCCCCAGATCAGATGAGGATTTCATTGATAGGCCACTCACTGTGCTATTACTGAATGAGGTAAGCCCCATTAACAGTAGCCAAAAGCCTCTGGACCACCTGTCTTATTAGTCTATTATGGTCCAGGTTCCCTCCTGTTGCTTCTTCCCACATCTAGAATTACACTATTACAATCACTGATATTTGGTCAATCATTTCAAGTCACCTAGTCATCATCATTTTTATTGGAGGCTCAGTCACACATTTGGTAATGCAAGAAACAGTCATCTTGTAAAATAGGCAGAGCATAAGTAATATAGGTAGTAGCATTAATCAGGTCATAAGTATTTAAGCTAAGAGCTTCCATTAGGTGCAGCCCAGTATCTCCCCAGGTCATCTGACCAGTCTGTTCTGCACATATAAGGAGGGTGGTGGGTCATCGTGACACCTTACAGGATTGAGAAAGGAATGTTATCTTCTAAGGAGTTACACAGCTAGTGACAAAAGAAGAAAAATTGATCTTTATGGTTCAGCAGGTGTTTCTGCCATTGGGGAGGTCTGGTTAATTCATAAAGCAGGTGCACAATGCACGCTAGAAGAGAGGGAGGAGGCCCAAACAAAAATTTGCTTAAATTTTTCTTGTCTAGGAATATGTATTTTTATTGCATCACTCCTCAGGGAAGATAGGTGAGTTAATGATAGGCCATTCAAGCCATCAATACATTTAAAAATGTACTGTGACACTGGCCCTATCTATGGCTTGATGAATCATTCTGAAGGATGCCTAGACTGAGATAATTGCTGAGATTTTTTTTCACCTGTCAAGTTTAAGTAGAACCCACAACTCATGTGATCATTCATTCAATAAAGATTTATTTAGCCAGGGACTGTGGGTAGGCATTGAATGAAAAACCAACCAGTACCTGCCCTTAAGAAGCTTACAATCTATCAGGGAAGACAAACTTACACAGTGCTTACTAAGATACGAGTAATTCATAGCAGAGTGTAGAGCAAAGAAAAGGACCATAGAGTTAGACATACGATCTTAAACAAGACTTGTAACCTCTCAGAACATCAATTCCTCATCTATAAAATAAGGGTAATAGTATGTACTTTATGGGGTTCTTGTGAGGATTAATTGAAATATGCCAGGAACATAGTAAGTAAGCAATAACAGCCACTTTTTACTATGGATAAATAACCAGTTACCTGTCTTTCCGTGTATTGCATGCTAGGAAGAACTTTACTGGTCAAAAGAAGAAAGCGCATGGGGAATCCATCAGGGGAACAGTCACAGAGTAGGTATGTTTAGACTAATCTGATTCTCCTACAGTTTCTGGTACACATTAGGGAATCATGTTTCTTGAATGAATGAATAAATAGGATTTTACTAGACAGAGGGATTATGAGACAGGAAAGGGATGAGCAAAGGGATGTGAAAACAAGCTCATGGTAGGTTTGGGAAAGCTAAAAGCCATAGCATAGAAGGCAGAAGGATTGGGCAAGAAAACGAGGAGGCCAGAAAAGAGACCTGAAGCCCAGTCAGGAAGGGCCCTGTGGCACCGTGAAGATTGTATCTGGTGGGTAATGGGAAGTATCTGCAATGTTTAGCAGGAGCCTGACAAGATCAGAGTTATGTTTTAGAAAGATAACCTGAGACACAGTGAAAGGGGGATGAGGCAGACAGCAGGGGCCAGGACACCAGTTGGCAGGCAGTTATCCCAGCGGAGAAGGGATGAAGGGATAGGTCAGAGGAGTGAGAAGAAAGGGACAAGTGAGTAGTAACCAGTTGGAGACACAGGTGGGAGGAAGAAGGAGTTGAAGGTAATGCCAAGGATTCCACCTTCAGCGACTACACAACGCTAGGAAAATAAAAGTCAGAAACAGGTTCGGTTTGCGGTGAGTCTGGATTAGACTAGGAGTGTGAGGCACCTATATGACACGTCCCTCACACTTCATTCCAGACACACTGAACATCCTTCCACCAAAGAGCCACTGCTCAGCATGGAAAGATTTTCTAAACCCATGAGATACAGATACTGCTCAGTTTAATATATTTCTGAGTACCTGAATAAGACCAAAACATCTCTTTCAAAGTTTCCTCTATTTTTCTCTTTTTTTTTTTTTTTTGCCTTTTAGAGCTTTTGTTCAGCAAACCATAGGAAAAACAATATTGATTTGATTGTAAACTGACAAACTAGAGGTATTAGAAATCTCAGGCAAGATTTTCTTCCCCATCAGAAATTGGTTGTATTCAAATACACACTTTGAGGTATATTCAGATGGAATTAATTTAGGCAAATTTCAATAGTTTCATACTTTGGGTTCATAGTTTATTAGCGCCTGTAGATTTTTCTAGGAAACAAAAACAAGGTTTTCACAGGCAGAGTCTGCAGTAGGGTGGAGATAATCTATTTTGGTTTTCACTTAAACTAGATGAAAAGTAGAAATAAATGAGAGATTTTTTGAAGAAAAGCAAATTTTCAGTGACTATCACTGACTTTTTAGCTGGCATGGTTTATTATTTGAATGTTTACGAGGAAGACAGAAATACAGGAGATCCTAAAGCTGGGCCTTACCTTTCCAAGTTGCTGCTCTGTGAGGGAAAACGCGTCCATGAACGCCTGGGCGATCACTGACAAACAGCCATCTATGTGTGGTGTCTTCTTAATGTCAAAGACAAACTGAGGGTTCTTCAGGATATTTACCCAGAAGCGAAGAGGGAGGCTGTTCCAAAAGAGAGAAATCTCTCTTCAAATACAGCCATTCATATGAGGCAGATGCTCTGTTTATCACAGTTTGTAAACGGGTGTTTTTGTCCTTGTCTTTGAAGTATGCAAGTCTGCTTTGCCAAACAGACCAAGCAACAGAGGGCAGCGTCACTCAGAACAAGAAAGGGTTAAACTGTCAGAGCTGCTGCAAGAGAGGCCTGGGAAGCCGGAAAGCGGCCCTTGACAAGACAAGAAGTTTCTCCACAGAAAGTTCCAGATTCGATTAGATAATGGTTACCAACGAGAACATCTCAGCAGATCTCTAGAACCGGACCTCTAAGTGCTACGCCCTGGCCTAAGCCACTGTCGTCTCACCTAGATTATTACTCCCCAGTTCCCAACAGTTAATTCTCCCACAGGTACTAGCAATCCTCTTAACTCAGAATCAGGTCCCGTGTCTCCTCTGTGGCTCTCCATCCCTCTCTGGAGAAAACCCCTGCATGATCTAGGCCTGGGCCCTCATCCACTACTCTTCACCGTACTCGGCCCCAACTCCACTGCCCTCTTCGCTCCTTCATGCATACCAGGCAGGCTTGTGCCTCAGGACTTGGCTTTTGTCCGTCTTTCTGAAAGGGTCTTGCCCCAGACGGTCTCATGGTTTGTGCCGTCTTTGAAGACCTGATCCAAATGTCATCTCCTGAGGCCTCTGGCCACCCTATCCTGTCTCTATCCTTTTTTCCCCACTCTGTGCACTGCACTAATCGACTTCTAATATACCACAATTTACCTGTTAAAATGCAAGCGCTGTAAGAACACGGATTTCTGTCTATTACTTTATCTCCAACACCTAACAAACAGTACTTGGTATACAGTCGGTACTCAGATATTTGCATATGAACTTGGAAGTCATTCAGGGTCCTGTGGCCTAGCTAATTCCCTCCACCATATGGGCTGGGGACTCTCAGTAGCTCTCCTGTCCTGACTAGTGCCCCTGCTTGTGTGCTACTGTCTTCACAGTGAAATTGTTGCCTGCAGCACCGGAGCTTGGTGTGGGAGAAGCAGTGCCTGGGAAGGAGAGGCTAGAACAAAGGGAGGGAGGGAGCCAGAGTAGAGAGTTAGGATAGACCTGGAGCTTTTAACACTTATTTAAAATGGTCTAACCCCAATGCTTAGAAGGGCTTGAGGTTGCACTGAGAAGTTCTATTACATCGTAACTAACTCTCATTCACCTCATGCACAGAGTATCTCAATTAGAGGTAATGAGCTATGTTCCTTTACTGAGGAGAAATTTTAATTTGGATGCCTTGCCTCAGCTTAAGGTAAAGTATTAAAAAACAAAACAAAATACAACCCTTTGACTAATTCTCATGGCATTTGATCAAATAAAAGGAGAAATTTCTGTACAAAATAGCTTGGAAACCGCAAAGAGTAATTCTCTGAGGGACAAATTTAAGAGTCCTCTCTAATGGAAAATTGTATGATAAAACCACAAAATATTAATTTCTCATCTTTTACTGGTCAAGCTAAACTTGTTTAAAGATAATAGAGTTTATTTTCTTTGTCCTAAAGACTAGGAGTCTCAGCACAGGAATGGTTTTGATTATTGTTTAAAAATAGTAACAGCAAGAAACTGCTTTGACATGATAGCTTACCAAGCCAAAAAACTCTAAGGGATAAATGAATCCTTCTGTAACCATCCATGCCCTTCTTTTAGTTAAGATTCTGACCCAGGTTCTTGAAATCACCTACTGTTTGTTCCCACCTGTTTGTTTTCCAAATATGTACAACATCAGGATCTGTGATTTTTTTGCTTTCAGCCTGGGCATCCAAAAAGTCAAAAAAGTATTTTATAGCAAACGGGGCTCTGCTGTTTGGTAAACTCCAAATACTTCTAAAAAGTTTTTCGAGCACAGAGTGAATTGCCACCTGAAAGACAGAGCACATCAGACTTGGAAGATTAAAAAGATAGGGTGGTGGTTTTGAAAACATGATGAAAAATAAAATCTAAGTTACAAAACAGAGAAAAACAAGCTGAAGAGAAAGTATGTAAAATCGTCAAATGAGGCCAACACTCACAGTATTAGACAAAGGTCCTGAAAATCCATGCCCAGGTTTAGATCTGCTTCATAAGCTTCTTGCTGATAACACTGTTTAGTCAACAGGGAGGCTATCTTAGACATCTCTAGCAGTTGAAATGTAAGTTGGAGGTCTGTATACATAAACCAATAAGCCCCAGACGTTTGGCTTTTATTACGTTCAGCCTAGAAAAACTCAAGTGATAGTGCTCGGTTCCCAGAACTTTTCCTGTTGCATGTATTTCCATCATAGGGTTTTATTGTGTACTTTCCAAAGCATTTGAGTGTTTTACTAAAACCAAATGGGCAGAGCTCTGTGGGACAGATGAGAAAATCAAGAGGCTCTGGCTGTCCTCTACCCACTAAACAAATCTAAGCTCCAAGCAGATGCTCAGCTGTAATCTGAAGAAGCAGGCCCATCAGAAGACTAGGGCCAGGTGTAGAAAATAGCATTTACATTGCTGGTCATTTCAGAAAAAAAAAAAAAGCATCACCACAGACTTCCATTAATCCCACTAAAAGCCAGATAAAGTAAAATTTGCTCCCAATTTGGTATTCCATGGGCTTTCATATCTGACACTTTTATATGTGAACAGAATTCTTAATTTTAAAATGACCTCCCCCCCTCTTCATTTTATTTGCAATTCAAAGAGGGAGTTTTATCGCTTACCTAAAATAACAAGTAAACAAAAAGGAATAATTATGCTGTCCACCTAAAAATATAACAATAGTGCAATGGTGGGTAAAGGGACTGGGAACAATATTAAATCCCTGACTGAAGATGTTATGGTGGAAATTTGTAAAGTGCTTTATCTTTGCAGTTTGTAAAAACAGAAGACGGAGGGGGTAGGAAGCGTTTACAATTTAAACTTTCATTTTGCTTTGCTAGAAGGCACAAGGGATTTGTAGCATTTTCACACTTCAGTGGAAATTAAGTCAAACACATCATACACCCCCAAGGTAGCCGTTAAAGCGCTCCCAGAACAGTAAGTTTACCTTGGTCGACAGCAGCTTTGTCAGATACATTTCTTTTACTTTGAACTTGTGCTTCCCTCGATGTCTCTTTCCCTGCACATCTTGGAATGCTTCCGAATCTGGTAAAATCTAAAGGGAAGACAAGAGTAGAAGAAGCGTTACCCAAGGAGACCGTTCGTGCTGCAGAAGGCATCCGCTTCAGCAGGAGCACAAGAAAGCCCGAACTCAGGGCTTCCCTGGTGGCACAGTGGTTGGCAGTCCGCCTGCCGATGCGGGGGACACGGGTTCGTGCCCCGGTCTGGGGGATCCCACGTGCCGCGGAGCGGCTGGGCCCGTGGCCGCTGGGCCTGCGCGTCCGGAGCCTGTGCTCCGCAACGGTAGAGGCCGCAACAGTGAGAGGCCCGCGTACTGCAAAAAAAAAAAAAAAAAAAAAAAGAAAGCCTGAACTCACCAAATGGCAGTGGTCTTCTGAGTATTCCACATCTGAACGCCACAGAAAGAGGGAGAGAAACAGTCCATTAAAACAACAGCCACGGTAACTGGCCTTCTCATAAGATGCCCCATTTGTGCTATAAACAGAAGAGGTTACTTGAGCCCTCCTACTTGAGCTCTTCATAGCTACACTTCGCCCCCTTGCTGTGTCTTAAGACCTTAAGAACAGTATGAAGACAGGATGGGCCAGGGACTGGAGTGGGAAGCAGGTTCCCTGTCCCTGGAACAGAGGCTGACCGATCACTTGAGAGTGGGGTAGGAGAGGTTCAGGTCAGCTAGAGCTGGGGCACCTACTGTGTGCCAAGGGCTACTAGGCAAACAGCAATGAATAAGACAGGCCTAGCTCTCACCTAGTGGAACTCACATCCTAGCCAATGAGAGAGACTTACTAATTACACAATTTAATTAATATCCTTGTGATAAGGACTGTGGAGAAGAATTATATGCTAGGAAAGTATCTAACAAGAGACGAAGCTAGCCTGGGAGGTTCTCTGAGGAAGGGGTGTCGGGACTGAACCTAAATGAATGGATAATAAGCCAGGCCAGTGGGGGAGGGGAACGGGTACAAAGGCCCTGCGGTGGGAAGGAAGGCGACCCCTTCTAGGATCTGAGAGAAGGACAGCACAGCGGAGCTCACAGAGCAGGTGGGAGAGCAGCACAGAGTGAGGACAGTCTGGGAAGAGACGAGGTTGTGAAGGGAGTGGCAACTGCAGGGAAGGGAAGGATTAAAGCACTTGGTGTTTTGTTTTGAAGATGAGAGAGACTAGAATACCTTGAAATGCTTGTGGAAACATACAGTAGCGGGGGAGGGACAGCAAGTGCAGGTGAGAGGAGAGACCACCGGTGCTGTAGGAATGCTCAGAAGGTCGGAAAGCATGGTGGGATCCACAGCCCAGGTGAGAGACAGGCCTTGCTGGGAGGACGGGCAGCCCTGGAATGTCAGGGGAGCCAGGAGGAGGGAATGGCAGAGGCAGGGAGGGAGGGTTAGTGCCCGTTGTTGAGGGAATTCCGATTTCTGTTTTCTCTGTGAAGCACTGGGTGAAGTCATCTGCTGATAGTCAGGGGAGCAGGGGGTGGTCAGAGCTTCGAGGAGAGAAGGTGGGATTCTCGGTTGCCTCGAGAAGCAGAAGCACGGGGGGAACAGGCTATGTGGAAGGTCCTGGTCAAGACGGGGATTTACTGTGACTCCAAGTGTGCTGTCTTGGGCCTTTCCCCTGTGGCTGCCCAGCTGTAGGGTCAGGAAAGGTGAGAAGGATTCATCCAGGGCTGGGCTGGGACTGTCACACAGTGGGTGATGAAAGACAGAGGGGCAAGGGTTTGGAGGGTGATCCAGTGTCCACTGGATTGGACAGGGAGGAAGCAGAGGTGGTGCTGACTGCCTCGAAGTCCCATGAAGTGATCCAAATGCAAGATCTCCAAATAACAAGCTCTCAAAAAACCAGTCATTAAAGCCTAAAATACATAGCCGCCCTCTGCAAGGTGGTTTCTCACTATAGCCTGACGTAATGATGGATGGGGGAATGCGGGGTGGGCAGGGTTCCCCACGGGGTGTCCTACAACCCACCAACCTATCCTATTTAATTGGGAGCCCCGCATTCTTCGTTTGCACTCACCAGGTGTTGGGACCTACCAGGCTGCTCCTAGCACTGAATCCAGGAATCAGAAAGCCCCACCTCCAGCTGTGTGTGTGAACAGGTCCTGTTGGTGAGGCCCACAACCTTTCTGGGGGCTGAAGACTGACTGTCTTGGCATGGATATATAATTTCTCTGGAGACAAACCTGGAACCTGGACCTAGGGATTTTCTCAAGGCACTGTCACAGTGTTTTCCTGCCCCGAGGCTGACGGGGAGGTAGAAGAGAGTTCAGAGACTGGCCTAGTAACTTTTCCACAAAGCTCCCTCTGTAGTTGGTCTGTCACTAGGAGATTTGGGCTAAGTGAATTATCTCGTTTGTTCAGAGCTTCCAGGGCTGTGTGATAATCTGCAGGCTTCCCTCAGCTTGCCAGGGGGATCCCCTCGGTTAGCCCCCATCCTACTGAGGAGTTAGAAAAAAGTTACAATGGCTAAGATTCTGCCCTGAGCTTAGGGTGGTTAATGACAGCAACTTCCTCAGTGTCGGGCAGCCGAGGCAACCACTGTTTACAGTTTCCTGTCCCCCTCTTTGCAGGGTTCACATTCTTAGGATCAGAAACAGATCGAAAGGGCTTTCCTCCACTCTTTCAGAGAACTACCTGGCAACAACTCAATCTCATCTTTGTGACAGTACATCCAAGAGGCAAAAAGTGATACTTTATAAAGTGGGGTGAGAACAAAGGTTAACAGTATTATGTCTGTTACCTGAAGTAAAATTTGCTATCTTCTTAAAAACTTTTATAGTGGATCCATTTGATATCTGAAAGCAAAGATAAAAAATAGATGAGTTTTCAAAATTTAATGTATTTCTCAACTTTACCCAGGAATTAGATGGCTGGGTGGATCTTATATTCTCTCACTTATTCAATCAAATATTTATTAAGAATTCCTATGTTCTGGGCACTGGAGGCTGGGGCTATAATCATGAGCAAGACACTGTCTCTGCCCTCAAAGAGTCTGCGATCCTGTGAAGGTGGCAGACCAAGGCCGTGAGATGCAGGGAGGCAAGTGCTCAAAGGATGCTGTGGGGCCAATAGGAGGTGGGCCAGCCCTGGACCAGGGGTGGACCCAGCTGTGCTGGGAGGCGCCTCAGCTTCTAGGGGGCAGGAGATGTTTGGGCCATTTTCATTTTGGGGGTTACTACTGTATTTAGAAATACTGAAACAAGTTTTCAAAAACTAACCTATAAACTGGTGACAGAGAAATTTCACATCTAGGTATACACCTGTACATATCCTGAGATAAACTTTGTAAACACCCCGTACTGGAAATAACCATCAACAAAGGATGAATAAATAATTTGGGTATATTCATAAAACAGGCTATGATAAAACAATGAAAGTGAGCAAATTACTGCTACATGCCACATGCACAAACCTCACAGTGATGAACGGTGAGCCAAAGAAGCCTGACAGAATGGAATGCATACTGTGGGATTCCATTCACATTTAGCTAAAACAGTCGAAACTATGATTTAACTGTTTGGAGAAGAGAAGGGGGGTGGTGATTAGGAACGTCCAGGAGGGAGCTTCTGTGGTGCCCACAGTGCTCTATTTCTTGATCTGAGTGGAAGTTATAAGATGGGCTCACTTTATGATAATTCATCCAGTAGTACACTTACAATTTGTTTTCTTTTCTGCAGGTATTATTTTTTAAAAGAAGCTTGTACAAATCATAAAGTTGCACATACTTTTAAATAAAAACTTTAAAATTGAAACATGACTTACAGGAAAGTGCTCATAGTAAGTGTACAGCTCAAGACTGTTCAACTTAAGTACATACTGTATAACCACCGCCCACATCAAGATATACAATTATATTTCAAGGTCCCAAGAAGTGCCCCTATTATGCTTCTCCATCAGTAACCACCCCATCTTCATCCAGGGGTAATCACTTTTCTGACTTCCATTGCCATTGGTTAGTTTTATCTGGTCTTGAACGTCATGTGAATGGAATCCTTCAGCACAGGGTCCATATGAGGTCTGCACGGTTTATCTGTGTTGGTGCAGCTGCCACTGGCTCATCCTTTTTAAATTACTAGTTTTTCTATTGGCTGAGTACACTACAAAAATGCCATACAATAAAAGGAAAGAAGTATATTGACACGTGCGACAACATGAAGGGACCTCGAACACATCGCTGAGTGAAAGAAACCTGTCACAAAAGATCCAACTGTGTACAATCCCATTTATATAATTTGTCCAGAATAGGCAAACTTATACAAACAGAAGGTAGATTACTAGTTGCCTAAAACAGGAGTTGCAAGAATGAGGAATGACTCTTAATGAGTTCAAGGTCGGTATCTGAGGTGATGAACATGTTCTAAACTTAGACTGTGGTGATGACTGCACAACTCCACAAAGGTTCCAAGAACCACTGAATTGTACACTTTGAAAAGGTGACCTTTATGGTATATAAATTATATCTCAACACAGCTGCTAAAAAATTGCCACAGATTTTAAATGTACACATTTGACAAATAAATGCTTTTACCGCACGGACACACAATTTCCACACCAATGTATAGCCTCTTTTGGAGATAAGGTCAAGGGTTCTCATCTGAGGCTTTTTGGGACCGTGGAAGCCAGGGCCCAGTGGCCTTTTGTGCACCCCTTCCCCACACCCAACCAGGGGAAGACGGCCTCTTCAGGCCAAGGGGGACTAGATGCTGAGAGGCAAGAGAGCAGGCCTCGCTTCCTGGGAGGAGTACACTGTTTTGAGGGCCTGGTCCACAAAAATGTAAGACAGATGGGCCATAAGAGGCAGGTCAAGGATACACAGATCTTCACCTTCATTCTGGGATGTGGCTGAAAGATTAACCCTGTCATTTCTGAAGATCAGCTAAATGACTTTTCCCTGCACTTGAAAGCACGAAGGTTGCTCTGAATTCTAATATTAATTTGGACCTGGCCTCCCTCCGTTTGGAAAAAAGTAGAAACTTAGAATTTCTCTTCTGGCCTGCAGCACACTGGTTATCAGAATGTACACACCTGCTCAGCAAACACCAAAGGATTAAAGCCTAATCTCTTGCAGGTTGTCTCCAAAGAGGAAGGAACACGCGCGCGCGAGAGCCAGCCCTAGAGGGGGCCCCTGAGCACAGGGTCCAGCCAGCCGTGTCCAGCCAGCCACTAAGTGTAGGCCCGAGGCCTCCAACTCCTGGTGTTCAGGACATCTTGTAGGGAGGGGGCTCTGGGCAGGGGCCCTCTGGCCTCTGCAAAGTGTCTCGAGCACGGATTCTAAACTCTTTTTTTTTTTTTTTTTTTTTTTTTTTGCTGTACGCGGGCCTCTCACTGCTGTGGCCTCTCCCATTGCGGAGCACAGGCTCCGGACACACAGGCTCCGCGGCCATGGCTCGCGGGCCCAGCCGCTCCGCGGCATGTGGGATCCTCCGGGATCGGGGCACGAACCCGTGTCCCCTGCAGCGGCAGGCGGACTCCCAACCACTGCGCCACCAGGGAAGCCCGGATTCTAAACTCTTACTGAGCTCCTGGACTCTGCCATTACTACCAAACCTCCTCTCCTCTCCCCTTGAGCCATTCACTGAGCGACCCTGTTGGCTGATTTTTCAGTTCTCCTCCATATTTGATGCAATTAAAGTAAAGGCTCTGTGCAGGCACCCCCTTAAGCAATACTCAGACGCCGAGTTCATGAGAATGTTTGAACACAGTTACAGAAATCCTCCCCATGAGGAGCTGGATACGCTCTGTTTCTAAGCCAATAAATACCTTTTTAAAAAAGGAAGCTGGTGATTCCTTCTGGGTAATTATCAAAGAATGAATCCCAAATGGGTCCCGAGGAGAGCTGAGCCAATACTCGGCTCCTGTCAGATGCTTTGCTTCTCCAAAAGCAAGCACCCTTGCTCTACAGTCCCAAACACCACGGATGGGCCTTCCGATGAGGAGCACAGCCAAAAGTCCCAACGTCTTTTCAAGAGCTGGCAACGACTCGCCGCTGGCACAGTGCTCAGGCATTAAGACCGCGCAGACGCAGCTTGTACCGGGGAAATTTTACTCTGAAATTATCTCCTGAGAGCAAGTGTAAAAGCATTTTATTAGCGGATGAGTTGTGTGTGTGTTTGAGCGTGTATGTGTGCAAGTGTATTTCTAACTTTCACAGCTGCTCTAGGGCTGGAACATTTTTCCCCCACGTGACACTTAACGTTGTAAAGACAGAAAACTAGTTTATTTACAGATGTGTGTGGGGGGAAAGGTTTCCATTTTCTGTTTTGCACAAAAGTCAGGTGCTGCTCAGTTAAGGACAGAAATGCCTTCTGAAAAGTGCCACAGAATCCCAAGTGTTAAAACTATGATGCTGTTTGTTCCATTTGAGGAGCTCCAAATGCTTTCCTAAGAGTGGATCATTAATCCTCCCGTACTCCCGTGACGCAGGGAGCGTCCTCTTGGCCCCTACTTTAAGAATGAAAGCCAAATTAAATCAACGAAAGATTAATGTCACTAGATGGATCTGTGGCAGGAATGTTTCTCCAGCCCAGAGCAGAACTGGTACACAAGGCAATTTCAAATTAAATTCCTTCCAGTCTCATGGTGCTCCAAGATTCAAAATGACAATGAGGCCATACCCCTCCAATGATGGCTGGCCCGTGTTGGAAAGAAGTGGAGAGGACTGCAGACTTTTCCACCATCAGAATTAGGAGTTTTGACCACAAAGGGAGAGATGGACCCATGTCATCAATTTAAAGTTGCTCCTGAAATAAACAGAAGCTATGGACTTCCTTGGGGGCACAGTGGTTAAGAATCCGCCCGCCAATGCAGGGGACACGGGTTCGATCCCTGGTCCGGGAAGATCCCACATGCTGCGGAGCAACTAAGCCCGTGCGCCACAACAACTGAGCCTGCGTGCCACAACTACTGAAGCCCGCGCACCTAGAGCCTGGGCTCTACAACAAGAGAAGCCACCGTAGTCAGAAGCCTGCGCACTGCAACGAAGAGTAGCCCCCGCTCACCGCAACTAGAGAAAGCCCGCGTGCGGGGACAAAGTCCCAACGCAGCCAAAAATAAAAATAAATTTATTAAAAACAAACAGAAGCTACATATCCTCCAAACCATTTGCAAGTAAAGGCGGGATTTCTTTGTGGTAAAATACTATCTTTATGCCACAAGTTGAAGATTATGCCATAAAAACAGATTTTCTAGAAATGTAAGGTTGAACTTATACTTAACCTGATGAAACTGCCATTTTTGTAAGTAAAAAATGGTCAAACATTGGCAATTTCAAATGATTGAGCCCAAGAGGAAAGCTGGAACTTTAGCCTAAGAATTTTATGGAAAATTATGAATAGGGTCTGAAATACCATGATACTTTTTCCTTAAGTCTAAAAACACAAGAGTCAATACGAAACACCATGTGGAAACCCTTCCTGGTACCTCTCATTCCTAAAATGGTGTTTTGTGAAAACAGAATCCTATTCAACTAGCGTTGTCCCAGCAACCAGTCATCCATACTGCTCTCCCCGCCTTCCCCTTAGCTCTTCTCACTGACACCCCAGGCTGGAGGCAGATGAAAAAGGAATCTATTTTTGTCCTCAGGGCCAGAGGGATAACCTTGCTCAGTCCTTCAAGAAAGGAGGCTCAGTGCTCATCGGACTGTTTGGAAGGGGCCCATCAGAACATTCTCAACAGACACATCAAATCACCCAGGATGTTCCTGACACCCCGGACAGAGCTCTGCAGGATTCTTGAAACTAGTGAAAATGACAATACAGCTCTTGCTTCTCTCTTGTATGCCTGGAATTAGCCTTGGGCCAGAAGCAAACACCCTTTGAGGACTGCTGGAACCCTGAGCTAGTCTCAGGGAGGGAGCTTGGCCTCCACCAGTGTGCAGGCGATTGGGAACCTAAGCTCCCCAGGCTTTTTGGGGGGCTGGAGCTGTCAGCTCTTGGATGCCTGAAAGAGGCCTCCCTTCTGAAAGAAGTTAACTACTGTCGCCTTCAAGGAATGTTGGCCTTAAAGGATGTCAGAGGAGGATGAGAAGGAAGCATTTTGATAAACTCACAGACGTGAGATTCATCGTAAGATCTGAAGAGAGGTTGCCCTTTTAATTTTGACATCACAGAAGGTAACTACCAGAATTTCTCATAAGCTCTCCAGCCAGGCTGCTTCAGAGGCTAGAAGCACAAGCTGCAAGCCTGGCTCTGAGCAAGGTTATCCCTCTGGCCCTGAGCAGAGCCATGGTCTCTGTGCAATTCCTTTTTCATCTACTTCCAGCCTCGGGCCGTCACTGAGGAGAGCATGGGAGCATGGCCAAGTTTCTCAGCCTCCTTGGGCCTCAGAATGGGAATAATGACAGCGTCTACCTCACGGGGCTATACAGAGGACTAAAGGACTTACTCTTTGTAAAAGCCTCTAGAACAGTGCCCAGTATACAGGAAGCACTCCATGTGTCTAGTAAGTAAGAATCTGAAGTCATTCATGCTGTAAGAGACCTTTAGAGACAGTCCAAGCCCCTTAGAGTCACAGATGAGACACCTGACCTGAAGGACCACTGACTTTACGCAAGCAGACCCTTTGGAACATTCCCATGAGCTTTAAATGTCATGTGAATGACAACTTTGGCGTTAGCAGTGACCACTTGGGCACCGGCACGCTCCCGTTAGGAGCAACACATTCTTCAATGACACGGTGGTTAAACGTATTTTCTGCCCTCAAAACCTCACAGCTCAGAACGAGAGTTGTGATCTGTAGAGAACATTTCCTGCCGGACACAACACCTGTCCCACACACTTGATGCTACCCACCGCTGCGTGTGGGTGCAATAACATGGTCCAGCAAGAGGGCACACGGCGGGGCAGGTGCAGAAAGCCTGGACTGGGAGAAGCCACCCTGCTTCAGTCACGTCGGGCAAGCATCCCCACACCCGCTATACACTCACACAGACACACACAACTGATCTCGTCAGCTCCAGAGCACAGCACAGTCCCCTTCACAGGGAACACACACACCAGGTGGCCAGTTAAGGAAGCACTAGGGTGGAGTTCTTTATAGTGGAGAAAACGCCTCTGGCTTCACGTGCTTGTAAAGGCATCGGCTTTACCCCTTGTCTGCACAGGATGGAACGAGACTGGAGCAGCAATGTGTCCTCTTCCATGCTCATCTGGTGGAGAATGAGGGTAATAAAAGCACCTTCATCACAGGTTGTGTCAACGTGAATCACGCTTATGCACACGACAAGTGCTGGGTACCAGCTGCCACTGTCATCATTGTGGAGAGCAATTGTGCCGACGCCCAGGGTTGGCAAGGATGCCATCCTGCTGGTGACAGGGCATTGCTGGCAATTTGGGACTCTGAAGGCAATCTGGTCCATGAGGTTGGACCAGCTATGTTTTTGCTGTGCCTTCAGATCCCCTCTAGAAACCTGTTCTTCAAATATACAGACAGTAAATCATTCAGAGGAGACCAGCTACACTCTATTTGCCCTAAGGACAGAAGAAGGCAAGAAGAGAGAGGCTCACACTCCAGCAGAGGGGACTCTGTTTAGACAGTAGGAGGAACTGGCCGTCACTAAAGATTAACTTTAAAACCTAACTAATTTGGGCTAATTGGAGGGAGGTGAGTCTTAATCACTTAAAACTCTGAGTTACACCCTATTTTTAACTGAAATATAGTTTTTCACTTTCAAGCACCTACAGTGACTCAAACTAGAGCGCTTTAGTAAATGAATAAGAGTGATAATTAGCATCCTGTCTCTTTGGAGGGAAATGTAAGTGTTTGAGGAGAAAATTTTTCTTTAATGAAAAAAGGGCAAAAGCGAGCTTCAGCTCAGCCCTGTCAAATTACTCCAAATTTTGATTGTGCAGGGGTGCTGCTAAATGGAGAATAGATTTAGGCGGCTGAGGGTGGTGCTGGATGCTTTTGTTCAAGCAGTCTTTGAAAACCAGGGCATTTGAGATGGTCCAGGCACAGAGAGCACGGGGCCGATGACCTCCCCAGTTTCCTTCAAGCTCTCTGCGCTTATTCGCCTTATGGCTTAGCTTTTTAAACATAAGGAGAATCCTTTAAGCCCTTGTGTCCCAGTCTTGTCATTTATTACCACCATGTGGCAATGCTAGGGTATGAGGCCAATAAATCATTTGGATGGGAAGTGACTACAGGCCGGATTAATTTCATTATCATCCCTAAGCAGATAGGTGTCTAGTGCAGCCGATGTCTCCAGTGAAGACTGATGTCCTATCTCTCCTGACAGTCTTCCCCTTGCCTTGCAGACGGCGGTGGTGGTTCTTCGTTTTCCCTGCTGGAGTGTCTTGGCTTGCCTTTTCCTATTAATGCCAGTGAGTGGCCACACCCCCTGCCTTTGGGGCCCACCCCATGCCACACAGTTGCCAGGGGACGCTGAGAAGCCTGACCAGGGTGGTCCAGCCCTCCCTGCACAGCTGAGCAAGGCCAGCACATTAGTCAAGATGCGAAAGGAGGGCATCTGTGGCTGTGTTTCTGCCAGGCTTGCCAAGACAAGCTCGCTACCCAGATACAGGGAGAGGAGGAGACTGCGGCCGGCTGCAGCTCTGAACTTCAGACTGATGCCATAGTAAGCCCCCTCTCCTAGGCACTTCCACCTCTGACTCCTTCCATCCCTTATATTTCCTCTGGGGCACTGCTTCTCCAAATGTGGCCCAGTGACAGGAATACCTACTTTCAGAAAGTTCCCTGGGAATTTTTATAAACTCCAAAGGCTAAGCTCGACAGCTCTTGGCAAGATGATCCCAAGGTTGGAAAGTCTAAGCTGCAGAAGGGTGAGCACAGGAGCAAGTTGTTAATCTGCCACGTTCTCTGCTTGGTGCCCTCCAGCAAAGGCTGCAGGGGCAGCACCCACCCACGGGGCACCCAAAGCAACTCTTTCCAAACCGGCTCTGAGACCCATTCAGCCAAAGAGCCCAAGGCTGTGGTGCCCTCTGTTCCTGGCTGCCGTCCAGGAAGCTCTGCTCAAGGAAAAGTCTCAGCTTCTTTCTGGGTGAGGGGAAAGCCTGGCAGGCCCCAAACACCTTCTTGGTGCAGACACATCTCCCTGGGACTTACAGCCATGAAAGGTGGGGCGCCTACTCTCCAAGGGGCCTGGGAAGCCACTCCCCTGTCTTCTCCATCTCCGCAAGAGCACCTGTGCATCTGCCCAGCCAGCCCCGTGCCTTCCTGACCCCTCCCCTGCCCGCAGTCTCTCTCCCAGCCACACAGCTCACGGTGTCCACCTTCTGCCCATCTGCTTGGCTCCATCTTCAGGGCCACTGCGTCATTCCTGGTCAACATCGTTTCTCACCTGAAGTTCTTCTAACGAGTCTCCCTATTTCCAGGTTTGCACCTCTCATATCCATGTTCCACGCACAGCCACAGTCATTTTCTGAGACGCAAATCTCCCTCCCCTGTTTAAGATCTCCCAATGGCTTTCCACTGTGCTGGGGATAAAATCCAGACTCCTGAGGAAGCTGCTGGGCCTGCACGGTCCCCTTCTCCCCTCCCTCCCCACTTTTCTGGCCTTCCTCCGTGAGGAACCACGGCATGTACTGGTTAAGCCGTGGACCCTAGAGCCCAACAATCTGGGTCCCAATCTTGCCTCTGCCACGGACTAGCTATTAGTAAACCTCCCAGAGCCTCAGTGTACCCATCTATAAAGCGGGTTAGTAACAGTCCCTGTCTCGTAGGACTGCTATGGATAGAATGAGCTGAAATAAAGGGAAAGGCAGAGGCCAGCACCTGACACAGCGTAGGGGCTCCGTAAACATTGGCTGTTACTGGCTCTCACTGCCACCCCGTCCCTCTCAAGTTCTAGCCAGTCTAGAAGTCTTACTGCAGAAGAAGAAGCATGCGCTCCCTTCCCTGCTGGGTACGCTGGCCTGGTTAAGTTCTCCTCACTCTTCAGGTCTCAGCTGAGTCACTGCTTCCTGCGGAAGCCTTCTCGGATGCTCCGAGTCACAGCACTATCACACCGTGTTGTAGTAACAGTGCTCGTAGTAGTAGTAGTAAGATGTTGCCTGTCTCCTCATCTCCTCGTCCCTTTCCAGCCCTTCTCTCCAGGGCCATAGGCTCCGTGAGGTCAGAGACTTGGTCTTTGTTCCTCTCACGTGCAGCCCCATCTCTTAGTGCAGAGTAGATATTCAACAAAGATTTGATAATGTGGCTGAATGACTCCCAGTCTACCAGAGTGTTCTGAAACCTCCCCTGCGTCCCCTCTCTGGTTCTGGGCAGGCTTCTCTGGCACTCAGCTCTCTGCCAGCTCACGTACTCCCCTCACCCACCTCAACACTCACCCAGCATGTGGGTCAGAGGCCAAGGAGGCATCGCTGAATGTTTCAAACAAACAGGAAATGGAGATCTTCTTCAGAAACAAAGAACCCTACACAAAGGTTACCAGGTCAATGATGAACAGCAGTGCAACTTAGAACCTTTAGAGGCTCTGTTCAGGGTCAAGCTGAACAGCACCTCTTCCACCGAACAGGCCAGAGAATCGTAAGGGTGAAGTTTCCGACCTAAACCGCAGGATGGAGAGCGACTGGGTTACATGAAACTCGCAGCTCTGGGAGAAGGGGTACTGGGAAATGAGCAGACCACGAGCAACTAAGGAAAACTTCTGACCCAGAAATAAGCAACCTGCAAATGATTGCAGAAAATGGGTGAGAGTCTTGTAATAAGAATTTATGTGGTCCTGGAGATGATCTAATCCAGTTAGGTTTGGGGATGAGGAAGGAGCTGGTGGGTGCTAAATCTTTTCCTACCTCGTAGTGGCCAATGGTATTTAGCTTGGTTATTCCATCTTCAAGAATCACAGAGGAGCTGTCAATATCCAGAAGTTCTTTGTGTCGTGTGCCCACTTGAAGCTCTGGAAAAAAAAAAAAAAAAAGAGCATGTTGTTCTCTTTTAAAATGACAATGAGGAATGTAAAATGCTACCCTGTCACTTTTGCAATTATTATTTATATTGCTAACTAGCTAAAACAAATAAAGTGGTTTTGAAGATATATCAGCCAGACTGGTAGCCTGACTTCTGTTTTGTGTTTAGGGCTCTGACGTGTAAGACCACTTTTCCCTGAAGCTTTTACTCTGAGGCTAAGCCTGGAAATAAAGCCAAAGGGAGACAAAATAAGGCATCCTCAGAGAGACTAAGCTCTTCAGAAAATTCCAAAAGCAAACTTGTATGCCCACACCTGTGTGTTCACAAGCAGGTGCTCTGGGAACTATCTTCTGCCGGCCCCTGTGTGCGGTGCACTGGTAGGCTCGTATGCCAACGCCATGCGCTTCAACTCCTTTACAGAGGTTGCCAACTTGTGCCCTAGGGTCAGAATGTGGCCCATGGATGTGGGCTTTTTTTCTTTTTGTGAACCTGCACAATGTTTCATTTATTATTATTCTCATGTCAATTCAGCACCAACATTTAAAGATTGGAAGATTGCACATAAAAATTAGGACCTGTGATTTCTCTTTTAAAGAACTGGATCGGGCCTCCCTGGTGGCGCAGTGGTTGAGAGTCCGCCTGCCGATGCAGGGGATACGGGTTCGTGCCCCGGTCTGGGAGGATCCCATATGCCGCGGAGCGGCTGGGCCCGTGAGCCGTGGCCGCTGGGCCTGCGCGTCCGGAGCCTGTGCTCCGCAACGGGAGAGGCCACAACGGTGAGAGGCCCACATACCGCAAAAAGGAAAAAAAAAAAAAAAGAACTGGATCATTTGGTAACACTGACCACACCGGCCCCCGTGGCACTCATGGGCTGAAGCTAAGTAGCACCGCCCCCTTACATGGCAGGTGTCTTTCCCCAGTTAAGTCGGGTCCCACCATTTCCCATTATACCAGGTGGGCTGACACCCCGTATTTATAATACTTCCTGCCCCTCTGGGCACTGGAGTTTGTGAGCCTCTGCTAGAAGAGGTCTCGTATTGGATTTTAACACAATTTATGGCTGGTTTCTAAGGCTTTGACTTAGTTTTCTGGGGCTAGCCGCGGAGGTAGTTTGGAAGATCAGCAGACACGCAGAAGCCACTTGCCATCAGACTGTAACAGGAAGCTTCTAGTGGGCTTGTCCTGCTCCCTGCTTCTGCTACATCGGAGGCCAGGAGCACCCTTGATGAGCACAAACCCTGGGTGGTGTGAGGATGATACTACGGACCAGGCAGCAGCAGGACTGAGGCCACCGGGCCGTTTCCCCATAGTCCTCGGCTCCAAGTGGCCACCTCCTTTGTCGTCAGAGCAATACTTCAAGACGTAGGCTCAGGGCAAGGAAGTTGATGGCCCTGGGTCACGTCATGGTTTCCTGGCCGGGGCTGCCCTTTGACCCTGCGTCTACCCAAATGAGCTCACATGGTCTTGAAGTGCCCAATCGTCCAGCCAACAGAAGGAAGCAGAAGAGAGGTGGATGAGAGGTGCTTTAGTGGCCTTGCTTTCCTTGAAGCCAGGTCTTGGGGTTGCTACACATTTGCATGGTTCTACTCAAACGTGCCGGACCCTGCCCCCAGGCTTCTCGCAATGGCCTTTCAGCAGAGAGTCTGACTTAGAGGGCCCAGTGGGATGATTTTAATTGCCTGCTTAGGCGAGGCTACAACTGTACATGGAGGAGAGATGAACCTTGTTACACTGTCTGTCACTGTTTGCGATTTTACTCTTTTTTCCTGTCCCATTATCTGCTATAAAATCCCACGACAGTCTCCTGGGAGGGCTGCGTGGAGCTCAACTTTAAAATGTTGATGAACATTTGAATGAAGTGGAGCCCTGTTAGCTCGCTCACGCATATGCTCGCCTTTGCCGTACACCAATAGAGCCCGAAAATGAATTCAGAGCAGATGCTGTTTCATGTTGGGGGAGGAGGGAGACTATACTTAATGCAGGATGTGATTAGCAGAGAGGAAGATGACCTTTCTAGCCTTCACACCCAGAGTCTGAGCCACCCGCTAATGACACACTCAGTGTCACAACAAACAAATCAAATGCCAATGTGAAATACAACACATACAGGGGGCCCGAGGTTGACACCTTTTTGTACTTCTTGATGCAAGGTGAATTCATTTGGTCTCAGGGTTAGCAATCTCATGAATCTGATTTACAAACATAATATTGAAGAAAAAACAAAAAACAAAAAACAGCATCTCTGAAGGATCCTGCTTCCTAGGAAAAGGAGTCGTGATACCTGTGGGAAAACAATGCAGTCTCCTGGCCTCTAGACATGTCCTATGGGAACAATCCAGGCTAGTAAGCTTCACCAAACAGAGCTTACATGCGGGGGGGGGGGGCGGGGGGGGCAGGAGGGAGGGAAGGTGGAAGGGATGCTCATCAGGGGATTGGGACAAAATAGCTCCCGTATCGCCTTACCAAGACCAATTTCATTCAGCTGAAGTCCATAAGGAGAGCCGTTTTTGCTTAGGAATGCTTGGAAAATCTTTTCCTTGGCTTGACCTATGGTATCACAATCAAGAACATTGACTGAAATATTCCGACAGACATCCGCACTCTCATTTTCTGGGATTTTTTCAAAGGTGACGGTTAATGCCTGCAAGAACACAAACAGGTTTCCAAGTCTATAAGATAATTGCAATCTGAAAGGCATTCATAAAAGACACAAACCTGGGCGAGTCCTACTAATACCTCTGATGGCACATTAGCAAACACCGTATTGCATTATACCACTTTAATCTTTTTTGCATAATCCATTCTTTTCAGGGATAATGGAAAGGAAAACAGAAAGTTAAAACTCTCATTACAGAGCAAGCACTGAATCAATATATCTGAGAGTAAAATATATATATATATATATATATATACACATATAAATATTCTAAAAACGGTGATTTCTAATTTCATCCTCAAAAAAGAAAAAAATTGGAAAGCTTCCACAGTAGATGAGGGCAGACTGGTGACTATCTTTTTTATTACCAGGACCACAGAGTCCTAGTAGAGAACTTCCAGGTGACAGGAGAGGTTATGAGGTCTCCGTACTGATCATGCCAAAGAGGTCACTTTATAATACGCAGCATTAACTACGGTAACGTGCCTCTCCCCCTCCACTTTCAACTGCTTCAGCCGGGCAGTTTCTCGAGCTCTCATTAAAACACCGAGATCCCCACCCTGTACTATTATTCTTGCATTAATTACATTTCAGTGCCATTACTTATGGTTTTGTCAGTTAACATTCTCCCAGTGCAGCAAAACCTCAGAATCAGTCTAATGGGAGAAGTAAGGCCTTGGTGGATGTGTGAAAACACAGAACTAGGGACTATTTCCAAAGGAATTTCAGAGCAATTTCAGGTTTACTTTGCCGAAGAACAAACAGATCTAAAACAACAAAGTTACATACTCAGGATCCTTGGGGGAACTGATTCAGGGAAGTGCTGAGAGTATTTTGTAATTAGCACAACATACAGTTCAGATTCTAAGCCACCCTGGTAATCATGGAGCCAGAGGGACCTGGGTGTGGTGTGAAATGCACGATTATTTCGTGTTTTGGAGCCTGGCTGCAGTGAGGGAATGTAAAATGATTAACGAATGGAAATGTTTAAAAAATGAAAACACAAATAATGTGGAAAATGGGGACCCTTAGGGTTAACTCAACTCTAAAATGGGTATAAGAACAGTACCTGGCCTCTAGTGTTTCTGTCGAGATTAAATAAGATCATGCGGGCCTCCCTGGTGGCGCAGTGGTTAAGAGTCTGCCTGCCGATGCAGGGGATACGGGTTCGTGCCCCGGTCTGGGAGGATCCCATATGCCGCGGAGCGGCTGGGCCCGTGAGCCATGGCCGCTGGGCCTGCGCATCCGGAGCCTGTGCTCCGCAACGGGAGAGGCCACAACAGTGAGAGGCCCGCATACCGCAAAAAGAAAAAAAATTAAAAAATAAAAAAAAATAAGATCACGCACGCCAAAGGCTTGGCACGGGGCAGGCTGCTGGGAAAGGCTCGACGGTGATGATCATGATCACAGTAATAATAAAAGGGATGTTATTATTTCATATAACTTATCACTATGATTATTGTTAGTATTAGTATGCCTTCATGTGGAAACAGACTCAGCCGGCCTTGAGCAGCTGGGACCCTGACTCCATGGTCAGCATCTCTATCAGAGTAAAGAGCAAGCTGCCCGGAAGGAGAACGGGGCAGCGCACCTGCTCCGGGGTCAGACTCCTGGGTTCAATCCCAGCCCGCCGCTCACTAGCTGGGTAATGTCTCTGTATCTCAGAGTTCTCACCTGCAAAGTCAGAACAACAACAGTAACTGCCTCCCGGGGTTCCCGTGATGATGAACTGAATTAATCACGTCACACCTAGAACACTGTCTGACTCAGGAGATAGGACTTAAGGACCCCAGCCACGGAGAAGGGGCTTCTGAAGCTCTGGGGAGGTGCTCAGAGGCACGACTTCTTTTTACTGCCTTTACATCTTGCTCCTCCAATCCTGTTTATAATTATGCAAGCGTAAACCTTGGTGCAGTCCTCACCGAGTTTCAGTGAAACTCCGAATCAGTGGAGGCTGGAGTCTGAGGTTAAGTGGTGGTCTCCGTCTGGCCTGTGAGAGTTTCTTTTTTCTGGGACAGAGAGTGGCTCCCTTGCCTGTTCTCAGAGCACACTGATGTTCTGGGTCAGTGGCTCACTGGGCAGGGATGCGGGACTCCTGACTGCTAGCAAACACTGACATACTGCGTGGGCGGGAAGCAGGGTGGAGGTTGAGAACCACGGCAGAGAAGCCTCAGGCCAGAGCCCTCTCCTCACCTCTTTTTTTTTTTTTTGCGGTACGCGGGCCTCTCACTGTTGTGGCCTCTCCCGTTGCGGAGCACAGGCTCCGGACGCGCAGGCTCAGCGGCCATGGCTCACGGGCCCAGCCGCTCCGCGGCATGTGGGATCTTCCCGGACCGGGGCACGAACCCGTGTCCCCTGCATCGGCAGGCGGACTCTCAACCACTGTGCCACCAGGGAAGCCCCTCACCTCCTTTTTTAGTGACATTTATTGGCACCCTGCCGAACACATTTCAAGACACGATTCTTTTAATCTTCCCAATATCCTGGGGAAGGAGGGTGTATTATTATTATACCCACTTTTTGAGTGAGGAAACAGAGGCCTGTGCCTCTAGGGACCCGGCTTGCACATGGAGAGCCAGGGGTGGCACCTTGAACCACTCAGCTTCGGTCCCTCCCACCCCCTGGGCCCTCCCTCCTCCTCTCTGTCCCACCTACAGCCCAGGAACCCTCTGGACCGCCAGGAATCTGAGATCAGACTACAACCAAAGTCCTAAGCTGCATTCCCAGCACAAACGGGGCTCCTGGAGGGGCAAACGTCAGTCCTGCCCTGTACGGTCTGAGTAGACTTGCCCGTGTCTCCCTGTATTTCTCTACGAGTTGGTCTCGCCAGTAGCAGTAGTGGTGGTTAAGCTATTTCACAGGGCTTCCAAAGATAAAGACGAATGAAAAGGCCCCTTTAATCAGGGATACCGCGATCCCAGCCTGTTTAATAGTTTTATAGGTATTTGCAAAATAACATTCTGTGACTACCTAAAGGGCACTATTGTCTTCAACAAAACACCTCTTTATAGGCAATAAATGTTCTCCTTTAAAGCATAACCAAAAGGGAAAAAAACCCTTAACTGGATGTAAAATCATGTAAATCTGCCACTGCCTTCACAGCTAGATGGGTGGAAAAAAAGTAAAATGGCATTTTATAGAGTCCACAGGGAATTCTGAGAGTAAATTCAGACCCAAATTGATTTGTGTTCATTTTTTATGCCACTAACGCTTAGCGCCCCCACAGCAATTTCTGAATGTGTAGGAGTAGCGGGAGCGGGGGGATCTCAGAGCAGGTCCTGCCTCTTAACCCAACCCCCAGGCTCGAAAAGCTCTCGCTGGGCCTCTGTTCCCCATCAAGGAAGATCCCCACGGAAGTGCCACCTCCCCTTCAAAACCCACTTAACCAGAGTCCTTCCTGTGCGCTACTCAGTGTTAGGGGCCAGGGTTAGGAGAGACTGTAAGACATGGTCCTCGTTCTCAGATGATTCACAATACACTTGGGAAACAAAGCACCACCTCTGAAACAATATTCAGCCACCAGACGCAACCCTTTCCCTCTCAGTAAGTGTTCAGAGAATTTGAGCAGAGAGGACAGGAGGGTTGAGGGTCCTCAGCACTGGTACCAGGCCACCTGGATCAACCCCCTTCTCCTGCTAGCTAGCGGTGGGAGCGTGGGCAAGTCCTCTAACTCTTCTGAGCCTCAAAATCCTCATTGCTCTTATCTCGAAGGAGTGACAGGATCACTAAATCATGACATGTAATAATAGAAAATTAAGGAGTGCTTCCTGTGTGCCAAGCACCAGGACAAATGATGTGTATTAATATACATAAATTCATCTCAGAAACAACCCTATGACATATAATAGATTCTATTAGTATGCCCATTTTACAGATGAGAAACTGAGGTACAGAGAGGTTAAGTACATTGCACAAGATCACCCAGCAAGAAAAAGGTAGAAGCAGGCACTCAAGCACCATGTTTTTAAACATTTGCTGAGCCTGCCTTTCAAAACCTGAAAATGTTTTGTAAACTAAGCACAGTTCAAATCTATGGAACGGTGATTAATTTTCAAGACCCACAAAAGGCTAAAGCGTTCTAAAGTGTCTCTTCCCCCCAGTGCTGCCCCTCTGTTAAGAGGAACTGCTCTGGCTACGAAAGTGTCAGCAAAGCTGGGGCGACAGATATGGTTGATTGTACCATCAGCAGCCATCTCTCTGCCTTCTTTGCTAACAGAAGCTAGGTTTCAACAGCAGTGGGCCCAGCCTAGCCTAGGAAACATGACTGGTGGCAGCTCTCTTCTCCTCATTCACCAGGGACTGGTCCTGTAACCCAGTCCTGGCCAATGAAGCATAAAGGGAAAGCATTTCTACAAAAGGGGAGAGCAGTGCTTAGAGCTGTGGCAGCTATTTTGTGACTAAGAGGAAGGGCCAAGAGGAGCAAGGAGATGGTGACCCAGAGCCCTGACACTGCTGAGTACATGGATCTACCTTCGGGCTGTTTACCTCCAGACTTCCCACTCTAAGTGCAATTCCATGCTCTTAGGATTTCACACACCAATAGTCGTATTTTCTCTTACTTACATCTGCCTGCACCCAGTCTGACAGAGCTCATTTTGTTGATGCTGAGGTAGATAAAGTCATTCATTGATACCCACCCACTTGGCACATACTGTGTGCAGGGCACTGCAGGTGATATACAATAGAAGCTGGCACTGATCCTGCCTGGGAAGTACTTGAAGGCTGATACAACTGTGGGATATACACAACAAATTCTAATACCAGGAAGAAAACAGTAGGTATAGATAGAGGGCTTTAGAGGTTCAGAGAGAGATTACCTCGAGCTTGGAGGAGGGTTTTCAAAGGGAGAGAAATCAAGGAAGGCTGCATGGAGGAAGGGCCATTTGAACCGGGTCTAGAAAGGAGCAACATGTACAACAGTACAGGAGGAGGCCTCTGGACCGTGGAGATACTTGGCTTCAACTCTTATTAGACTGATGTGCAGCAAGCTTCAATCTCTTACTCAGGCTATGAGGTTAGGAAGTCTAGATAAAGAATCCCATCTCCTCTGGGGAGAACAGAGGGTAGCGGACTTGAAGAACCATGCTTGCCCTTCCAAAACCACCACCTTCCACGTCAGGGAGGAGCCCTGTACTAGTTACAGAAACAAAAGCTGAAGAAGACAATACAGTTTGAGGTTTCTAATAATAATAGCCAACACTTACTGAACACTCACCATGTGCTGGGTGCGCTTTGTTAATTCATTTAATCCTCACAACTGCTGTCTGAAGCGGGCACTATTATTAGTGTCATTTAACAGATGAAGAAACTGAGACACAGAGGTTCAGAAATGTGTCCAAGATCGCAGAGCTGCTGAGGGTCGTAACTAGGATACGTCCATACTCTTAACTGCGGAGCCAAAGGCCAGTCGAGGTGATAAACTTCCGAAGGGCTGTCCCAATCTGCCTGAGGTTTTCAATAAACGCTATCCAAGCAGACAGGCTGGACACAGCAGAGGAGGCGCCATCTCCTTACCTTGGCTGGCATGGGACCCCATGGAACCCACTCAAATCTGGAGCACCCTGTGGCTTGGGCCCCACTAACAGGAATTTTTACGGAGCTCACGTTCACCCAGAATAAAGACGACCTTTCCCAGCCTCTGCTGCAGCTCGGTACAGCCATGTGATTAAGTTTAGGTCAATGAGATTAAGCAGATGTGTTATGTGGCAGCCCCTGGGGAACTTCCTTTAAAAGACAGCTGGTGACCATCTGTCAACTTTTCTATAGCTCATCATATGTCCTGCTGGCTGGAATGTGGAAGGAAGCTGGCAGGGAGCAAACACCTTAGATCATGAGGTGACCTCAGGACAGCAAGAGAGGAGCTGGGGTCTGCGAGGACATTCCAGCAGAGGCGCCCACCAGTGCCGGGCTGCCCACCTCAGAACTTCATGTGGGAGAGAGAGAAACTCCGCTGTTGCTTAAGCCACAGGTATCTTGGGTCTCAAGAGCTATGGATTCAGGAACAATGCCTTCTCTATTATCAAGAAGGGTTCTTAGAAGGGCAAGTCTATCTTGAAGGCACAGGGACCAAACCCAGAGAAAGGACCAGACTGGAAGGACCCGGTCCTTTGCAGCAGGTCACAGTCCAGCCCTTTCAGGTGTGCGGGATTGCAGTCCAAGTTAGCTGGGCAGGTGTATCATTGTGGTCTCCTGTTCACATCTGTCCAGTGGGATACTGTCTGCTATAGGTTGTAAAAGCCCACATATAGGGGTTATGGGTAACATTTTCAACAGGAACATAAGCTTTTAATGACAATGGATGCAGCTGATCAACTGCCCTGCACCACCCATCATCAATAACCAACCAACCAAATAACCAACCAATGGTGACGGGACAGTTTCTGCTTCAACCATACTGTTGATAAGAAAACCAGCTCAGACGGGAAAAGCTATTATAAATAAATAATGAGTACCTACTCCGTGGCATGATGGCTAGACATCTTACAGATATTATTTCCTGACCTCATAAAAAATGTACAAGGTTAGGGTTTAATTAAAATAATCCACCTGTTTAAAGATGAGGAAACAGGTTTAGAGAGGTTGAGTGACTTGCCCAAGGTCACACAGCCCGTTTGTAAGGCGGCTGAGCCTGGATTCACACCCAAGACGGTCAGACTCCAAACCCCACCTCTTCTGAGCTCAACAACACAGCACTCCGACATACAACCACATTCCTGCTTCACTAGCAGCTTTACCCCTGGGCCCTTCACACAACTTGGCAGTTTCAGGTATTGGGGAGGTCGAAAAAACAAGCTGCAGAGGGCTAAGAGGACACGACAAAAGCAGGGGAAGAGGCAATGCCCCACAATTTCCCCCAGTTTGTTGGGGAAAGGCTGATGCAGCTACACTCCATTAACTCACCAGCCATATTCTTAGCTAATAAGGGCAGGGATGTTGCTGCATTCTTTCTGTAATACCTTCTGAAGCCTACAAATCAATTTTAAAAGAATTTATTACAAGCCAGCGACTTTATCATAGAAGGTCTTAGGCCAATAATTGCTTTCGTTAAATAAAACCTATAAAATGCATTTCTAATTTCACTGCAGAGACAAATGAAGGTGAAGAGAAAAATCTGGTTCTTATACTAAACTGAATTAGAGAGAAGAAAACCACTTCCAGAAGTTCAGGAGAAGCAGCGAAAGCCCAGAGTTAGAAGTCCAAGCCTCAGAAAAGCTTCTGATCTGAGGTTGTTCTCAAGCGGAGTCAGCCCTGGGACATTCTACCAGCGGCCCCTCTGATGCTGCTCTTGCCGGCCCGACCTCCCCTCCCCGACCCGCCTTTTCCTTTCCCCGCCAAAGGCTGAGAGCCCCACGCTTCCTGGGTCAGGGTATTTAACCCCCTGACAGAATATTGAGGGAGAAAGGCCTTTTCCATTTTGAAGAAAAAAATTAAGTTAATGGAGAGAATTTCCTCAAATTTAAAGTTTCTCTCACCAGTCTTATACACTTGCTAGCATTTACTAACACTTGTGCATGCAAAACTCAAGTGAGAATCTGTCCAATTTAGCCCAAAATGATTGATTCCAGTATTTTAGGTTTAATGTATTTCACAGTTTTCTGGGGGTTTTTGGCAGAGTGCCCATAAGTTTCAGCTTTGTGGATAGTGGTGAGGCATTTCCACTGCTGTGTCCCTAGAAGGAGAGGAAACAGGCCAAGATTTTGGGGGGTGAGCAGGAGGATGGATTCTAGGTTTTTTTTTTCTCTATTATGTCAAGCTCTAGATTAAGGGATGGCAAAATTTCTGTAAAAGGCCAGATAGTAAACATTTAAGACTTTGAGGTCTGTATCATCTCTATTGCAACTACTCAACTCTGCCACTGCAGCAGGAAAACAGCCATAGACAATAGTGAATGAATGGGTATGGCTGTGTGCCAATAAAACTTTATTTATAACAATAGGCAGCAGGGCCAGATTTGACCCACAGGTGGTTGTTCGCTGATTCCTGCTCTAGATAACAGTAACTTCAGATGGAATGCTGACTTTGACAATGCCATAAAAGACGAATCTAAAAAAATGCCTTGGGCTTCCCTCGTGGTGCAGTGGTTAAGAATCCACCTGCCAATGCAGGGGACGTGGGTTCGAGCCCTGGTCTGGGAAGTATACCACATGCCACGGAGCAACTAAGCCCGTGCGCCACAACTACTGAGCCTGTGCTCTAGAGCCCGTAAGCCACAACTACTGAGCCTGCACTCTAAAGCCTGCGAGCCACAACTACTGAGCCCGCGTGCCTAGAGACTGTGCTGTGCAACAAGAGAAGCCACCGCAATGAGAAGCCCGCACACCGCAACGAAGAGCAGCCCCTGCTCGCTGCAACTAGAAAAAAGCCCAGGCACAGCAACGAAGACCCAATGCAGCCAAAAATAAATAAATAAAGCAAATTTTATAATAAATAAATAAATTAAAAATGCCTTTATCTCCACCATGGTTTGCTATAAAAGCTACCATTCTCTGAGGAGAACAAGTATAAATAAGAATCCTTAACGATGAAGTAACAGTCATATTTGAGCCATAAAGAGGAAAATTAAGTACGTGTGTATTTAGGTAACAAAATGATTTTCTAATCCCAAGACTATGGATGTGAGAAGAAAGACATGAAGAGGAGAATCATTTAAAGCACTCAATTAAGGTTAATTTTTCATTTTCCACTGCCTGCCATCAACTAGGATGACTTACCTCAAATGATTATAAAAAATGGTTTCACTTCTTTGATCAGAAGCTCAGAACAGTAACTGTGGAGTTAGTAATGGTTTCAGTATTATTGCAAGTCATAATGCAAATGATTTGCACTATAGTAGAGAGAAAAAGAAAAACAAAGCTCAAGAATTGTTAATTAACTTTACTGTTTCTCTACAAATGCTAGGAGTATTAAAAACAAGATTGCTGAAGTGCAAACATCAGGGTTTAATGAACAATGTGATGTAATTGAAGTAACAGAGAATAACTTAATCGGGACAGTGGGTTGTTTAATTATGGGGATAATGGATCTTCTGAAAGGACAAACTAAATGGAACAGAAGGAGCTGGGGAGTGGAGGGCTGAGCGGCTGCGTTGAAGGAAGCTTGCAGATGAGGAACTCTTGCTAGGGATAGCTAGGGCTGTGTCAGAGGTGAAATATTTTACAAACCAGGATTGTCCGCAACGTGGTAACTATTGGGGGAAAAGGCTAGTGTGGGCTGGCGGAAACGTTCCATAAATCATAGCAGAGGCATCAAGATTTCTGTAGGCGAGTAACTGTGCTTTTGCAAGACTTTCTAATAATCTTAAAGACTTTCTCATAGATATGAGAATGAGGGCAATATTATGTTTGTCAGAACACTGTTTCCCAGGGCGCCAAGATGCTATCTCTGATACAGTCGATTGGCAGGCTCATTTCCTCAGTTTAAGAGTTCGAAAAACCATTTCTCACTTAACTCTGATTATAAGTCAACCTTCTCTTGCTAATTCAGCACACTTGCCATGAGTTATTGGGTTTTTCTCATCGCCTCCTGAAAGTGAAGCGAATGTCCTTTCTCCCATGTGGTACACTTTCCCGGAACTGAAATCCTCAACCTCACTAGCTCCTCTGAAGTTTCAGGCGATCCGCTCCAGAACGACTCTCTAGACAGCCCACCCTAAGGGAGAGCCCGAGATTCTTCAGCCACAAAATCGAATGTGCCTAAACGTTTGCAAAGGAGGAAAAACCTTAGAGCAATAGGGCTTATCTCTCTTCTAGCTGTCAACTCGGAATCCCCGGATGTTAGAGGAGTCGTGTGTGTGTGCGTGCGTGTGCGTGCATGTGCGTGTGTGTGTACAAACCCTCCCCTGATGCTCCCAGCCCGGAGCAGGAGAATGTAATGGCGGTTTGCCTCACTGAACACCAGCCTGCAGTGCCTTGCTGGCGGAGGATGGTTTCTTCTGTTCCTAGAGGAAGTGTCTTTATGGGGCTTTGCTTACATTTAAGAAATGGCAGAGGAATTTTCCTCCCAGGGTACAGCAAACAAAGAATTACTTCTTGGAGCCCATGTGTTAGTATAATGATTTCATGTATAAGCAATTGGCATGTTGCCTTTATGTTCTAGAAAACACCCTATACCTCATGGAGAACACATCCTCATCTTAGAGGCGTGAAACCTGACTTTTAGGCTGTTAGATGAGGCGCTGTGTTTTTCACATTTAGCCAAACAGGAGTTTGGGGGCCTCTTTTTAAATGTGTCCCAGCCATGGTACCAGGCTCTGTCATTTCAAGTTGTTTGGGTAGCTGCTCTTGATTTTTTTTCCCTGGCTTTTTTTTCCTTGAAAATATTTACACACACACACACGCACGCGTGCGCACACACACAATCGAGTCTGTTCACCACACCTTGGTTTTCAAATACATAAACCATCTCAGCAAATTTAGAAAGTCAAGACTTCAGACCACTGGGTGTACATGCGTGGGGAAGGGGGGTAAAGTGAGAAAGGGCAGGGGGAGGTGGGAAAGAGAGGAAGGAAGACAATTTCAAAGATGATGGTTAAGGCTGAGGGGACTTGCCTGAAAGGAAATGAAAAACCTTAAATTTTTTATATCGACCTTCTGCTAACATTTTGTCACACAAGCACAGACCGGATCAAGCTTCTCTGGAGCTTCCAGTATAACCATCCACCATGAAAGAGGTTTGGGGCGTGTCCAAGGAAAGACATTAAAAATCAATTTCAAAGTCAAGGGCCCTAGAAACAAGTGGCCCACCCCTCTCCCAGTCTCAACGCTATCTACCGGCAAATCTGTATTCGGAAAGGAAGATTTATGTGGATTTCTAAAAACATAATTTTCCGTCAACCTTTTCCCCAGGGGCTACAAAGGAAAAAAGAATCCTAGTCGACACAAATGTCTTCAGCATCGAGAAACATTTTGATGATGAGTTGAGTGTTAACAAATCAGAAACACATGGTCTTAACTGACTGTGAAATAAATAACGTTTCAAAATGAAAGGGGGAAAAGTGTTCGGATGTAAAGCATTAGAAAGGACTCAAACCTCAAAAGGTGCTCCAGGCATTTGAGTCCTCCCCACTCCCAGTTCCATCTTCCGCTCTCCTCTCCTTCCTGTCCGGGTTTGAGTTTTCATGAGAGTGAAACACTGCTGGATTCCCCTGACCTATATCCACTTGCAAATATTTCGCTTTGGGAACCTGTGGGGCTCCTAAAATGTCTCAAAGTAAAAAGCATGAACACCTTCTGCATTAGGACCAAGGCCCTGGGTTTGAAGACCCTGAATCAGTAAAAGGAGAGTCAATAGGCCCTGATGCAAGTCCAGGGTACCAGTGGGGTTCTTCCTGCAGGATGCCCATTAGAATTACCTGGAGCATTTAAAACATCTATCCATGCCTGGGCTCCATCCCCAGAGATTCTGATGTAGTCAGTCCGGACGGAAGGCCCAGGCATGGGTCTATCTGGATCTGCATTTCTAACAAGCGCCCGAGGAGATTTGAATTAAACTGAATAACTCTTGACAGGGCACTCATGTGCCCGGCAATGGTCTAAGTACTTTACAGAATATCAACTCTTAATTCTCACAACATCCATGAGGTAGGCAGGTACCATGATCATCATCCCCATTTTACAAGTGAAGAGATGGAAGCACAGAGAGGTTTCCAAACTTGCCCCAAGTCACACAGCTAGCCAGTGGCAGAGGCAGGATTCAAACCTGCCTGGCTCCAGCGTCTACACTCAGTAATAACTATATCAGTAGTTCTCCCTGTGTGGCCCTGGACCAGCAGCAGCTGCAGAAGGCTCTTCAGAAATGCAAATTCTTGGGCCACACCCCAGACCTACGGAATGAGAAACCCTGGGGTGGTGCCTCACAACTGGTGTTTACTAAGCTCTCTCGGGGACTCCGATGCGTGCTAACGTCGGAGAACCACTGCACTCCACTCCCCCTCAGATACAGATGGGAGTACAGACAGGAGTCTGACCTGGTGACTTTCTGATCAGCCTCCCACCTTGTGGATGGCGGCTAAGCATGTGCCATCTTCAGTGGAGGGTCAGCTCCATCCAGCAGTGACCGAGGACTCGCAAGAGCGGATCTAGGGACTCTTCTCCCACCAGAGGACACAACCATAACATAGCCTACAGCACCACGGTGCCTTCTCCAATGAGGGGATGAATTCTTCCAGGGTGACACCGCAGTGCTTGCCATCCAGAGCAAAGCCGCAGGAGCCTCGACCCCCTTACTGAGCAACAGCAAAACCCCACTGTAATTGTTTCCTCCTTGACCACTAATGAGATTGCGAAGCAGCCCGGAATCTCTGTAAAGCTAAAGATCAAACCAAAATACAGCCATCTCTTTTCCAAGTCTCTGTTAACAGAAAAGCACCCAAAAAATCCTAAGTAATTTTGGAGATACTTGCCATGCTTGGCTCTCTCTCTCTCTAAAATTCCTGAATGTGCAAAAAATTGGTCTCTTTTCCTTTAGGAAAGGAAGGAGTGGGGACGGGTGAAAAGGAAGATCTTAAATGGGTGAAACCCTCCAGCAGCCAGGCAATCATCTTCCTTTCGTGATTTACAGCATTCCCCTAAAAATATCTATGAGATCACAGAACGCTAAGTGCATGACACCAAACATTTGTAACTAATCCATGAAAATAAAGTAAGGGCGTCACGTTGCAGGGGGAACACAGCGGAATTTGTCTTGTGTTATCGTTCTAAAATAAGACGGCCTCAATTTGGTTGAAATATATCTTCACACATTGTCTTCCAGAGCAGAGCCGTTTGAGAAATTCTGATTGCAATTATAAGTGCTGAGTAGGGAGTGCTTTGCAGTTCCTTTGCCGATGCTGAAAGCTATAAGCAATCCTGATATTAAAATCTTTGGAAATGGAGGAGTACCCCAGGCATCATTACAATACTTTCTCCCCCAATCCGAGTAATTAAAATCTATTATGTGAACACGTGTTAATATTTTATCAACTATGGTTTTAATAAACGGAACGTGTGAGGCCTCCTGTGATAGGAAGGATATCATTTCAAGCGAGGCTTCCCAACTCACCCTCTACCCCGCCAGCTTCGTCGCGAACTCACCACAGTGCTGAATTCCGGAACCTGCCACAGTAGCCAGTCCTCATTAAGCGTGTACAGGGCTTTGCAAGTGATTACATCAACGGGGCCCTTGTTTATCTTCTGGTTCAGAGTCGTCACCAGCAAATAGAACGGTTCTCCAACAGTCTCCTTGGAAAAGACGCAAAAGTGACAGTTAGGGGGCTTCCCTGGTGGCACAGTGATTGAGAGTCCGCCTGCCGATGCAGGGGACACGGGGTCGTGCCCCGGTCCGGGAAGATCCCACATGCCGTGGAGCAGCTGGGCCCATGAGCCATGGCCGCTAAGCCTGCGCGTCCGGAGCCTGTGCTCCGCAACGGGGGAGACCACAACAGTGAGAGGCCCGCGTACCGCAAAAAAAAAAAAAAGTGACAGTTAGCTTTCAGCAGAATCCACTGTACTTTCCAGAGAATGAAAGTTTCTGTTTATGGCCCTACGACAGGAGACAGGAGGCAGTGTTTTCTAACAATCAACATGTACCTCCCAAGAAAATACACTTTGCTCCACTTAGGACTAGGAGCAAAACTCAGCAAACTGCACACGCACACGCACACTCTCATGGCATTTACAGAGTAGGTGATCGTTCTTTTATGCTTAAGCTTCTCTATGGTAGCCTAATGTTCATCAGTTGGCCTAAGAACAGTTGGTAGAGATTTAACCTTTCTTTACATTCCTATTTAACTGACCTTTCTTTTTTCAGCGCGCTGAAAATAAATGGCATGTAAAAAATGCAGAACTTTGGTAACCAGAATAAACATAAAAACATTTGACACGTTGACCTAGGAGGCGGCGTTTTGGTGTTAACAGCTTCTCACGAAGGAAGCGGCCTTCAGCTGCAGCCTGCAGCCTCCTCTCCTGACCCCCAGCCTGCACAGCCCCACCCAGGCACCTGCGCTGGTACAGGCCACAGTGTACCCCACCTCCTTCCCCTGGGCCAGAGCCGATTCCAGATCCTTACTCTAAGGATCTTCCCAAGCGTTTGGCCCATCCCGATGACTTCCTTCTGCACCTTTTTCTGGACCAGGGGTGGCCACCCCTGCTGTTATTCAAACGCCTGAAATCTGTAGCCACTTTGCGCTCGAATGGACCCTGAGCAGCCGGAGTGGGAGGCTTGTGTGTTCCTGCTTTCATGCAGCCTCCCAAAGCATGTCGCCCTGGCTTGACGATCGATCTGTGTAGTATTTGCTAAGTAAATAAACCCTCTGTGATCAAAAGGACATTAAACTGAATTTAAGGGGGAAGAAGAGCCAGGCCCAGAACCAGGAAGTCAAACTGCCTCCGTGATGACGAGAAGCCGGCCACGGCACTAGGGCTTGAAGCCCCAGCTTACAAAGTCAAGCTTCACAGCCAATGCAGCTGGCTTAGAAAGGAGGGTTCCACTGGATCTCTCACCTGCTTTCCCTTGAAGAGGTAAGCTAAGACATCTTTGAGGTCTCCTGGATCCCACCCCTACCCGCCCCGTACCATCCTCTATACTGACTGCAAAAGCACAGCCCTCCCTGGTCCCGGGCTTCCTGTCACTCCTCTGCTGCCTTCCCTGCCACCGGGGCCCTGTAGCACTTTCCTCTCCCCTCCTGACATATCCTGGAGTCGCTTCCTTATGTAGGACAGGGTTGGAATGTTCAAAAATTTCCCAGGTGGGGAGAGCGCTGGGACTTGAACATGACATTTCAATTCTTATGAGAAACTTCCTTTATTCAGAGGTTCACAACCACACTGCTCTCGTCTCTCTCCCTCCACGCCCTTAGGTAATGTCCTGACCGCAAACCTAGAACCTCACTTCTCTCTTTGTTTCCAGCCCACATCAGAGATGGGGGTAAGCACCCTTGGGAGGGGGCTGGAGGCACCCGCAGAGGTCAGCGTTAGGGGGCCGGTGGGCTCTTCTGGGCTGTGTGGAGTGACAGCTCCAGACTCGATGGCTCTGTAGTAAGAATTCTCCACGAGAGTGCAGCTAGACTCAGATTAGGAACATCTCATCTGGCACCGTTACCCACACCCGTGCTTCTAAGCCTGGATAATCATCACCAGAATCCCTTGGGACTCATAAAGAATTCAGATGGGGCTTCCCTGGTGGCGCAGTGGTTGAGAGTCCGCCTGCCGATGCAGGGGACACGGGTTCATGCCCCAGTCCGGGAGGATCCCACGTGCCACGGAGCGGCTGGACCTGTGAGCCATGGCCACTGGGCCTGCGCGTCTGGAGCCTGTGCTCCGCGACAGGAGAGGCCACAACAGTGAGAGGCCCGCGTACCGCAAAAAAAAAAAAAAAAAAAAAAAAAGAATTCAGATGTCTGGGCCCTACTCTAGACACGGAATCTCCGGAGATGAGGCCTGGGCATCTGTACTTTTAACACCTGCCAGGGGATTCTGATGCGTGGCCAGCTTAGGAAACTACGGAGCCATGATGTTTCTTTGTCACCACTGAACACAAGTTCTACGTTAGTCATACCTGCTGGTGGCTTAGGCATCTCCTCAGACCAGGGCGCACACAGCTTCCCAGGGGGCCGGCCTCGGGCAGAGCCCCGCTTACGGAACCGACCCTGCCCCGCCCCTCCTGTGATGGGAATTAAGCTTGGCCCCTTCACCAGCCCTTCCTTCGTGAGACCAGACTCTCTGACCAGTGCTGAGCTTTAGGCTTCCGCACCTGTGATCGCACTCCAGCCCCAAATCCCTCCCTGAGCCTGGAAGAAGGTAGCTGCCTTCCTGGGGACGCATTAAGCCGGGTGGCTAAGAGCTCCCTGGTGCCGTCACACGAGCTATGGGGTCCTCCTCTATGGGAGGAAGTCTTGTCTATCCTGTGAGCCCCAACTCCCCAGTGTGCAAAATGGTCAGGAAGGTTCTCACCTCATGGGATTCAGTGAGAAAAAGGAAGCAAAGCTCTTAGCACGGTGGCTGGCACATTCAATAAACGGTAGTTATTATTATTGCTTGACCCGCAGGGCCTTGGAGGCACAGAGGAGGAAGTGACCTGGAGGTCACAGCGCTCGTGCACCCAGGCCGAGGTCTGGGAGGATGGGTAGAGCAGGACTAGGCTGGCAGAGTCCCACACCCCTTGGGCACCTGGTTGGGGAAGCCCGGCCCTCCGCGCCAGAGGGAATTATTCCACTGAAAACGAAAGTATCGCCGACGGGCTGAATGCCACTTCCTCCCAGGGAGCACGCTGGCCCCTCACCACCCCAAGTGCTCAAGACACTCCCGAGTCAGCACTGCAAAACCTTGACAAGGAATCCTCTGCTCAAGGGGGCCATTTGGACTCCGAGCGCAGATTTTGGGGATGCCTCGCCTTTTTAACGCCCAACAGCAGCAAGGGCAAGGCTCTGACTAGCCTTCGAGGGCTCAGAAAAAGAATCACAAGGTCCCAGGGAAAGAACTGGAAAGGAATTTAAAACCAATGGCCACGCGCCTCATTTGGTGGGTAGAAAACGGATGCCCAGATGGAAAGGGCCGTACCTGGAGCCACGCAGCAAGCTGGGGCTGAGATGAACTTACAGCCCGAACCTGCTGCTTCTAACCAAGACTCCCAGGCCAGTGCTCCTTCTACTGCCCCCAGGTTCTCAAAGGCAGGGAGGTGGAATCACCTGCAGGAACCTGGCAACGTGGACTACTGTGCCCCACCCTGAGCGTCTGATTCAGTGGCACAGTAGGTGGTGAGGCAGGAGCTGCCTTTCGAGACTAAGACCCAGGAACTGGGTGAGGGTCCTGCTGCGTCTGTTTCGAAGCAGCTGTGGCTGAAGCTAGGATGGGGGAAGCCAAAAATATTCACCCCAGAAATAAGCGCTCCGCGTCTCCCCAAAGTGCATGATGATGTATACCAAGTAAACAGCAAAGAAGGCAGATTTCATTAATCTTAATAAATGGGCATTGCCTTGGGAGAGAAAAGGGTTGGTTAAAAAAAAAAGGTTGTGCATCTACTTGTAAGATTACATTAAACATTAAACTAAGCACAGTCTATTTAAGGCGCTGCTTTTTGGATCTAAACTTAAGTAGTACTGTTAAAACCTGTGGCATAGCAGTGTATCTTATTCAAACTTTAATTAGATTTCAGAACTAGCTACAAACACACAATTATGCAGTTTCGCTGGAATCTGGATGGCTGGTGAAATTGAAGAAGGATAAGAACGTCCTGCACCAGGGGCCTCGGAGGGCTGAACGAAGCCTGGGTTCAACAGAACACACTTCTTTTCCTACTAATATTTTATAATAATAATGGGCATCATTTATGGAGTGCTTACTCAGTGCCGAGCAATTGTGAACATTTTCTCATCAGTGCTTCAGAACAGCCCTAAAATAATCTTCTTCCAATTCTACAGGTTATAAACCCAAGGCTCAGGCAGGTCAAGAAACCTGCTTGGGGCCTCTGGTAAGCGGTGGAGTCTAGATTCAAACCGGGCAGCGAGCTCCAGGGCCCATCCTCTTAACCAATGGAATGTGTGCCAAGTTCACATTTGAAAAGATTTTAAGATTCAATTAGATTATAACCATGTTCACTTAACTGTAACAAAGGGAACTCAAGGGGCGGGCGGCTTTTTGGAGACTTGCTTTCATATGGGATAACTGGTTGGAATTGAACATAATTAGTTTACAGAGAACGTAGTGGTAGGTAAACGGCTATTTCCAAGATGCTTCAGAGGCCCTGAAAACAGTGTGTTTCCATCAGTATTTGAAATATGCCCTCCACTCAGCACACGTTAATTAACCACGTGCAGGTGGATGCAAAAGTCAAGGGGTATAAAGTTTCAGTTATGTAAGGTAAGTTCTAGAAATCTATCGTACAACATTGTGCCAATAGATGACACTGTTTTGTACACTTAAAAATCTGTTAAGAGGGTAGGTCTCACGTTAATTGTTCTCACTACGATAAAATTTAAAAAAAGGGAAAAGTCTTACTCGAGGAAATTCTAAATGAATTGTACTTACATAGGCCAGTTACAGCAAAAACAAATTTTATTTTCCCCTCCATGTGCTCCTAGTAAGGACCAAGACTAAAAGTGGTTAAATGCTGACACCATGGAGTGCTCAGGATTTATCCTGGCAAAGACCTCAGCATCTGCTAAAAACAACTGCCTATACAGTCTTAGCTCTGACGCCACCAAGGGATCAGACACTTACCCGCAGAAAACCAGAAAGGCAGACGGACATCCAGTTTGTGAGGAGCTTTTCCACCACGGACTCTGTGCGTCTCAGCATGAGTTTAGGCTGCATGTTACTGCACTGCTCCATCAAGTCCCTGGTCAGCACCTCAAGGATGCTGGTTAGGTAGACCAGCTTAGTTTGCAGTGCAATGGTTAAGAAGGAAGCAAACAGACACCTATTTAAAAATAGAGCCTTGGTTACAACAGCCAAGACATGGAAGCAACCTAAGCGTCCATCAACAGACGAATGGATCAGAAGATGTGGTACATATATACAATGGAATACTATTCAGCCCTAAAAAGAAAGAAATCCTGCGGTTTGCAGCCACATGGATGGACTGAGGGCATCATGCGAAATGAAATAGAGAAAGACAAATACTGTATGATCTCACTTATATGTGGAATATGAAAAAAAACAAAAGAAACCTCAAACTCAGAAAAAGAGATATTTGTGGTTATCATGTTGTACACCTTAAACCTATACAGTGCTGTATGTCAATTATATCTCAGTAAAACTGAAAGAGAAAAAAAAGAAGATATACAGATGATGGGAAAAAAAGCTTATTAAAAAAAACACAGAGCCTTGATTAAGCAGGTTAATCATCAGCTGTGGCTTGCTTGGTGCTGATAGCAGTTTCCAAGGAAACTTGAGGGGTCAGGCAATGGGATGCTAACGGGGTGCTGCCGTGTGGATGCTTTTTTTTAACACCTAAGTTTCAACTACCTTCGTCCTCGATCCATAAAAACCACACACCAATGTTAACTTCAGGTCATTTTATACGGTTTTCAGCACTTAAACTTTAAACTAAAGCGGTAACAAGAAGTGAATGTCTTCCCTGAATTTTCAGGGTGTTTTTAAAAATAGAAAACAGCACACTTCTGCTTTTTGACTCAGGACTCATGTGTTTTCTTGGTATTGGGTTTTTTTAGGGTGCTTTTTGAGGGGGGGTGTCACATGTGTGTGTGTCTTCAAAATAGAATTTGTGTTAGAGCGTTGTGATCTGAAATGGAAAGAAACATCAGGACTGCATGGTGACCCAAATCAACCAGCCTCTGGAGAGATGCGTGTTCTCAGATACCAAGCTCAGGTTGTAGTTCCGAAACAAAATAAGAGGCTCAAGTTTTATTCTTTCTACTTAACGGCTTTCAAAATATAAACAAATTGGCTGATACCTGTCCTTCACTGAAAAGTTCTTCTGCTTTTCAAGAGTGTGGATGACAGTAACAAGGAAACTTTTATTACAAATTAGGGCATCCAAAGCTGTGAGACTTTCATTCTTGTTGTTGGCATCTCTGTTCTGAAAAAAATATAACATAATATAGATAATACATAAACTTAAAGTTAGAAAGTAGATCCACAACGGGTTTTCCAAGACAATGAATTATTTAACATCAAATTCGTGATCCCAAAATACCCACAATAACAATTCAAAGTAATAATGGAGATGATGATGATGATAACACTATGAAAGTCAGGCAGTCATGAGCGAAAAATGAAAACTTATAGACTTACATGCATATCTTCAGTGAAGATGTGTGTGAAGCCACCTGACTGAGAGGAAGGAGACACTTTTATTATTCATAACATCCAAAGGAAATGAAGAGTGTATTTTTGTTATAACACCTGAGTCCATTTTAATAAAGTAGAGACACTATTTGCTAATCTGAAGAGCCCCTGGGCTTATGTTCACAGCATATCTTCTACATAATAAATAATTGTTCAGCTCTCAAGAAACACCAGTGACTTCTGAAAGCCTCTAAGAATATTTATCATCGCATCAGTTCCGTTTTTGGTAGGTGAAGGTATCTCACACTTTAAAAAGAACTGACTCAAAAGTTAAAGAAGTGGTGGTGAAAGATTATGCAAATGTACAGACCACTCCTCAAGCAATTTACCTTCTAAGGATAAATACTGAGTTGTGTTGGTAAGTTTATACAAGTCTTAGCTTAGAAGCATTTACTGTCTTGATACACATTGTTATTCAAGAAGGGGTGGAGAGGGGTGGGCAAAAGCTAGAACCTGGAGTCAAACAACTTGGGTTCCAATCCTGGTTTTATCACCTATTGGTCACATGACTTTGGACAAGCCATTTAACCTCTCTGTGCCTGACTTTCCTCATCTGAAAAATGGGAACAATAATGATTCTTACCTCACGGGTTAGGTGTGAAAATAAAATGAATGAATGCACAGTAAGTTCTTCATGTCAGCTATCATTATTGGTTTTTTTTTTTTAATCACTAATTTACAGCAAACTAGACCACAATGCTGTTGCCCTGCTGGTTTCTAAAAATATTTTAAAGTGTTATGCTCTGTAGCTCTTGAATATAAACTTTTAAATTTGAGATTCCTTTAATGTACAATATCATAAATCAAATGGGAATTAAATGACTAAATTTTAAAAAGCATGCTAACACTTTAAATGAGTCAACAGGATAAAAATATAAATTCAAACATTGTTATTTAAAAATTTTTTGGTAATACTTGAAACTTTGGGCTATTTTTATATCTTATTTAAGTAAATTTCTTCTGCAGAGAATTTTTGCCTTATAGTTTCAAATTTGTTAGCCCAAGTAGAAGACCTCAAACTATTACTTCATACTCTCTCCTGGTAATAAGCAGAAAAATCAGACCCTGGGTTTGCATTTTCTAGTTCCTCACATTTTTCTGCTGAACCAACCTATGCCAATAGGCAATTTAAACAGATTGAGGACTTCCCTGGTGGCGCAGTGGTTAAGAATCTGCCTGCCAATGCAGGGGACACGGGTTCGAGCCCTGGTCCGGGAAGATCCCACATGCCACAGAGCAACTAAGCCTGTGCGCCATGACTACTGGGCCTGTGCTCTAGAGCCTATGAGCCACAACTACTGAAGCCCGTGCGCCTAGAGCCCGTGCTCTGCAACAAGAGAAGCCACCGCAATGAGAAGCCCGTGCACTGCAACGAAGATGCAACACAGCCAAAAATTAATTAATTAAAGAAAAAACTTAGGGCTTCCCTGGTGGCGCAGTGGTTGAGAATCTGCCTGCCAATGCAGGGGACACAGGTTCGAGCCCTGGACTGGGAAGATCCCACATGCCGCAGAGCGGCTGGGTCCGTGAGCCACAACTACTGAGCCTGCGCATCTGGACCCTGTGCTCCGCAACAAGAGAGGCCAAGATACTGAGAGGCCCGCGCACCGCGATGAAGAGTGGCCCCTGCTTGCCGCAACTAGAGAAAGCCCTCGCACAGAAACGAAGACCCAACACAGCAAAAATAAATTAAAAAAAAAAAAAACTTAAAGAAAATAAACAGATTGATTCTTGACCTTAAATAGGGAAATACCGCTCCGGCTCCCTGGGTTCCAATGTTCCTTCCTCCTTTCATGTAAATTCTTCTCCTCTAGGTGGTTCGGTGCGCTGCTTACCCTTATTTCTTCTATTTTCAGCACAACAAAGTTGCCAATATAATGAAAAGCAAGGCTTTAAAAGCCAAAACCCAACTAGCAGGGCAAAGAACTACGGGCAATGCCTTGGTCTCTGAGAAGCTGCCATTTCCTCTGGGCTTTGCCTATGGTTACCGAGTAGGTGTTGATCACCCAAGTTCTCCCTCCGCCACCCAACCTCCAGGCCTAGAGGATGTGGCTCCTGATCTATCAGTAAAGGGCCTCTCAACAGCAGGACTTACCTTCAGCCTAGAATGCATTTCAACTGGTGTTGTTCTAATGGAGTATCTTCCCTTGTTCTCTAGATCTTTTAATTGTGACAAATTCAGTTTTAACTTAGGTCTTCTCAATAGGGTTCTGAAAAATGTATGCTTGTTTTTCCTGTGTCTTCTTCTGACATCAGTTTCTATAGCTTTCCCAGTTGTCTTTCAAGATTCGACATAACCCTGAGTTAAATCAGTTTGCCTTCTTGCAACTCTCTCTTCTGAAATAACACAGCATTGTTCCTAGGAATTTTTTTTTTTTAAACACTCACAACAGCATTCCTTTGCATTCATCACTCTATCTTGCTCTTGATTACTGAATTTAGAAGATAGGAAAACTTTTTCTTTCAGGCCACAGATGACTCTCTTCAGCACTCAAGGGCAATCATTAACTATAAAAGCCCACAGAGTACTCCTGTAGATGGTAGAAATCTCTTCTTTTATTGCTATTAAATTCTTAATGGGGATCTCAGATAGCTGGGAAATAGGACTCTTGGTGCAACCTTTGCTGAGGCCCTGCACAGTCATCATGATTCAGGGAATTAAACTCCCCTCCCTAGGCAGTATTCTGCCATAGAAATGAAGGAGGTGGCAAATGGCAAGTCTTGGTGCCTGCTATTATTGGAGGATAACTTAAAAAAAACACAAGTACAAAACGCTAAAGTCTTATTTCTAGCCTTCTTGATTTACAACACTAAGGCTTGGACAAAAAAAAGAAAATATGGTGGGTGTTTTATGGAGGTATCCCACCCTCCAGACACAGCATCACATATCACGGTGTCTGCTTCTAGAATTATAGAGAAACTGGAAATTGCTTACTGCATGTGTCTGGGTTTCTGAACTCTAGGCTTCTGGCCAAATGTAGCTGAGAAGCTGATGGTAAGGTGATACAAGCTCTCTTTTGGCCTGGAGAGATTTCTGGCTTTGCTTAGAAGTCTAGATTTAAATGTAATATGTAATTGGTGTTGATGTGTTCCAGAGGTTGGGCCTGGCTGCGGTCACCAGTTCTGGACAAAAAAAGGGCAATATGGAGGAACTGGGGTATCGGGACTTGGAGGTGATCAGCGTGTACCTCGCCAAAGACTTGGGAGGGTAAATGAGGAAGGCTATGTGAGTGGGTGAGAAAATGGAGGTGTTAGAACGTGAGACTGAAAACCCAAAGGGTTAAGTAGACTACTCCTCGGATCCTAGAACAAATTAATTCATCATTTCATGCAGCTATTTCTACTAAATGAGGATGACACAAACTGATCAGCTGGAGAATAACTGCTGGAGAGAACCATAACAACTCTACATTGCTAAAAATGGCTGTTACTAACTCAGTTTCTACACATGTCTACTTTTCTCCCTCTTGGCCAACAGTACTTTTCATTTCCAATTGAGAAGTAATAGCGAATAATCTAGTAGCTGCAATGTAAGTCATGCAGATAAACACAACAAACTGGCCAGCCCACCATTTATTGATTTTTAAAATAAACTAGCTCACTTCCCAGCTACAAATTCAGTTCTAAACTGGTAGTAAAATAAAGCAAAAATCATCACTTTGAACTTGTGTCCCTCCTAGGTTTTTGTTATGGGACAAAGAGTAATTGCCAGTGACCCATCACTGCTTTATACCCTAATCAATCCAATTAATAGTTATCCTCCTCCCTGCTCTGCTGAGATTTAAGCCATTATTCTGTACCAAGCACATTATCTACCGCTGCCTTGGAAGGAAACACCCGTTTTGACAGCAGCAACAAGCACCTTCATTATTATTCAAGACTCCACCTTAGCAATGTGATCAATGCTCTTTTACCTCAGGGAAGAAGGTTCTCAGAGCAAAATGTTTGTAGTCAAGGAAGGGAACAGTTCCAAAACTATCAACCACATCCAATTTATCCATCTGCAGCTCAGCAAAGCCTGCAAAACAGAATCCCAAGAGCCATATTTTAACTCAAAACACAATGGATAAGATCTTCTGCTGTTTTGTCTAACACGGAGTATGACCTTGGTTTTCATTAAAGAAGAAACTAGATAATTACTCGGTTGGCTGCAAAGAAGAGGTGAAATAAAACACAAAGCCAGGCCTAGACCCTGCTGTTCAGTTGTCTTCTATTGTACAAACAGCTCTCATTACTGTGGCTGGTTCCATTTAAGGGTTAAAAAAAAAAAGGGGGGCTTGTTTTTCTACAAATAAAATTTTGGAGCCTACCATCACGTATCTCTTTCCGGAGCTCACTCTCCAGGAGCTCCAGCTGTTGGCTCTGTTTGCGACTCAGTTCCTTCGATTTGTGCCTGGTCACTCCCACAGCCGCTGTGGAGACAGAGATCCAGCATGAGACTAACAAAAAGGAAAACAGAACCAACCTTTACAGTCCTTTACAGAGGAGGCGGCGGAGGGAGAGCAAGAAAGACTAGCCTGGAAGAGGTGGAATTTCTAAGAAGAAAGATTCCCAGTGAGGGGTCACTCTACAGATGAAGATGCTCAAATGCAACAGAAAACCTCCCCAAAAAACCCTATTCATCTTCAAAGTAAAAAACTAAATCCAATAACCTTCACTTGTAACCAAAGATCCCAGCTGGCTGAAAAGGAATGAAACAAGCCCAGTTTCCCTACAGCCACAGGCCACTTAATATTGTTCTGTTCTTTTTTAATGTCTCTAAACATCCCTAGAGAAATAAAGTTGAGCCTTAAATGCAGAAAAAAGCCCACAGATCCACAGTGAGTTACATGAGCCAAACTTGCATAGATCAAATGGGGGGACAGGATGAGTGGTCCCCAGTGAACCCTTGTAGCTGGATATTGCTTCTTTCTCCACTTCATTTTGCTTCTAACTATGCTGTAGACGCAGTAAACCGAACAAGTTCGGCACTCGGGTTCATGTCCCCGCTCTGCCATTAACTAGCTGTGCGACCTCAGGTAAGTGCCTTAGCATCTCTGTGTCTGGCTGCCTTATCTATTAAAGCGCCTACCTCCTTGGGACACTGACAGGGTTCTAGGAAGTAACTCACAGAAAACATTTAGATCTTATTTTTAAAAAAGAATATACGGGCTTCCCAGGTGGCACAGTGGTTGAGAGTCCGCCTGCCGATGCAGGGGACACGGGTTCGTGCCCCGGTTTGGGGGGATCCCACATGCCGCGGAGCGGCTGGGTCCGTGCGTCATGGCCGCTGAGCCTGCGCGTCCGGAGCCTGTGCTCCTCAACGGGAGAGACCACAGCAGTGAGAGGCCCGCGTACCGCAAAAAAAAATAAAATAAAATAAAAATAAAAAAATAAAAAAGAATATGTAGCAATTGTCAACTCTCATTATTATTCTCCAAAGTTTTTCCTCTTTTCATAAAATTTCATGATAAAAGGATCCTGCTAGATGTGAATGATGCTGGAGGAAACAAAATTCAATACAGCTGTGTGCTGGACCACTTCATAAAGTCAACAGTCTTCATCATAACGTGCATCATGCATCTTCAAGAGAGGGTGGAGCAGGCAGTGAGTCTCAAATTTTCCTTGACGATGGAGCCCTCTTTCCAGGAGCATCACTTGGGACTGTTGGCCCTCAGACCACCCTTTAGGCAGCACCAGCTCACTGCCTCAAAGTGGAGCTAGCAGGTCACGTCCACAAAGCACTGAGTTTTTCCTGGTGGACATCTCCAGGGGAAGCTACAGGGGGTGTTTTGTAGGTGGCAGCCTTAGGCCAGGTGTGTATAGTGTTTTCACTAATGATGTGATTGATGCTCTGAAGAGTACCCTTACTCAAGCTGCTAAGGACACGTGCCCCCATGGAATCATGGTAAGAAGGAGAGGAGAATTTTAAACAGCTTTGCAGATACCAATGAAACCAAAAGTGATGTGTCAGATGGAGCCCACTTCTCCTGAAAGAGCATAAACAATCTCTACCAACAAAGTGAAGGGAGAGGAATGAAGAGTCGCAGAGAGCCCAGGAAGAGATCAGAGGTTTCTGGGAAGTCACAACGTAGATGTGACTCCATGATGAGACTGTTCTACCTAGAGCTGCCTGACAGCAGCGGAATTTCAAAACTGAGCTCAGCGTTTAGAAATTACAAGTAATCTTATTTGAAGCCAGCACCGGCCAGGACTTTATTAAAATATCAGGCCCAATTCTGGATTCTAGATGCATTAATAGTGGTGGATAACTTGGAGAGAGCTTTAAAAATACCTGAAATGATCATCGACAGTACAAAACAGGGTCTCTGCAAAATGAGGCTAGTTAACAATACACATAAATCCTTCCTTCACAGGACTGGGAACCAGCCAAGAGAAAGGACCAGGACTGAACTCATCTTCCCTAAGTCCAAAGCCTTGCACAGTTATCAGCAACATAACAGGTGCTCAATAAACATCAGGTAAATGCATGCAGGGATGGATGAATGAGTGAGTGAGACAGTGAGTATATGGAAGGAGACGTTAGCAACTAGTAACCAAAAACCATTAGAGAGGCGATGCCTGCATGAAGTCAAGGAATAGGATGGGCTCCATAGCTGTGGAGAAGAGTTGTCTCTTTTAAGGAGGACAAGAGGAAACAGACTTAAAATGAAAAGCAGCTCAGAAACAGAGGTCAAAACCTGAATGGCTACAGGGAGCAGGTCCTCAGATGAGGTCAGTGGCCTGGGTGGAGTCAGTAGGGAGTGGTGGCGACTATGGCAAAAGCTCAGTGAACACCTGCCCTCTCTCTAGGGGTAGCCGCTCCTCAGCTCCAGCAAACCGATGTGATGGAAAAATGAGGATCCAAGGATCCAGATCTTTCACATTTTCAAGAGATTTTAAAGAATCACCTGATTTTAAAATGTGGTCAATTACTTCCAATTTTAAAAATGCTGTGTGGGCCAAACAAAACACATCGGTTGGCCAGATTTCATCCAGTGAGCAGGCACCATGGGATCACTGTGCTTGGATGAGCCTTGGAACAGTTTAATAGATGGTACAGATCACATTTCCAAAACACAGTTCTGCCAGGAAAGACAGGGCTGGGGTAGGGGTGAGGGGCGGGGTTTGCTGGGATGAGAAGGCAGGATGAGATGACCAAGTCCTTGGAGCCCAAAATCCCAGAGGAATTCTGAGGAAATAATGTAAACGGGACACTTGTCATCACAATTCACAGGTTCAGGGAAGCAAAGTGGATTATATTTCTCAAACACCAAGATACCAACCATCTTTGTAATCCAGCCTTTTATTAATGAAGCATCCTAAAAAATGTTTAGAAAGCCCTCGACGTGTACCTATTAGTCCTTTCCCAAAGTTTTGATCTGGGTTTTCATCCACTGATACTTAACTGAAGCAAACAGCCCCTGAAAGCTGAAAGCCTTCCTGCCTGCTGAGGCCCCAGGGAATAATTTCTCTAACAAAATTAAACAGGGCACTTACCAAAAATGACAATCACTAGCAAGACGGGAAGCCCAATCAGAAAATACCAAGTTGAAATAACCGATTCCCGCTCGACGTAGAGTTCCAGGTTTCCCAGTTTGACCTAAGGGGACAAAGAGTGTCATTAGACCTGGTCGAGGTGGGGACCACATCTAGGTACACAATTTTCCCCCCAAATGGTTTCCTCCAAGATACAAAAAGAGGTGGCAAGCTAGGTAGGATATCCGAGTTCAAGTCCCGTCTCTGGGCAGATTAGCTATGTGAATTTCAGCCAATCAAGAACATTCCCTGTGCCTTGGTTTCCGGATTCAGCTCCAATCAGTTGCAGGGCTAGACCTACAGATTTTACACTTTGGTCCTCTTTGCCTTGGGGGTTTTAAACTGCAGGAGTGGGGGCGATAAAGAGATAGTAACCTGTGGGTAAGACACCCTCTTACCCCTGGACTAAGGAAGTAATCCAACTTTTTAATCTCTTCTACATCTTGTGTTTCCTCGATGGGCCTATTTTGAAGGAAGCATTCTGTGGCAAAAACCAGTTTAGCAATGCTGCCGGGATGATCCCTGAGGGGCTTTTCCAATTTTAGGTTTTGATTATAAAAGTCGGTAAAACTTGTAAAGGGAAAAACTCTATACCAAGCCTTATTTTTGCATTGACCCTGACCCTAACCCTAACTCTATCCCTAACCCTAACTCTAACCCTAACCCTAACCCTAACTCTAACCCTAACCCTAACCCTAACCCTAACTCTAACCCTAACCCTAACTCTAACCCTAACCCTAACTCTAACCCTAACCCTAACCCTAACTCTAACCCTAACCCTAACTCTAACCCTAACCCTAACTCTAACCCTAACTGGATGGTGGATGGCGGGTAAGTATCGAGGAACATTACCATCCTGGGAGCCACGGCTGCCCTGTGGAAGTATCTGTGCAAAGTGGCTAGAGTGCAGACTCCAGGCCCAGACAGCCCAGGTTCTAAGTCCCAGTCCAGAGAATGAACCTGGGCCCTCGGCAGTGAGAACACGAGTCCTAACCACTGGACCACCAGGGAGCTCCCCCTGCTGTCCTCCCCAGCTGTAGGAGCTTGCATGAGTCACCTATCCATGCAGTTCTCACTTTCCCCATCTCTAAAATGGGATGCTGTTACGCCTCTTCAGGGGGTTGTCGTGAAGATGACACGTGCTGGCGTTTGTTTGTGAGCAAGCTCCTGGCACTCCCGCTCAGAGCTCTCCAGCGACTCCTGGAGCTCGGAGCCAACTCCTCACAATGACCCCCAATTGGCTCTCCATGCTCCCCCTGTTAATGCTCTCACCTCCTTGGAATACTCCCCGCCTTGTTCCTTCCACTCCGCCACACTGGTCTCCTTGTTGCCCTTTCACAGCACCAGGGAGGTTCCTGACTCAGGAACTTTGCAACCTGTGACTCCCTTTGCCTAGAACACTCTACCCCCAGATGGCCCGCGGCTCATGCCCCTCGTCTCCCTGAGGTCCTGATTCAAATGTCGTCTTTACAGGGAGCCCTTTTCTGGCCGCCATCGTAAACCCGGCAGCACTACCCCTCACCTCCTGCTTCATTTTTCTTCGGAACAGTTACCACCATCTAACACACCTTCGATTTATTTTCTGTACTACCTGCCTTTTTAGTAAGATCCATCAAGGCAGACATTTTGGAGGGCGGGCGGGTAGGCGGGTCTGTTTTCTTCTCTGCTATGTCCCTATGTCCCAGTGCAGGCACTCAGGAACTAGTCCTGGATAAGGAAGAATGCTACCGCTTGCTCTTCTCAACCAACCAGACACGTGGGATCCCTTGTGAGTTTAGTGGCTGTTATTCATTTTATAATGATTATGACCCTCTTTACCGTACAACAGACGGACCAAGGGAGGTTCAGCTAAAGCCAACTTATCTAAGGCCACACAGCTATTAACTGGTGCGGCTGAGACACACATTTTTTGTTTTGCCTTCCAGTTGATGTCCTTTTTTCTTATCCTTTACCCAATCATTTATGACTCTAGATCATAAAGCGTTTTGGGAGGGATACAGACTGTGCAGAGTCTCATATGGCATGAACGTTATAAACGGAGGTTTCTAATGTTTCCCTTCACTGCGGTCTCATGTCTTTATTGTGGGACATAAATATAGCACTGACGGGACGGACCCTCAAACATGTCTGGGAAAAGATTAAATGCAGTGAGTCTGACTTCATGGTGGAGGAAGCGGCCCATGACCCATAGATTATCTGGTCCCCATTAGACTCCACTGCCACTTTCAGTGTGCCAGGGAAGCCCCCATTCTGGGTGTCTGCCGAGACATGCCACCTCTGCATTTGGGCGAAGAATGACCGCTCACCCGTCAGTGGGTCTAGGGATTCTGCTGCAGATGCTGCAGCCTAAATGTACGGCTAGAACAAAAGCTATCAAGGCTCGTTAGTATCATAAACGATGGTGTGCTCAGTGCTCTGACATTCCAAGGGCACAGGGATGGGTTCTACAAGCTATTCTGGAGGAATAACGTTTGGGCCTACAATACCAGCTTTGTTTATCTTCACTGAAAGTGAAGATCTGAAGATCCATAAAAGATTCTATTCTGGCTTCTGGATTAGCCAAGGAATCCCCCCTCCCCCCGCCCCACACCAAATAAGGTAAAACTAACGGGTAGGACTGTCAGGCAACCTACGCGAACTTTCTTGGAAGAGGTGGCGATGCTGTTTGCAGCAGTGATGCCTTTAATTTTGCAAAAGATGGTGGTGAGATCTTGATTTCTAGTAATATTTTCAAAACTGCAATTTAATTGCTCATTTTCTCCATGAAAGAGAGTAATTTCAATGTCTTTCTTGGAAATGTTGAAGTTATCATTTTCTTTCTGTGAAGAACAAGGCGAAGATGAAGAAGTCAAGGCGTGTGTGGAAACGCACAAACACAATACACCTTTCCTGTCGAGGGGAGCACATCCTCCCACCCGAAATGAGAGAGACATACTTGAATTTTGACTTCCAATTCTGTGTCCACCTCAGGCTCAGCCCGATACCCTGTAAATCTGGGGTCGTCAAGGTACTGCAGGCTTCCACAATCCAAGTAGGTCTCCTGGACCCTGAGCTTCACAGTGACATTCGTACGCCCTTTTGAACTCTTTAAACTGGGGGCTAAAAATCTGCAGTAAGTCGCCATACAATGTTCAGAGACCTGAGGGAGAAGGAAGGAGCATTTTGACAGCTTCATTAATGAATTTCAGCTCTGGGATTGAAGAGCTAAGTGACCTGGGCAACTGAACCTCTCTGTGCCTCTGTTTTCTCCTCTGTAAAATGGGGATAACAGTATACCCACCTCATGGGGTTGAATTAACTCTGAATTAAATGAGATGAGGTCTCACTAAATTAAATGAGAATATCCATGCAAAAATGCTTACAAATCCATGCAGAAAAGCACTCAACAAATGCTAATATGATTATTAATATTATTAGTAATAATGAAAGAAGAAGGTGATACAATAGGAAAAAAGGGTACTCGGAAAAGAAGTCAGCTAGAGAAAGGGGAAGACTGCACCAATGGGCCTGTGTGCCCTTCAAGACATCAAGGCTGAGTCCTGGGAAACTACAGGAAGGGAGAAGCCAGTTCTTCGGCAAGGCTGGCTGCAGGCTTGCGTCTTCTGGCTCGATCACTCCGTGTTGGCGAACCCCTGTGTTTTAGCAGAAATCACTAACCACAAGAGGAAAAGGCTTTGCAGGCCTAACAAAAAGTAGAGGAAAACAAAAGTGAAAGGGACAACACAGCTCCCATGAAAGAAAGAGCATGAAGATGGGAAACCACACAGAAAGGGTGGCCCACTTTACAGGCTCATTTAAAACAAACAAGTGGGCATAAATACTGTCATTTTCAGGTGTGCAGAGAGTTGGGCAGAGAAAGCTGCTGGGAGAGGGAAGGCTGACAAACGTTCTAAAGAAGAGCAGCCAAGACTCCGAAAAGGAAATCTGCCCGGTGGGGATTCTTCCTCTTTGTTATTTGCTGTCTAACTAATGTTGGAATTTTAAAAAGAGGGTAGGAAGAAGCAACAGGTGGGAAAATCTGATGCAAAGCACTGAGATGTGGACAAGCAAAACCTCCCTTCACCTTCAACGCCTTTCCAAACGACTGCCCTGAATCTCTCATTCACATCTCTGGCGACATGAAGAAAACCACAAAACCCACTGCCTCAGCCTTCTCAACAGCCGTAACCCCAGCAGGGTGGCTTTTTGTTGAAGACGCCTTCTAGAAAGATTCCTGGTGATAGGGTCACCTTAACCTCATTATTCTCAACTCTCTAAATTTCCATACCAGTGTCATCCGAAATGCTCTTTTTCTCTAGTTTCTGGGCAACTTCTTGGCCACCTTCACTGGCCATCTTGTTTTCTTTCACTCCTTAAAATTAAGCTGTCCTGCAAGATCCCATCTCAGGCGCTCTTTTCTTCTTCCTTTGTGACCCCACTCCCAGGGTGTCGTTCATATTCTCCTTCTAATGACCATGCTACAAAGGTGACCCGTCATCTCCCCACCATCCCTAGATACCTGCAAGAGCACCCTTATGCGTCTCCCGGGCTATTTTTTCAGTTACCGCCTCTCCATATGATCCTATGCACCATCGCCAAAATCATCATCATCAAGGGTACCTATCCTCACGTCACTCCCTGCTCAAAGATCTTCAATCCCTCCCCACTGCCTACAGAGTTAAGGGCAAACTTTTCAGTCTGATCCTCTCTTACGGCCCAGCGTGGCTTTGCAGCCGTCCCTCTGGCTCATTCCCGACCCATCCCCTCGGCTCCAGAGGAGCAGGACTCACCGATATTCCCATCAGGGGCCTGTGAGTAACTGTCTTCTCTGCCCCCCTGCTTGTACCTGCTCAAGTCCTACCCATCCCGCTCCACTCCACAGACATGCTGAAATCTGCTCTAGTTTAATTTCTCTTTTGTGTGGAAACACACAGTGGGGGGTATCTGAGCTGGAAGGGAATCAGAGGACCTAGAACTAACTTCAACACGGCCTGTGCACTCAGCTTTCCATCCCAGTGTAGATTACCCATCTCCCTCGGTGAAAGCAGTGTGACCCTCTTATTTACCTTTTGTCCCTGCAGCCAGGAAAATGTCTGGCCCACAGTAGGTGCTCAGTGAATTCTACTTGATATAGGGACAGCACTGGGGACGGAGAGCAAGTTCACTCACAATGCAGGCAATGCCTCTGGTAAGAGGATCAATCTATACGAACCACTCAACAGGATGTGTTGACATCATGGAGATGGGGCCTGGCATCAGATACAACATGAGGCTTGGAACTGGCTCTGAAGGGTTTCAGGACTTGGACATGTGTATGACAAGGCTCTAGGAGGACTTAGGAAGGCCTCCTGGATCTAGACCTGAAGCCACACTGGTTCCAAGCGGAGGCCGGGTCTGTGGCCACTAACACGCCTGCCAGCTTTGGCAGGCAGTGGTCTGGCTGGGCCTCAGAGAGGCTGTTATCTTCACATCTCTCATGAAGGAGGGACAGAAAGGGGAAGAGAGAATGGGGAGAGCCTTTGAGAAGAGCCTAGAAGTGCACTCAGAGGCCCCGACTTGTCTCTGAAGTTCATCATTTCCCATGACGAGGCCCGGGTGTGACTCGTGTGGGGCTAAGAACTAAGTGGGGCCGAGGGCCAGACCCCTGTGCGGGGACAGGAAAGGCAAGAGGAGGTGAGGTCAGAAGGAAGGCACCAAACCAGGTCAAAGAGACAAGGGCAAGAGAAGGAGAAGCATATGACAGGATCTCTGGGACTTTCACAGGTCACCTTACCTCTGAACCACAGCGTGCTCTGCATGGTGGGACCACTACCACCTACTCTTCACAGGAATGCTCTTCCTTACATCACCTCTCAGGCACTCACAAGGCATTCTCACACGTATTCACAAAGCCTGTCTCATCAAGGAGACTTATTACATAGGGAGGAGACGGCAGGCAGGTCTTGTCGTATCACCTCTCTTCCCTCTGTGCCACACCTCGAAACTCCCAACTCCAAGTCTGAGGTCTTAGTACTTCCATTATAGTACAGATGGTATTTATTATAGATCATGCAACAGGTAAAAGCTTATGACAGCACAAAGGCACAGAAACAAAAATATATCCCCCAACATATCTGAGTGTGATGAAAACAAAGTCATCCTTGAAAATAACTATTATTACAAAGCAGCTGAAGACTTACATTTATGTTTCCTTTTAGCTCGTGTGAAATGATTAAGTTGTCAATTACATCAAAATTTCGACCCATGATGGTTATATTCTGACCACCACTGCAAGGAAAAACGCAATGAGAGGCGTTTCATAGATAAACACACAGGCATTTTGCATTTATGAATAAAACCATCAATTTATTCATACTCAATATTAAACTCAGTTATGTTTGAGAGCAAATTAATAAAGTTTAATTTCAAACGCACGACAGCTTAACAAGTCTTTTCATGATACTGATAGTTTTTAAGATACATAAATATAAAAATTCAGGTTGGATCCTGTTTTAATTTTAAGAAAATGCCCAAATTCTTGTATAGAATTTTGAGCTTTGCTGTGTCATGTTTCCACATATAATTAGATCATCAGCTGTACCTTGAAAAGATTTCACTAAATAGAATTTTGTTTGATTACTGTTTAATCTATATGAAGACTCTTCAATCTAACAGTTTTCAAAATCAAACTCCCAACCTCCAATTATATTTTATGTAGGGAGACAGGGAATACTTTGGACAAGGTAAACTTATAAATGCCATTACAAGTCTGAATTCCTATTTGGTAAACCACATAAATAACAGCTATGTCCTATCTCTCTGAAACTAAGCCAAATAATTTCACATATTCTTAGCACATAATTGCATTTAAGCAAAGTGGTCATTAGATGTGAAATAAACAGCTGGCCACAGCTCTGGCCACCCTTTCCCGTTCACACAGGTCACTAGACACTCATTCCAGGGGACAGGAGCCTGGATAGGTCAGCTCCATCGGCCAGCCGAGCCCATGATGACAAGACCAGGAGGTGGGCACGAGCAGGCCAATTTGTGTAGGGCCGAGGGACGACATGAAGCCCTGAACCTTCCAGCCACAAGGGGGAAGAGCTGAGCTGGCCTCACGCCCGCCTGTCACCATTACTAGAAAACCAGGCCAAGTGTGCTCCACCAACGGTCAGACTGCAGAGCCGTGTTTTGCCAAGAGACACGGGCTCAGAATGTCACAGGTGACTGGACATTAAGAATCATATTGGGCTTCCCTGGTGGCACAGTGGTTGAGAGTCCACCTGCCGATGCAGGGGACACGGGTTCGTGCCCCGGTCCGGGAGGATCCCACATGCCGCGGAGCGGCTGGGCCCGTGAGCCATGGCCGCTGGGCCTGCGCGTCCGGAGCCTGTGCTCCGCAACGGGAGAGGCCACAACAGTGAGAGGCCCGCGTAAGGCAAAAACAAACAAACAAACAAAAAGAATCCCCTTATTTTACAACAAAGGAGAACACTGGTGGCTCAGAGCACAGCACCCAGGGCCTGACTGCCCCGAGCCTGAAAGTTGTCTAAATGCTCCCCACCTCAGTCTCCTCACTGGCAAAAAGGGCTACTCACAGCGGACCCCTCAGGCTTGGGAGGATTTCTGAGTCAACAGATCCAACACACCAGGCATGTGGGGAGTGCCGCATCCATGTTTGCTTTTATTTATAGGAAGGATTGAGACCCACGGCAGAGAGTGCCATGCTAGGGCCTTAGTTGGGAAATTTCAGCTTTCCTCATGCTACTATTACAGGCAGAATTGAAGTTCCAACCCCCAGTACCTCAGCATGTGACTGTATTTGGAGATAGGACCCTGAAAGAGGTAATTAAGGTTAAATGAGGTCATTAGGGTGTGCCCGAATCCAATATGACAGGTGTCCTTGTAAAAAAAGATTAGGACACAGGCAAGCACACAGGGAAGACCACTGTGAAGGCACAGACAGAGGATGGCCCTCTACAAGCCTAGGAGAGAGGCCTCAGAATAAATCAACCCTGAAGGCGCCTTGATCTTGGACTTCTAGCTTTCAGAAATTTGATGAAATACATTTCTGCTATTTAGCCATCCCGTCTGTGGCTCTTTGTTATGGCAGCCCTAGCAGCCTAATACATCCACCTCTCACTTCATCTTAGATAGGAACATTAGAAGTGATTTTCTTTTTCTTTTTTTTTTTTTAAAAACAAAGCTGCATCTGTAGTTTCACCTAGACAGTACTTTGAAAGTTCGCTTCATGCTGTGTTAGGTGGAGAAACTATCTTTAGGGTTATATTCTAAAATCTGAGTGTGAATTTAAATTCAACTACGGGGGAGTTTTTTTGTTTTTCTTTTTTTAAAAAAAAACACATTTATTTATTTATTTATTTATTTATTTATTTATTCATTTATGGCTGTGTTGGGTCTTCGTTTCTGTGCGAGGGCTTTCTCTAGTAGCGGCAAGCGGGGGCCACTCTTCATCGCAGTGCGCAGGCCTCTCACTACTGCGGCCTCTCTTGTTGCAGAGCACAGGCTTCAGACGCACAGGCTCAGTAGTTGTGGCGCACGGACCTAGTTGCTCCACGGCATGTGGGATCTTCCCAGACCAGGGCTCGAACCCGTGTCCCCTGCATTGGCAGGCAGATTCTCAACCACTGCCCACCAGGGAAGCCCGAACAAAATTTTTTAAATGCGTAAGGTTTAATACGATCTGAACAGAAACCAGAGTCTGAGCAAACATTTTAGCTGTGAGTTTCCTGGCAGCCACAGCTAAGAGTAAAACAAGATGTACTCACAGTGTTTACTGTGACAACGGAAAGCAAGCTGCTTATCAGGTATAGCTTTGTTTTCTAAGAATAAATCCTACAGAGGAAATTCTGTGAGGAGAATTTAGATATGACAATTATTTCTATATTTATTTGCGTGAAATCCATGATCTTTATGCATATGACCTTGTTAGCCACAACAAGAGAAAAAGATGCTCTAGAAAGTACCTGATCCAGGTGGTAGCAGGATAAATGAGGGAACAGAGCGGCAGAGCGATGTAAGACAAGTGTCCCACGGGAGAGCAGCTCCCGCCGTCGAACTGGATACACACAGCCTTCATTTCTTTTCGGCTCGATGGAAGAGAGAATTTCATATGGGTGTCATTTAGCACATGGCTAACCTGTATCCTAGAAAGGGGTAGAAAAGAACTCTTCAATGACACAGACCTCAGCACAATTGATTACCCAAGGGGACGGGATATGAAATTCACTTGAACTACAACAGCTCCCAAACTATCGGAACAGCCACAGGCAACTGCCGATTCATCGGGGTCCACTTACTCAGTATGGGTATTACCTGGGGGCTGGGTTCCTCTTTCTTTTGTGCATTTTTATGTTTTTATTTGCATTTCCCTTAGAAGTGGGGAAAGAAGGCAATGTAACCATTGCCTTTAAGAAGCCCTAATAGGAAGTGGAACGTGGACTAGGTATTAAAGTATACTAAGGAATTGTCATTAATTTTGTTGAGTATGCTAAGGCTAAGGCTATGTTAGACATATATACTGAAGTATTGTACTTATGAGTGAAAGGATATGGTGAGATATCCTGGGATATGCTTTTACTTTATTTTTTTATTTTTTAAAATTAAAATATTTATTTATTTATTTTTGGCTGCATTGGGTCTTCATCACTGCGCATGGGCTTTCTCTAGCTGTGGCGAGCGGGGGCTACTCTTCATTGCAGTGCGCGGGCTTCTCATTGCAGTGGCTTCTCTTGTTGCGGAGCATGGGCTCTAGGCGCACAGGCTTTAATAGTTGTGGCACACGGGCTCAGTAGCTGTGGCTCGTGGGCTGTAGAGCGCAGGCTCAGTAGTTGTGGCGCACGGCCTTAGTTGCTCCGCGGCATGTGGGATCTTCCCGGACCAGGGCTCGAACCCGTGTCCCCTGCATTGGCAGGTGGATTCTTAACCACTGCACCCCCAGGGAAGTCCTGGGACATGCTTTTAAAAACTCCAGCCGCCATCCTTCCTTCACTTCCAAAAATGCGGAGGAGATAGATGAAACAAAATTGGCAGAACGTTAAGGTTTGAAGCTGGAGGAGGGGTACAGAGAGGTTCGTTACACTCTTTTCTCTTGTGTATGATTGGAAATTTCCATGATGGAAAGCTTGAAAAAAGAGAAGTCCCAGTCAAGCACCGGGGCAGGGGCGTGGTAGAACCCAACCCCAGGCAGAGATGGGGATTCTCCTGTTCAAAGAGCAGAGAGCACAAAACTGAAGTCCTAAAGTCCATGCCAAGAGCCCAGGGGTCTCAGACTCAATCAGCATCAGAACCAAGCTGCCTCCCGAGGAGCTCCAGACTGGAATTTAGCTGGGACTGTCCTAGGTACTCCTGAAATCTGTAGAGCGTGCCCTCAACACCTTTTAGGAGTCAAAACAAAGGCTTCTACAACATTCCCTCTGTAACCTGCAGCTTCCTCTGTACATCTCGTCTACAATGAGCCTCTAAAGTGCAAGTCATGAAGATGGGGTTCTGTCTGAATAATGCTCAGTATAATTATGCAAAATGAGAATCTATTATTATTACTTAAAGGCTACGTGCATGATTATCTACTTTAATGCACATAGCCTTTAAGTAGTAATAATAGATTCTAACAATAAGGCAAATGCAAAAAAATTTGAGTCGGTTTGTACTTATACCACCACAAATTTACATTCTAAGATTTTATATTCAGAGCAAAGCTCTAGGAAATTCATTGTAAAATGGCTGATCATTAATATTCAAACTTATTTATCAATTTTTGAAGGAGGCAGAAATATGGGTCATTCCACTACTATCCTTATAGTTTTCTCTTCAGAGTAATTAGGCATTTAAAAATACCATATTAAAAGAGTTTAGGATTATGGTATGAACTCAGATATAGGATTAACTGGGTATTATGTTTACTGCTCGTGAACTTGGGTTCACCACACAGATGTGGTTACTGAAATGCTACATGCAGAAAGGTCTCTCTTAGTCATTTAATTTAATAACTGCAGTATCTCAAGACACATTCAGAATTGGAATGAGAGAATAAACAGTCAGAAACAGGGTAATGCTAGGAAAAATGACTATTTTCCAGTGAATATGACTGCCTTTCAGTGAACACACAGGTGTCTAACTTCACAGATTTTGCCTCACAAAATGAAAGATTTTTGCAGGGGGGTATTTAGCCAGGATAAATGGTACAAAAATACCTATGTCGCAGAGATACAGCCACTAATGTGTGCTTGATAATTCTGGTAAATAGCAGAACAGAGCAGAGTCCCCAGTGAGCAGCTTTTTCCATCAAAATGACAGACATCCCAAATTTACTGCTAGGAGGGGAAGGGGATGGCAGTTAAATGCAGCAAATGAATTAAAACAGAAAACTCAGTAAATAAGTGTGGCAGATTCAAACACTGTACAAATCTGTTTCAGTCGTTAAGAACCAAAACACCACGCTTCAGTGGATTGTCTTCAGCGCGTTCCCAGGATGAGAACAAAGTCAGTATTATACTTCACGCAGACTGCAACATCTTTTACTTCAAATTATAAAGACTAACAAGCAGAAAACTCAAATTATCTATTATGTTATTATTATTGTCTCTCTTTTTGTGGGGTAGCATTTGCTCAAGAGTGCTAGTGAAATACTGAGATTTTCTTCTCTCAAAGTTTCATTGAAAGGATGTGTTGGGGAAAGAGATCATAGAAATAATGATGTTCAAATGGTACAATGACCAGATATTTGTGTTGGGGTGTTTTGTTTTCCTTCTTCTTTTTTAAATTAATGTATGTTCCACTGAGTTATTATTCGAGCCTGAAACCAATCCAATAAAGAGAAGGCTAAAAAGAATACGATGGATCGGAAAATTTCTTCTTTCAACTGTAATACATTGAAAGTGTGGTCCTATTTTCCCATAAAATTCCAAAGTGCTCAACTATTTTTCTAAGTGGATCATCTTCAAAATGATGTTTGCTACTCAAATCACTTGATTTTGTTCATGAAAACAAAACAAGACCCCAAGAGGCAACATCCTGGAATTATTGTATACTGAGATTGGGGATAACATGGGACAGATTCTCCCACAATTAACTTTAAATGTGGTGCTTAAATTATTTCACTTATTGAAATTATATCAAATATGCAGACTAATTGGCTCAAATTGGCACATGGAAATAAATTAACTATATAAAGATTATAATCACAGTGCTATTCCTTTGATGTAAGTTTTAGCTTTTCCCTACTTTACGAAGAATAAATTACTCATATTTCAACTCACACATCCTTATCACAAGTACTGGTTCCTTTCAGGATCATTGTGATATTCGATGCCTGGGTAAAGTTTGCTCCCGTGACGATCACATTACTTTTCCCTAAGGTTGATATTTTCTGTGGCTCAATGGACTTAATGTAGAAGACCTAGAAGAAGGAAAAGATTCAAACACAAGATCAAAGCTGAGAAATGGCACTGTTCGAAAAGATCTGTTTATGTGCCGCAGTTTGAAGAAATCACTGGGAAATTACAACATTTTGCAAACACAAGCAGACAGTGTTTAATGAAATCAGTGAATTCAAGGGAGAGGGCTGAAGACTCATGTCTCTCAACATGCGACAGCATGAGGTCAAACCAATTAGTCTTTGTCTCACAAGACAGTTGAAAATACAGTTGAAGAGCCTGACATTCTGTCTGAAGAGTGAGCTATCACTAGAGTCTCAAAAATGCTCGCTGCCTTCCAGCCTCTGCAGGCTCACAACATAGCAAGATGAAGGAAAAGACGAGGAGTCCACTGACGGTTAAGTCAGCACCAGACTCATCATTAAGTTGGAATAAATGTCAATCTGGATAACTTTAATTCCCAAGAAAGCAGTTCCTAGTTTTTGTTTCAGTAGGCTATTTGAATCAAGGAGTATACTGCAGCGAAAAAAAAAATCTCAAGAAATCAACCTAAGTCACCTAATATCAAGTAGTTGCATGCCTAAACTACTGGGGCCAACCATTTCCATTCTATGGTTTGCAGATACCATCTTTTCCTTGGTACCCATTACAAGCTTTATCAGGCCTTTCTTTATCAAGAAAGGCTCCCTTGGAACCCCTCGTAACTGGGGCCCCATCTTATGTAGATTTATGCACCTTACTTCTCTATTTGCAACGTTTAATCAAATTCTCCTTTTTAAAAAAGCCCTCTATTTGGTGGCAAGAATCATTTTCCCTTTCAAAGACAAAACAATCCTGATTTCTTTCACTTTTCTCTACAGATGCCGCTGTCTATCTTTCTGATCATTTAGTAGTTGTTTTGTAGACCATTTCCAGCAAGTCTGTGTTCTTCTATAGTATGGACCAAACAGGACAAGATTCTAAGATTCTAGCCAATATAAAGCTCAGCAGATCTTTAGCATGAGTGAATTTTCATACTCACACTCTTGATATTTGAAAACGACCCCCAGGTCCAGAGATGCTTAATCATGTGAAATTTGGCTTAAATCATAAACACAGAGTGTGTCCACTTAGAGGATAAAGTCTAGGAGGAAGCCACTTAAGGCACTGGTGGGGAGCTTTAGTCACATCCAGCTCCTGCCTACCACCTGCTTCTTCAAGCAGCCCAGGGTCCTTTGCTCCTCTGTATGTATAATGCTCGTCACGACGGACTTGCTGCACTGCTGGGGCTGCCCATCCTGCTGAAAGGATGTTTATCATCCTGCTCCTTGACAAACCCAGGTGCTCTATGGTAAAGCAGTCACCACCACTCATTATCGCTATGGATCGGTTTTGCAGATTGAGGTAAATTAATCGTTTATGTCATCACAGTAATGATGTAATACGACAGAGAATTGATTTCGGTGGCAGAATTTATTTTAATCACTTTAGTAAAGGACTTGAGCCCCGTATTTATAGAATCACGAAGGACCCGAAAGGGTCACTTTAATTATGCTGTTAGAGTCGACTGCATTTTATGGGGGAAATTATCTGCAAGAGTGGTACTTGGAATGGGGGGAATTAGCCAAGACTTCAAGATAAATCCCTTGCAAATGCCAAGTGTGTGTTGGATAGCAAAAGGCTTACTCTTTGCTCTGACATGATGACAGCTAAGTGAACAGGTATTTGTTAAACACCTACAGGATCCCTAGGACAGCGCTAGGTGTTGTGGAGGACACATAACCTCTGCGTGCACTACGAGATCAGGGGTGGGCAAACTCCTGGATTTGCCTGGAGCAAATCAAATTCAGTCCATTGCTCGTTCTTGTACAGCCTACGAAAAAATGTCAAAAGAAGAATAATATTCCAGGACATGTGTAAACACATGAAATTCAAATTTCAGTGTCCATAAATAAAGTTTTTTTGGAACAGAGCCACGCCCATCATTTATGCACTGTCTGTCACTGCTTTTATACTACAACGGCAGAGCTGAGTCTCTGCGACAGAGATCATGTGGTTTGCAAAGCCTAAAATATTAACTGTCTGGCTCTTTGAAGAAAAAAATCTTGCCAACCCCTGCACTAGAGGATCCACTGTCTTCTTAGGGAGGCAAGAGGCTTTATGTTAAACCTCAAGGCAGACTCACATTTATATCCAAGTCAGCTATGATTCTCAGGTTTCTTTGAAGACAGCCCTTCTCACTTCTTAGACTGCTGATGTCTGTTCAAGGAAAATTTCAAACATGCCCAGTAAATGCTACTTCTCTGCTCTCATGAGAGGCTAAAGAGAGCCTTATAACTAACCTAAAACAGATTTTCTAAAGGGGATTATATGTTGCTCCTTAAACTGGCTCTACAAATACCATCAGAGGACCCGCCACGTCATCTCATTAACTTTTTAAAAATAAATTTATTTATTTAATTTATTTATTTTTGGCTGTGTTGGGTCTTTGTTGCTGCACGTGGGCTTTCTCTAGTTGTGGCGAGTGGGGGCTACTCTTTGTTGAGGTGCACGGGCTTCTAACTGCAGTGGCTTCTCTTGTTGCGGAGCACGGGCTCTAGGCGCATGGGCTTCAGTAGTTGTGGCATGTGGGCTCAGTAGTTGTGGCTCACGGGCTCTAGAGCCCAGGCTCAGTAGTTGTGGCACACGGGCTTAGTTGCTCTGAGGCATGTGGGATCTTCCCGGACCAGGGCTCTAACCTGTGTCCCCTGCATTGGCAGGCGGATTCCTAACCACTGCACCACGCCTCATTAACTTTTTATTTCCTCTTGGGTAGAGACAGCTACTTCAAAAGCATGTGGTTTTAAAACCTTATTGTTTCGAGAAGTTTCCATTGGCTGTCTAGGATGGGATCCAGCCCTGGCCTATCTCATGAAAGCAGATGCTTCTTGTCTGCTTGCAAAGAGGGTCAGATTAGTTGTCCTTTGCTTGCTTGGAGAACCTTTTTTAATCTTAATAAGTGCATTAAAGAGCTACCAAGGGGATCTCATTAAATAAATAGCACAGGTATACAAGGAGGAAAAAAAACAGGGTTCTTATACGGCTGTACTACATGGCTACAACAAGTCTTAGAAATAAAACATTTTCTATTTTTACTGATAAATATCCTTTAAAAATCTATTACAGACAAAAGGCCAAGAATGATCTCTCCACACACTCAACATTTAAATCTATTTCTGTATTTTAATCAAAAATTAATTCACAACCCGAAATGAAGTAGCAGGTCCCATAAGCTGACACATACAAGGGGTTAATTTAAAAACATAATCTAGCTTGATGCAAAGAGATAATTCCTTACAGCCCTACAGTGAAATTCCTCCCTCATCCTATGTCCAAGGATTTCCATTTATCAAATCAAAATACCATTGGCTGTCACCCTTATCGCCCTGGGTTGCCCAGCAATTAACCTCAGAATAGTCCACTTCCTGTCAGTTACATTTTAAAGACTTAAGAGTTATTTTTAAACGGTTGCACAATTTAAAATTATTTCATAAAATACTATGAGCTCTGGTTGCTCACAAGTTTAAATCACTCCCTGTTTGGTATAAAAAAGCACCTTAGAAACTGGCTAACTAGGTAATTACAGAATAGCCAGTTATTTTTATTTATTTTTAAAAAACAAAGTCATTATAAGACACTGGAAATAGCACAACCACTAAGAACTAGTTATCTCTGGAAAGGTCTAAGAGGATTACTCCTGATAGTAAGAGCACTTTTTGTGAAGTCTGACGTCAACACAATTCAAATTACCATGACATTAATGGAGAAATTACCATGATGATTGAAAAGAATATCGGAAAGAGGTACATTAGGAAGGCTCAGTTTATTCAGACCAAATTGTACTCTCTTAATCTGTTTTTTTTTTTTTTTAAATCTGAATATAGCAAAGCTCTCTATAGCCCTGGACCCGAATCAACACTCAGTAAAACATCTCTCAGATTTTCACCTGTGAAATTAGTTCAAACAGGACCGGATAAAAAGTCACATGAATTCAAAACCAGCTGGAAACCTGAAACCAAAGGACATTAGAGAGATGAAAGGTAGCACAACTAATTAAAGGAAAGTGTCCTATAGGGCCCTACAGGGGTATTTGGTTCAGAATTATTTAACATCTTTATTAATGACCGAAAAGGATGGAAGTAATATATTAATGAAATGTATAAACTGAGAAGAGTGGTAACCAGCAGTGGAGATGGTGAAGTGTAAGAGGAGGTGAGACGTGGAAAGAAAAACAGCAAAATACAATCCCGCCAAAGAAAAATGAAAGCGTTAAATAGAACGAAAAGGTTGTGTCCGTCCGCTGCTCGGCCCCCAGGTGAATGCCCCTTGGTGGGGGCCCCTGGGACAGGTCCTTGGGAGACTAGAATGTAACTTGGTCCCAGGAATTGTCAAGAGTTAGAATGCCAACTGAGATGGACCTGGAAACTTCTAAGAAGGTGACAGACCAAGACCCTGTGCAGGGAGATTAAGGCTTGCTTCTGGACCTGGGGGACTTGAAGGCGAGGCTGCTGAGGCCAGTTTATAAAGTAGTTACTCTCGGTCACTGAACTCCCCGAATGGGGCTCCTGAGACCCGGACGGGGTGCCCAGGACTCTGTGACCAGGGAGGGTAGCGTCTCCCCTCTAGCAGAGACCCCACCACTCAAACCCCACCCCCTTGCTGAGCTTCAACTTCACCATGAGACTCCTGCCGCTCCCCTCTCCTGAAGGCCTCAGTTTCCCACCTGAAGCCTCTTCTGCTCTCCCCGTCTTGGAAAAGATGCCAGCCTTGCCTGGGTCTAACTCCTTCACTCTGACTGTGCCCCAGCCTACCCACTTCGTCCCAAGGCTTCGACGCTAATGCACTCCCCTGACAGCCTGCCCAGGCCATGGATGGGGCAGGCCGTGCCAGCCTAATGCCAAGAGAAGAAGTCCCTTCCAGACTGACTTCTGTCATCAATACTACATTGAGGTCACACAACGTAGAGCAGTGGTTAAAGCTGTGGGCCCTGGAGTCAGATTGCCTGGGTTCAAATCTCATGTCTATCATTTACTACCTACTGACCCTGTGCAAGTCAACATTTGTCTATCAAATGGGGAAAATAGGTCCATTGTGAGGCTCAAATAAAGAGGCACTTTGAGCTCAGGATATAGCATAGGCTGCACACATACAGGTCACCACTACTCAATTTAGCACATTCTGGCATTCCTGTGCATAACTTTTTCCATTGTGCACACTCAGATGCTTCATGAAAATGAATCTTATTTCCTTTAAAATATTATCAACTCCACAAGGGCACACACTTTGCCTACCTGCCCAGCACATAGTAGGTGTTTAATAAACACTTTTTGAATGAATGAATGAACGAATGAGTGAATAAAGGAGCAGTTGGCAGTGAACCCCATGGCACCCAGCACAGTGCTAGGCCCACAGAAGCTACTCAACAAGGTACATAATAAAGTTGATTTCATTTTCAAGGCAAGGACCCTGAAAGAGGTGATTTGGATTGCCTGTGAGAAGTTAAAATGCAATCAAAAGTGATGGAGGAAGAGAAATCACAAGGAAGAGAAAGAATATGAATTCTCCGAGAGCAGGAGAACATGATTTTGTATGGTGTGCTTCTACCCGGCGGCGATAAGCATAACAAATATTAGAACAACATCATATCACAGATCTCCACAACCTTTCCTCGACAACAGGAAAAAAGAGCAGCCACCTCTTCTCTCAGCAGGTGGAGGCACCAGATATAAGACTGTTAAGAAAAGGAAGGAAAAGAGGTTAGGGCAGGGCGGCAGGGCCAACCGTCTCTGACAGAGACTGGCCCTTACAGCTGAAAAGACTTCCCATCCAAAGGGCAAACGTAGATTTTTGAGTTATTTTCCCTGTTCTGGTGATGCTTTTCCTAACGCAGCCCCCTGGTGCACGACAATATGTGTTTGTAGGTCACGGTCAAGGGATGGGTCATAGGGTCATGAAACAGTGTGAGGGTGACAGGGCATAACAGGGATTGAGCCAGGAACCCTCTCTCATAAATACCACATCCATGGATGAGCAAATTCATGCATTAAAAAAAGAAATGTCTTGAAGAGCACTGTACTGCTGGCTGAAGAACAAAATGGAAGGCTCCATAGATGTAGGCTCCCGGGTCATTTCCATCTTGTTTTGTCCCATAATTTCCTGCATCCTTCTGCTCCAGCCAAATCGAATCACTTAGGGTCTCCTGTAATGGGTGCCCTGGAATTTTCTGGTGACCCACTATGCTTTTGCAGTGGTAGCCCCTCTGCTTAGAAGACCCACTCCTCTGTCTCCACGTGTCTCTTCCCTCAACTGCTGGCTGAAATGCCATCTTGTGTCAATCCATCCATCCATCCATCCAAGACTTATCCAACCACACTGATTAAGAGCTTTTACCTGCCAGGCACTGGGTTTAAATCATCAGGAATGACTAAGACAAGGCCCCAGGCACAGAGAGGTTCTCTGGGTTTGTATACTGCCTGGTACCTTCCCTAGGTTAATTTTTTTTTTTTTTTTTTTTGCGGTACACAGGCCTCTCACTGTTGTGGCCTCTCCCGTTGTGGAGCACAAGCTCCGGACGCGCAGGCTCAGTGGCCATGGCTCACGGGCCCAGCCGCTCCGCGGCATGTGGGATCTTCCCAGACTGGGGCACAAACCCGTGTCCCCTGCATCGGCAGGCAGACTCTCAACCACTGCGCCACCAGGGAAGCCCCTAGGTTAATATTCTTTTATCTTGTATTCTTATCTATGTGCTCATGTATATATAAGATTCTTGAGACTGAGGACAAGATATGTGCCCCCATCATGGTGTCCACGGAGCTCAGTGTAATGGTATGTACTAGGTGCTCGAGAAACACCTGCAGAGAGAATCAACCCTAGCTCAGCATCAGGAAGCCTAAGACTATGTCTGTACCATTCACAGTTCGTGTCCCCATGCCTGGCACACAGGAAGCACTCAGTATGTACGTGATGTGGAAGATGCACTGAATGAAGGCCCTCAATGCTTCTCTGCTAGGAATAGAGTGTTCAGTGCTTCATTCAAGGCCAGCATGAGAATCAAACTGGAAACTTGGATTCACACATTCCGCATGATAATGAAAAGACAGCAGCGTCTCACAATGCATGAGAAATCCCTTCCACAACAAATACTACTCCACTCCCTATTAACCAAATGTGAGTTTCTCAACTAAGTCACGTAGTTAAAGAAAACATTTCAGTATCAACACGAAGTCTTTCTCCAATATGATATTGCTTATATGTGGAATCTTAAAAAATGGTACAAATGAACCTATTTCCAAAACAGAAATAGAGTCACAGATGTAGGAAACAAACCTATGGTTAACAATGGGGAAAGCGGGGGGTGGGGTGAATTGGGAGATTGGGATTGACATGTACACACTGCTATATATTGGGGTGGTTCAGGTTTTGTTCTCCGTAAGATGTTACAGAAAAACCCGAACAAACTTTTTGGCCAACCCAATATAAAATAAGGACCTTCTGTACAGCACAGGGAACTCTACTCAATACTCTGTAATGACCTATATGGGAAAAGAATTTTAAAAAGAGTGGATATAAGTATATGTATAACTGATTCACTTTGCTGTACAGCAGAAACTAACACAACATTGTAAATCAACTCCACTCCAATAAAAATTAATTAAAAATAAAAGATGTCTTTCTACAAAGGTCATTCACAGAGAAGCACTGAAGACAGGTCTGGGCTTTGTTCATTACCACCGCCTCTTGCTCCCTTGGTGACCCCAGTTCTTTTAACCACATAGTGTCAAAAGTCAAAAGGTTCCGTAAGACACAATACAGGAAACCAGGATGCTGTGACCTAATTTTTTCCTTTAAAATAAAAATGTAAAAAGTCATTGTCTGAACCACGACTTAGCGATAGAAAGGAAGACACTGTCGATGCATAAAAGAACTGGATGGGGCTTCCCTGACGGCACAGTGGTTAAGAATCCACCTGCCAGTGCAGAGGACATGGGTTCAAGCCCTGGTCCGGGAAGATCCCACATGCCACGGAGCAACTAAGCCCGTGTGCCACAACTACTGAGCCTGAGCTGTAGCGCCTGTGAGACACAACTACTGAGCCCGTGAGCCACAACTACCGAAGCCCACGTGCCTAGACCCCGTGCTCCGCAACAAGAGAAGCCACCGCAATGAGAAGCCCGCGCCCCGCAACAAAGAGTAGCCCCCGCTCGCCACAACCAGAGAAAGTCCGTGCACAGCAATGAAGACCCAACACAGCTAAAAATAAAATAAATTAATTTAAAAAAAGAAAAGAAAAAGAACTGGGTGAATTTCCAGAGAATTATGTTGAGTTAAAAAGGCCAATCCCCAAAGGGTACCTCTGGATGATACCATTTGTTTAAAGTCCTTGACATGGTAAAATTATAGAAATGGAGAATAGATTAGTGGTAGCCAGGGGTCAGAAATAGAGAGTGGGAGGGAGGAAGTGGGTGTGACTATTGACAGGCAACGTGGGGGAGACTTGAGGTGACAGGGCTGTTCTGGATCTTGACTGTTGTCACTGTCAATATCCTGGTTGTGATATTGTGCTATTGTTTTGCAAGATGTTACTATTGGGGGAAACTGGGTAAAAGATATGAGATCTCTCTGTATTAGTTTCTCACAACTACATAAGAATCTACAATTACCTCAAAATAAATTATTTTTCTTCCAAAACAATCACGAAAAAGAAGAACAAAGTTGAAGGACTCACACTTTCTGATTTCAAAACTTATTACGAAACAGTGTCTTATTACAAAATAGAACAGACATATAGACCAATGGAATAGGATATATAGCATAGAAGTAAACTGCTGCATATATAGTCAAATGATTTTTGATAAGGGTGCCAAGAATATTTAATGGGGGAAATGACAGTTTTTTTCAACAAACGGTCTTGGGAAAACACAGAAATGAAGTTGGATCTTTACCTGACACCATATACGAAAATTAACTCAGAATGGATCAAAGACCTAAATATAAGGATTAAAGCTATAGAACTCTTAGAATAAGAGCTTTATGACCTGGATTTGGCAATGATTTCTTGTATATGACACCCAAAACACAGGCAAGAAAATAAAAAAATACATAAACTGCACTTCAACAAAATTAAAAACCTCTCTGCATCAAAGGATACAATCAACAGAGTGAAAAGGCAGCTTATGGAATAGGAGAAAATATTTGCAAATCATATATCTGATATGAGGTTGATATCTAAAATATATAAAGACTGGGCTTCCCTGGTGGCGCAGTGGTTGAGAGTCTGTCTGCCGATGCGGGGGACACCGGTTCATGTCCCGGTCCGGGAGGATCCCGCATGCCGCGGAATGGCTGGGCCCGTGAGCCATGGCCGCTGAGCCTGCGCGTCCGGAGCCTGCGCTCCGCAACGGGAGAGGCCACAACAGTGAGAGGCCTGCGTACCGCAAAAAAAAAAAAAAAAAAAAAGGGCTTCCCTGGTGGCGCAGTGGTTGAGAGTCTGCCTGCCGATGCAGGGGACGCGGGTTCGTGCCCCGGTCCAGGAGGATCCCACATGCCGCAGAGCGGCTGGGCCTGTGAGCCATGGCCGCTGAGCCTGCGCGTCCGGAGTCTGTGCCCCGCAACGGGAGAGGCCACAACAGTGAGAGGCCCGCGTACCGCAAAAAAATAAAAACATAAAAACATAAAATATATAAAGACCTCCTACAATTCAACCACAAAAAAACCTGATTATAAAATGGACAAAATGCTTGAATAGACATTTCTCCATAGAAGGCACACAAATGGCCAATAAGCACACGAAAAGAGTCTCAATATCACTCATCAGTAGGGAAATGCAAATCAAAACCACAACAGAATACCACCTTATACCCATTTAAGACGAATACTATAAAAAAACAAAAACAGCAAAGTGCTGGCAAGAACGTGGAACGCTCATACGCTGTTGGTGGGAATGTAAAATGGCAGAGCGATAAGGAAAACAATGGTGTTCCTCAAAAAATTAAAAATAGTATGACCATATGATCCAGCAACTCCACTTCTGGGTCCCTACCCAAAAGAACTGGAACAGGGTCTTGAAGAGGTGTTTGTACACACCTGTTTATAGCAGTATGAGTTACAATAGCCAAAAGCTGGGTGCGACTCAAGTGTCCATCAATGGATGACTGGATAAACAAATGTAATATATACAAACAATGGAACATTGTTCAGCCTTAAAGGACATTCTGACCCAAGCTACAATATGGATGAACCTTGAAGACATTATGTTAAGTGAAATAAGCCAGTCACAAAAAAGACAAATCCTGTTTGATTCCACTTATCTGAGGTACCTAGAGTAGTCAAATTCATAGAGTCAGAAAGTAGAATGGTAGCTGCCAGGGCTGGGAGAAGAGAAAGTGAGGAGTTATTGTTTCATGGGTACAAGGTTTCAGTTTTGCAAGATGAAACATGTTCTGAAGATGGATGGTGGTGATGGTTGCTCAACAATGTGAATGTACTTAACTCTACTGAACTGTACACTTAACTGTGGTAAATTTTACATTATTTTTAAATTTTTAAAAATCAACTGAAATTTTTAAACTACTGAAACAACAACAAAAGAGAAGTTTAATTTTTTTTTAAAAAAGCCACTGCCTTTTTGATTCAAACACCTGTCACTATGCCTTAGTTTCATAAACCAATGGGAAGAGAAATGTGGCTCATCACTTAATAAAACCTCAAAGACTTTAATAAAAGTCTGAAGATACTGGCACACCAAGCTTTTCTAATGCCTTTAATTAACTTCATAATCCATTTTGATTCACATTCCCTTTGCTTGTTACTAAATTCACCTAAAGTTACTCTCAACTTTTTGGTAGTGATTAAAAATGTGCTACTTATTTATATTGGCACCTGACCTTAAGTAGCAGCAAATGGATACATCAAAGCCACAGATTAGCCAAGAAACAGAAAACTGAGCCTTTAAGAACAAAACATGTTACTGTTTTTAATTTGTCTGCTCCCACTAGACCCAAGGTTAATGAGAACAAGAACTTGTCCTTTTTTGTTTTTCACCACATAGCAGATGCTCAATTAACTTCCATCAAATGAATGAAGTCAGCATTTGTGTACTAAATGCATCAACCCGGAAATGTTTACATGGTCATGTTCTCTCTTTTCAAACATGGCTGTCAGTTGAGCTTGGTGATTTACTTTGAAGAAAATAAGAGGAATTTCCAAAGAAATTTCATGGTAAGCATTTTTCCATGAAAAACAGTTTTGAGAAGTGAAGAGAAATGTGTATTTATTACATAGACACAACTCTTTGTTTTGACACTATTGACTACTGCTTAGATCATCTCTGCAAAGAAAAATAATCCAAAGAGATTCGTTTATATATTTTGCATAGACACACCTAGCCCTCACATACCCCGCCCCCCCCAAATGCAATCATAACATGTGGTTAAACATTGAAATCCCCTCAGTGCTGTGTGCTCTATACTTCCTTCTAACTCCCCCTAGAGCCACGAAGTCAGATTTAAAATTTTACTTTTACTGGGCCTTCATTTTTCATCATTACAGATTTTTAATTTATTTTATGCGAGTGTGCAGCTTGTGATGTATTGAGCCAATTAAATGCAACTTGGTTAAAAACCAAAGGTAAAAAAGGGAATTTGGGTAGAAAGTAAAATAGGGAATTTTTATAAAAGGAACCCAAAGTAGCAGGAGATGTTATTGCCATTCAAAGGGGGATTTTCCCATTATCGATATGAAAACAGGGTCTGACCTGCAAGCCCTGGGTGGTTCTGTTACTTGTCTTCTCCTTGAACCTTCCTCCTCCTGCTGTCTTGGGTGGGGCCCATTTCTCAAAAGCCACTGGACAGAGGTCCTGAAATGAAGAATATCCCTTCAACATCCGAACGGGTGGAAATTCGAAGTTTGAAATAAAGGCAAAAGACAGGCTGGGGCTAGGTGGTCACAAATATTTATTTTTGGTTAAACCCTGTAATACTGAAAATGTCACCTTACCTGGTTCCTCTTGTAATCAGAAGGGTCACAAGCTGTGAAGGGATGGATACATTTTTTCTCACTTTTACACCAAGCACAGCCAGTTCCAATACATACTGGGCATCTGGCAACACAGAAAACCAACTTAATTCCCTCATTTTAAGGAAAACGTTCATATTCTAGAATTTCCCTCTGTGATGCCGCATGCGAGCATTTAAAAGAAGAAAAAAAAATCCCTGGATAGACTGTGATGCACCCAGGGGAGAGAGGACAGTCCTTTGGGGCTAGGGATATAGTACTGACCTTCTGCCCTGCTCTGGGCAGCCCTCGGGGCTGATGGACCATCATTACACTTGCTGGGGGGTTGCCATGGAAACCTGAAGCTGGGGTCACCTGGTATGTCAGTAGATAACAGGAACCCACTGAATCTGTTTCTGAATCCAGTTCTGCTATTTGTCTACCTTCAGGTAAGTTTCCCTCTGGAGACTGATCTCCCCCAGCCCCCCATAAACCAACCCACCCTTACTCACTGGAGCAGAAACACTGCCAAATGCCTGGAAGACGGGAAACTAAAAGTGCTACCTGGCGAGCAGAGAAAACAGGGTGCCAGTGTTTGCTTTTTAATCAAATTAAGGAAGAACTGTGTCTACTAATCAAACAACCATGCATGGATAACAGCGGAAGACTTGAAAAGCACTTAATAGGATAATCAGTGTTAAAGCAAGAACAATAAAAATGGAAATCGAGGTGGGTTTGGAAACGTAGCCAAAGGAGGCAAAAGGAAGCCTCAGCCCGGGGACAGTGAGAGGACTAGATCAGGGAGAGGGGACACATACATGTGCATTTCATGTATTCTTCCAGAAATGCCAAGGCATCCTGAGACTCTGACCTACAGAAATTGCAGTTTCGGTGGGAGAAGAAAGCACAGACTCGCCTAAGGGTTCACCTGCCACTGAAGTGCGCTAGAAGCAGGTTTGTGACTTGCGCTCCTATCGATACCCCTCAAGTGTGATGACTTTTCTAAGTGCTTTTCGAAGGGGAAGTAGGTACCCAAGGAAAGGGTGCTCCCCCTCTGGGGAGCTGTGGGTCTGAGGTCTGGTTCTTAATTACCTAGCTGTGGACCTGGGGCAAGGCGCTTCCTCTCACCAGGCCTTACAAGCGTGGGTGCAGGAGCTGTGTTCTGTTTAAACTCTCCTTGAGCTACACAGGTCTATTTAACTCTCCCCCTTTTTCTTTTTTTCCCCATTTTCATGGACTCTCTGTATCAAGTTTGGTGTTTTTCCTCCCTGAATTCATCCTGCTTGTTAGAAATCACTGAATTCAATCCCTCTTTCAAAGTGCTGCGGTGGTAAAGGTGAAGTCCAGTGGCTCCTGTAGGGTGGCCTCCCAACTCAGCTTCGAGTTCGAATGCCTTTACCCTGAAGAAACAATGGTTCCCAGACCAGACCCAAAGAAATCCACATTTGGTACTCACACAGTGGGTCAAGCAAACCACTGAAGGAGCTATAGAATCACTAATAACACAGCTTCCCATTGTTTCCATGGGAACATCCATCCCATCTTGCAGCTGGAAAACCAGGAATCTGGGAGGCATATTTCCTCTGTCTTCCGTCTGCTTTAGAAGCAACGGGTGAAGTGTGGTCCTAACTCAGGGGGGTACGTAGCTCAACAGGGCCAAACTCGGTACGAAAACGTGGGTCACAATTAACATGTTCTTTTGATGACAGAGACTTCCTCTTGTGCTTCTCCTTGACTGTGACTTCCCCTTATCTCATGCTCAGACTCTCTTCCTTGACTCAAATTCCCAAAGCCATTCTGATCAGGGGAGAACCTAGCGGCAGCCCTTCGCCTATTACTTCAAGGCCACATCTTGGTCGGAGGAATGTATTTCCCTGTGGGTAAAATACACCCAAGCACAGCTGTTTGCCTCTTCACTGCTCCACCTCCCTTGGCAGGGCTTGAACAAGTCAGCTTATTAGCTCAGGGGCTCTCCTGTCTCCCGTTAGGCCATGCTCCAAAAGGCACCTTGGAAAGTTCTCCTCCACAAAAGAGGTCTTTAGGAAATCGAAGAGTAAAGCAAATAAATACATTAAAACCAATGAGAGAATATTCACGTTTTAAATAAAATCTTACTCTCTTAATGATGAGCAGTTGGTAAAGTTGAATCTTTTTGACACACTCCAGGAACTGAAGGAGAACGTCACGTTGACAACTAAAACATCTGGAGCAAAGGGGGAAAAGAAGTCATTGACGGTGGAGCCCTGCTATCGTCAAGCAAAGCCGTAAGTGCAAAAAATAAATATTTTTTGCCTCCTCCACAAAGAGGGTGGGGTGCGCCAGCTGTTCGCTAACATTTCAATCAGTATGTGGCTCCTTCCCGGGGGCCATTCACGTCAGGCAGCCGAAGTGCACAGCACAAGCCTCCAAACAGACCCGGGCCCACCTCACGTTCCAGGCCTCCCACGGATAATCACTAAGAAAAAGCCATTTCACAGCCCATTTACAGCTTGTACTCTCCCTGGGATCACTATCTCAGCTTGTAATTGGCCACAGCATAAGAATAAAACAAGTCACCGAGCAAGAACTGCCTAGAACGTGATAACCAGAATGTTAGAGAAGAAATCCTGCACCTTCAGAAAAATCCATACTACAGATATTTACCTAACAAACTCCAAAGTGTGGTTCCCATGGGCTGGGAGCCATGATCTTCTTGGAGTCAACTGTTGCCAAATCTATGATAAAGGTTTTCTTATTTGCTTTTGAGAACCTACCCATGGGTCAGAAAAACCCCAAAAGAATAAAGTAATAAGACAAAAACTCTGCTAAATCAGCATGTTAGAAATGACATATTTCCTGTACCTCTTCAACTTACATACTCTACCCCAGGTGATCCCTAAATCTGGTTGTGTATCAGAATCACTTGAGAAATTGATGAAAATATAGATTCCAGAGCCACACTCCTAGATATTCTGACTCAGCAGGGCTGGGGGATGTCCGGAATCTATGTCTGTAATCTCCCCGTGTACTGACTGTGTATAGCCAGGTTTCGGTGAGGCAGCCTGGAGCGGTGCCTTTCAAATCCTATTGTGGGCAGGGACCAGTGCTACTCTGTGATATCTTCACTGTCACCCATTTTGGTATTAATACCTTCTTCCTTTTATGAATTAACAGGGAGAGCAGATGATGCTTTTAAAATGAAAAGTCTTTCCTTGACAATTTAAGAAGTTGGCCTAACTTTGTTGGCACCCCTAATTTTTCAACTGAAATATTATTAGCATGTGATTCCAAAAGTCTGAGAACCCTTACTTTAAGGGGCTTCTCTTCAGCAGGAACATTCATACTGAAAGCCAGGATGTCACATAAAATTCTGCTCACATAAAGTGGGTATATGTGAAATGATAATCCTCTGTTCCGAAGACAAGAAGGTTTGGAGGGCTGGCGTGACCTCTCAGCAACAGCATTTGAACAGACACTTGATAACTGTTAGTAGCATGAACTTATGGACAGTAAGCACTGAGGGACTCCCAGTGAAAATACGTATCAATGGAATCAACAAGTGTCCAGTGATGGAGACTAGCAAGCGTCGTCCTTTCCTGAGTATCAACTGTGCACAAAATGCTACTGGGAAATATCACAAGGAAACGAATATATATGCTCTTTGCTCTGGAAGCATTCGCAGTTATTCTAGAAGAGATAAAATAACTTAGGTGAAAAAGCACAGTGACAGTATAGTCAAGGAAACACCCTCTGAGTGGTTCAAGTTCCATGCAGCACCTGGGTACCAAGATTGGGGTGCAGGTGGGGAACCCAGAGGGTACTGGAACGATCGGGATGATTAGAGCAGAATCGGTCAAGGCTATACGGAAGAGGTGACTTTTCAAAGCAGAAGGGAGACAGGATTTGGTGAAAGAGGCAAAGCCACTACAGGCCACAGACCAAGAAAGGTTTGGCAATGGCCACTGGCTGGCTGAATGCGAGAGGCGGGAAAGTGGGTTTGTTTGCCTGCTCAGAATATGGAAGGCATCCAGAGAAAAGGGCAGACAGAGGGCTGGGTTCAGTTGACGGAGGCTGTAAAAACCATCAACTACACTGTACATCAACTCTATTTCAATTTTTAAAAAAAGATTAAAAAGAAATTTTTTAAGCAATCAACTAGCTTTCCAAGGTGATCTCAAGTACTTCCGAAGCTTATGTTCCAGGTGAGCCAGACCTGCATTGTAATAACCCACGAACCTCACTCTGCTTCTTCCTGACCCAGAGGGACTCACGAATCCTCAGTCCGTCCGTTGTATTCACTCCTAACCATCCCCTGAATCCACCCGCTTCGCTCCACCCTTACCTGTCTTACCTGTTTCAGCTCCCGTCCCCTCACCCGCTCACTGCTACAGCTTCCCTCCTCTCTGACCTTTCAGAACCCAGCCCTCCCCACCTCCTGTCCCATTCTCCACCTGCGGCCATTCATTCAACAGAAATTCATGGATCATCAATGGCTACTTTGTGCCAGACACTTTGTACCTTCTTTGGTATCCATTTTCTATCATTCTGCTTTCTACCTTATTTGCCTTGGCCATATAGAACCTCTCCCGGCTCCTCAGACAAAGCTTTTTCTCTCCTTTTGGCCATCACACTAGTTGGTCTCTGACTGCATTACTCCTTCCCCTTCTTCTTTGTCCAGCTCAACCCTATTCATCCTCCAGGAAGCTTTCCTTGCCCCCTCACCTGCCCACCCCCAAGTCCAGTTAGGTGCCCTCTTCATGTGCTTCCCATGGTGAGCTATGTTCCCTGCATGCTACCCACCGCACTGTAAGGTGCTGTTTACTCATCTCTACCCCAAGAGGCTCTAAATACTGTGAACAAGGACCAGGTGAGTGTTTTCGGTCACTGACTCCCTACCATTTAGCACAGTGTCTGGCACGTAGATGCTCAATAAATACTTCCTGTATGAATGAACGAATGCAATGAACTTAAGATGATAAAAATATTGGCCGTTCTGTTTTCTCATCTCATCAAGGGCATTCCCAGCTGTTCCGATCTCTGAATTATCTGAACCATCCACGTAAGGTCAGCCCAAAGGTCTCTGGCTTGACTCCACTCACCTAACCAACTTACCACCCTCTGTCATTCTCCAGCCACATGTGACTGGGGGGTCCCGCACTCATGTGATGAGTGGAGCAGAGATGAGCGGGACTGAGGGGAAAACTGGGAAGCAAGGGGTAGGGGAGGGAGAGTCTACAGCGTGGGACTATTCAGATTCTGTCACTTAACTTGTTTCCTGGGCAATCTGGACTCAGAAGTTTCTCTTGCCTGCTTCATTTTCTAACAACAACGACAACAAAAACAGCAGAGTCCACTTGCCTTTGTAGGTTGCTCTGGCCGGGATGCTGCAGGTGCAGGTCTCATTGGATACACTTTTACCCTTGCAGAGCATCCTGCCGGTGTCCACGTTCTTCACCATGCACTCCGAGCGTCTTGGAGAGAAGCTTCCCACCACAGTCACTGTCGTCTGTGTGGGGAAGAAATTTCAGGAACCGGATTATTGTTTTTTTCCATCATTTCCATCCATCCTAGAGCCTTAAATGAACTCACCTCTGACTTGCCATAGAAGGGGAATTTCTTAGATTGCCAATATAAAGAAAGCGATGTTTTATTGGCTATTTAATTTGCTCTTTTGTGAATCGCATATTCATATCCTTAGACCATTTTCTCTGCTTTGTGTGTATTTTTCTTATCAATTTTAAGAGCTCTCTGTATAGTATAGATATTAATCCTTATCTGTCATATTTCTGACATATTTTCTCCTGATCTGCTTGTCTTGCAATTTGCATGTGTGGTATCTTTTACACTACACGATGTGTTTTTATGTAATCAAATGCAGGGTTTCTTGTCTTGGTTATAAAGTTCTTCCCAAAGTCTTGCTTGTGGACAGATATAATATTGTTCTGCCATCTTTGTTGCTTTACTTTTTTTTTTTTTTTTTTTCTTTTTGCGGTATGTGGGCCTCTCACTGTTGTGGCCTCTCCCGTTGCGGAGCACAGGCTCCGGACGCGCAGGCCCAGCGGCCATGGCTCACGGGCCCAGCCGCTCCGCGGCATGTGGGATCTTCCCGGACCGGGGCATGAACCCGTGTCCCCTGCATCGGCAGGCGGACTCTCAACCACTTGCGCCACCAGGGAGGCCCTGTTGCTTTACTTTTTAAACTATGTCTTTAATCCATCTGGAATTTATTTTTACGTGTAGTGTAAGGTAAGGGTCGAGCTTTATTTTTATCCAGATGGTTAATCAGCTATGTCACGACCATTTACCAAAAAGAAAATTCCTTTTCCCACTGAGCTACCACTTTTGTCATATATGAACTCACCATATTCCTGCAAAGCTATTTCTGAACTTTGCACTGTTCCAATTATCTATTGATCTAATTCTATCCCAATGTCATCAAATTTTTACTACTGTGGATTTAAATATATTTATGGAAACTCTATTTGTCTTTTCATAATTTTCTTAGCATTTCCTAGACATTATTCGTCCATATGAACTTTAAGATCATTTTACCCAAATGGGGTGTGGGGACTGTGAGTTTAACTGGAATTGTACTAATATATGCATTAATTTTAGGGGATTTTATATCTTTTTTTTTTTGGCGGTACGCGGGCCTCTCACTGTTGTGGCCTCTCCCGTTGCGGAGCACAGGCTCCGGACACGCAGGCTCAGCGGCCGTGGCTCACGGGCCCAACTCCTCCGCGGCACGTGGGATCTTCCCGGACTGGGGCACGAACCCGTGTCCCCTGCATTGGCAGGCGGACACCCAACCACTGCGCCACCAGGGAAGCCTGGGATTTTATATCTTTATGATATTAAGTATTCTCATCCAAATACATAATTTTTTTTCATTTGTTTATATTTAGGAGGGAGGAGGAGGAGAAGAAAGAAAGAGAGAAAGGATGGAGGGAGGGAGGGAGGGAGGAAGGAAGGAAGGAAGGAAGAAAAAGGAAAAAGAGAAAGAAGAAGAAAAAGAAAAAGAAAAGTTAAAATAATATGCCAATGGGAGATCTGGTGAGGAGGTGGGCACCATGTGCATGCAGGGGATCTGGTGAGGAGGTGGGCTAAGTTTTAGGAAGCTGGGAGCATAGGAAGTGGTAACCTTATCACCCACGATGAAGAGTGATAGTCCCACACAACCGGGGAGGTGCCCACCTTCTGTTATACTTCAGACCTCTGCCCAGACTCTGCACAGCCAGCTAAGACCACTGTCTCTCACCTTCTGATACGCTTGCTAAATCTCTTCTAGCCCTGGGATCTCACCCCCGTCTTTCCATTTTCAAAAAATCCTGTTTCTGAGCCATAGGATCATGCTGGAATGCAAGTTCTTATCGTCCAACTTCCACTGGACTGAAGTCCAACCCTCTCCAGGGGACCTGAACATAGTACTGAACCCCAGACCATCCCCAGAAGCTCATCTTCAACTCCTGGCTGGACTCTCATGCATGCTTCACCCCTGCATTTCTCCCTGTACCGCACATCTCAGCGCATGACCGTTATCACCTGTTATCCTGTACGCATGTATGTCTTTAATTGAATTCACTGCTCAAACATCATAACAAGAGCACCAGAAAGCTTGTTAAAGTCCTATTATCACTAGCTGTTTTAAATTTTCCACATTGCCTTCCAGTTCTCATATACACAGCATTTACAGAACTGTAATCGTTGCATTAATTTATTCCATAAACATTTATCAAGCTTTTAGGAGGTGCCACGTGCTACACAAGGCATTGATTACTTCAGTGAAGCAAGCAGCTATCGTCCTTGCCCTCAAAGAGCTTATAGTCTAGCAGAAGTGTGGGAAAGTCTGCTAGATGAAAACCAGAGGGCCACACGGGATTGAGATTAAGAGATGATAGAAGCCTGGGCTAGGATGGTACAGTAGAAATGGAAAGAATTGACAGCTTCAATATACCCATTAGAGGTAGCACGGGGCAGGACTGGAAGCGGGGCATGTGGATGTGGTAAGCAAATGGTTGGACACAGAGGTGCTGTATATTGCAATGGGGCACACTGAGCAGGAGGCAGACCTTGGGTGGAAAAATCAAGACTTCAATTTTTGGATGTGTGTAGTTCAAGATGCTTGTGTGATAATTAAGAAGATATAATAAGCCTGGAGCCTGGGCAGGAGATAAAGGAGACATCGACATAGAGATGGTAGATCAAGCCATGGGAGTGGATAAGATTGTCGTCTGTGGACAAAGTACAGAGTCAGAAGAGAGGAAGAGCCAAACCTGGGGCTGAAATAACTCCAACATTTAGAGTCAGGGAGAGAAGGAGCCAGCCAAGGAGGTCGAGGCCTAGTCAAGAAGGAAGGAAGAGAGCATGGAGAAGGTGCGCCATGGAAGGTGATGGAAGACAGAGTTTCAAGAATGCAGCCAAGAGGCCAAGTAAGATGAGGACTTGTAGTGTCTGCTGGAATGGCTCCATGGAGTTCAGTTTCAGGGGAACGATGGGGAGAAGAAGTTGCAGCTGATCTGAAAATAGGAGACAGTAAGTGTTTTCAAGCGGTGGAAGAGGATAGCCAGGGAGTTGAAGGTATTTTTGTGCGACTTTGGGTTCCAGGCAAGAATGGTTAAAAAGCTGACACCTCGGGCTTCCCTGGTGGCGCAGTGGTTGAGAGTCCGCCTGCCGATGCAGGGGACGCGGATTCGTGCCCCGGTCCGGGAGGATCCCACATGCCGCGGAGCGGCTGGGCCCGTGAGCCATGGCCACTGAGCCTGCGCAGTCGGAGCCTGTGCTCCACGACGGGAGAGGCCACAGCAGTGAGAGGCCCGCGTACCGCCAAAAAAAAAAAAAAAAAAAAAAAAAAGCTGACACCTTGGCTTAATGAACCCAACGTGGGAATCCTTGCCAAGTTAATAACTCTTTCTTGAGTTAAGTTGGATAAAGAGGGAATGAAGACCCAAAGAATCAGATGAGATATGAAGTCTGAGTGTCAATTAGCTAGTAATGTCCACGGGGCCAGAGAACCTCGTGCCGCATAACATTCTATCAACAGACCTTACTTCACTTAACCTTTCCTCTTGTTGCCAGTTTGGTATTATTTCCAAGTTTCTCAGTCTATAAATGCCGCTGCAATAACATCTGTAAGCTTATGGGTTTTCTTTCAAATTACTTCTTCAGAAGCCTAAGCCTGGAATTAGTGCTTCAAGCAGAATGAATATATTTATGACTTCTGAAACATATCGCCAAATTGCTTTCCAAAAAGGTTGTGTTAATTGGCATCGCCATCACTAGGTGTCAGCAAACCTTATTTTCACTTTAATTTGTACTTATTTGATAACTGGTGAAGCTGAACATACTTCCATCTAACCCTCTAAAGCCCTCTAACCTATCTAACCCACTAAACCTCTAAACCTCCTCTTGTGAGAATATACACTTCTGCCCACTTACTTTTTGGTGTCTCTAGATGTTTCTTTTTACTCTCTCCTAGCTTTCATATCTTGCAATTAATATTTTGCCTGTCATAAATATTTTCTTGAAGTATGTGCTTTAGTCATCTCTTATTTTTCCTTGTATAGATTTTTTTAAAAAGTATATGAATATTTTTCTCTTGCTATTACAGAATATATTCCTTCAGAGCCAGAAAATTATACTTCCAAATTATCTGATGCTCAGTTACTTTCTGTTAGGTTTTTAGATGAATTTCTTAATTAGCCTATAATTTATTTTATATTTAATGTAAAAAAGGTGAATTAAACTATGTTTCCACATTGTAAGCCAGTTATTTCAGCAACTTTTTTTTGTGTGTGTGGTACGCGGGCCTCTCACTCCTGTGGCCTCTCCCGTTGCGGGGCACAGGCTCCGGACGCACAGGCTCAGCGGCCATGACTCACGGGCCCAGCCGCTCCGCGGCATGTGGGATCCTCCCGGACCGGGGCACGAACCTGTGTCCCCTGCATCGGCAGGCGGACTCTCAACCACTGCGCCACCAGGGAAGCCCTATTTCAGCAACTTTTATGAAATAATTCTTTTGTTTCCTCTTATGATAATGCTCTTTAAAATATTTACATCTATTTCTGAGCTTTCTACTCTATTCCATGGATCTATATTCCTATTTTTATTTTTATTATTATTATTATTTTTTTTTATTTTTTTTTATTTTTTTTGCTGTATGCGGGCCTCTCACTGCTGTGGCCTCTCCCGTTGCGGAGCACAGGCTCCGGACACACAGGCTCCGCGGCCATGGCTCACGGGTCCAGCCGCTCTGCTGCATGTGGGATCTTCCCGGACCAGGGCACGAACCTGTGTCCCCTGCATCGGCAGGCGGACTCTCAACCACTGCGCCACCAGGGAAGCCCTATTCCTATTTTTAAACCAGAGTCATGGGCCAAATTATTACCACTATACATGTGTTTACAATCATATGGAAATGGTCTTGCTTAAATAATTTTCTTTTTTCAAGATATATCTTGGATATTCTTGACCAGTTCATATTATTATTCCAGATGAACTTTAATTTTAAGACAGTCTATTCAAATTTTCACTGGGATGGCATGAAATCTAGAAAATAGATTGAGGAAGTAGTGACATTTTTATGATCTCTTCCCGCCAAGAAACATAGTATACGTCTGGATATATTTAAGATGTTTTTCATATCTTCCAAGAAAATACCTTATGTGTCTTTGTTTTTATATTTGCTTATGCTTTTAATTGATAAGGGTTTCCTATTATGAATTATAAACAGCATCAATAGACCACTACCTCACTATCTAATTACTATTACTATTGCTTAAGACAAGCTGTTGCATAGCCAAAATCACTATTTTGGTAGCTGGCTTCAACATGTATCTCCTAGTAAAAATGATTTTAAAATACAGGGTATATACCTCACTCTTCAGGTTTGTGCCTGAGTACTTCTGTTGTTTTTAATGAATGGGATCTTTTATTAATGGATGTTAACAGTTGGTCTTACATGTAGTAAGGTTATTGTTACTTGAATGTTTCCTGAACAATTAAAAATTTAAAAGCTAATATATTTAGATTTTACAGATATACAACCACTTAAGATTAGCAAATAATGATATTTTTGTCTATTCCATTCTAATAATTATTTCTATTACTTGTTTCTTGTATTATTACACGGGACACAACTTTAGAAACAACGTTGGCTGCATCAGTGATGGAATTGATGTTTCTGTTCTGATTTGTAAAAGAATATTTCTAGTCTCTCCTTTAGGAACCATGCTGTTTGTGGGAAATACTTTTATTCCTACATTTTTTCTGTTTTTATCAGTATAAGCCATTTTTACTGACTTAAAAATCTCTTTATAGGTATACAAACATATAATTTTACATAATGCAAAAATGAGACGTCATACATCCCTTTTTGTGTTTGTCTGTGTGTATGAGGATTTCAGTTATTTGTGTTTTTGTTTGTTTGTTTTTAACTTGTCTCTGACCTTCCCTCCACCACATGAGTCATTCCATCAGGGGAGCCTATGTTTACAACCTAGCATGAATTCTTCCATGTTTTTCTCCATGCTCAAATAACCATACAGAGACATACATACATAAACATACACAGGGATATTTTTTGGATCCATACAAGATCATGCTATACATACTTTTCTGCATCTTGATGTTTTTACTCAACAAAATCTCACGAAATCCCTCCAAGACAATTGGAATTGCTCTAATTCTTTCTTTTTAATGCCAATTTCATAACGAGGATGAGGATACACTGTCTTCTAATTGTTTTGTGTAAAGAGACAAAGCTTCTTGGAAACAGGGTCTCTGTATTATATGGGTTTTTCTTTCTCATACCACAAAAGTTACTAGAATGTTATTAGGTATGGATGGGCAGTGAGCAAACACTCTTTGAACCAAGCTAATAGATAGAATCGGGGAAAACCATAGACTTCCATCTCTATGGGTCTGGGATAAGGAATTTTTTAAATAACCAAAGATCTAAGACTTTCAGGCAAGTCACAGCTAATAATCAAGATAGGAAATATTTTGAAATAATATGACCAAGAGATGGAGACTGACATCTTATCAAAATTACTAAAATAATCAGCCCAAAGTTGGGTTCAAAGAATCGCTTTACTCAAATTACTAAACTCGTATCTCCTTTACCTTGAGGGTGGTGGTTAGCTGGAGAGAGTGAGGTAATGGCTTTGTGGGAAGACTCTAGAGGGATTAGGGTAAACCACAGTGGGACTCAGGGTGGGGAAGAAAGCACCCATAGTTCTCTGGGTGGTAAACATTTTTTGCAATGTTCCAGACTAGATGTGAATGGTGATTAACTTATACTAGTGAACCCAAAGATAGGTCAGCAAATTGTGTAAGCTGCGCTTTTCAGTCAATGAACAAGTTATTTTCCCTCACCGCACTGAGCCGAAGTACTACCCTTAACATTTTCAAAATGATAAAAGAAAAAAAGCTTTGTGTAATCTTAACTCATCAGAGTCCTGGGTGTATTCAATGATCATGGTATTTTCTACCAGTCTCTATCAGCACTAAAGTCGGCTATTCTGCAGACTGATAAGAGAAATAAAAATTTGGCCATACCTATACTTAGATGCATAAGCATCCTTTTCACAGAATCTATTCATTCTGGTGCAGGGCTGATGGAGGCTTGGATGAAGGCTTCGACAGGTTTCTTTTGCCCCCCACCCGCACCCATCCTCCACACTGCCACCCACACGAGGACAACAGAAAGTGACAACAGTCAGATAACTTGAAATCCGTGAGTTCTGATCAGTTATGACCTGAAAGCTTGATTCTTTTTATTATTTATCCCTCATTAAATGCTCTGGCTCTCCTTTATTAAATGTTAAATCTTCTTAAGTGGTACGGTTCTTGCTATTTGAAATGGCAAAGTGTAAGGGGAAAGAGAAAGTGACCCATCTCCTTGTTAATGTGGCATTCAAATAAAACAGAGTGAGCTCAACAGACAGGTCAAGGCTGCTGATGCTGATTCTGTACAGTTATCCATAATACAGGAGCTATAATTAGGGAGAAAATGTCTCCTTCCAGCCACCGAGATTGCAAGGCAGGAATTCCATTCTCCCATGGGGCACAGTTGGTATGTGAATCAGAAAATGCCTGAATATGCTCACGTTGCTACCTTTCTCTCATCCAGTCACAGGGCTGATGTGCTGCCCATGGCGGTACTGCCATAGCAAGAGCCCACGGACTTTCCAGCGAACACCCCCCTTGCGATAGTCACTGCCCACACTGCTTTCTCTCCCTCTCTATCAACATCGCCTGAAGCCATGCACATAAGACAGTTGTCAAGAGAAGTCTGAACACATCAGGAAAAGAAACCATAAAACAACAAAATTCGACACTTAAGACACATTTAAGGAACCTTGACCATGAATCTGAACTTATTATTTTTCTCTCTTTTTTAATCAATGTGGGGTTTTTTTTAAGATTTTTTTTTTGATGTGGACCATTTTTAAAGTCTTTATTGAATTTGTTACAATACTGCTTCTGTTTTACGTTTTGGTTTTTTGGCCACGAGGCATGTGGGATCTTAGCTCCCCGACCAGGGACTGAACCCGCACCTCCTGCATTGGAAGGCAAAGTCTTAACCACTGGACCGCCAGGGAAGTCCCTATCAATGTGTTTTTCTGCGACATTAGTAGTCCATCTTTTCCTTCATTTCAACAAATAAAGGTCATCTTTAGCTGCATAAGATGACAAACTCCATGAGGGCAGGCCCATGATGTGTCGTATTCTCTGCTACCTCCCCACCACCTTGCAGAGTGCATGGCATCTGGTGGGCACTAAGTATCAAGTTAACTAAATGAGTGGACTCTCATAACTAAGCTTATTTGATCGTTAATGGATATTTTACACACAGAAGGAAGTTGGCGTCCGTTGTGTAAAATGAGATAGTGGAGACCAATTAAAAATCTTTCCTCTTACCTTATCTTTACTGCTTCGAAAGAGGTAAATTTGAGGGCACTGTTTAGCTCCAGATGAAATATCCAGCCAGTTTTCTGAGTTCTTTAAATGCACACAATCTTCTTTAAAAGTACACCTATCAAAAAAGAAAAAAAGGGGGATAGCAGCAAAGCAGCACACATGCATCAGTTAAAACTTTCGCATACTTGGCTTCGGTTCAAAATGCCAGGCTTTGTATAGTGGATTACTGATTTCAAGAAAGAATAAGAACATGATGCTAAAACCATGAAAAGCAACAGGAAACCAGCAGAGCATTTTTTCCATCATGTCTCAGAGCAGAGAACAACTGTGGACATGTTGAACTTAGACTCCTGAGCCATCTCTCAAGATAACATTGCCAAATACATCCAAAACACAGCTTCTCCTGCATTCTACAATTAAAGAGCCCCCTTCTAGAAAAACCTAGTACAGAACAGCTCAAGAAAGGGTTTACACATTGTATACATTTTAGGTTTGCGATTCACTTCTAGAATATCAACCCATTGTGTAACTTTTTTTGTTGTTAAAAAAAAAAAATGAAAGCGACCATTTTGTGCTTTGCAGTATGATAATCAAATAAACATATTGCAAGGGCAGAGTCTTCCCAAGAATTTGATAAGACATTCCAGAACCATCTGCTACATAACATTTATTTCAACAGATGACAAATTATATCAAAAGATACTGGGTAAAACATTTGCCAGGGCCACATTGCCAAGTCGGCCAGCTCAGAGGATGCCCCAAATAAATCTTAAGCTGTGGTCAGGGCCAACTACTTTGATAAACACCATCATAAGCGGAAAGGTGAGATCACTGCTTTGCTTGATGCCTGTCTCGGTCACTCTAGGTCCTGCGAACTTGGGAACGCTTGCCTCACCAGTAGGGCCGCCAACTTAACAAGAAGAATGAACACCAAGGGCCGTGTGATTTCCGAATGGTGTTGGGCTCCACAGACATCCCCTGAACGGTATCAAGGAAAGAAAGAACAAAACATCTGTTACCTCCGCCTCCTCAAGGCCCAAGGTTAACACAAAGGGGTGGAGGAGAACTAGTGACAGTAAGTTTTTAAAAAAACTGAAAATTCATGAATCACGTGAAATTGAAAAGCAACTAAATAATAACCACATTCAGCTCTGGGGAGTCCCTGAAAGGATGTGAGTGGCGTGAGGGGTGGTCCCCAACGGTGCATTTGACTTCACAAGCATTTTATTTCTTCTTTTTCCTCTTCTCTCTCTTTTTTTAATTCTTAAGAATTTAGGCCCCATGGCTTCATCTTTGAGCGCTGAGCTAATTTGAATATGACAAAAATAGAACAGGAAGCCAGCAAGTTTCATTAACCATCACCCCCAAGTGCAATACTTTCAGCATGTCATCATATTCTACCATCCTGGGGAGCCCTGCTTTCAGGGAGCACATCTGCGCCCAAACTCTCCTCCACCCGTGTCATCTCCTTCTCCTTCTCAGGACCACGGGGATTTTCATCAGCAATTCTCCAAAGCCATAAATTCACCTGACCCTTGACGGCTAGCTCGTCCATCACGGACATTAAGTTCAAATTAAACCTCCTTTCAACATCAGGGAGAGTTTGCGATGGAGGCACATGTACGGCTGGATTGAAACACAGGGAATGATGAGGTTGGTTTCCTATTTTGTATTTGAAAGTGATGATGACTGTCAAAAACTACCTGACTCTCAGAGGCATTCTGGTTTGTATAAGGCACTTCCTCTGCCTAAAAAAAGGCAAAAAAAAAAAAAAAAAAAAAGAAAGAAAGAAAGAAAAAAGTCAGTTCTAGAGAGACTGGAGTACAAATATTTTTGTAGGCTCTTAATACTGCCTGGGAGTCAAGGCCTAAGGCTGCCAAAAAAACAAGTGTAAAATATTTCATACAAATAGTGCTACAATTTGCCAATTTGTAGGCAGAAAACGGTAGTGCCACTGAATTATCACTCCCTTTTCTGAACTCCTATGGCATCTCTTGTCAGCACCACACATTTGGGTATTTAATCAAATGCTGCCTTGAATTACAACTTAACTGTTTCATATGTCTATGTCGTTTCCCCCCAAGTGAGCTGTAAGATCCTCAAAGGAAGGGAGAATGTCTTTAATATTTCTTCTATAAATCCTTCAGTGTCTGGCAGCATGGTATGCAAATACTAAGGTTTCAATAAATATTTTTGAATGAATGGATGAAACATGAAATCTCTATAGGTCCTTTCTGTAGGTGATTTTTCTTTCTAGAGTTTCCTTATGATTTATGTCTGACTTGTACTTGCAGTCAAGAGACTATCTTTAATGTAAGCTAAAAGTTTGAATCTGGGGCCAGAGAGGCAACAAATTAGAAGTTGAGGTTTTCAGTTTGTCTTTTGGGGGAAATATATATATATATATATATATATATATATATATATATATATATATATATATATAATATATATATATAAAAAAGTGGACCTTTCAATTTCTATTTTGTATAAGGTGAAAACAAAATTTAACCATGTTAAGCAACTAAACATAAATTCCTGGTTTATAAAACACCTCTGAGATTTCTAAACTCTTATTCCTTGCTTCTCACCAGCTGAAAAATAAAAATAAAAAAATAAAAAAGCAAACTGTGACACCAAGAATGTATAACCAGATGGTCAACCAACAACAATATCTTATTACTCCTCCAGTACGGCAGATTATAAAATCTTCACGACAGCACATTACCCACACAGATTTCTTCAGGAGGGGGAACAGATCTTACAGCTCCCACGTTTTAGTAAACAAAACCAGTTACTCTGAAATGGTCCCTTTTGAAAGCAATCACTCTTATTCCTATACAGCCACGAAAGCAACGGTCAAGTGCATAGACAGTTAAGCCTTGCCCAAATAAAATTAAAATCTCATTGTCAGGCTCCACTCTTGGTGAGGCTGATCCTCAGTGAAGCACTCTCAAATAGGCTGATCTCTTAACTGGCTTCATTACAATTTCTTCAGGCCACAGATAGGAAGAAAATGGGATTCAAATTAGACTGAGCGCATTCTGGAAAAAAATGGCAGAGATATGTTTGCTTTTCTTATCTTATGCTATTGCCCTACTCTCTACGGAGGATCTCTCCAAAAGTCCTAAGCCTCCCAACCAGTATTTTATTTTTCCAGTCCTTATTTCCAGCTAGCTCTCTTGCCTACAAAATAAGGCCAATGTGCAGACACTAGCCTACTTGCAAATTAGGAAACAGAGCCAGCTCAAATGCAAAGAAAAAAACTGCCTGAAGAAAAAAAAATCACCAAACCCAAAAGTTAATTTTAAAAAAACCTTTGGTAGGTTAAAGAACCGTGGATGCAATTTAGTGAATGAAACGACTTAACAGGCTTGTTCATAAGATCTGCTGTAGAGCTTCATCTATTCAAAATAATAAGTGTTTGAGATTGTCACTCAAACTATTCAAGCACGCGGACCAACCCTCCCTGACCCCTAACTCATAACGTTCATTCAAAACTTCTACCCCGGGCCCGACTCATGAACAGGGAGATTCCAGACACTTGTTTCTAAGTTCGCTGTTTGGAATTCAGAAAGTATTTGCATACAGTGGGTTTGCTTCCTGAGTTTGTGGAAATCTGTCTAAACCCTGATATCCCTGAGTAACTACCCCACCATGTACCTGCCTGGAAGGAACACTGCCCTGTGCCTGGCACTGTTCTGAGTGTTTACAGTTAGTCCTCCCCCAGTAGTCCTCACAACCACCTCATTCTACAGGGGTGAAACGGAGGCTCAGAGAGGTGCAATAATGTGCCAAGGGTGCACAGCTCCAAGTGGCTGAAGTCTGGTTTCAGAGCCACATGCTTGGCCCCTCAGCTGCAGGGCCTCCTGTGAGCCCTAACTGCCATTTAATAAGGTGCACAAACACAATGACATTCAGAGTTTCTCCTGGCTTCCTGGGGCCCCAGCAGTGGTTGGAGAGTGGGGCTGTGCCAGGATGAGGCGACAGAGATGAGGACCCCAGGAACAGATGAATAGAGAAGGTAAGACAGAGCATCCAGGATGAAGAGGGGAAGCAAGGATTTGGGAGGAAAACAGGGGCAGGGCGGGGTGGGGGGGCGCGGAATCTGAGATGCCTCGAATTTTCACACCTCACTAGCCCTGAATACAAAACATCCAACTAGAGGTTAAAATTCCAGGAGGCCTCCAACTCACAAGTCTATTGTGTTCCAAAACTTTGCTTGTAAACCATCTTTTTGTAAAATGGAATACATTTTTCTCCCCACAGAAATAATGTCATAAACAGTGATAAGGTCTCCAGGTTAGCCCACAAAACCTGTTTATCTGTAATGTAACTTCAGTTCTATCTATTTGCATATAAGAGTAGCAGAAAACAATGAGATTGAAGCCATCTGCATCATATAGCAGTTTTTCTTCTTTACTTATTTGTGTTTCTGCTCAGCTGGTAGTCTGGGAACAGTGCCCAGCTGGATCAACTTTTAAATTTATTATTACAGTATTGTATTTATACAGTATTTCTATTTTTTAAAAATGGGGATGGCTTCAATTATTGTTTTCATGCCAACATAAAGAACAGGGAGACCCACCTCTGGAAATGAGCTGAAGTTTCCAGGCAGGTGAAATGCCCATGGGATGGGCAGGGGGACCTTGAGAATCTGACTCTGTGAGGCTAGAATCTCTCGGTCAGAATGTAGCACTTACTCAACCTTGAAATAGAAACTCTGAACTCAGAAATGTAACTTCTACTTCCTGCCACTCGAATTTCATCAGCATCTTCTAATCTAATTATTCACCAAGAGCAGACAGTCCCTTAAGTAAACTGATAACTAAATATCAGGTAATTGGCTTGAATGGGAGCGGTGGTGTGACCTGTTCCAAAGATACTCTACTGATATATCAGAAAACTTTTAACAAGGAAACAATCCAGCCTCCCTCTCGGGAAACAGGAGACTGTGTCCATCCTGTGGGTAGATTTTTGCCACAAGAGCAAAGGTCTTCTGCTAAGTGACTTGAAACAGCTGTCTGCATCTTTCAGAAAGGCACGGAGTCCAGAGGAAGGGCCAGGTGGTCCCCAGAATCAGGGGGCTTTCATTAATGCTGTCAGTTCACAAGATGGAGAAACCAATCTCGACCGAAAAGAAGAGAATTGGAAGTCACTGTGAAAAACTAAACTCCGAATTGCAGGCCTCCAGAGTCAGCCAAGGGGGATGCCAAAATACGAGACCAAAATAACTTGCCGGGAAAGCTGAAAAATTGGATTTCAGCTCCAGTGATGAAGATCCAATCTACATAAGAAAATGATGCTAATAACAGAGACAATTTAGAAGATTTTTTTTTTTTTAAGTGAAAACACCTCACCTGCCAGGAGACGTTCTTTCACATGATTTGATCCACTTATTCTTCACAAAGCTATGAAGTAGGTACAACAAATTTCCCTGCTTTACAGCTAGGGAAAACTGAGGCACGGAAGGCTCCATATTGTTTTCCCAAGGTCACAGAGTTAGGAAGCAGAGCGGCTGAGATACCAAACCAGGCAGTGCAGCTTCAGAGTCCATGGTCTCATCTCCTACCCTGTAATGCCCCTCATAAGGGCTCTCACTCACTGAGCCCTCCCCAGGGGCCAGGCACTGTTTCTAGACTTTCCAGGACTTAACTCGTTGATCCTACAACCACCTCAGGAAGTATTATTGTTATCGGCCCCATTTCAAAGATGAGGAAACTGAGGCACGGAGAGGTTAGCATGCTATGAATCCCAGCAGTCTGGCACTGGTATCCACACTCTTACTACTGTGCCAATGCCTCAAAATTTTCAAAGGTTTCCGGGATAGTGATGTCATAAATGCCAAGATAAAAGTAAATATATCCTCCCAGAGCTTGGGCCCTACGGGAAAATATAGGTTTTATTCCACTTCTCAGCGTTTCTCAAAGTGTGTTCTTCGGGTTGTTTTAGGTGTTAATGTTAAAAGGAGGGTCAAGAAATTTGGGAAACACTAGTTAAATAAAATTCATGGTCTTCTCTATTGCAGGACTTCTCAGAGCCTTGAATATGCAAGTGTGCTTTGTAACTTTCCGAGACAGAAACGGATGATGCACCACCTTCCAACATTTTTGTTGAGGGATTAGAAGTTCTAGCCATGCACATTGGGAAACACTGCCTGATCTCAGTTAATGAGTGATAATCCAAACGGAAGATCAAATTAGAAAATTTGGGGCCTTTTTTTAACTCTTTTTTTCTCATCTCTCATACTAGTTGATTGTGACCTATTAATTCCAAGCATTTCTCTATACTATCTCCTGCAGTCCACCCTCACCCATCACTTCTCACCTAGGCTCCTGCAGCAGCCTTCTGATGGGCCTCCCTCCTCCCTGCCTTCAGTCAGCCTCCACAACATCATCTAGGTGTTCTCAAGGACAGGACTGATCACATCACTTCCTACTTAGGAACCCTCAGTGGCACCCTTTCACTTACACCAAACGCCTCTCCCTACATCACTTTCATGACCGGGGGCCTAGAACACACATGTCCACACTCATCTCATACCCAATACCATGATCGAGCTCCTGCTTTCCTCTCCAAACTCATCCCCAGGCAATCACGGGTTGATAAGTCTGTCTCCCTTTAGCCTACAAGCTCCTAAACACATCGGTCGCTAATATCTAGTACATGGTGCCTCACAGAGAGCAGTTACTTCATAAACACATGCAGTGCAAACTGCCCAGCTCTTCCTGGCATGTGCAGAATGCCCCAGGGCCTGCAATACTGGTGAAATAGTGTTCCTAGTCCAATGTCACCTCCTCCACATCTGCCCAGCCTCCAGGCAAAGCAGTCGTGCCCTCCTCTGTGTCCCCATGGGCACCTTACAAATGTTCCTGGTATATACAGCACGATGCATTGGTTGCTGATTGCCTGTCTCTGACCAGACTATAAGATCCCCAAGGAAAAGGCTAACCTTATTCACCTTGGCACCCCCAGGGCCTAGTGCCATATCTAGTATTCCTTCTACAAATATTGTCTGAGTGCCCACCAGACATCAAACACTGGACACTGGGGACACACGAATGCCTAAGCCAGTTAAAGCTCCCCTCTTAATGAGCTTATATTCTGTTGAGGCACACAGACAAAAACCAAATAAGCAGACAATAATTTAAATAGTTTCAAACTGAGGTAAGTCTTCTGCAGCAATCAAAAATATAGCAGGAAGGAACTACTTTAGATAGGCTGGTCAAGAAAGATGATGTTTCAGCTCAGATTTCAAGGATGAAAACCATCCAGCCACATCAAGAGTAGTGGGAACAGCATTCCAGCAGAAGGAACAGCATGTGCCAAGACCCTGAGTTCACTGAAAGCTTGGTCTCTGCAAGGAACTGATTAAAGACCAGGCTGGCTAGACTTCAGTGAAGGAAGGGGAGAGTAGAGTGGGTCTGCCAGTTACAAGCCAGTGACCTTGGGCAAATCACATGCCCTCACACTTGTGTCTCCGGCTTTCCAACTGCAGAAACGCAGATAATAATTGTTTCTATCTCATGGAGTTGTTTCAAAAACGTACATCTATTTAACTGAGGCTTCCAATAATGCCTCAGTAAATATTAGTATAACAGTTGTTATTATATTTATTACACAGGCAAGTGAAACAGAATTTAGGTAAAAGGTTTGGATGACATAAGCCAAACACACACACAAAACCATAGAGATGCAGGAGGGATCTGGGCAATAGGGGTAACCAGACTGCCTTCTGCGTTGCTCACATACACCAGGTCAGCAATCAGCCTGCCTTTTCCATGTAAGGAGGCAGACACAGCTCACGGCTTCTTGGAAGTTTCTTTTTTTTTTTTTTAAATAAAATTATTTATTTTTGGCTGTGTTGGGTCTTTGTTGCTGCACATGGGCTTTCTCTAGTTGAGGCGAGCGGGGGCTACTCTTTGTTTCAGTGTGCAGTTTTCTCATTGAGGTGGCTTCTCTTGTCGCAGAGCATGGGCTACGTGTGCAGGCTTCAGTAGTTGTGGCTCGCGGGCTCAGTAGTTGTGGCTCGTGGGCTCAGCAGTTGTGGCTCACAGGCTCTAGAGCGCAGGCTCAGTAGTTGTGGCGCACGGGCCTATCTGGTCTGTGGCATGCGGGATCTTCCTGGACCAGGGCTCAAACCCATGTACCCTGCATTGGCAGGCGGATTCTTAACCACTGCGCCACCAGGGAAGCCCCTTGGAAGTTTCTTAATCACAACCCTCCTCCTCCCAAGGGTTCTTGGGGTCTCCCTATGCCTTAAGCACCAGCTATGAGAGCACTTTCCACAGCATATTGAAATTATTTGGTTAGTGCCTGCTTCCCACACTAACCTGTGAGCTTCTCCAAGGCAGATCCTCATTCATTTTTGTTTCCCCAGGGCCTAGTATCTGGCCTGGTATTCAACAAGCGTCAGCTAAATTGGATTAAGAATTAAATTTTCAAGTGACTAAATTCTTGTCTATGTCTCCATGATACCAGCATAAGTTGTTTCATTGATTTTTGTTCACTGGGCTGGCCAGTTAACTGGCGTGGTGGAAAACCAACCTTTGTCTTGAAACTTGGAGCTATTTAGCACATGTAAAACACATCTGCAGACTGAAACACTCACACAAAAGGGATTTGTGGTCTTCACTCCATGTGGTCCTTTGGTGGGTGATGAGTGCACTAAAAGTTGGTGATTTAATCCCCAAATGCAAACCCTGAACTGAAGAATTTAAGGGAGGCATTCATAAAAAATAGGTAACAAGGAAATAAAGATGGGAAAATGATGTCTCTTGAGTCAGGAAGATCTGGGCTCCAAACTGCTCTCCCACACATTTGTTCTGTAACGGGGAACACATTCCTTAGCCTCTTAGGACCTCAGTTTCCCCACCAGTAAACAGCTGGCAGCGGTAACAACCCCATCTTCCAGAGAGCAATATTGAATCCCACATGGGGCAATTTAGAAAAGGTCCATTCTCCATAGAGAGGGATGCAAGTGCCCAAATGTTGCAAAACATCACAAGAGCAAAAACACAAAAGACTGGCAGGAAGGCTTCCAATGAAGATATGAACATCTGTTTGAATGTGGAGGAGTTGCTGGGAACAGGACAAGTACTAGGTCACCAAGACAAGTGAAAACATTTGAGGAATTTTTAAAAGCCAATCGATACATACTTACAAAAGTGCTTGCTGCCTGAGATAAGGTCATTTCAAAAAAAAAAATCTATTCCATTAAAACATATATTTACTAAAAGGGGTGTTCCTAATGGTACCTGCTTAAGTCAGGCTACATCAATTAAAGAGATGCGAAGATAAGTAGTTTGGAGGCTGAGGTTGGACCAAAAACAAAACTGGCTTCTGAGTACGGTAAGCATTCTCACTTTTCCAGCCACTGTCAGCTGTCCAGGGGCAAAGAGCTGGGCGCCTTCATAGTTTCAACCCCCTTCACCTTCTGCTTTGAAATATTCCCAGCTCTTCTAACAGCTGACAAAGATGATGAAGAACCCAAGGGATTCAGGTCCACCCAAGACCCGCCCCTGCCAGCGTGAGAAGGCCCCCAAATCCCTTTCAGCATCTTCGGTAACCCAGATGCACGGGTTTGGCCTCGGCCAGGGTAACTCAGTGATGCCCCCAGGCCCGAATAACATATTCCTCTCTGCTCCCCACTGCTTCCACCCCACAGACAGCTGTCCCACTTGCTTCTACACAATTAGTTGACACAATGGGGTCCTCACACAAGGAGGAGGGGCCACCCCCAAACCCCATTATTATGATGATGGCTGCCATTAGAGCTGCACTGGACCATAAAGGAGTGTCGCTGCACAGACTTCAGGCACGAGGACACATCCCGGATTGGAAAGAAAGGAGGGACAGATGCAGAATGAGAACCATCTTTCACCTCCAACTGTCTTCCCGGCCACTCGGCTAGATGAGGCCACAGCCTACGCAGGGGGACGTCCCCAAAGTGGAGTGTGCTCCTCTGGGTCTTGGCTCAGCTGTCCCCGTCTCCGTGAGGCTTTCCAGGACCCTCTGGTTGAAACTAACCTCCCCTGCCTCCAGTCAGCATGCCCTACCCCCTTGCTTTATTTTCCTTCCTAATAGTGATTGCATCTGACATGCTATTTTCTTCTTTATTTTCACACCATCCATCTTCCCTCATGTAGTGGATCGAATAATATGGTCCCCACAATTCACATCTACCCGGAAGCTCAGAATGTGACCTTACTTGGAAATAGGGCCTTTGCAGATGTAATTCGTTAAGGATCTCAAGACGAAATCGTCCTGGATTTAAGGTGTTCAATGACTAGTGTTTTGCCAAGAGAGAGGAGAAGGACATTTAAGGCCACATAAAGATGGAGGCAGAGGTTGGAGATATGCTGCCAGAGCCAAGAAACACCAAGAGCCACCAGAAGCTGGAAGAGGAGAAGAAGGTTTCACCCCTCGAGGCTTCAGAGGGAAAGTGGCCCTGCTAACAACTTGAGTTTGGATTTCCAGCCTCCAGAACTGGGAGAGAATAAACCTGCATTGTTTGAAACCACTGAGTTGGTGACCACTTGCTATGGCAGCTCTAGGAAACTAACACAGCTCACTAGAAGGACCTCCATGAGGGCAAAGATTTGGGGCTGAGCTGTTCACTGCTAGAGAATGCTGGTGCTTAGAACAGTGTCTGACACACACTAGGTACTCAATAAAGATGTTAAGTGAATGCATGGATGCTTAAACTTTCAAGGTGGAAGGGTTTCTGTAACTCAGGTTGGCCCCGAGTTCCATATTTAACCAGTCATCCATGGTGGGTCCATGTGGACCAGGCTCTGTCCTCTCCTCCCACCACCACAAGGGATAATGTCTCCTTTGTTTCTCTTCCCTTTCACTATAGTGGTAGGTAAAGGTACTGGCTTGGGAGTTAGAGCTGAGCCTAGATTTGAATCCTGGTTCCACTACTTACACAACCTGTAGTAAGCAGATTAATGGCCCCCAAAGATATCTATGTCCTAATCTCTGGGACTTGTGAATATGTTACCTTACATGGCAAGAAGGACTTCAAAGATGTGATTAAGGATCTCAAAATGGGGAGATTATCTTGGATTATCCGAGTGGGCTCAAAGTAATCACAAGAGGCTGCATAAGAGGAGGCAGGAGGATCAGAGTCAGGAAAAGAGACGTGATGACGGAAACAGGATTCAGAGCCAGAAAGATCTGAAGAGGCTAGACTGCTGGCTTTGAAGATGCAAGAAGAGGCCACAAGCCAAGGAACCTAGGCTGCCTCCAGATACTAGAAAAGACAAGGAAACGGATTCTCCCTACAGCCTCCAGAAGGAACGAAGACCTTTCTACACCTTGGTTTTAGCCCAAGGTGAAACCCACTGCAGACTTCTGACCTCCAGAACTGCAAGATAATAAATGTATGTTGTTTTAGGCCAGCAAGGTTGTGGTGATTTGCTACCGCAGCAGTAGGAAATGAATATAGAAACCTAAGGCTGTTTTCTCTTCTCAAAAGTGGGAATTGTGGGCTTCCCTGGTGGTGTAGTGGTTGAGAGTCCGCCTGCTGATGCAGGGGACGCGGGTTCGTGCCCCGGTCCGGGAAGATCCCACGTGCCGCGGAGCGGCTGGGCCCGTGAGCCATGGCCGCTGAGCCTGCGCGTCCGGAGCCTGTGCTCCGCAGCAGGAGAGGCCACAGCAGTGAGAGGCCCGTGTACTGCAAAAAAAAAAAGTGGGAATTGTAATAGTACTTTCTTCACAAGGTACCAGGAGGACTAAATGGAACATGCATGGAACATTCAGGGCACAGTATCTGATGTGTGACAAGCATATTCCTCCATGCATGGTGACCCTGTCTCCTGGCTGGGCCTGGACTCAAGGCAGGCTTCCTGGAGAAGGGGCACTGTAATAGCTTTCTGAAGGATAAGTGGGCACATTCTGATGGATTCCTCTACTGAAAAGCCCTCAGGGGCCATCTCTGCTACACAGTGCCCACGTCTAATGATGGCAGACCAAACCAGACTAACTCAGGTTTCAGAACAATGTGGCTATGGGTTACCATGCACCAGGGGTTGTCTTGGTCAAGTTTTCAGGCAATAGCAGCTCATAGGCCTTAGGGTGGCTGACTGGCCCTGGGGAGGCTTGAGGAAGGAATGTCTCTTGGGAGAGAGAGAGGGAAGACAGACTTCAAGACAGGAGAGCAATGCAAGGAACTGGGTTCGTCCATAAGCAAATCACTGAATTCTTTTTGCTTATTACTCTGAGATATTGAGGATTAATATGTTTAGCAGGCAGATTTTAGTTTTTCTCTCCAGTGTTCAAATCCCTTTCTGTTACCCCAATCCTTTCAGGAAGTCTGTTGTCAGACCAGGTTGAGAAATGACCTTGTTCACAGTCACGTGTTGACCAGCCAGCCAGCAGATGAAAACCTAACAATGCTACCAGGGGCTGCTTGGAAGTGTTCTAACTGTAAACGTGGAAGAAACATGCAGAAGGATATGAGTAAATGTTAAATTTATACAAACAAGTGAGGGGAGCCCACAGATACCTTATAATTAGCACGCCTGGGGGCTTTGTCCCCGCCCTGAACACATCCTGTGCAGGGTGGGGCATTCGGGGATGGGACAATAAAGATGAGTGTGGCCTCTCCTATGTGGCCCAGTTTCTGAAGAGGACCCAGCCCTGGTTCCATGACGTGATTGGGACCGCAAGTGGAGCCCGTGGTGGTGTTAGGAGAAGTGGAGAGGTACGTGAAATTTGGAGAAACCGCCGCTAAGTAGATGACTCAGGAAGAGACGTGAGATAAACTCACTCTTCATAAAATATACTAGAAGACAGTGACCCTAGAGCGGGTAGGAGTGACAAGTGTAGTACAGTTAATGCTCGGGTTAACGCACTTCGTCTTCTATATACAATGCCAACAGGATCATCTTTTAAAAACACAAATATGCTCGTGCCAGTCCTCTGCTGAAAACCCTTTAATAAGTTCCCAGCACCAACTAATAAAGTCCAAACTCAGAGCCCTTCCCATCGTGGTCCCTCCCATCTACTTCCTTGCTTCCAGAGCCAGTGCTGGGGTAACATGATTCAATGTGCCATCCCCTCAAAAGATCTCTTACTGTAGTGACTTCCCTGGTGGTCCAGTGGTTAAGACTCTGTGCTTCCACTACAGGGGTGTGGGTTCGATCCCTGGTCGGGGAGCTAAGATCCCACAGGTAGCATGGCCAAAACAATAAAATAAAATGATCTCTTTATTGTGCCGGTTCTGCTCCCTGAATCACCTCTCACCCGCTCCTTCCCTCAGGGAACATCTACTCGGGCCTCAAGACCCATTTTTTTCCTCTTCCCCAAGACCCAATTTTAATGCCACCTCCTCTCTGAAGCCTTTCCCAACCTAGGTTACCACCAACGGCTCCTTCCTCTGGGCTTCCGCCACAGTAGTAGTTAACGTGACTTGAGTGCTTACTGTGAACAGGCACTGTGCCTAGGACTTTATGCACGTCATCCGGTTTAATTTTCTCAGCAAACCTGCAAGGGAGGCACCATTACTAGCCCTGCTTTACCGAAGAGGAGGTCTGGCACAGGGAAGATAAGAAACTTTCAGGTCACAAAGAAGCCTGGATTCGACACCACACATTGGCTCCAGGTCTGCATTCTTCCTGCTGCCAGTGTGGAAGTCATCCCCCTGCATTACTGGGCACCCCAAACTGGATAGTTCTCCGACATTCCTGCTCGGTCAATGACACCTCTGTCCCTCTGGTACACAAGGCAGATACCCATACTCTTTGCCCTATCATCTCAACAGCAAAGCCCCTGCACCTATGAGACTCAGCTCCACACCTCTTGGAAGTCCTTCTCCGTCTGACTTGGGTACCCGTTCATTGGGCTCCAACCTAGCACCTCGTACAAGGCCTGGAACACAGTAGGAATCCAGTGTATGTCTGGTATCATTTCTTTACTTTCTTTGTGAGGACTTAGATCAAGGGAGACAGAATACATCTTCCAGAAAAACGGTGGCCACCTTGATATTTTATTTTTCATTTTATGGCCCTATTTTTAGTGTGTCAGACTCAAGGGGGGATCCAATTAATCCCTAAGTCCTGTCAATTCCATCTTCCAAATAGCTTTTATTTATTTTATTTATTTTATTTATTTTTTTTTTTTGCGGTATGCGGGCCTCTCACTGTTGTGGCCTCCCCCGTTGCGGAGCACAGGCTCCGGACGCGCAGGCTCCGGACACGCAGGCTCAGCGGCCATGGCTCACGGGCCCAGCCGCTCCGCGGCACATGGGATCCTCCCAGACCGGGGCACGAACCCGTACCCCCTGCATCGGCAGGCGGACTCTCAACCACTTGCGCCACCAGGGAGGCCCTTCCAAATAGCTTTTAAATCTGCCTACTTCTTTCCATACCCACTGCCGTCTCTCTTATTCAGTCCCCAAGCCCTTGCTGGTTTACAACCACCTTCTAAGGGACCTGCTGGCTTCCAGCGGTGCTGTCTCTAGTCTACCTTGCACCAGAATGCTTGTTCTGAAACACACAAATGACCAATCTGTCTTCTGATTGAAACCCTGGGATGGCTTCCCAGAGTCTTTCCAACGAAATTCAAATGCTTTAACGTGGGTTTTAAGACCCTTCCTCCCCTGCCCCTGCCTACCAGGCCGCCCTCATTAACCAACGTTCCTTAGACTGCACGCTTCCCCTACTGTCCATTAGGCCAGGCGCTCCTCCAGCTTCCAACCTTGGCACCGTCTGTTCCCTCAGCTTCCCCGGCTTCCTCTTTACCTGGATGGTATCTGCTCACACTTCAGGCTCAGCTTAGACATCCCTGCCTCCAGGAAGCCTCCTCTGACCTTAAGTTTAGGTTAGTTTTCTTTGATTGATTCATTTTCACTGTACCTGTTGCTGTCTTTGTAATTGAAGTATTACTGACCTATAACACTATGTTAGCTCCACCTGCATTTGATATTTCTATACATTACAAAATAATCACGACAAGTCTAGTTACCATCCATTGCCATACAAAGTTATTGCCATATTACTGACTATATTCTCCATGCTGCACATTTCATTCCCATGACTAATTTTTTTGTATTGGAAGTTTGTACCTCTTAATCTCCCTCACCAATTTCACTCATCCCCCTAACCCCTTCCTCTTGGGCAACCACTTGTTTGTTTCTGTACCTACGACTCTATTTCTGTTTTGTTATTTTTGTTCATCTGTTTTGTTTTTTAGATTCCACATGTAAGTGAAACCATACAATATTTGCCTTTCTCTGACTTATTTCACTTTGCATAATGCCCTCTAGGTCCATGCATGTTGCTGCAAATGGCAAGATTTCATTTTTTAACAGCTGAGTAGTATTCCACTGTGTATATATACACCACATCTTCTTTATCCATTCGTCTATCGACGGACACTTAGGCTGCTTCCATATCTTGTCTATTGTGAATACTGCTGCAATGAACATAGGGATGAATGTATCTTTTTGAACTAGTGTTTCATGTTCTTCAGGAAAATACCTAGAAGTGGAATTGCTGGATCACCTGGTGGTTCTGTTTTTAATTTTTTGAGGAACCTCCAAAATGTTCTCCATAATGGCTGCACCAATTTACATTCCCACCAACAGTGCACTAGCGTTCCCTTTTCTCCACACCCTCGCCAACACTTGCTATTTGTTGGTTAGAGGTTTGTTTGTTTTTATGTGTCCCCATGGAATCCTCCACGTCCTCTGTGCCAACCCTATTATTCTCTATTTACTTATTAGTAGATTGGTAGCTCCTTAACTTATTAGGGTAGACCGGATTATTGTTCCCAGTTCTGCAATCTCTCCTGTACTGGAATAACACACCCATACCCTTTGCCACTAGAGTAGGCAGTGTATGTTTTGCTACCCCACTGATGCTGGGCTTGGCTATGTGGCTTGCTTGCCAATGGAATATCAGCAAACACGACATGAGCAGAGGCTCTGAATGTGCTGCAGAGTTTAGCTTGGGTTCTTGTGCTTCTGCTACCTGCCTTGAGGAGAGTATGTGCAGGATGAGAGACATGTGAAGTAGACCTGAATCAAACTGCTGAATCAGCAATCAGCCACTGCTGAAGCTGACCCGTGATCAAGAAAAACAAACTTTTGTTCTTGTAAGTCACTAAAAATCTGTTTGTTAACACAGTATTACTGGAGCAGAAACCTGACTACTAACACTGTCTCTGTCCCTCACTAGACTGCAAGCTCCATGCGGGCAAGAAAGAACAGTATCCCAAGCACATAGTAGGCGCTCGGTAAATATCTGTCGATGGGATGTATGACTGAAGGAATGAACATTGGCCACTGACGTCTCTGTCTCCCTAGCTGGCATGTGAATTCCTTAAGGCCGAGAACAGCATCTGATTTCTCTCAGTATCACCTAGTTATCTCAGTTCCCACACTGGGTTCTTGGGTTCTTGGTAGAGATTCAATAAGTATTTGTTGAAATTAGATAGATTGAATTTTGTGGGCCGACTTGAGAATCAGTCCGTAATTTATGACATTGTTTCTATGGGAAAATGCATTCCGAGCGCCAAACAAACTTGCAAATGAACTTTTGGAACCTCACCCGCTCATTGGTTCCGGATTGCCAGTTTTGTGGAAATCCATAACTAAACACATGTGCTGTGTGCTTTGCAATATGGGAGAAGCTGAGAAGCTGCTTCCAAACCCAAGATATTCAGCCTGCGAAAATTCACTTTCCACCCACACAGACAAATTCAGCATAGGTTGGATTTGAGGTTCCAACAATAAAATACTAGACTTTTTAGAGCTCATTGTTTATCTAATTGCTTTTTGTCTGCTTATACTGGATGCCTATTCTTAACGTCCGATCAAAAGGAAGTTAAGATCATTTTCTTGCACCCCCCAACTCAACAAATCCACTTTCTAGACGTGTATGAAATAAAGCCCAACCTTCTCAATCAAGAAAATAAGTTATTTTTCTAAATAAATCTGTGACATTTACAATAAACACAGTGGGATGCTCTATAGTTATAAGAAAACAACCCCCTTTAGAATTCCTAATTTTGAACGGTACTGACAGCTTAACATGAGTCACAGATCTGAGGCTTAGTTTTATTTCATCTCAGGTCAGAACCAAGCCAGTTTGAAACCAAGAGATCTGACGTGGCTGGGAAGGGCCATCAGCCCACAAATCCGGAATGTTTTATCATACTTAATGCACACGTCTCAGCATGCCATTGGTAGAGTTTCCCACTCACTCAGTGTACTCCATTCATTTAACATATATTTTTTAAGCACCTACTATGCACCAGGCACCATTCTAGACTCTGGGGATACAGTCATGAACAAGACGAGGTTCCCATGCAACTTACATTTTAATAAAGGAAGAGGCAGAGAAAGAAGATCATTTCAAATAGTGATGGGGCCAGGAAGAATCTAAAACAGTGATGTCACTGTGAGTGAGGTGAGGCTACTTCAGACTGGGTCATTGCAGGGAGACATGTATGCTGGGACCTGATGAGCAAGAAAGAGCCAGCCGTGGAAGGATTTGGGGAAGAATTTTCTAGACTGAGGAAACAGCAGGTGAGAAGTCCCTGAGGCAGGAACAAGCCTGGCATATTCTTAAGTCAGAAAGCAAGCTCGTGTGGCTGGGGTCGAGTGAACGAAGGAGAGAGTGGCATGAGAGGTCTGAGAATAACCAAGACCCGATTCTGGGAAGCCCTGTATTCAGGCCCTGGGAGCAAGGGAGTCAGACTGAATTCTGCGACGGAGGCCAGTGGAGGTTTTTAAGCTGGGGAGTAAACTGATCTGGTTTAGATTTTTACAAGACCACTCCTCTTGGGGCAGGGGTGAGGGGGCAAGAGCAGAAGCAGGGGAAGCAGTGAGCAGGCTTTTCCAGAAGGCTGGATTCCTTTATCACAGCCCATCATCAGTAAAAGTGCTGATGTCTTCAACTTCTCCAATTGTTCCCTTCACCACCTTGCTGGTCTTGCTCACCAGGCTCTCCCCAAGGACACTGTGTCCCTGCAGCCCACCAAGGGCTGGCTGTTTCCTCTCCCTCATCACAGTGGTCCTACTTGTCTCTTGCTGCCTCCTCGGGATGAATCTTCTTCCTTTCTTTCCAAGCCTGGCCCCATCCCCTGCACTCCCCAGCTCGGAAGCCCACGCCATCAGGCCATCTGCCAGACCCCCCCGGCCCCTCCTCGTCAAGACCATCCACAGGCCACCCCGCCCATGGGCAATTCCTTTCTTTTCTTGACTGTTTGCCTCCTTGGTCTCTCCAACATTGTTCCCACAGTCCTTCTTGGTGACTGGCCCACCGAACACTCTGACCCCTGCTCAGTTCCCTGACCCTCTCTGCCAACGATCTTGTCCTTCATCCTATTTCAGCTACACAATCACACCCCAGACCTTGTCAGTACCAATAACTCCGCCCCCTCCATGACCTTAATCCCAAGCTCCCCATAGTCTGGCCACTACCGCTTCTCCAGTTCCCCAGGTCCAACAAGTTTTAAACCCCAAAACAACCTCCCCTGCACAGAGCTGGCTACCTTTTCACAACTCTCACTCCCCTCGTGTCCTCACATCCCTCCCTAGAGCTCACTTCTGGCTTGGAGCCCAGGGTCCACTATCGTTTTAGGACCCAAATCCATATCACTGTCCATCCCTCGTAGGCACCCTCAGCTCTGGGCCCCGCTTTCCCCTCTTGAACGTATTTCCTGGCAAAGCCCCATCTCGGGCTAAATCTAACTCTCCACTACCCTACCACTATGCCCACGGAGCCATACATGGCTTGTGAAAGCAAACCCATGCTTACGGCTCTCTCTTCAAAAGCAAGACCACTGACTTCAAGTGAGCCCTGATGTTGTCTGGCAACTGTTCTCCCTTTCCCGGCTCTGTTCTCTCTTCCACTCTGGCCCATACCTTCTCTCTCTTCTCCCTTCCAACTCCAGGGCTTCCTCCCTCACCTCACCCATCTTACATTACTGAAAATCATGTAAAGGCACATGCAAAGACACGGTGCATACTTCCATCACCGACCTGCTCCTGAGCCCATATTCTTCACCTTCCCTCCCATGACCAAGGATGAAGGGTCCCATGCTCCTGGCCGAGGCTGGGCCCCCCACTGGCACACAAGATCATATTTTCTTTCATCTGCTGAAAGACAACACCCCACAATTCTCCCTTCTCTCTCCTGTATCATCAGTTTCTCTCTCTCTACTGGAACTTTCCCGACAGCACAAAAACACACTGCTACTTCATGTATCTTAAAAAAAAACCCAAAGCTCTCTGGACTCCACTTTTTCCTCCAACGTCTGCTCCATTTTTCTGCTGTCTTTCTCAGCAAAGCTCCTCAAAAGAGTTGTCTCCACTCTGCCCTCTTCTAATTTTCTCTTACAGCTTTATTTAATTTTTCTTTTTGCGGTACGCGGGCCTCTCACTGCTGTGGCCTCTCCCGTTGCGGAGCACAGGCTCCGGACGCGCAGGCTCAGCGGCCATGGCTCACGGGCCCAGCCGCTCCGTGGCATGTGGGATCCTCCCGGACCGGGGCACGAACCCGTGTCCCCTGCATCGGCAGGTGGACTCTCAACCACTGCGCCACCAGGGAAGCCCTCTCTTACAGCTTTAGCACCACTTCCTGTCCTTGTCACCGTACCAGTCATCGCCTGCTAAGTCCAGTGGCTCCATTCTCTTCCTCTCTTGCCTGACCTCTCTGCACGATCTGGCACAATGGACCGCTCCCGTCCTCCCTTCTTCCCTGGGCTTCTAGCAGGCCAGCTTCTTTAGTCTTTCCGCTTCCCCTTCTGGTTGTTCTCTCCCCGTCTGTTACTTCTTCATCTCCTTGACCCCTAAACACTGTACCGCCTCAACGCTCAGTTTTCCAACTAATCCTCCTCTCAATCTACACTCCCTCCCTCATCTGGTCTGAAGACTTCACGACGTACCATCGGAATACTACTAACCCCCAGAGTCATATCACCAGCTCGGACATCTCCTGTGAACGCCAGACCTGTGTTTGCCAGGAGAGTAGCCACTAGCTGCTACGCATGGTATTTAATCACCATCACCACCATCTCCACTGTGTCACTGAATTAACTCCTGCACAGAGCTCTACAGATATAGACAGAGAAGCTACGTAAATGGAACGGATCAGAAAGATTATGGCAAAACTGCTCAGTGGGTGTGTGGCAAGGCAGTGCTGTTCCTGATCAGTTCATTTCTTAAACTCTAGTCTTAGGCAAGCGACAAGAAGCAAACGTTCCTACCCAATTACAATGATTCATGAGGATCTTCCTGGCCTTGCCTCTTTTGTCTGCCGATGATTCTGAAGGAAGCAGCCCGGTAAGGAAGCTCAGCAGAAGCAAGGGCAATTACGCGTCTTCCTGCATCTCAGCTTCAGACTTCCTCCATGAACTCTTAATGAATTCCATCCCCATATTTTTCGTTTGTGTCCTGAACCTCTTGCTTATACTGTATTCTTCCCCTCTCCCTTCATTGCTCTTGCCTTCCTCCCACAAAGGCTCCCCAGTTCTACTCCCAGTCTTCCTTTCTTTCCCTAAATTGCCCCTTGTTTAGTCTTCAGCTTCTCTGCACCTGTTCTACTCTTTCTTATCCTTTTTCACCTTTAAAAACTGAACGCACCAAACTGACAGACACTTTATGTTTTTTTTTTTCCCCCTGCCTGAGCTGCAGCTCAGGCTCTCTCTTCCTTGCTTCTATAGCAAAAGCCCGAGTACTGGGTTGCCATGGCAACAGCAAATCCAACCAGGCCGGTCCCAGCGACGCTGGGAGCTGCCATGGCGAGGAAGCTGCTACAAGTCGCCCTGGGCCTAGATGGGTCGTGAACATCGTAATTCAAGACCAGGCTGGGTAGATTCTGCCCGGAGACTGAGACTGCACATCAGGCCTGTGCACAGCTGTACAGCACATCCAGAGACAACATCGTCAACGATCAGGCTTCCACGGAGCCAACCAAACACGTGACAGCATGAGGATTCATCTGAAAATTTTCAAACACGCCTATTCTTTTATCTCCTCTGACAGAGCACATTTTGCATCTCTCTCCAGTCTTGGAGAACTCTGTAGAAAAGTAAAAGCTAAAGTGACGGCTCCAACTTACGCCGGTATCCTTCCCCCAACCCCCGCTCAACCTCTGCCCTCCACGTTGGGGACCCTCTCGGTGGTTCAGGTCAAATGATTCAGTAGCACCGACACATCCCTGGGAACATCCCTGAGAATTGATTCAGATTACACGCTGGTATTTTAGTTGACGCAGAGATCAGTTCCCCCCAGGTCACTGGAACGGATCCTTAAAGTAGGGCAACAAGTGTGCAGCCGCATGACACTGTTTCGAAATTGTGAGCTGGTGAGAAAGAACTCAGGAAATACCTCTGTAGCGAATGGCACCAACCGCAGTGAGGGTCTGTCGCTGCTAAACACTCCGAACAGGATTTATGTTTACTGCAGTTCGCAACACGAATTCTCCTCACCTAAAAATAAAGATGACGGCAGTTCAGACGGATTTATGAGCAACACCAGAAAAACTACAACACCTTATCTGATGAAGGGCCACAAAGAGACATTTATCCACTCAGACTCCGAACGTCTGTGTAATGACATCGGGCAGCGGTTCTCGAGTTCTAGGGTATGAAGCAGTTTATCAGCATCTCCTGGGGAGCCTTTGAAAGGGCAGATTCCCAGACCCCCCGCCGCTGAGACTCTAGTTGAGTAGGTCTGGGGTGGGGCCTAGGAATCTGCCTTTTTAAGAGTTCTCACAGGTGAGCCTGATCCACAGTCAGGTTTCTGATATGCCAACAGTGACTTTCAAGGATCGTGGAATCAGGTCACCTGGCTTTCAGTGACAGTCAGTGGTACCTTGGAGGTGAGCGTCTGGGGAAAGCAACAGGCTCTGACCTGGAGTGTCAGCACGAGGTTGGCACCTGACATGGAAGTGAGGACCACCCTCCCACACCCCTCCTAGGGGTGACCCACCACCTCCGCTCCTGGCTCACCGCTCACACTCCCTCCGCTGGAGGTGAAAATAAAAGAAACGGGGAGTTTTCCAATCATTCCTGGCCCCTAGAGCTGCCTCTTCCAGTTGTCAGAAAACAGCAGCCCCTGAGGTGGGCGCTGGTGCTGGGCACACCCACGCCCTGGAGGCCGGCAGAGCCTCCAAGCAGGGTTGCGGGGGAGGCAGGGAGGACCTGAGCCTCACACGGTGCACTTTCTGCAGGCAAAATCCCACAGCGTAGTCAGGAAACCTGTGGAATTCATTAAGCCAGGAAGTTGTACCTGCTGGAAAGTGTAAGTAACTTCTTAAAACTTAGAGAGAAATAGAGAGTTCTAGAAGGGGTTTGTGAGAAAAGCAGGAGCTATCCCGAGGAACACCCTTCCATTCCAAGCTGACTTCGTGGAGGATAACCACCGCCCATCATCTCACAGTCCCCAGTGCTGCTGACAAATGTGGCGAGCAGACCACCAGCGTGAGCCAGAATTAACCAGAATGTGGACATTTCCTTGTAGCTCACAGCACATCTCTGTAATTCTGGGGGATTTTCACAAATGTCACGGAATCTCTCCAACCTTGTTTTTTCACCTGGGAAACGGTGATAGTGCTGCCGACTTCACGGGGTTATTTCCAACATTGCCCGGCACATAATAAATGCTCAATAAATGCTGGCTATTGCTACTACATGAGAAAAGCTTCCACGGTCCAACAAACACGTGAAACCTCACAGGGAAAAAGCAAACGTTTCCTTGGCACAAGGCTTCTGAGAGCCTTTGAATGCTCTATTATGATACTCTAGGAGTGGTACAGTAAGTAACATCTGCTCCTGGGACCACTTTTGCTCAGAACATTGAGTGGAAAATGAGTCTCTAGAACATTCTATGAGAACGGCTCTATATGTACTTAAACACACAAACATACAACTATGTGAAAGAAAGGCCACCATAAACACTACATTGGACCTGCTTCTCTAACTTAACACATTTATGGGGACTATTCCACAGCAATGCATCTATTTCCATATGGTTGTTTTAATGACCAAGGATTCTATGGATGTAGCAGGGCATTTTAGTTTGGCTGTTACTATCTCCCCAAGAGTCTAGGAAAGGACCTTCCTTAGGTTTTGTCTCTCTAGGGCTTATACTGGCTCAACCAGAGAACCAAAGTCTTACTAATAGGATCTCTAGCAGTGAATCTAAGTGAAGAAGGTAAGAATAACCAGCTTTGATGCCCAGCGGAAAACTCTTCCCGGGACTTCAGGCTTTGAATGGCCAGACTAGAACTCTCCACCTTCAGAACGTGAGGACTTATCAACTACTGGTAGTTCTCACTGTGGTTCTCAGCCTACAGTCCTGCGGTCTGGGAAAGGATTTATGAGCTATTTGAAATGTTTCAAAAAGCTGATTGGAAAAACATGCACAGACTAAGCAAGGCTGCAAGTATCTTCTTTGCTTTGAGCTGAATTTTATCAGTTCTGTGTGGTAGTAGCACAGTCAGCGCTCTGAGTGGCCGTTTTGAGATGCCCTTGATAAATAACGTCTGAGAATGGGAATTGTTACTTAATAAGTGCAGTTTGTTGAGTAGACAAAAATCTTTCAAATACGAGAACTCTGGGGAAGAAATATAATAGACAGTGTTTAAATGTTGAAGCAAGCTGGTCAAAAAGATTCTGTACGGTGAAGAACAAAGGTATATGAGATCCACTGGCCATCTCAATGCAGTCAGTTTGAATAACTGGCATTTCAACACGCAAAAGGCAATATAGCCTTTTTAGACATGTCAGAAGTGAAAAGGTGCCGCACACCTTCTCTGCGACTCGGCCAGCACATGGAGATTGATGTCATTGCTCTTCTCCATAGGACGACTGAGAGGAAAAGAATGGAAAAGGAGGGTGGGCCGAGGGCATCTGTTATATCCATTATGTAATTATGTAAGTCTCACTTACCTTCTTTGCACTTTATATGTTCAAACGGTCATGGGTCAAAACAACCATGCCAGAATTGCCTGTTTGGTTTTCACAAATTTGGGGTTTGACCCCATTTATCATGGGCTTTAACATCAGGTAGAATTTAAGTCCTAGCCCTGACAAGGCTCTCTATCTATATCCTTGAGAAGATATTTAACCTCCCTTAGTCCTAGGTCTTCATATATAAAACAAGGGTAATTTTTATCTCACTAGATTATTGACAGATTTCATTAACATTGTTTATTATACTTTGCGGTTTGCGTGTGTGTGTGTGTGTGTGTACAACTCTATGCATCTAGAGAGACCCTCTTTGGAAGAGTAACTAGCAGAGCATCAGTAAGGGCTCAGTAACAATTAGTTCCCCTCCTCCTTCCCTTGGTGAAAGCACTTTGTAAAAATGAATAAAATGTAAAAAGGTATCCTTTTTATTTCAGTAAGCTGAAGCAAGAAGAAAAACTAAAACAGCCAGATAAATTAAGAGAAGGAGGGTGAGTGCCATATATTTCCCAGTTCATGAATGTGTATGAGACTATGGCCTGATATTAACCCCAAATTCCAAAGCCAATCCCATCGGGTATATTCATAAATGCATCTAACCATTCAATGCCCACATGATCAATGTGTAAATACAGTTACCTCGCTGATTACGCTCCCATTTGCAAGCATACCTTTCTCTGAAAAACTTGGCACTGGAAATACAGCCAATAATAAAATTGTCTAGGTAATATTTCTTGCTTACTTACTGACAGTAAGGTTTTTAATTCCATGCCTGTGTACCACTGCGTGTCTTCTTGAAGCCTGCAGCAGTGTTTAAGCTCAGTAGTTCAAAGTAAAAGCTTCACCACTCGATAATGACATCAATTAAACAATTTGTATTCATAAGACAGAAACAGTAACTAGTATTTCTGCCTACCTCTTTTCCAGCTGTTAGATAGATGTAGATATTCTTCTTAGGATGAGGAACGAGTTTGTAGAAAACAGGTGTTTCTTCTTTAATTTCATAGATAACCTCCGGACAATTAGAAGTCAAATTCTCACCAAGAATAACCTATTTTTAAAAAAAGAGAAATATGACTTCTATTAAATAATTTGAATTTCAGGGTGGCAAAACTTATGGCTTAATCCTAAGATTACCTCCTTTCTTCCTCACTACCTACACTGGCTAAGGTACCACGTTCCTTAATCATCAGCTCATATCTCAGCCTTCAACAAGGCTGGTGATAACAAGCTTGGTATTTCTGCTTTTGTAGGGGACAAAGTCGTGGTGCACACACACACACACAAAGCCACTCTTCGGTGCTGGGGCAGTATCCTCATATGTGGAAGCTCACTGTCCACAACTGGCCTTATGAGAAGTCACAAGTGACAGCTTCATTAGCGTTATGCCAAGTGATCTTAAAACTAAAGGCAGGCAGCCTGACGAGTACCTGCATGGGTTACTCTGATTCTCCTCTATGGGTCTACACAGTTCTGTGTTTTAAAGTAACCAGGACAACTTACCAGGCCTAAACAAGTAGGTCCATATTTATATACAAAATATTAGTAAGTGTGGCTTTGAAGTTGGACATGCCTGAGTTTCACTCATCTTTAGTCAATAAACATCTCTTGAACATCCACTATATGTATCTGCCACATTGCAGGTGTTTGCAAAAATGCAGTGAACAAATGGTGGGAAAATCCTGCCCTTATAGAACTTACATTCATGTGCATGCTGGGGTGGGGGAGTGTAATGATAGACAATTAACAATAAATAAGTAAATTATAAAATATGTCAGCAGGCACCACAATGCAATGAGAAGCCTGCGCACTGCAACGAAGAGTAGCCCCCGCTCGCCACAACTACAGAAAGCCTGCGCGCAGCAACAAAGATCCAACACACCCAAAAAAAAAACAAAAAAACGTTAGCAGGACCAACAGTATAGCACAGGGAACTATATTCAATATGCTGTAATAACCTATAATGGAAAAGAATCTGAAAAAGAATAGATTACATACAACTGTAATGAACAACTGAATCGTGCCCACATGATCAATGTGTAAGTTCAACTGAATCACTTTGCTGTACACCAGAAACTAACACAACACTGTAAATCAATTATACTCCAATAAAAAAAAATACGTTAGCAGGTGATATAGGTCAAAATTAAGTGGATTAAAAAGATGGAGAATGTGTGTTCAGCATTACGTTTCATTAGAAAGTGACGTTTTACTTAGAGACTAACAGGAGATGCTGGAGCGAGTCATTTAGATACGTGGATGAAGCATACTCTTAGAAGAGTGACCCACTGGTGCAAAAGCCCTAAACTGAGAGCAGACCAGTGTGGCCTGAGCAGAACAGGTGAGGTAGAGAGGAGTGGACAGCGAGGTAACACGGTGGATCATATAGGTTCTTGTTGGCCTGTGTAAAGATTTTGCCTCTTACTCTAGGTGAGAGATGCGGAGCCACTGCAGGGCTCTGAGCAGAGAAAACACATGGTGAGAAGGTGGGGTTTGAAGCATGGATATGAAGACTCCTCGGAAGACGATTACCCTAATCCTGGAGAAATATAATGGTAGCTTGGTCTCAGATTTGCATCCTGGCTCTACCCTTCAAGTAGATGTGCTACTCTGAGCTAGTAACTTACTTAACCTCCCTGGGCCTCAATTTCCTCACCTCTAAAATGGAACTAACAATGCCTTCCTTATACACAGTGTTGTAGGATCAAATGAGAATTACGAATACGGCTTAGCACATCAACAAAACTCAATGGATAATAACCTATTACTAGATTACAAGCACCTCTTGGGTAGGGACTATGTCTTAATCATCTTGGTACCTACCCCTTTGCCCCAAACAATACAATGCTTTTTTTTTTTTTTTTTTTTGCGGTACGCGGGCTTCTCACTGTTGTGGCCTCTCCCGTTGCAGAGCACAGGCTCCGGACGTGCAGGCTCAGCGGCCATGGCTCACGGGCCCAGCCACTCCGCGGCATGTGGGATCCTCCCAGACCGGGGCATGAACCCGCGTCCCCTGCATCAGCAGGCGGACTCTCAACCACTGCGCCACCAGGGAAGCCCAATACAATGCTTTTGAAAGTGAAGATGTTCAACATTTTTCCAGTTTGAAAACATCCAGATATGATATCTATATTCATATCTCTACCACTGTGGACATCAGTTACACTGGGCATATGATTTGAAAAGAAAAAACTGGCACCTGGGATTCTTTTTAAAGTCTACTTTCACACATCTACTGAGCAATAACATGCCTGTACCACACATCCTGATGGCAAGCACATTTTTGCTATTTAATCAAAAATTAATTTGGCGCATGGAGCAGCATCCCGCATGCGCTCAGGATCTGGCCTGAGTCTGGCTTTGTCTTGCGATGGTGATTTCCCTCCATCATCTGCTCTGAGTCAAACCCAGGTAGATTTGGTGCAACTAGTAGCCACTAGGGGCCCATGAACTGCTCATTAAGTTCAGTGGCAGCTCTGTAAAATCAATGTAACTAAATAGATTAAATATGACTTCTTCAAAAGGAAAAGCAGCATTTAGGTCCCAAGGGAGGTGGGAAAAGTCTGTGCCCCAAGTCATTTATAAATGACTCCACAGATGCACCATCCAATATGGCAGCCATTAGCCACACATGGCTATTTAAATTTAAATTAAAAATTCACTTCCTTAGTCACACTAGTCACATTTCAAGTAATCACTAGCCACACACGGCTAGTGGCTATCATATTGTATGTGCGGATATAGAACATTTCCACCATCATGGAAAGTTCTATTAGAGACCCTGGCCTACAGAGCCAAGGGAGACATCAGGCAGGCACTGACCAAGTGTGGACTTGCCAGGCTCCTGTCTTCCCATCTCTAATTCACATTCTTTATTAATCAGCTCAGATTCAAACAGCTGATCTGGTTCTTGGAAAGTGCTGGTATAGAGGGGGACAGATAGGAAACCAGATTAAAATAAAGACGGATAGAAACATTCTCAAGTGAGGCTCAGGAGAAGGCTGCTGCCCAGATCTCTCTTGATGAATTCATCACGTTAAAAGCATCATTTGGCAGAAACACCTATGAAGCATTCTTGCCAATAAAGCTGAAGCCGAATCTGATCAAGCCTTAGTGCTAACTTCCATTTAGCATTGGGAAACGGAAGGGGTAGGGGAACAAGCTAAATGGCGCCACAAGAAAGTGAACAGCCAAATCCACAGTGTGAGACATTCCACAGGACAACAGACTTCCTTTCCTCAAAGTCAACAGAGGTGAATCATAGGATAGGAGGAGGTCACTCAGATTAAGAGAGACAGAACCACCTCAATGTCATTTGAGGACCTTGTTCAGATACCAATTTGGACAAAACAATTTTTTTTTTTCGCGCTATGCAGGCCTCTCACTGTTGTGGCCTCTCCCGTTGCGGAGCACAGGCTCCGGACGTGCAGGCTCAGCGGCCATGGCTCACGGGCCTAGCTGCTCCGTGGCATGTGGGATATTCCAGGACCTGGACACGAACCCATGTCCCCTGCATCGGCAGGCGGACTCTCAACCACTGTGCCACCAGGGAAGCCCTGGACAAAACAATTTTAAAAAGACATTCTTGAGTCGATCAGGAAAATTTAGTTATATGGACTTGATATTAGATAATTCTAAAGAATTACTGATGATTTTGTTACTTGCAATCATAGCTTTATGACTATGCTGATTTAAAGAAATGATCATAGTTTTTTAGAGATGCATAATGAAATATGTAGGGGGTGAAATGACAGTGTCTGGGATTTGCTTTAAAATTTAGAAGTAAATAAAAACACTTTACAAAGCACCACCACTCATCCATTCTAAGTGAGTTAGGAGCTGCACTGCAGTTGTTATTAGAGCTTATTTTATTTTATTTATTTTTGGAGCATGGTGGATACAGATGGGGAAGGGGCTAGAAAGGTCTTATTTGGGTCAATACAGATTTATTTACTTGATACCTTAGAGAAGAAGCATCAGTATTCTCTCTAGAACTTGGACTTATGGCAGGGAAGCCTTTCTTGCTTGCTTTTTTTTTTTTTTTTTTTTTTTTTTGCGGTACGCGACGCGCAGGCTCAGCGGCCATGGCTCACGGGCCCAGCCGCTCCGCGACATGTGGGATCTTCCCGGACCGGGGCACGAACCCGTGTCCCCTGCATCGGAAGGCGGACTCTCAACCACTGCGCCACCAGGGAAGCCCTTGCTTGCTTTTTTTTCTCCTTAAATTACCAAAGTGTACATGTGCCAGGATTTGCCAACCAGTTTCCTGAACAAGCTACCTCGAGAGGCCAACAGTGAAGCTTGTCCTGATAACTGCAGGTGCTGGGTTTAAAGGGGTATGCTTCATTGTTGGTGGGAGTGAGACTTCTCTGGAAGGTAATTTGGCGTTATCTCTCAACATTATAAAGCACATACCCTTAGATCCCACACTCCCTCATATATACATATATAATGATATATGTAATAGGTATTTATTGCAGCATCGTGTGTTCTAACAAAAGACTGAAACAACCGAAACGTCCAACAATAGGGACCTGGTTAACTAAACTATGGTGCAAGCAATGGAATACTATTTAGCAATGAAAAGAATCAGAAAGCTCTTTATGTATTATATGTTATGTTTACTATGCTATATTAAATATGTATATATACATGTATATACACATATATAACATATATGTTTAATAAAAGGGGAGAAAGACTATCTTCCCCCTTTTGCTCGCAGACGTATATAAAATATCTCTAAACCATTATCACTGGTTGCCCCAGAAGTCAAGAATGGGTGACCTTCTTGGTTCTTTTGAGTTTTGAACACTGTTAATGTACTGTCTTTAAAAATAAACACATATGGGCCTCCCTGGTGGCGCAAGTGGTTGAGAGTCCGCCTGCCGATGCAGGGGATACGGGTTCGTGCCCCGGTCTGGGAGGATCCCATATGCCGCAGAGCGGCTGGGCCCGTGAGCCATGGCCGCTGAGCCTGCGCGTCCGGAGCCTGCGCGTCCGGAGCCTGTGCTCTGCAACGGGGGAGGCCACAACAGTGAGAGGCCCGCATACCGCAAAAAAAAATAAAATAAAATAAAATAAACACATGCAATTTAAATTTTAAAAGTGTTTGAGGATGAGTGGGTCCAATGGTTTTCCTCTTTGCTAGATTATGCAGAGAAGGATCTCCGTACCCCCAAGGAAGTTTCCATTTTCATCACGTCTTTAATTTTACTAAAGCAACGTGCTGCACAGAGGGACTGGGGTCTCTGCTTCAGCATGGTCCTCCTCTCTCTCAGACGACTACAGGAAGGATCTCCTCCTCCTCTGGATTTCTGTTAATATCACCTCCAACCCCACCCCCACCCACAGAGCCCAGCCCAGCACAGGGGCATCGGTGGAGCACTTAGATTTTCTAACTGCAAAAGTCACATCAACATCAACACAGAAAAGAAAGCCAGCAAGACTGGAGCTGGGCCGCCTCGGAAAAGAATACGATAAGTGAAGTGATTCAGGAAGTAACAGTGAGTCACAGAAACCCAAAATGGGTTGAATTTTGCATAAGAGAAAATGCATCCAATACACACACACTCCTCGGGCATGATATGGATTTTCACCTATTGCTTCCAGCATACGACCTTAATATAGATGTAATCTGAAGTCAACCTGAGCCTCTGCCATGTATATTCTTACATACCCCTTCATCCTTCTCAAATGTCACCTCCTCTGAGAAGCCTTCCCTGGTCACCTTTTCTACCGTACCCCACTGTCCCTCTCTACACATCACTCTGTTTTCTCCATAGCACTTATCACCATGTGAAATGACTTCATTACTGGTTAATCCATTTAGTTGTTTTCTGTCTTTTTCTTCCCACCATGAGAGCAGGGGCACTGTCAGTTTTGTTCACTTTTGTATCCTTGGCACCCAGAACAGTGCCTGGCACATAAAAGGTGCCCAATAAATATTTATTAAATGAAAAAACATACTCTATTAGCGTTCAAGGTTTTATAGGGCTCTTCAGATTTTTCCAGCTGCAGCCCGTGTGGAAAACAAATTTTCCCCGATGGAGAACTTCAGTGAGTGTCAACATATTGTTTCTGTTGACATCTTCCTGAAGCCTCATGGCAAGCGATTAACTAGCCTTGGGAGTTTCACTGCATACAAAAAAACCAACAAACAAACAAAACAAAAAAACCAACAACAACCCTCCCAGCTACAGTCCTGAAATGTATCATGTGTGAGACTTCCACACCATACAATTAGCTGCATTACAAGTACAACACCATCCATGGAAAAGACAGCCTGGTGAGGAAAATGAGGGGGAGAAAAATTAAACAAAAGACTATTTCTTTTTTTTCTTTACTATTAACATGACATGGGAAAGCCATGGGTGTTCAAAACGCTAAAATATTTTACACCAAATTTCTTTTCTTATACCTCACTCTGTGAGGCTAACCAGTTAAAGGGTAAACCAATCATTCTTCTCACTTATTTGTTTTTTCCATCAACAGTTTCTAAGAAATGCTGCAAAGGAGACTTAAACCACACACACACACACACACACACACACACACACACACGAGGAAAGCAAGGTAATTATCCAATAGTATTTACTGTGCTTCATCAGTAAGTAGGAGTAATAATAAAAATGAAATATAAAGATTAAAGCAAATTACTCTCTGGTTTCCAATCTACTTATTTTGATGTAAGTAGTAAGAGAAGCATACAGCCTGAATCATGAGTTCTAGATTTGTGGATTACACGGGCAAATTTGTTCCGAATCGGGGAGTCCCTGCACACTCACACACTGGAAGGAATGAGATGGGGGTAAACTTGAACATGACTTTCTCAACAGCCAACCACGGAGCCCACTTTCAAGTTTTGACAATTCCCACTGCCTTTACTTTTTGGTCTGTTCCCTCAGCTCAGCGTCCATGCCCCCCTCCACTTCCGGCCCCAGGTCCTGTCCTGGGCTTCTCATGGCCTCCTCTTCCTTATTTGAACATTCTGTGCGAGTATAAATACAGCTTGGCTTTGTAAAAGACCTGTTTTTGCTTTCTCTTATTTTTCACTCGAAAACTTTAAAAACCAGCGTCAAGGCAGACTCTTCAAAGGTTACACAGTTTGGAGGCAGGAAGAACTTTCTGGAAATGGGTTGAATCTCACTCCATGGTTTGGATAAATGATATCTACTAGTAGAGGCAGAGTTTGGAGAGTTACATAGGTAGCCAGTCCTGACTCAGCGTGGGCGTGGTTGCTTCTCTGCTGAATATGGGGAAAGGGCATGATATGGCTTCCTGAATCCTGAACCCTGCTTTAGGCCTAAGGATGCTGGAGAAACCCAACCCTAGCCTCCTGTTGCTGGAGCCATTCTAAAAATCAACTTGAACACAGATTCCCTACCTTTGCTCTAAAGGAGTTCACTGGGGAAAAGCAGGGGTTCCTAAGGGGGTTCAGAGGCTCCCAGGAGCTACTTGTGGCCCCAAGAGGAGAGGGCTCTGCCTTCCTCTAACACAGAAGTCTGCACTCAGCTGGGTTGTCAGCAAGCTGTCCCTAAATAGGAATAAACTAAAACCACAGAAGCCATAGAACCTTCTCATGAAACCTCAGATACTTGCATCTTGATGTTAACCCAGATATTCCAATATTAGAAAATACAAAATAAAAACCAGTTCCACAAACTCTCCCAAGCTCTACAGAACACATCTGAATTATCAGTGCAGTTTGTTTGGGAGACTGGTTGCTTCCATTCAAATCACCTTGAGCAAGTTATCTAACCTCTCAGAGCCTCAGGTTTTTTCATTTATAAAGTGGGAACGCTAATTAGTATTGAACTAGTAAACCCATGCAGACACTGGTTCTAATGCCCGGCACATAGTAAGAGCTCAGAAATGTTAGCTGTTATTATTCCTCGCCTACTGCCTTCTTTTCTTCTTTGCTTACAGGAAAGGTTAATGGGCATGGGTGAAGTTACAAATTTCAAATTTCATGCATATTACTTTATTACTTATTTTACCACATGGAAAAGTTCAAAATATTCAATTCTGCCCTTGAAATAAGGACAATTTTCTACGTGCAACAGAGTCAGCTCAAAGGAATCCAAACTACACCATAGTCTGTACCACAATCTGGAGAAAGAGCACGTGCTTATAAGAATGAGTACACATTGCAGCATCCTGGCCACGCAACACGTGGGATATGAATTCCCAAAAACTGCGTTCAGTGTGGCTCTCCTTTTTCAGCTGATCTCAGTGAAGATGCTGACAGCTGAAAAATTATAGCATGCAATCATGCTCAGAAAGGAAGTAAAATGAGGAAATATCCAGAGGAAAAAGTGACTGGACATAATCTGTCTCACAACCACTAGGATGGCAAGTCGATAATAAGGGGGCAGATTAGATATTCACAAAGGACGCTTTCAGTTCCAAATTCCTTCAGTTTTTCTAAAACTTTACAAAGGGATTTAGAAATAAAGGTAGGAGAAAGAGGGCAGTAAATGTATTAGCATATTGTGAAATCTTTAATTTTTCTGCTTATCATCAATAAAATCTTACCTTCAGAGGTAGTGCCAGATGACTCGGAAGAGTGCATGTCTTTAAAGACACTTTAAAAGTGATTCAATATCTCGGCTTAAGCTCAAAATAATGTTTCCATATAATAGAATATGATACAGCTATTTTAAAAGACTTACAGTTTGCCATAACATTTTAATATAAGCATTTTCCCTCATTAACTGAAAAAAGGATGCAAAACTGAATAGAGTCTGACCTCAACTATGTAAAAAAAAAGAATCTAAAATGCTGACAGCAGCTGCCTCTACATAAGAAAACTAGGGGTATTTTTTCTTTGCTTTCATACCCCGCTACTTTGCAACTTCTCCAAGAGCATGTATTACTTTTACAATAAGAAAAAAATCATTTCAGTAATATGATATTTAAAATTGCGCCGAACTCTACGAAAACTCTGTGAGGTTTTCAGAGATGTAGGAAATCAGAGGGTCTGTGTGTGTGTGTTGGTCAAAAAGAGCAATTGGCCCCCAAATGCTATTTCCTGCCTCTCCTCCAACCAGGCATATAGTACAGTGCCTGGCGTCTGTCGAAAGGCCGTCAACTCTTGATCACCAGGGAAACTGAAGAGTGAGGCTGTGGGTGACCCAAGCCCCCTCTTCCCCTGCTCCTGCAGGCTGCCTTGGGTTGGCTTTTGTTTTTCTCTGCTCATTAGTACCTCCACTCTGTGGCTGAAGAAGCCAAGCTTGTGTCTATCAGTGTTCGTCTTTTCTAACAGTTCTGGTGACAAGTCTGGCAAGGGACAAGCTTGAAGTCTTTGAATACAGGGATCTGGAGATTCTCTGTGCCTTCCAAATTGTCTACACAATCCCGGCGCTTCAGGACTCTGGGTGATTTCGGGGGCTGCACCCAAGCATCTGTACGCAGGATACATAGGGGCGTCTTGGGAACGGCTGGGCTGTCCTCGGGAGCCTGGCGGGGCCCAGTCAGCTCACACTCTCCCCTCCCAGCCTCCTCCTGAGGGAAGCTGGGGGTGGGGCCTGACTCCCAAGAAGTTATGACAGTGAGGTATTCCCTCAGCCAGACGGTCTGCCTTCTTCTCAAGCTGGGATTCTTCCCTGAGCTTCTAAGAACCCCGAACCCGTTCCACTCCCACTGCCATGTGACTCCCTAGCAACACGATTCCCACTCCCCCCAGAGAACCCTCACAGGGTGGCTGCCCGTGCCTGGGGCAGAAGCTACCAAGTCAGCGTAGCCTGAGACATAACAGTGTGGTCTCTGAAGTGCTTCCCGGTTCAAATCCCTGCTCTGCCATGGGTGACCTTGGACAAATCGTGCAGCTTCTCTGGGCCCCAGTTCCCTTATCTGTGAAATGAGAAGAGTGTGTCTACCTCACTGAGGGGTGGAGGGGACTGAATTACAACAGGGAGAGCACTGTATAAATGTTAGCAGTCACAAAGCAAACAAACAGAAAACCACCCTGCCCTTGTGACTGGAACCCTAAGAACACAGCCACAGATGTGGCTTTTGAAGGTGTAGCCCGAACAGATGCCGAGGAAAGTGAGACTGGGGTCAGCCGTCGCTTCCTCAGCAGCCTGAAGCTGCGGCTCAGTTCCACCCCTTGGTAGCACAGCATCACTAAACACCAGCCAGCTGCACACGAACCACTGGGGTGAACACACAGGACAGGGGAAACCAGGCCTTCCCATGGGAAACTATTTATAGCCAGTGTTCCTTCACCTCCAATTTATTCACCTCCAATTTACCATCTAACAGTTTGGTTGGCTCTGCTTTGGGGAAACAGTGTTCTTGTCACAACACTCGTCAAAAATATCCCAAATCTGAAGAGATAATTGGCAAGGAGACCCAGTAAGGACTGATGGAAACTTCTTCCGCCAGGCGAACGGGTCCAATTAGCCTGACCAGCTTGGTGTAGCTCCAGACATTGCCTCACGGGCACTGAGCAACTTGTATACGAGCACTGGCGGGTATTTACCTTTCCCCAGGAGATAAAGCTAACACAAAAGGAAAGATGATCAATGTATATTTTAAAAGCATGTGTATACAAACAAACCCCCTCCAATATGTTACTGGGTTTCCTCCAAAGAAAACAGATTAAATCAACTATCTACCAGGCACTCAGCACTGTATCCGGCTGTGGGAATTCCCGGCCCCCTTCTCAAGAAGCTTAAAATCAAGCTGGGAAGGCAAGACAAACACAAGTGCAAAGGTTAGGCATCAAAGCAAGACATTTGTAATGAGCCAAAAGAATGATACAGACAATGAGTATTTCAGGAGATGAGGGAGAAACGTGATCACTCCAGGCTTCGGAGTCCTCAGAGAGGAGGCGGAGTTTGAGTTGCACCAAAGTATAGATAAGCAGGATTCAGTAAAGCCGAGAAAAAAAGAGAGCAATCCAGGAAGGGGGTACAGGGTGAGCAAAGGTGTGGGAGCCGCACGCAAGGCACATTTGGAGAAAGCAAGCAAGCAAGCAGGTTTGGCTAATTAGAGACCACCAGAAGAGAAAGGGGTTTCTTAGGTCATCTAGTACAATCTCATTTTACAGATGAGGAAATGGAGGCTCAGAGAGGTTAAGAGATTTACCTCAAGTCACACAGCTAGTTATCAGTGGGAGATCAGTTGAGAAAACAAATCTGTTAATATTCAGCTTAGAATCCGAGCTGACAGTAAATTGACTGGCTATAGAGAGGCAAAGGAGAATCTGCCTAGGGTGAAAGAAACAGTGCAATTCTCAACCACGAATGCTAGTGGAGGTCACAGAAGGTGCTCATTAAACGCTTGCTGAAGAAATTGATAACTGCTCTATAATTTCAAACAAGTCATGTGGTATCTCTGAGTTTATTTTCTTCTCCTTCCCCCTGCACCTCCCCCCCCACCCCACCCCCCCAGTGAATAAAAATCTCAACTGGACCAGTGGTGTATCCACACAGTGCAAATAAACAGTTCTCAGAGATAAAAGGCAAGGGGAGCCTCAAAGGGTTTCAGATTTCTAACCTTTCTGTGGCGGGTGTGGGTAGGAAGGTTAGAAAATGAACCACCCCCTCTGCGGGCGGCAGGTGGGCCGGGGAGAAGGAACATCTGTTTTTTTTTCTTCTTTTTAGCCCTATAATCTTTTACCTCTTTGAAGTTGTGAGAAATCAGGTGCTTTGTACATTTCCATTATAAAGGAGATAGAACTGAAAAGTTAAAAGTCTTAGGAGGGTGCGCTGGGATGCGGTAGGGGCCAGGTCCCCATGTGCCTCACCCAGGCAGCCTGTGAGTAAGGAAGGGAACCGTCTTGGCAAGTTCCCAGGAAGCAAGGGGTCTGTCGCTTCCATACATGAGTAGGAGGTTATTACAAATAGATTTCCAGAAATTTCTTTCAGGCCATTTCGGTGAGGGGAGGTGTCTCTGAGCAGTTCACAAAGCAGTTGGTATGGTCTTGTGTATAACCCAGAAGCAATACAAAATACAAAACACAAAAGCACAAAATGGATCAATACTAAAATCGACATGGAAGAAGGCACAGAAAACTAACCTTAAGTAACTGGCCATTTCCAGTCCCCAAGAATAAAACAGTCCTGTTCATTACCACGGTGCCATAAACGGATGTCAGGTCGGAATGGATCAAGGTGGATGATGCGATTGGTTGGACTCTTTCAGGTTGATCCTTGTCATTCTGAACATGCAACACAAACGCACAAATAAAAACAAAGATAATTTTTAACAGTGATAATTCTCATGATGATAAAATGCCACTGATGCCCACCTGGGAAGGATCCTACTGGAGCCCCCAATACATTTTCTTAGACAAGATCCCCAGGAACAACCTTTTATCCCCTTTATCGGCAGAATCACCACGCTTGCCCAACCCATGGAAAGCCGTTTGTTTACTGTGTATTAACATGTACTGATTGCCAGCAGTGAGCTAGCCATCCATTTAACGCTCCCCCAGCTGATATATGAAACTGAGTTCCACTTTATTGCCAAAGAAGAGCCCACCGCTGAATTGGGAGGGAGACAGTCTTATACATGGTTGTTTGCAGGATCATGCTCAAATTTATTTTAACAAGGGTTTGGCTTCTGTGAGGTTAAACAAGCCACTTCCAGAGATGTGAGACGGACCATCCTATTGGGTGTGATGGCAGAGAGGAGGGACTCTGGATTACAAGAAGAGTGCAGTGTGTTAGCCCAAAGACAGGGTAAGTCATTCAGAGGGTAAAGGGGGAAAGACAGAGTCATGGATGGTGGGTAAGACAGAGCCACAGGGCTAAAGAGGAACCAAGCACAAGGGCTGGACCCGGTGCTGATGTTCTTGAAGAAGAAATGGAAAGCCTAACTCTCAACCTGAAGGCATTTAAATGGTCTGAGGTTCTGAGCACATGGAATCACATGCTCACTCCTGATCATTAAATAAAGCCCCTCTTTAAATCCAGAGCAGGCAGTGTGTCGACCAAAATGTCTTTTTCTTCCTTGTTTAAAGGCATGAAGTGCTTCATGCTGCTTCCTGCTTTCAACGACAGGAAACCGAGTTTGTTACACAAATCTCTGGAAGATATGGAGCTAGAAAGTGTCGTTGCCTTCTGCAGCTACTGAACACAGTGCGATAGCATACTTTATCTGCCAGAGTTTGGTTCCCAACCGTACTAAGGTTTGCAAAGGCACATCTACGCTTCAACCAATAGGAGAGCCAGCAAACTTCTGTAAGCATCACAACTCCTAAAATTGCCCCGTTTGGAGAGGGGGGAGGTAGGCAGGGGGAGGCTAAGACTTATTAACTTCATTATATTACTGCCGACAGTGTTTATGTCTTTCAATTTATGTCTTATTAAATATTCATTATTTTTAAACCCACCAAGTTTCATTAACATCTACACTAAATGGATTCATGGACTAAATTGATTTCTGAAGCCTTTAAAGTGCCGTCTATATTTCTTTGTTGAAGTTACACTGGGAGGAAAAGACATGCTGGCAAGGATTTCGCCAATGTCCTGATCTCTGCTCAAGGAAAAGATGTCATAACCTAAGAGAACGTGGCTTATCTGCATACAATATTCCATAGTGAACTCAGTTTAAGAAGATTTTTAGAAAGCCCATTGGAGATTTTTTTTTTCCTGTTAAAAATATACTTTTCATACAGTCGGGGAAGATGAGGAACTGTCCTGTTAAAATGAAGCTGAGAAAAAAAATCTCTGTGGGTCTAAGAATCAGAACAATAGATCACTGTTTAGGTAAGGATGCCTCCTGACCATGAGCAGAAAAAAAGAAAAGTCGGTGACCTTTAGATGTAAAAAAAAAAAAATAAACCCACACCACACATCTTGCTTTAAAATAAAACCAGAATTGTTCAAACTTAAAATCGGCTGACTACACCTCTTCTTTTTATTAAATATTTGAGCATCTCAGAAGTGCTTAACTCAGAGAATTGGACGTCATCTCTGCCTGGGCATCTGGAATGTTCTAACACCACTATCTTTGGCTGGAGGACTCCGTTTTCCCTCATCCCACGACACAGACAGAGTAATGACTGCGGACTGTTGATTATCCGTCCACAAGGACCAGATGGGATAGTGTCCTCCCACGTCTGGTATATAGTAGGTGCTTAATAACTGTAGCTATTTAGATTAGCCAAGAACCGTGACATCACAGTTAGCCTTGGCTGAGGTGGGATGAGATATTCTGTTTGTGAAAGACTGACTCCAAAAAATCCCAGAAGTGGCTCAAAAGCCGAAAATGAACAAAGAGAAAATTGCTTCTAAAGTACTGTCCCATCCTCTCTAGCATCCTTCCCTGGCTTCTGACTGTTTCTCAATAATTACAGTTTTCCAAATTAAGTCCTGGATCAATAGCATGGGTTAGTAGTAGGGCCATTAAATCAATGTTCCCGAATTTGAGAGCTGGTGGCATAAAACAAACCACCTGGGACTAGGGGTCAGAGAAGTTAGGTTTGCATTCAAGCTTGGTTCTCATCCCCTGGGTGATGTGGGCAATTTATCGAACCCTGTTGGGATTGGCTTTCTCAGCTGTGAATAAGGCCAATGGTGTATGATCAGTAGGGTAGTTATGAGGAAGAGATAATAATGATGGTAGTAATAATAACATGTTGATACATGCTAGCTGCTATTATTAGTAGTAACTTGCACTTACTGTGTGCTGCTTGGAATCTTTTATAATACTCCGACTAAATAAGGATAGTACAGGGTAGGGAGCCGGACCTCCAGGCTTTCGATCCTGGCTCTGTCACTTTCTAACTATGTAATTTTATGCACATTACTTAGCTTCTCTGTGACTCAGTTTCCTCCTCTATACAATGCAAGTGACGATAACAGCATTTATGTCATAGACTCATCATGAGGACCGAATGAGTTAAGACACAAGCCTAGGTAAAGCTTAGAAGAACAGCGTCTGGCACATAGTAACACACAATCCACGTTTGCTATCATTACCTTATTTAAAAACACAAACGGTTGCTGCCACACCTGTGGCAGTTATGCCCACCTCCTCCTTTGCCACAAAGCCCTTATTTTGTTCAGGTAGCAATAAACCCAAGCCTGGGAAACCAGGACTAGTCTAAGCCACACAGTAATCCCATTCCCCGTTGCCTGGTACTTGCTTTCCTACTCCTTAGAGCTAGGGGTGGCCATGTGGCCCAGTTTGGGTCTGTGAGATGCAAGAAGTCCACTGGAGGAGCTTCTGGGAATAAGCTTCCTCCTTGATAAGAGGAGGCTCTTGAGGAGAACTCATTTGCCCCTCTTCCCTCACTTCCTCTCTTCAGAATCTGTGATGTGAGGCTACCCGTGCAGAGTGGTGACAGCCATTTTGCTTCCATGACATTCAAGATGGAGGATGAAAACCAACAGATTGGTGCAAGGGAAGGACAAGAGACCCTGGGTTCTTGAGGACACCACTGAGCTCAGACTTCCAAGCTTTACACTTTTTACTAACAATGATGTTATGATTTAAGCCGCTGCTTATTGCTTGCAACGCAAAGCAAGTCCCTGTGTAAGAAATGAGAGTCGTGGCTGGGGACATGGCACTAGACTCTAGCTTTTCCTCGGCTACAAAGGACCAGGAACTGGCCAAGCGCTTGTTCCCCTCACCCTGGAGGATCCTGGCCACAGTCAGGATTGTGTAGCCAATTACAACAGCGAGCCTGGAAGAAAATAGGAAAGACCGGGCTTGGACCTCAAGTAAACTGAAGGGCTGCTCTGGCTGAATGGAAATGGATTCTTTTGTGCTGGAAACACACAGAAATGGACAGGTCCCTGTGAATGGAAAAAGGAACCCTCTGAATGGCTTTCTTTTGCTCATTTCAGCAAATGCAAACAAAAGAAAGACAGCCTCCAGAGAAACCTGCTCACAAAAGTGAAATTAATACCTGGGGAGCCAAGTAGAAAAAAGGGAGAAAATAGTGCAGTCGGCCCCCTGTGTCCAGAGATTATTTTCACTCTTTTTTTTGGCCTATTTTCTGTCTTGCCCTTCTCTCCCTTTAGGGCATAATCACTAATGTTGCTCTCAGCCTATTCTGTCTAGTTTATTACGTGTAATTTATTTCTGAATTCCGGCCTCTGCTTGTTCTTCTGTGTGTAACAAGGTTAATGCCTTGTAATGATGCTTTTGCCAGTTCTGCCTTGCGCGACAAAATCCAATCTTGATTCAGCTCTAAACCTTGTCTCCCCTTTGGGCTTTCTTGGTTCCCTCAGAGTTGTCACTCTGTGTCTCCTGCCTGCCATGTCTAACCACACGTCCCGCCTACACTTGAGCCCGCTCTCAGAGGGAAACTTTTTTCAGTTTGAGGGAAAAGCTACCTTGTCTCAAATGATGTTTGGGCTAAAAAAGAGAGAGCCTTGGGCTTGACACACCAAAGCCGAACCAAGGCTACTGGGAAGGGGTGAGTGCTGGGTGTGTGTGTGTGTGTGTGTGTGTGAGGGAGAGAGAGGGAGAGAGAGGGAGAGAGAGGGAGAGAGAGGGAGAGAGAGGGAGAGAGAGGGAGAGAGAGGGAGAGAGAGGGAGAGAGAGGGAGTATTCAGGGAATACTGGGCACATCACGAGGGAAACGGCACATCACGAGGGAAACAGCTTGACCTCCTTGTAGCTCCTTCATACGATCTTTCATTGACCATAAACACCCCCCAGTGTGCACTGCCCAATTCCAGGGGGCACGAGCCATGAATTCTAGGGTGTGAATGGCACACTCTGGATTTGAGTACCACGTGGCCCTGCCCCTACCACGTGGAAGATGGCCTGACTCAGCAAGGATCACATAGAGGGCTCACAGCCACGCTGCAGCTATTATGGGGACAGCTGGAGGAAACGGGCACAAAAGTGGCCCCTCAAGTGTTGGGGAGACAGTAAAAGTCAAGTCTTTGATCCCCCAAGGTGATGAAAGGACTCCCTTATTTTGGTTTTTCTTTATGGGGCCGGGGCAAATACCAACTGGCACTTCTCACACGTTGATAAAAAGCCTCTCGGGCAGTTAATTTTGTAGCCTGCTCCTCTTTGGCATACACTCATGGGAAGCAGCTTCTTCATCATTACTTACCCAGGGGCCTACTTGCAGTCAGGAAACCTCAGCAGGAGTCCTACGCCTATGATCTGGCCCTGCTCCGTCCCTGACAGGCTGCTTGATTTGGGCAAGTCCCTGAACATCAATAACCAAATCTGTAAAATGGACCCAATAATACACACGCCCTGTCTATTAGCATTGGTGTGAGGCCCAAATGAAATCATGCGTGTGGAAATAATTGGAAAACTATCTTTATCAAGCTAGAGAATGGAAAGAACAGCTATTCACCCAAGTTAGATAGTGGTTTTATTGGCCGTTAAGGCACCTGTCGCTTTTCTTTATTCTTCTAGAGTATACCGCACTGATCGGGTTCTAACTTTATGGCACCTCTCTGATCATCTGAAGGAAGAATTAACCTTGGGGACTCAAATGATCCAAAGGAAAAGTTCAAAGTGTGCAGGAGGAATAAAGAAGGGAAGTTTAGGGACATACTTGGGCAGCCTCTATACCAGGCAAGCATGGGGGGCGTGCAACTGAGCCACGGGAAACATGCACAGTGGTGAGGTTTGTATTTCGCATCCTCCCACGGGCTCTCCCACCTGCTTCCCTCCCTCCAAGGCCCCAGTGTCCTCCAACCTCCCAGGCCTTCCTACTGCCAAAGTCCCACTCTCCAAGATTTATCCTTCCTTTTTCCTGCTTTACACTCCACCCCCCATCTAAATCTCCATCCCTTCCACGTGGCTACTTTCAGTCAATTACCTACAAAAAGACAACCTGACTCGAACAATTCACAAAAATATATGCATTGCTGATAGTGTCAAAAAAAGGCATTTTCCTAGATTCTTAGAGTTGGAAGAGACACAGTTCAACCATGTTTTTCCATGAGGAAGCTACTGGCATTCTAGATGGGATATTTCTTCACTATGGGGGCTGTCCTCCATGAGGCAGGACTTTCAGCATCCCTGACACCCGCCCAAGAATACCAGTAGTACCCCCCACCATCATTTTGACTTCTGCAAAAGCTCCCTCTCTCGCACTGCTAAATACCCTCTAAATAAATGGCATCATCTTTGAGAACCTGTGGAATCGCTCCCAAGATTTCAGAGTTGCTGGAAAATGATTATCTAGACATTTCTTCCCTCCAACTCTCTCCCTCCCTATCTTCCCCATCATGGTGAATGGTACCAACATCCACCCTCAGCACCTCTCTTTCCATCACTCCCCACACCCAATACCTGAAAAATCTCAGCTGAATTTCCCAGCAATCTTACATCTATCTGCTCCATCTCCATGGTTTCCACCCAGTCCAAGCCCCCATCATCTCACTCCTGATCTACAGCAAGAGCCTCCTGGTTTCTCTCTTTCAACCTACAATCTATGCTCCATCCAGTAGCCAGAGTGATTTTTTTTCTTTTTGCGGTACGCGGGCCTCTCACCTCTGTGGCCTCTCCCGTTGCGGAGCACAGGCTCCGGACGCGCAGGCTCAGCGGCCATGGCTCACGGGCCCAGTCGCTCCGCGGCATGTGGGATCCTCCCGGACCAGAGCACGAACCCGCGACCCCTGCATCGGCAGGCGGACTCCCAACCACTGCGCCACCAGGGAAGCCCCAGAGTGATTCTTTAATGTATAAAGTAGGCCACGTTACTTCTTTGACTAAAATTCTTCAACGGCTTTCTATCACACTTAGAATTAAACCCGAATGCTTCCCCAGGTCCTACCTGATCTGGTCCCTGCCTACTTCTTCAAACTCATCCCTTGTCACTCTTCTCCTTCACTCTGCTACAGTTCCCACAGTGTCTTTCGTTCAGACTCTTTAACTTGTTCCCATCTTTCTGCCTCAGGACCTTTGCATATGCTATTTCTGCGACCTCTCCTCTCTTCACACCTTGTAGGCTGGTTTTTTTTAAAAATCTTTCAGGTTTCAAGTTCAATGTCACCTCCTCATGGACACATGACTATAGATCATCCTATCCCTAGGCCAGTAGTTATTCTGAATCATAACATTCCATTTGTTTCCTTGAAAATAATTATAATTACATTGCTTTAAATTTTTTTATTTAATGTCTGTCTCCCAGTAGACTCTAAGCTCTACAATAGTTTATCTTACTCTACGCTCTGCAGCATATACCTCAGCATCTGGCATGTTGTTAGTTGTCAATAAACATTTATTGAATGAATGAATGAATACATGGATCAATATTTGAATGCTTTCAGTCAATATCTCACCAGGCAACCCTGGTACATTGCTAAGTAGGTCTAATCATTACAAAGTTCTACAAAAGTTCATTACAAAATTTGTCCCTTGCAAGCACTGGGCCTTGGTTCTGCCTTGGGGAACAATACTAAACTACCCCACATCTGCTGCCATGTAGCTTGGCCTTCTCTAAATTTCACACCCATAGTTCACTGACAGTTTGCAAAAAACAGTTCCTAGGTCTTTTGCCATCTCCATCTATAGACAGTCTACAGACTCAGTGTACTTAAAATGAGGCTCTAAGTAAACAGACTACTTTAGGTATTTTCGTATCCTCTAACCAAAGTGAAGAATAATAGCACTGTTCTCCCATGATTAGAACAGCATAACTTGTGAACTGTTGCATTTGACTAACTCTTTAAAATAGAAATATTGAATAACATAGTGGTAGCATGGAAGAGTAGAAAGAACAAGAGATTTAGGGTAAAAAAACAATGTGGGTTCAAATTCAAGCTCTATTACTTATGAGCTGTCTCTAAGCAGTCACTTAACCTTTCTGAGGCTTCTCCACCCACCCACCTGCTCCATCCAGTCCATTTATGGAACACTTGGCTCTTGGCCAAGTGCCTGACCTGTAAAAATCCAGGTGGGACTGAACTGCCTATTGTCAACCTAAGCCAATCAAATGAGTTTTGAAACAAAATGCAGCATCTTGTCATTGGTTTTCTGACACACACAGTAACGGAATGAGTGCTTGGAGTGGGGACCGCACTGACATCCACAGTTCCTGCAAAGAATTCCAGGAATCCATGAAACCGGATGAGAAAAAAATCTCTATTTTAGCGAACTCTGACTGAAATTCAGCATTTCATTTAATTATGAATGCAGACCACAGTTATATTAACTGAACCTGTGACTTTGTCATCAAAAGGAATCAGATATTTTCATATCATTTTACAGTTGTTGCAGGTATCTCAAAATATCATTTGTGCTTATCGCTACTTTGAAATGATGGTAGTTACCGCTGCTAGGTCTTGCTATTTAATGTGCTAAGATATATTTCTCTATTTCAAATTGGAAAAACCATTTTGATATATCTGTAGATCAATATAATTGGTTCATTTTGCAACTCTCTCTTTTTATTTTATGTGTTTAAAACCACTGCTCTGAGGAGGGTCCACAGCACAGGTCCCCAGAGGTCCACGGCACAAGGGCTCCATGGGAGGGAGGGGCACAGAGATGTTGCTAAGCCCAGGAGACTGAGACTGGGTGACACCTAAAACTACCAGCTGCTCTGGGCCACCTAGCCCTCCTGATGCCTCAGAGAAGCAAAGACCAGCACATGGAATCCAATTTCTAAGACTGCTCGCTGATGGCAAAGGAACCTCAGAAGGACGTCAGTGCAGAATAATTAGGAACAGTTGATATGTTAGAGAATATGCTTCTCAAGTGGACTCTTCCAAGACCAGGCTGGAGGGGCAGGAGGGAAAGACCAGGAATCCGGCCTCATTGGTGAGGGAGTCACAGGGAAACTCCCCTCTCTCTAGGCTACCTGGCTTTTATTCCTCCTATAAACACAGCTCCAGGGGCTTGGGCTCCTCTTGGAAGCTCTTATCTCGCCGAGCTGTAACCACATCTTCTCCACTAGATGGACAGCACCTTCCTTCCAGTTCAACAAATACTTATTGAGGGCCCACCGTGCAGTAGACGACATTCTGGATGCCTGGGAAACACTGATGAGACACCCCGGCCAATCCCCTCAAGGCACTTACAGCCCCAATGGCACCGTGTTGAGCCCAACACAGAGCCTGGCACACAGCTAGCACTCCACAGAGGCTGACAGAGTGGATCCCCAATTCCTCACTTCCTGGCCAACCGCTTGCTTAATGGCCCTTTCTGGGGGTCCCAAAGCTATCTAAAACTCGACAAAAATTAAACTAATTGGTCACCGACACCTCTCAATTCTACATCTTAAAAAGCTATTTCATTGGATCCCTCCTCCCCACCTGCACTGCCACCACCTCAGTTCAGGTCTCCAACACGCTCACCTGGATTACTGCAGCCCACGCAGTCCAGCTCTTTCTCTCCACGTGCGTGGCGGCCACCGCTCTAGACCAAGGCAACGTTATTTCTCACCTGGACTACCTCGAGGGCCTCCTGCCTCCGCTGGGGCCGATCTCTCATTCATGCCCCAAAGGGCAGCCATTTCTTTAGGAATTCAAATCCAGTGGTGTCCTTTCCCTTCAAAGGCTCTTCTAAGCTTTCAGAAAAAAAATATAAGCTCCTTCCCACTGCCCACCAGGACTACAGGATCCGCTGCCGCTTCCTTCCCCAACCTCTTCCCCCACACAACCTCTTCCCCCAACACTCTCCCCGCTCCACCTCCCTACCTCGACCACGCTAGCCTTCGCTTCTTCAGAATGACCCAGTCATTTCCCCTTTCGAGGCCTTGCACTGCTCCCCAGTTCCCCTTGGGGACGTGTACAGCTATCCTTTCTCATCTTCCTGGTGGCAACTCAACCTCCTTAAAGAGAACTTTCCCCAGCACCTCAACTAATACGGCTCTCTTACGTCCTGTTATTTCTCTCAGGGCCCCCATCTCAGCCTGGGCCTTCATTTTCTCATCTGTAAAATGGAAGTAACAACATTACTCATCTCGTAAAGCTGTGGTGAGGATTAAACGAGTTAATATTGGTAAAGGGCTGACTTAGGACAATACTTGGTGCGAAGTGAGTGCTCTAGGAGTGCTAGCTATCATTTTAATATAAAAATAACCTCTTTATTTGCTGCATATTTATTGTCTACTCTGTTCATCACTGGTAGAAATATTTCCTCACAGTGCTTGGCACACAGTAGGAACTCAAGAAGTATTTGTTGGTCCTTCTAATCAGCGGTTTTGCCTCTCATCTTGCCTCATCCATTCTTCTGAGTGATCTCTCTAGAACACGATCAGATCATGTCTGCCTAGAGCCCTGCCGTTGTCCTCCATCAGCCATGGACCATGGCTTTCACACCCTGCTCAGCAGAGTCCCAGAAGTTCCTTTGAGATGCCACAGGGACAGGCAGGGGGTGGGGGGAGGGCGAGTTGCAGGATTCTGGGAACCTCCCCACCCCTGCTTCACCCTGAGCCCCGGCACTTGGCAATGGCCTCACCCAGAACAGCAGGTCAATGATGATTTATTAGCCTTTTTCTCATACTGAGCCTCTGGTTTAAGATGTAAAGCCCAGGTTTAGCAAGTCTGAGAACAACTGACCATCAGGATAAAATCCAGCCATCTTGGCCAGTCTTATTAAGCCCTTTGCCATCTGGCCCTGCATGCTCATTTCTGGACACTCCCCAGCCAGGGTGAGCTACCTGCGGTTCACAAGCTTATTCAACTTCCCGCTTGTGCACAAGCTGTGCCCTGTCTCTGGAACGCCCTCTCTTGCCTCTTCTACTTGGCTTTAAGACACAGCTCCAGCATCACCTCTCTGAAGACTCCCAGGTCCTCCCACGCTGAGTGTGACACTCCTTCTTGGGGCTTCCGCACCACCTTCTTGCTAAATCTCTCACGATGTCTTAGGGCAATGTGAATGTTTTATTCTCACCCCTTCTGTTACAGCAGGTGTCGGTAAAGTACCAGCTGTGGACCAAATCTAGCCTGCTGCCTGTTTTTCTGAATGACCCCCTGCCAAGCTAAGAGTTTTTACATTTTTAGATGGTTGAAAAAAATCAAAAGAATAATATTTTATGACAAGTGAAAATTATACATGAAATTCAGATTTCTGTGTCCATAAAGTTTTACGGGAATATCCCCATGCTTGTTCATTTATATGTTGTCTATGGTTGCTTTCACACTTCAATGGCAGAGTTGAGCAATTGCAACAGAAACTGTATGTGGCCTGCAAAGCCTACGATATTGATGATCTGACCTGTACAGAAAAAGTTTGCCGACTTCTTCAATAAGAACATTGGCCAGGGCTTCCCTGGTGGCGCAGTGGTTGGGAGTCCGCCTGCCGATGCAGGGGACATGGGTTCGTGCCCCGGTCTGGGAGGATCCCACGTGCCGCGGAGCGGCTGGGCCCGTGGGCCATGGCCGCTGAGCCTGCGCGTCCGGAGCCTGTGCTCCGCAACTGGAGAGGCCACAACAGTGAGAGGCCCACATACCGCAAAAAAAAAAAAAAAAGAACATTGGCCAGAGAGGTGGGGTGGGGATTGCTGGGGTCAAATCCCCCTCGTAATTCCTGAGGAGACACTACGTGTAACTACTGATTAGACAGTCAAACCCATCAACTACAGAAACAGTAAAACTTAAGTCACAATTCTATTTGGTTTTGCGATAGTATATAAATTAGTATTAATTTTCTATCTTGATGAAAATGCTAAGAAAAACGATGAGCGCAATTGATAAAAAAATAAAATCTTACCGCTACCATGCCCCTGCTCCCACAAACAAGTTAGACCCAGGATGCCTACAAATTGTCCCCCAGCGGACTTCGGTGTTTCTCTGAGCAGGCCTCAGTGATCATCAGCTATGTGCCACCACATATTCAAGGAAGACAGAGGTAGGTCATGGAGAAGCCTGAAGGGAGGTAGAGATGATTCCATGCTGCTGTAGTCAACATGGTGATCGCGGTGTGGCTCTTCCACCTTTCCATTCCAAGGCAGCCCACCCACACACCTACCGGGGACCACTGCATGGTCTTCCTTCTTCTGACTGGACCTGGGGTCAGTACCTGCCCCAAGGGCAATGAATCCCTACCCCGAATGAGGGCTCATCATCTGGAGTGAAAGGATGGGTTGGACCCCATTCTCTCTCTTTCCTGGTAATTTGAACTAAATATAGAAAGCTGTGGCCAGTTGGTAGCCAATGCAGAGGTTAAATGCTACTGAAAGGCAGAGTGGGATCAGGTCAGGCTGAGGCACATTCAGGTGGAGGGGGTGAGGGGCAGATATTTGAGGAAGCCGAGGTGGTCACTTCGTAGCAGGACTGAGGGAAGCAGCCACGCTAGGTCATGTGGACAATGAAACCTTAGAATGAGCATGCGTCACACTTCCTGCTGTCGCGCCCCTTCCCGCTGCCGGGAGTCCAGACCCCCTTCCCACTCTGTATCAGAAAGCCCCACCCTAGCACTCCTAAATAATCACGATAGTAATGATAGTAAATACATACACAGCATTTACTATAGGTCAGGTAGCGTTCATACATATTAACTCATGGATCCAGACAAAAATCCTATGAAACAAATAGGATCCCTACTTCTAGATGAAGAAACAAGCACAGAAAAGTTAAATAATTTGCCCAAGGTCACACAACTGGGAAGTGGTAGTCGACCTGGCTCCAGAGTCTGTGCAGGCAACCACTGCACAGCACTGCTCTGTTTCTCAGCACTGTTTCTATCCACTAAATGCCCCATCCCCTTGTTTGAGCTTGCTTTGTTTCATACAACCAACCGTGCCTAATTAGGATTGAAACTGGTAACAGGATTGATGTTGTAAAGACCAGACCCTTGAAGAGAATTTTGGTGTGGTGTACAGCAGAGTAAAGGCTCTAGACATCTTCCCCCGAACCCACATCCTGGAATGAAATGCAAATAGACTGTTGTCCAAAAGGGTGAAGGAGCTAATTTAACTATGACCTATAGATAATCTTGAGACTCGGACTCGAAACTCAAAAACAGTTAAGACTTCAGAAGTTTTTCTAGGTATTTCCTTTGGGCAATTAGAAGAGGATAAGGAATCTAAGGGTAGTGGAATTAGCTGGTTACTTTAGATGACCCTAAGTAAAGCTGCAATGAAAACAGTGGAACAAATTCTTATCCCAGGTGCCTCAGCTGGACTACAAGGGAAATTGCAATACCTTACAGCTCTGGTTCTAAAAGCTGAATGTATATTAGAATCACCTGGAGAGCTTGTTAAACCACAGATTGCCGGTCCCACACCCTACTCTGAGTTTCTAATTGGGGCCCAAGAGTTTGCATTTCTAGTAAGTTCCCAGGTGATGCTGAATGCTGCTGGTCCAGAGACTACACTTGAGAACCCTACAAGTTCTTGAGAGGCTTTGTGCCCTACAGCACAGAGCCCTCTCCTCTTGCCCACTGAAAGGCACGATCATGCACATTATTAAATTATACCAAAGAAGTGCCAACCATGCTGGGTTTCTATGGTCAAAGTTAACTCCCAGATTGGCAAGACCACAAGCCTGGTGAGTCCAATGAATGGGGATTTCAGAGGAGTGGAGGATGCCAGTTAGGCTGGGACTAGGGAAGAAAGAGCTCCCAACACATCGGACACCAAGAAAAAGACAATGGTTAAGGGAGTATGAGGTGGCCAGGTTCAGGAAAGTGTGGCTGCCAACAACAGAAAGCATCCCCAACATGATCCCCCATTTATTAATTCAACAAGTATTTCGTAAGGTGCTCTGCTACGTACTCTGGGTTCAACAGAGAACAAAATGTTACAAGGTTCCTGACCTTCTGGGGCTTGTATTTTAATTGTGGCTGCTAATAAAGACAAGAGCGCCTGTAACCCAGACTTAAACAGGTTGAGATCTCTGGATTTAGTTTATGAGCTAGTTCTTCTGTCTGAGAACAAAAACTGGGAGCCGTCCTTTAAGATCCTGTAAGTCTCTCTGAGGTCGTTTATAAGCCTGAATACAAAACGTGCCGGCACGATCTAGAAATTGACAACTGAGGAACTACAACCCTCCCAAAGTCTGAATTTCAAGTGTTCAAACGTGCAGACCCAGAAACCCCGTTCGCACTCAAGGATTCTCTGTTCTATCGTCTTATGCCCAGCAAACAGCTGATTCCCAGAGTAGTTGCAAGGGCCTAGCCTGCTCCATGTAGGACAGGATTGACACCAGAACCCAATGTCTGCGATGCTGGACTGTCCATGGCTGTGTGTTACAGGCCCAGGTCTTCAATCCTCTACCATTTACCAGTTGTGGAAACCAACCAAAGCTCTCCGGGCCTCAATTCCTCATCATAAAATCATAATGATAACTACAATCCTTGCCCCATAGGGCGATTATGAGAATCAATCAAAAATAAGGCATGTGAAGTGCTTAGCACAAAGCCTGGCCATAACAGTCATCCAGCAGTAGTAGCTATGATTGCTTTTCCCTCTTTCTAAGTGGTTGTTGGGCTTTTTAAATCTCCCTTGCATATCAGATGTGTGTATGGGGGTAAAATTCACCATCTAGTCCGTAGACTGCAAAATGGCTAGACAGGATCATAACAGAAACTAAAGAAGAAATAAACATTGCAGGAAGACTGTGGATTTTGAGGTCAATAAGGGTCATTGCCGAGTGGCCCTGGGACATCACTTCTGCATGCAGTAGCTAGAAGTGTCTTGGGTTACTGTCTGTTGGAGAGCACGTGAGTGTTTTGTGGTTGTCTGCATGACAGTTAAATTATGTCAGGCTTTGGAATTATGTGAGTGTGGAGGAAGCGGGTGTCTCTCTCCACAAGTGGTAGAATGAACTAGAAGAGTCAGTCCTGTTGGCCGACACAGTAGGAAACATGCCACCCTCAGTAACTATAGAGGGGGTGGCCACCATGTTTAAACCACAAGCAACCCCAGGACCCAACTATGGCAGCCAAACAATCTGGAACAATCAGACTTCAAAACTCAGGTACACACACTTTTCTACCATATGCCAAGGATAACAGAAGTTCAGAAACAAGAGGAAGTTAACTTGTACATCATTTGAAACATTCAGTTTTTATGTTAACCCAAGCACATAGATATGTTATGGAATAGAATGAAAAAAAATCACCTTAAGTTTTAAAACACACTCCAAGGGGCACCCTCCAGCCTCAACCCCATATCCTAGGGGAGGTAGGTTACTGCCTCTAATTAGGGGACTTTGAAGGGAAAGTCTGAAGCACCAAAGTGGTGGAAAGAATACAGAAGTAGATATTGCGAGACCTGGGTTTAAGCTGGAGGCTCTGATGCTTGCTTTGCTATCTTGAGCGAGTTGCTTAAGTGATCTTGAGCTTCCTCATCAGGTAAATGAGAATGCTCCTCAGAGAATCAACCTTAGACTTGACGAGGGCCACAAAAGAAGTAATATATGAGGAAGTGCCGTACAAATATTTATTAGGATTATTAGAGAGTGTCTACAGAATTTGGCTGCCTGGGCACATTCACAGGCTGAAGCTCTCCTGCGATAGTTGTGAAAGGGGATTCAAAGTTGGAGGCAAGACAGGAAAAGTCACGGCCCAACGTGTGAACGGCTGAGGACACGCTCATTGCACAGGCATCTTGTAAATTAATCTTTAGCGGGAGAAGCTGAAGCCCAGCAAATCAGCCAACAAGAGATAAGGAGAGAACCAAGAAATGAGAAAACACAACCAAGTCACTCCTGTCACTTTCCTACCCATGGTTGACTGAAGATGGAAAATAAGAGCGACTCATCCAGGGGGAGCAGGAGAAGGCAAGCAAATCTAGCCCCTTGTGCCTTGCTGCCTGTGGATTACTGTTAAAATGACTGTCTGCTCTGGAGGAATCACTGTTAGAATCTACTGAGGCTCCCTCTAGAGTGTTTCAAGTTTCATCTATCTTAGGCACCTGTAATTCAGCATGACTTTTCCAAAACACATTGAAAACCTGAAAATAAAACACAGAACAAATGCAACCCAATGACATCATTGTTCTGAGTGACAACCAGGGGCACACTGATCCCATAACCCCATTAAATGGGGCTGCCACCTGCTATTGTCCTCTCAATGGCAGAATCAGTGGCACCCAGCACAGAGCACAAATATTTGTGGAAGTATCTTATCTGCCTATTTAATAGATTAGAAAATTGTCAGCGTTTTCATCAAAACGACCGCCTTTTTTTTTTCATTCAAAACCTCTCTTGAAATTCAATTCCACTAAAGCTTTTTAATTCATAAGAGCAGCAAGGAGTTTACTTGAAGAAAAAATGCAAAACTCCAAGCTCCTACCTGTGCAGCTGTGACAAGCTATTGTTTGAACCGGAGAATATTATTTAACTTGGATGACAAGCTCAGGGGGTAGGGACACCGTCTTTCAGAATCCCCAGCTCTGAGCACACTGGGAGCTCTCAATAAATAAAGCAGCAAGACATGCTGGGGAGGGACCTATCTCAATTATTTATTTTTCCAATTCCAGATTTTCGGCAGCAAGTGTTTAGCCCTTGCTTGATTCCCAAGGGGCAGCTACCTCCCAGAAGCTCCCCATGAAGATGGATCAACAGCTCTCTGACTTTCCCCTCCCCTCATCCCAGCGCAAGTAGGAACACCTGATCAAGCCAAAATGTGGATTCTGAGTGCATTCAGGGTGCCTGCTGGGTCTGGAAGGGAACTAAGTCCTCCAGGCCCCAGTGGGTAGAGAAAGGCAGTCAAGAGAAATGTTTTGGCTCCACACATCTACACAGCTGTCAGATGGCAAAGCTTGGACTTCCACTGTTATCACCTGCTGCGGGCCTCCGAGCTGTCTTGTCATTAACCCCGGAGACCAAGTATGCCTAAAGCTCGACACCAAGTAATATGTAGGGGTTACTTTCAAGTCTTTCAACGGAGAAGTCGAAGGTGATTTTTGCCAAACTTGAACTGTTACATAATAAGGCTCTCACAAAGATATGAAATGTTAAATTATACTTGTATAGCAAGACAAAGTCATTTAGGGAGCATTATGTGTTATTTATGCTTTAAAATAATTATAGCAGTAACTAAATGAAGGCATTATGTGTGCGCCCCAGTACACAAGTAGTGGGCAAGGAGGAGGAAGCCAATGACCATTCTAAGGGGCCTTGCAAGAGACCCGTTTTTTCTTTCTGGATAATAGGGCTAATATTTGGTAAGATGTGCTCTGCGTGGGTGGGGATGGGAGTGTCTTTCCATACACTTATTAATATACCTTAGAGCCAACGTCCCCTCTATGCTTACACAACAAATGTACCAACACAACACGTTTTTCCAAGAGGAGACTTCTCGCCTTCCTCTCTGACACATTTTATATCAAAACAATGGCAACACCTGTAGCCGTTCATTTCTGCTCTCTGATTTCCGTCCAGTTATAAAGGAGGCGCTCAGCAGGCTCCCCTCTCAGGAGCCATATGTGGACTTGACGTGCCAGCAGCCTTGGAAGGAAGACGGCCACGGAGAAGTGCACAATGGCTCCATAATCCCCATCAACTGAATCCTCTTGAACCGCCGCTTTATTTTCCAGTCAAAGAAATGCCAATCTCAAGAGTCAAGCTGTGGCTGCCCTGGGAACCCAGGGGAAACCTCTGCCGTTTGCCTGGGAGGGTGGTGCCTCTGAGCCGCGCGATCTAGTCAGGCAATCTGGAGCCCAGAAACTGCCTGAAGTACCCTAACACTTTCTCTTGCTCTCCCCTCCAGGGCGAGGCTTTTTACCCACAAAGCCACCTCCAGCCTGCTCAGCCTCTCCCCTCAGCTGGAGACCACAGCTCACGCTCAGCAGAGCCACAGACCCGCCCCCTTGCACGGGGTCACGCCGAGGGTTCTGTTCCCGCAAGCCTGAGCCTCTGTTCCAGGCTAGCGCTGACCCATGTCGAGCAGGCTACCAACTCCTCAGACCACATCACACGTGTTACGGGGTTGGTTGGGGGAAGATGGGGGGCACAAAGACTGGGGTGTGGCAAGTCCTTTAGGTTCTAGGGCTTCTCTGCCTAGGGCACTGTGTTTGGTAACGCCGCTGAGGACAAGGCTCAAAGCCACACGCCCGCTAAAACCACACACCTGGGGAAGAGATTAGGGAAGGGCGGGGGAGCGGCGCGGCGAGGCTCAGACCCAAACAAGCGCCCATGTTTGGACGGAGAAGGATGGCAATGGGATGCAGCCATCAGAGTTTTGAGCCTAACTCCTATCTCGCCACCTCCCTTCTTACACTCCCTCAGGGACCTCTGGCCATGCTTTACAGTAGCCCGAGGTCTCGGAGACCGTAAGAGAACGGCCGCCGCCGGGCTGTGTAAAATCCGGGACCTGGTAAAGGTCAACCCTCTCCCTCCGGCTCTGCCTCGCCGGCGGCTCCGCAGCAGGAGCGCTCCCCGCAGCGTCACGGGGTTAGGACTTACGCAGTGGTTCTCAGCCTCGAAGTCCCAGCTGCAGGTCTTGGTGCGCGCCTGTATCTCCCTCATCCTGAAGAGGCAGAGTGCCGTGGTGGCGGGGGAGCGCCTCTCCTGGTCCCCTCCGGTGGCCGCGCTGAACACGCCCGCCCAAACGTCCAGGGCCTCCACCAGGCTGGAGGAGAGCAGCAGGCGGCGGCCGTCGGAGTGGCCGTGGCCGCAGTCGAGGGCTGCCTGGCCCTGGAACAGGACCTCGGAGCTCTTCGCGATGCGCGCCATGCTGGGCCAGCCGGTGGCGGCGCCGCTCGTGTAGTTGTAGGGGTAGTAGGGGAAGTAGACGCTGCCGTTCCAGAGAAAGGCGTCCACGAAGTGCAGGCTACCCCCGCCCTCGCGCAGCTTGAGGCGTCCCGTCTCCTTCGTGGCCAGGCTGCGCCCCTCCGTGTCCTTGAGCGCGATGGCCGTTTCACGGTCGGACGCCGCGGGGTTGCAGCGGCTTGCCGTCTCGGGCTCGGGCAGCACGTAGGTGGCGGCCACCGCCAGGTACCAGCTGTTCGTGTCGCCCGCGAGGTACACCACGCCGGCCGTCGAGCCCTGCGGGTGACACGACACCACCTCGGTGCCGTTGCGCAGGGAGCTGCGGCTCAGATTGCCCAGGGGTCGCACCTCGCAGGCGCCCCGGTCGAAGGTCCAGCCGGTGAGCAGCAGCCCCCCGAGGCCGGCCGCCCCCTCGCGGTAGGGCAGCAGCAGCTTGCTGAAGCTGCTCCCCGGCCGGGGCCGCGCGGGGGGCGTCAGCGAGACGGGCTCCGTGCAGTTGCCCGCTTGGTCCCGGTACAGGCGCGAGAGCCTGTGCTCCAGGCTGTAGTCCAGCTGGTCCAGGCAGCTGCCGCTCGCCACGAACACGCCGTCCTCCCGGCTCACCGCGATGGCTCCGATGGCTTGCTCCGACCGCCACACGGGCTCGTCCGCGCCCCGGCCGGGCGCCGCGAGCGCCAGCAGATAGGCAAGCAGGGGCAGAGGCGCGGCGGGGCGCTGGGGGCGCGGCGGTGCCTTCCTCCGGGAGACCTCCATGGGGTTGGGGGGGCCGCCCCCGGTCAGGGCGCGCGGCGGCGACGGCGGCTCAGGCGCGCGGCGACTGAGACGCGGGCGGCGGCGGCTCCTGCGCGCGCTCGGGCTCCTGCGGCCGCCCCATCCCAGCGGCTCGCCCGGGAAGGAGAGCGGGGAGGGCGGCGCGCGGCGGGCTCGTTCCGGCAGCCTGTGCAGCGGCGGCGGCGGCGGCGGCGGCGGCGGCAAGCCCTGCGCGCTCCGGTGCCGCTTCCTCCTCGCCCTCCTTCTCCGGAGAGTTCCTCTCTGTGCAGCGCTGGCGCTCGAGGGGAGGCGCGGAGGGGAAGGGAGGGGACGGGCGGAGGGGAGCGAGGAAAGCGGGGAGGGCTGGAGAGGTTCCGTGCGCTTGTGCGTTTCACTTTCCCATTGTGAAAGTGGGATGCAACTAGCCCCCTTCCTCATCCTCTTCCTCCTCCGCCCTCCGCCCTCCGCCCTCCGCCTCCTGGCCGCCCGCCCTCCCTCCCTCCACGCCCATCTCCCTCCCTTCTTGATTCGGTGAGATAGGGAGGAGGGAGGTCTCGTAATTTGGGTTACTGTGTAGGTGGCCTCTTTCATCTATTCATAACAAAGCTGAGCCGCCTGCCGCTGCCACCGCGGCCGCCACCATCGCCCCTTGGCTCGCCCGGGGCTCCCGGGGCGCGCTAACAGTGCACCGAGCAGGCTCCTGCGCCTGTCCGCCTGCGGGGCTGTTCCAACGTTCGGGTTTTGTTTACAAGAGCAGCGGGGGGGATACGCAAGGCTCAGGGAACTGGGACCCAGGGCGCTGAAGGGTTGCAGCTGAGGCCCGGAGCTCGGGCCACTGGGAGGCTGCGAGGGCGGCTGACAGGTGTGGAGCGGCGGGAGGGAGGCCCTGGGGAGGAGCGCGGGAGACGGTGGCGAGCCGGAGGCTCAAGGGACCAAGGCGCCCCTGTGACAGGGGGTGGGTTTCCCCGGGTCAGAGGAATGGGGTGGAGGAAAGGCAGGCGCCAAGATTCTGGTCTGGACAATCACTGGGGCCAGAGCTCCCATATTTGAAAAGGTTCTCCAATCTCCCTTGGCAACGGAATCCCAGGCTTTCAAGCCTAGCACTTAGAAAGTTCTACTCATCATCTAACCTGAATGATCATGGCTAATATTTATTGAGCACTTACTGCTTGCCGGGTCCTGCTCTAAATTCACTACATGGATTAAGACTCGTTTACTACCCGTAACAACCCTCTTAATTAATGGCTGTTATTATCACCTCCATTTAGTAGAGAGGAGAATGATCACGGAAAGGTTACAGAACTTACCGGGGTCCTATTGATGGCAAACAACGGAATTGAGATTCGAATTCCATCTAGTTCCAGGAGGGCTTACACCACCCCCTCTAGCCACAGTTCCACCTGTGATCTTTACAGTACTACCTGGAGATCATTCTTAGCAGGTGAGACAGAAAACTTCCCCAGGTTAAATGTTCCAACCTACCTCCCCAGCCCACCTTCTAATCTCAGAGCCAAGTACCCTTATTTCCCTAGAGGCTCTCCCTCTGTCTCCTCCTTTCCCACCTCTTTCCTTTGGACACTCTGAGGTCTCACCAACTCACCCAGGGGGCAAGTGCCAGCTGGGTTGCCCCCCAAACCACCAAGAATTTCTGCAGCACAGTGAATATGTGAATCATTGCACACCTGGGTGTAGGTTCATGATTTCTCAGAAAGGGGCCCCAGAGGATGCACAGTACTTCCCAGCGTCCTGAGGCAGCTGATAGCACCACCAGCACCCTTACCGTCTGGCAGGTGATCCAGGGGGTGCAGCAGGGGGACCCCGAGGACCCTATGCACCCCTGGGAAAGGATCTCTGTCCCGTCTCAGGCTATTTCCAGGCCAGAGCCCCAGGGAGGTTAATTGGTCGCAATCCCTTTCTTCCTTCCCCTCCCAGTTTCCCAGCTCTAGGTAGAATCTGTTTGGGGGTGGGGCAGGGTGCGTGGGCTTCCTCCAGATGCTCCTGGAGGAGCAGCTGTTGCAGGTTTGAAACTTCTACAGCAGGGCTCCAAGTTCTCCCCAGTGCTGAGGGATAGGGCAGGAGAAGGAGGTCTGGAAGGCTTGGGGAAACGAGGGTGAGGTAGGTGAAGCAAGCAGCAGAAGAGGAACTGCAGTTTCGGCCCTAGACGTGCAGTTAAAGACTCGCAGCGTTCCAGCAGTAGCTCTCACATGCTGAATTCAGAGTGGTCATCTTTCCATTCATCATTTCCTTGTTTGAAGTTGGAGAACATTATCTTTGCCTGCCGGGAGGCAGCCAATGCTTTCCCACGAGCTGTCAGGTGGCTCCTTCTGCTGCAGTGACAGCGGGTGGGGTACCGGTGAGGAGAGAGGAAGAGGAAGGGGAAGGCCTAGAACTACCAGGTCGATGTGAATCGGGAGATCTTAGGCTAATCAGACGCTCTCTGCTCCAGGATAATCAGGCCTTACTCCCCCCCATTCCCTACCCACCTGAAATGTTTTAAGAATTTTTGCACTGCTGGAAATCTCAGAAGCGTCTGCAGAAGCTCATAGAACCCTTCACAGCATAGTAGGGCATGTACGTGCCAGTATTTTGACAAGGCTCCCTGTGAACGATGAAGAAACACAATGATCTTCACTGCTGTCATGAGCCGGCTGTGGCAGTGTTGTTATGTGCTGAGAAGCAACAGTTCAATTCCATTCTGGAGATAGTTTTACTTCACTGGTAACCAAGTAATTTCTCTAAGTCCCGTAGAGTTGGTACAATCAGGAGCCGCCCATCTTGGGAGCTATTTGGATTAAACATACTCTGTGGTGCGGCATTGTGATCACTACTCAATTCATTGCTGCCTCGTTTTGAAAAAGAAACAACATCTCAAAAAATACTACCAGCAAGAAGCATAAGTGGCTTTGATGGCTATAGCTTCTTGCCATTCTACTGGGCATAAGCCCCGCTCTTGAGAGCAGGCTTCTTTTCTCTCCCATTTAATTGTATGCAGGCTCCTATGGTGAAAGAAATCAGAATCTGTGCCTATTTTTTGGCATGAAAAATATAGAAGACTAGGAAGCATATTATTGTGTTCTTTGCTGATTCTACCCTGTTTTGTACAAACATGTTTGCCCCATTCCAATTTTCCTGTGTACTAAAGCTCCACCTTCAGGACACAAGCTCACATTTGAAAACGGTGGGAAACATGAACAACCAAAATAAATATTTAGGAGTGTGGATTCCGTATGTTTTTGATCACTTTCTCTTGGACACCGCTGTCTGGCCAAGGGTGCAAATCCCATCGGTGACAACACTCCCCTCTCCAACTGATGGAGCCCATCCTGTTGGGTGTCACGTATCGTACATTCGGAACTCCTTGTAACACAACTGGCTGAAACCCAGAAAAAGGAAGATGGTGCAGATTTATCCTCCAGACAGAGACCTGCTACCACGGAAACAGGCAGTTCAGACTGATTCCGAGCAGTTTTTATTTGTAGCGTTCACTAGATGGGAAAGTCTTCATAATGAGAAAATATCAACTCCCTTAGGCACCAAAGGCAATCTGGGTTAGCCAAACCATCCACATTCAGACTCATTTCTGCTGGACAGGACTTTATAGATTCCGTGGTTTCCTGCTGAGGCCCAGGATATTAAGAACTGGTCGGCAGGCAGTTGGTCACAGTCATAAGATGGCTATCATTGGTGCTTCAGTTTACTTTCTGACAAAAAATTCTGACAGTGGTCTGTAGGGATGACTGGGCCAGCAGAGATGAAAAGCAACAAAGAATATTCGTTCTGGCGGCCAATGAATTCTCTTTATACCTTATTTTTGTAGCTACAACCCCCTGGGAGGCATCTGGGAAATACCACCCAGTGGGTTGAATAGTTCCAGTGTCGTCCTTCTAGGACTTAAGACAGGCCACTCCCTTCTCCACAGCTTTGCTCAAGTCTATGTGGTCTTCCACATCGAGGACTTTATCAGAGCCTCTAGCCCCCTTTGTGACTGACAGGCTCCTTTCTAGTCTGCTGATGAGTAGATGGTTGAAAGCAGATAAGATGAAGAGCCATTTAATAAGTATGAATTGATGCTGAGAGACGAGTTGAATACACTTCAATCAACATGGAAAGTCAGTCAAAGGCACAGTTAAGATGTGGCTGAGGCTTCCCTGGTGGCGCAGTGGTTGAGAGTCCGCCTGCCGATGCAGGGGACACGGGTTCGTGCCCCGGTCCGGGAAGATCCCACATGCCGTGGAGCGGCTGGGCCTGTGAGCCATGGCCGCTGAGCCTGCGCGTCCGGAGCCTGTGCTCCGCAACGGGAGAGGCCACAACAGTGAGAGGCCCGCGTACAGCAAAAAAAAAAAAAAAAAAAAAAGATGTGGCTGAAGGAACATGGTGCCTCGTCCTCCCTGCCCACCCAACATGGCCCCAGACAATTGCTGAGCACCCTTAACCTTGGTGATGGTGCCCATGCCTTTGGTTAAAGTGATGAAGGCTCAGTGGTGCTCCTCCAGTAGGTGGAATTTGGGTTCACTCCCAACATTACAGTTGCCCTTTTGGACATCATGTTGTCCTCATGATCATTCACCAGCAGACATACAATTGTAGACGGGAGAATGTGCCAAGTAACAATTCTTTACTCAAGATCCAATGACTTCCTTTAAGCTAAAAAAGGGCCTTCACTCAGCTTTAGGGATAGATGAACTATTGCCTATGGAAAGGATGTAAAATGTCAGATGTTTTTAAGAGACAGTGGTGTCCAGGACATCACCCTGCCACCCCAGTACCCCCCTTCTCATGTAATATACTCAGTGTCATGAAGTTTCTCTTGATCCCTTTCTCCAAAACATTCACCAAAACTATCAGTGGTTAAGAGTCTGAGACCATTAACAGCTGAAAGCAAAATATGGTAAATCATCAGCCATCACCGTGTTTTTTCCAGACCAACTGGAGTTCACCCTGCATGAAGCATACAAAGTCATCTGTAAATTATTACTCCGGATTTGGGGGACCTCTGTAACTTGCTGAGCAGTCTCTTGGTCACCAGCTTTTCTCTGATTTTCACAAGATTCAGGTCTATCCCTGCTCATATTTTTCTTGCTGCTCTTTTGAAATATGGAGCCAAAAGGGCATCATGGACTAGACACAAAATGCCGATCCCTCTTTCATACAATGTCTTTTCCCATGTCTCTGTTCTGCCATCACAGCTCTGAGGCTCCCTGTCAGCGTAATTCTAGGCCCCGAATCCTTTGAAAACTGGCAGCTTGGCATAAACCCATTCAAAGAGAAGAGCTGCCAGAAACCAGGCTCTCATATTAATAAGAACTTGAATTTTTGAAACAACTAGCAGAAGATAAGATAAACACGCAGATAACATCACAGTCACTCATATTTCTGTTTCCTTGAGATTCTGACAGGGAGATGCTTGAGCTGACAATAAAGTGGCTGGACTTGGCTGTGAGTGGTCTGCTGCTGGCCACCAAGCTGGCACCCCCTTCTCATTTTTATGGCCTTGCCACTCCCTAGAAAGTATTTCCACCAATGTGGACAAGAAGCAACTGGCATCAGCTTTGGGCTTGGGTTGTTGCTGTTGGGAAGCTCAGCATGTGGTCCCCATGATGAGGGCAACCCCACTTGTCGTCCACGTGGGGAAGGCACCGGGAGTATGGACATCCAAACAGCATCATGCACAGAATCCCAAGCGCAAATCCAGTGGGAGGCTGAGCATTTACCTCGCCTTTTTGCCCCTTCTCTAATCCTCCCTATTTCTTTTTTCTTCCTCATTTGTGCTGGATATTCTCCATCTACCTCTACAGACCCCACTCTTCTCCATCCTGCTCTATACCCACAAGTTTGACATTTCTGGACATCTCCCTCGCTTTCTGGCTGCCGGTTGGGTTCAGCCAATGTGAGGTCCCCACAGGAAATGCAGGGGTGGGTGGCTAGGGTAACGTCCAGATATTTATTCTCCCAGTGATCTGTCCATTGGCCTTGGCTGTGTCCCTCTCGAAGGCCACAGATCCTCTGGGCAGCCCTATCCTACAGCCACAGCTACAGTCCCAGCCTTCTCTGGGTTATCACCATCCCCCACCCTACTCCTCAGGCCTGTGGGAACCAACGCCTCCCCTGTTGCCAGCCCTTGGAGGTCTCTCTTCATCCCATCCATACCTCTGCCACCATCCCTTCATTAACGAACCCATTTGCCTGTGTCACCTGTTTTCTGCCAGAACCATAACCGATGCACCAACCTCCCTCCAAGCATGGATGGAGAAGTGACCTAGAAGGCTGTTTAGATCTGTGCTTTCTGTTTGTCCACTGATAGAATGTATGAAGCACTGCCAGGCACAATAGAACTCCTAGTCTTTCTCTCCAAATGTTGGCTCCCCCAAATCTGGATTTGGAAAAACTGCATTTTTCTTCCTTTTGCACAGGCTGTCCTATGCTAGTTCAACCTGGTAATACAAACAAATGGCAACCTGACTGAGTGGGATTATATATTTTTTCCAGCTAAATCATAAAACTAAAAGATTTACCTTAAAAGTAAACCGAGAACTACTGGGGGCTAAGGGTTCAAGAGGTGGTGGCGGGCAGCGGTGGTTCTGATCTCTAAAACACTGCTGAACGTTTGAAGTCTATGTTCAAATAAGACACGAAACTGAACATACTGCTTTTTCCTTTGTAGACTTTTCTCCTTAAGCCTGAACTTCAGCCGTCCCTTCCATACAGTCTATAAATTCCATTTTTATTCACGATCCCCAAAACAGGATTATTAAGAGACTGCCGTCCTTCCTCATCTCCAGACCTCACCCCACCCCACCTCGACTAATATTTAAAGATAAAGCAGATATTCTTGGTTCCTTCATGGCTCAAGGACAGGTGACCCACACAGTGTTCTATGGAGTAGAAAGAGAAACCATCTTGAGTTCTAAGGCCGGAACTTTTTTAGAGGGTACTTTATGTTTACCCTGCTATGACTTCTGTGCTTTAATCATCTGAACCAGCCAATCTGAAACCAGACGCCCCTCCTTTATGGGACATTCTTAATGGTGATTAAATATTTACACTGCCAGAGGCCTTTTCTTTCCCCACCACAAAAGCTGCAATTTGGAACATTCAGCTTTAATTGTGAGGAGAGGCACACTTACATTCATTGTCAAAATAGTCAAAGATGCTTTTCTCAGTATCTTTGACTGGAGGGGTGGGTGTTGGCGATAGGATAGGTGTGTGATCCCAGCAAATTGGATTTCTTGCTTACTGAGGACTGGAGACGGAGCTGTTCTGAGGCCACTTAGCAGAACTGGGCTGAATCAAGGCCCCCTTGTGGATGCAGGACCACTGGAAGCCCACCCACTGGAACCCAGAACTCATGGACCTGAGTTCTTGCATGCCCAATTGTGGAGTAAGTGAGGTTTGCAATCCCAGCTCTCAGAATCCCTTTATGTGCTCACCTCTTCCTTCCTTGGTGGTATTACCTCTAGCCACCCCAGCCCCTTGGGAAGCCCAGTATAATGACTCAGTGCTTGGGCTGCAGAGTGGGCCACCACAAAGGGTGAGACCTGTACAAGGGCTTCCGGCCCAGGGGCCAAGAGGAAGTGAAATCTGGCCCGCCTTCTGCTCATCAAGCCCTGGACCCTGGCGTGGGGTTGGGTGTGCCCCAAGGAAGAGATGCTTTTTCTCTGTACAAAGACTTTATAAGGCTAGTGGTAGCCTTAGTCAGGCCTAGGTTCCAGACCCAGTGATCCTACCACCCCATAACCATGTAGCCTTGGGCTCTCTGAACCTCAGCATCCTCACTGTAGCCTGGAAATAGTAGCATCTAACCTCATGGGGTTTTCAAGCATATTAAATGACAACATCATCTTCGTCATCATTATTATTACCATTACTAGATACCAGGGCTCTAATGCTATGTTAACGCAGTATTAGTCAGCTAGGGCTGCCATAACAAAGTACCACTGACTGGGTGGCTTAAACAACGGAAATCTATTTATTTCCTCACAGTTCTGGAGCCTGCAAGTCTGAGATCGAGGTGTGGCAGTTGGTTTCTTCTGAGGCCTCTCTCCTTGGCTTGTAGATGGCCATCTCCTCCCTGTGTCTTCACGTAGTCTTCTCTCTGTACCTAACTATGTCCAGATTTCCTTGTCTTATAAGGATGCCAGTCATACTGGATTAGGGTCCACCCTGATGCCTTCATTTTACTTCTTTAAAGACCCCATATCCAAATACAGTCACATTTTGAGATACTGGGGGTTAGGACTTCAACAGATGAATTTGGGGGTGGTTTGGGTGGGAGGAACACAACTCAGCCCATAACACTCATTTCAAATCTCATCCTTAGGAAAGAATTTTAACAGCATTTCTTGGGCATATACCCAGTACTGAGCACATTTACTTGGGTTTGACAAGTACTTAAGACTTATGCTCATCCCCTGGCTCTTACCATCATTATTGTCAAAAACAACTAGTATTTACTAAGGAACGTCCCTATATAGGGCTTTTTTTGCTAAGAGCTAGGGATATATTTGGTACTATCTTCCATTTTTAGCAATGAGATATTCTTTAAACAAGCCAGGCCCTTACATGCCTCCATGCCCTTGCATATGCTGTACTTTTCATCTAAAACATCCTTTCCCTCTTCTCCACCTTGCAAACTCCTATTCATCCTTCAAGACCCAGTTTAAAAGCCACTTTCTCCTGGAAGTCGTTCTTGAAAGTGTACTAGAAGCTCTGTACTAGACTATGAGCTTTTTTTTGTTTTTGTTTTTTAAATCAAATTAAAATAGAAATCAAGTTCTAATTCATCTTTGTGCCCTCAGGAACTAGCACAGGGTCTGGTGTATAGTAAATGTTCGTTCATTTATTCCAAAATGGTAACGAGTATCTCTTCCTTGCCAGGCTCCCTTCTACCAGTGTACTTAAATCTGCCTGTTGCATTTGTTTAACTGAACTGATTTCTCCACTTGGTTGTGAATTCCCTCCCCCAAACTTGAATAGCCTTTTGCCAGTCTATGAAAGTATTTAAATCTTGCAGTTTACATTCTACACTATACATAGTTGTGTATATAGTTCTTCTATTCGATTGTAGATTTCTTGAGGTCAGGGACGGTGTCTTATTCAGTTTATTGCCATAATTCCCTTTATGCCTCAAACTTTTCCTTCATTTACTTGCTCATTCCTTTAACAAATACTTTCTGAGAACCTACCATGTGCTAAGCATGTGTTCATGGCTGTGGCTGTGGCAGTGAGCCAGACCAATGATTCCCTCCCTGTGGAGCTTCCTGGGCCTTGCACAGTGGTCAACAAATATCGGTTGAATTGCATTCTAAAGACTGTAAACTCTAGGGTCAGGGAGTCATTCTTTGGGATACTCACAGCCCCAGATACAACGACTTAATCTAGCTTATGCACAATACATATTTACCAGTTTGTGAATTTATTATCTCTGTAGAGGCAGAGAACAGAAAAGGAAAAAAGCAATATCCAGCCACACACACAAAAAATATTATTGACACTATGGAGAAGCAACCACTGAATTCAAGTCCAAGCATTGTATTTGGATTATTTGTTAATTTACAGCATCTTTCAAACTTTGTTTGAAAATGGCTTTGTGTTGAAAAGGGAAGAGTCTTATACTGTACTTATGTTAGACATGCTTATAATAAGTATAATAATTATCAACAGAGTGCCAATAATACTTTAAGAACTCCACTGAGCCTTAAGGTCACACTAGTGCCTAACAGGTATTTAAAATTAAGCTCTTTAAAATTGAAAGGGCACAGATTCAGCATTCTCTATTTTTTAATAAGCAAAGATTCTAACAAATAAAGACCCTCCTTTTCAGGGTAGAAACTTCTGTTTATAATACAAATTTTCATCTAAAGTTGTTAGTGGATGCCTTCTAAATCCAGTGAGAATTTAAATAATTGCCACTCTTTAACATACCTTGAATGATATTCTCTAATTTGTTTGAAAAATACGACAATATGCCAGATCTCTGAGCCCTTACAGCGTGGAGGTCACACCCACCAACAGACAAGTAAGTTTTCAAGGGTATATCATTCCATTATGCTTAGAAAAAGCCAAGTTTTGATACACCCTAGGATTCCCCCTAGTGGATATAAAAGGTACTTGATAAGAAAAACATACATATTCACTACCTGAGGGAAGGTGGTGGGTGCTGTGGATTACGAGCTTTCTTTCATCCCTTCCTAGCATCTGTTCCCCGAAGTTGGAAGTATGTCACCAATTAATAAAGATTTGACTAGCCCTCCTCTCTCTGTCCAGTGTCCATAGTAATTAAGGTGTCTGCCTGCAGGCTTGCAAATGCAGCATGAAATTACAGTTAGCCTTAGAACAGAGCAATAAACTGAACGTGCTTTAAGATACCACCACCTGATTTCCATTAGACAATCAAATTCTCAACTGTAACTATTTTGGTCCAAATTGATACGGTGCCTTCATCCGAATCATGAAAAAGATTGGCTCTTTTCAGAGAATCTATTAATAACTATGTCAGTGGTGGTCAGCTACTTAAAAAAAAAAAAGGTGCTTTTGTATATTGTCCAAATCAGATTTTCTGGGTGTCAGTCTTTGTTATGTCTTTTGAAAAATACCCACTACTTGCCATGTAGAATGTTTATGAATTCATTCCATACACACTTGTTGATTATAAGCATAACACTAGATATCAGAGGGGGGAAGGAGGAATCAGATATGAATAAGACACATTTCTCAGCCTCTGAAAAGCCAATCATCTACTCTGACATGTCCATTTTCTGTCTCCTTCACTGGTCCCCTTCTCCTGCCTACCTCTTAAGTGTTGATGTGTGGGCAACCATGGTAACTATATTTATCTGCCCTGAAAGCTGTACTATCACGTTCTTCTGGTCATAGAACCCGTCCCTGTACCCCCAGCCAGATGAGGGCACATGACCTAGGTCTGGCTAATGCTACTGCCCCACAGCTGGCAACTGTGTTTGGGCTAAGGATAGGTCATGTGACCCAAGCAAAGCCAATCAGAGTTCTTTCCAGGGACTGTTATATGAACAGTGGGAGAGAAAAAGGTCTTTTACTGGGATAGCTTAATCTGGGGCTACCAGTGACTTTGTTCTCCACCTAGTAGAAAAGTCCAGTCTGAAATAGGAGGCAACGAGGCAAACATTCAAAGAGAAGCAGAGATGAGACAGATAGACACACACACACACACATACACAGGTTGATGGAGGCCCACCAGGCTGAGTCCTCAGTCTTGGCCCTTTGACTTGAGCTGGTTTGAGTTGAGCTTCTCTCCCTTGTTCTGTCTCTGGTCCTCTCTTATGCCGGCTCTGTTCTCCCTCTCAAATCACCAATTGCAATGGGCTTCCACCATCACTAACTTGCTGAAGACTCTACATCTCTACACCAGAGTGATCTCTCGAGCATTAGATCTGTATGTCTAAATGCCTAGTGGTCATCTTCCTTGGACGTTCCACATGCATCTCAAACCAGCTCTCTTCTACTTTCCCTACAAATTCCTAGTTTTAATGGATGACACCCCTGTCCAGTCAGATTCTCAATCCAAAAGCTGGAAGTCATCCTGGTTACGTCCCTCAATGTATCTAATCAGCTAGTAAGTCCAAGTCCGTTGATTTTTATCTCCTTACAATTTCTCATATCCCAGATCCCTTCTGTTCTCTCATTCCTACTCCTTAGTGCAGCCCCTCATAATTCACATCGGGGCCTCTGTAGGTGAGACTGGTATTCCTGGTCTCAGGCTCATTGTCTACCCGCTCCCGTCCAGCTTTTGCATTGCTTTCTCATTTTCTTCCAAGATGGAGAGTTGATTAGGTTTCTTACTGTTAAAAAAATCCTTCAATGCCTCTGCATTGTTTTCCAGTCTTTTTATGTCACGGCCCCATCAGGCTCCACTCTGCTTGGATCCACCATCCTAGATCCACACAAGGCTACTTGCCGCTAGAAGTGATCAGCCTAAGGGCGCTGGCTTCCAGGCTCTGCCCAGCAGTCCCAAGGGCTGAGAGGGCAGGGTAGTATCTCAGCATACCATATGCCATATTTTGGGGGAAGCTCTGGCTTAGAAATTACTGCTTACACTTCTTAGCTTGACATATAAGGTCCCCGACTACCTGTCTTTGCGACACTCTGTTCCCATGTCTTCATGAGCACCTGTGCTCTGGGCTGAGCTAATTGGTGAGTAACTGTGCAGGGCCAGTAAACCTGAACGCTGAGGCATCTGTTGGCACTGGTTGATATTCCTGGGGGCTTTTGGTTTGTTCTGTTCTGCCTAAAGGAAGAGGCTGATGCTAGGCTTTTGTGGAAAGACACAAAGAAAAGTAGATGAAAACGGTATGCCTCCTGTTCCTCAGACAATCCCCTGTAGAGCGCAGGGGTAGGCAGGAGCTAGGAGGTATAATTTTGTGTGTGTGTGTGTGGGTACGCAGGCCTCTCACTGTTGTGGCCTCTCCTGTTGCAGAGCACAGGCTCCGGACGCGCAGGCTCAGCGGCCATGGCTCACGGGCCCAGCCGCTCCGCGGCATGTGGGATCATCCCGGACCAGGGCACAAACCCGTGTCCCCTGCATCGGCAGGTGGACTGCGCCACCAGGGAAGCCCTAGGAGGTATACTTTGACCGAAGGCCTATGACATTCAAGGCCTCCCCACCATCTTGGGGTCTAGTGATAGAGTGAAACAGAGTCAGAGAGAAGGGCTTTCTTGCTAGCTTTGCAGAGAATACTGTTTCAGTGTCAGGGGAGATACAGAGTAGCAGGGAGGAAGCCACATTCAAATATGTTCCCCTGGGGTCTTCCTAAAGTGATTGGAGAGACTGAAGAAGAAAGGAGTTGAATCTAGAATTATGCAGGTCGAGGATAATCAGACAATAAAACTCAGGGGTATTAGTCATGTGACCTCATTGGCATCCACTGGGGAGACCTGTGAAAAATAGTTTACAAAAGCTATGTATATGTTATGATGTGTTTAGTTATAAGGGGGAAAAAAGTCTAAATAGTTGTAGCGCAGACAAGTAGGTGTTAATTTTTTTCCCCACACAAGGCGTCCAGTTGCCAGGATTGGTTGCTATTCAAGTGTTACTATCAAAGACCCCCCCGGGCTCTTATTATCTTTCTGCTGTCACAAGATAGCTGCCACAGCTGCAAATATCATAGCAGTTTTCTAGACAAGAAGGCGAAAGCTAGTTTTCTCCTAGCCAGACTCTGTCCGTCTTTCTATGGCCAAATGCAAGGCCCTGAGCCGACTTCCCCTTGTAACTCATGGACTAGAATGTGGTCATGTGCCCACTCTGGACCAATCACTGGCCAAGAGAAAAGGAATGACCATGTTTGGTGCCTGGTTGGCTCATGAGCCTGGGTCTGGGGGAGGAGCTCACCTTCCTTGAGATCATCCCAGATTGGAAACTAAGGTTCTATTACAGGGAAGTAGGAGGGAAGGGGAGGAAATGGGTGATGGGCAGGTAAAGCATGCTGCTCCAATACTGATGGATTTATGGTTCCTCATTCCCTCTTCCCATTGGCTAAATTCCTCCTCATCCCTTGGGTTCTCACTCTAGCATCTTCTCTTTTTTTTCCAGAGTTGACCATCCTCTCCTTGGTTTCACCAACACACCTGGTTCATAACCCTATCTTTTCTCTCATTACCTTCCATTGCAATATGTATTGGTCTGGTGTCCCTGTGGCTCTAGACGCCTTGGGGGAATTAGTTATAGTCATCTTTGTCTCTAATGTCTAGCGTGGTGCCTGGCACCTAGTAAGTGTTCAGTATTTGTGGAATAGATGTTGCATAAACAAATCCGAGATAGAAAATAATCATGTTAGCACTGGCATCTTCAAGCATGAAGGCCCAATAATATGCACAGTCGACAGCTATTCAATTCAGTCACATATATTTATGGCAGGTCTATTGTCTGCCAAGCACCAGAGGCAACCCAAGAGAAGGATAACACAGGATCCGTGAACTCAAAAAGCATATGCGCTGCAAAGATAACAGAGATGCAAAATAGCATCTGATAAGTGTCTCATTAGAGCTACAGGAGTGCAGCGGTGGGGGAGATAGAGCACACTGGGACAGGGAAGGCATGGTAATTAAAATCCACAGGTAATCCACAAATCTTAATTTAATCAATGCTTTCAACCTCTGCCCATTCACAACTTCTTAGTGATGTAGGAAAACTGTCAGATTTGAATATCATTTCCCCTCGGGTGCCCTGCCTATCTGTCAGTGCACCTGTGACCTATAGTAAAAGAACCACATGGTAAACAGCCAAAGAGGAAACCAGGGAGAAAAGGGGACCTTGGTAATTCACAGCTCAGATAGTCAGCTCTTGAATAGCTGAAAGCCGATGCAGTTTTAACCAGCGATTTGAAGATCAAATGATTCCGTATTTCACAATTGTACTGCATTTGAGGTTTTTGTTAAGGTGTGTTATTGGGAAAGAGGGAACTAAACCAAGTGAAAGGCACAATGAAATGCACTAAATGATTAATTTCATAGGCCCCTCTCTGCATGGAAGCTCTGCTTTTGCAATGGGGCAATACTGAAATCACCTAAAGGGAGGGGAACAATGCAGAGAGTCTCCTAAGGGGCTCTTAACATTTTTTTGTGTGTGTGGGAGGGGGAAGGGCATGGACTTCTTTGACAATCTAGTGAAGTCTATTGACTCTTCTCACAATATTTTTAAAACTTAAAACTTTTTTTTCCAAAAATTAAAAAATACATAGGATTACAAAGGAAGCCAACTATGTTGAAATACAGTTACAAAATAATAAAATCATGACATGGTACAGATGTGCTTTTTTAGTAACATTATAAATAACAAGATCTAGCAGCACCTCTAACATTTAATCATGATGTAGAGATAAGTATGAATCAAGGTATTGGCAACAATTGTCATGTGACTTGAAAAGATCTGTGATGTCTCTTGTTGACAAAGTCACAGGTGCTACTATTGCTATTCCAATTTGTTGCCTACAATTGTAATGGAAGGAGATGCTAAATTTCAGTTCGAGAAAATGAAGATGTAATTTTGTTTTACCATCCAAGTTCACAGACCCCAGTTAAAAACTGCTGTTCTGAGGTCCCTTGAACACCTGGTGACGGAGTTAAGAGCCAGAGTCAGTGTGTGTTTTCCTGTTGTCGATGGACACAGGTCTAGGATGGCATTTCCCTCATCAAGTAATTATATTACAATTTATATTCTGCTCCTTAAAAAAAAATTAGGCTCTTAGGGAGATAGATTCAATAACAGGAATAGAGAAAGGGCCCTTCGAGGATGCTAGTTGGAAAAGACCTTTATTAAATTTATTCCCATTAACTCTTCTTGGAATGTGTTTCTCTTCCACTGGTGTTCTTGTGTTTTCTGCTGATTTAGTAGTTGCTGGATCCTTGACAGTCCCTTGTGGTATTCTTGCCTCATCGTGGACATCTCTGACATAGGCAATGATTCAGGAAGCAGAAATTCATGCTCTTAGCCTAGAGGAGCTAGGCTTCTTTGAAAATGGATGAGCGGCAAGGCCAGGTCCCTCTGGAAGGGGAATTTTGTGTGCATTAAAATACAAATGAGGAGCTGCTGTAATTTTTCATCTTTTTTTTTTTTTCAAATACAAAGCTGTAATCATAGTCTACCAGGCTGGTTGCCATGGGGCTGGTGCACAGTTCCCCTTTCCTGTTTATTTTAAGTCCTTACCTAAATGAGAAGAGGAGAAGAGAGTGCAAAGGGAAGTGTTCTAACACAGATGGGAAGGGTGGATTGCTATTTCATGGATTTGCAAAAATGAAGTTCCTTCTCCACTTAGAAATAAGCACACCTTATTCTCCTTCAATAATTACTGTTTCGTTTAGAAGGTATGTCTTCAAAGATTAGCTTCCACACCTGTAAATTCTGTTTAAAAAGGTAAAAATCTATTCGATGGTAAATCTATATCTAAACGGTAGGTAATTAAGAAAAACTAGGTGATTGGGGGGGCAATTCTCAGACAAATCAGATTTATGAGGGCAACACATTCCAAAATATGGTGTTGTTACAGCTTCACGTTGGAAAGGCTTTTGACCAGTGACACACTTATTATTTTTTTTAAAAAGTAGCCTAAAGTAAAGAACACATCTGCTGGGTGGTCATCTACTTGAATGTAGGTCATTTTTTTCCCAGTCAGCAGCCACAGAACAAATCACTTCTTCATTTGTATTGGTATTTAAATTATAAGACAAGCAGAGCATAAATCCTATCCTATTACAGCTGTTTGTGTATGTTTCTTTCTTTTTGATTTTGAATTTCTGGATCTGGTCTTGGCAATCTCTAGGGTCTTCCTGGACAATTATTAGGTTCTCAATAAACATTTACTGAACTGAATGTAATTAAAGAAGTGTTGCTGGCTAGACAAATCAGCAAATGGTTTGTCTGTAAAACCTGATCAGCAGTGTTAAAAGATTTTCCACCACCAGTAACTTGAAGAATGAATTTTCAAAAGGGTCGAAATGGGCAGTGAACAGATTAGAAATGAACAAAATGCAGTCCGCCAGGAACCTCACAATGCTTGACATGCCACTGTTGAATAAATTACTAGTTTTACTATTAACAGTGACCATGATTGCATACTGCCTCGTGCAGTTTCCTCCTCTGTAAAATGGAGACGTGAACAGAACGTCCATCATGGGGCTGTTGTGAGGATTAAATGAGTGAATGCACGTAACACACTTAGACTAACACCTGCATATAGTGTTAGTTATTGTACGTGCCAGGAATGGTGCTCAGTGCTTCTCGTACTTTACTAGTAGAAATCACGAAGAGCCAGGATGAAGAGAAACGTGAGGAGTTGGGGAGAAAGAAGGGTAGAAACTTATATCCTAGAGGTTTTCAGTTCAGTCCTTGTATTACTGTCCTTGTTACTTGGAACAAGTGTCACCAGTTCTTCACGCGGCAGGCTCCGGGTCTCCGCATCTGCTCAGACATGCCTCCTCTTGCTCCTATTAGGTTCCCTCATATTATTCCCTCTTTCCCTTTAGAGCATTTAATATGGTGTGTAATTGCATGTGTCATTCTTTGTTTACCCAGCTCTGAGCGTCTCTACCACTAGACTGTTCACTCCCTAAATGCAGGAATTGGTTGTGTTACCCATTATCCTCAGCTCCTAGCAAGATGCTCGGCACGTACTAGATGCTCGGTGAATGAATGAATGTATCAGTGTACCTGTAGTGCACAAATGGAATAAACGAATGTATCATTTTTTCACACATGAATAAATGAATGAATGAATGAATGGAATAAATGACTGAATAAATAAATGAATGCTGTAGGAGGTTACCACCAGCCAGCATGGCATCCACTTGGTCTACAAGATACTTGTCTCTCCGCAAGAGGGAAGGGATATGGGAACAGATGTATATGTATAACTGATTCACTTTGTTATAAAGCAGAAACTAACATACCATTGTGAAGCAATTATACTCCAATAAAGTTGTAAAAAAAAAAAAAAAGATACTTGTCTCTCAAAAGCACACCAGCACTTAGACGAGTGACCTACACACACACACACACACAATTACAAAACAGACACTGTATTCTCTTATAGCTTCTTCCAGGATCTTAGGATTTGTGTCTTCCACCTCCAGAGAGTTTTAAACCAGCCCTACCTCACCATATACTTCCTTATTTTGATCAGGTTTACAGAGAGACGGGGTGGAGATGAAAGGGGAGGTTACCCTGACAGCAGCTGGGGTGTAAAAGTGGAGGGAAAGATCGAATTTGAGGGTCTAATCACCCTTTTACTCAGAAATAATTCCTTTTTGAAACTTCCTGAGGAGGCAGGAACTACATGCCGAAACCTCGAAGTTTTGGGTTATCAACAGCACCCTAAAATCCCCAAACAGGTTCAGACACCCCGGGTGAGACATAGGAATCGACTGGATGTCTTGAAGTTAAAAGCCAGATGCGGAGGAAAGGAAAAATGAAAAAGGGAACCCTAGAGCGAATCTCCTTGGATTACTGGGAAGCACAAACAGAACATAGGGAAGGACGGCAAAGAGAAAGAAGAGGTGAAATTTTCTGGTCTTGCTGGGTAAAGCAGAATAAAATGCTCCCACCTGGAAACTGACAAACAGGAAGCCAGACTGCCTGGTCCACTTTTATGTTATAGCCCAGAGTGCACATGGAGCCTGCCCTGGAGGGGATGGAGGGGCTCCTGTATCTTTATCTTTTGCAAAATGATGATCCTTAATTCATTTCTTTTTCCTGCTATGTCCAATTTGTGATGCACTGAGTACACAAAATGTAATTAACAGAAATGAAACAGATCTGTTTGTCAGTGAGGTAAAATTATGAAGTTTCAAAAGAAAAGAAAGTATTGTGAACATCTTTGAGTATTTGTGTAAGTCTATAATATGTATATAGCTAGAGTTCAATAGCAGCCCAATTCTGGGTAGTGTGTGTGTGTGTGTGTGTGTGAGAGAGACAGAGAGAGAGACAGAGAGAGAGACAGAGAGAGAGAGTGTGTGTGTGTGTGATGCTTGAAATGAAAAGTAAGGGGGTAGTATCTTTCCTGCATTTGATTTCTCCAGTTAAAACATTCCCACATCAAATGGCTGTGGGTTTACCCTGAGTATTACCTCTGAGGTTGGCAATAAACAACTTGTGTACTTCTCTCTCCTGATTCATGCCTGGAGCTTTCTAATCCCCGTGGCCTAAAGGTCTCAAAACAGATAAAACTGAAATGAATGTCTAAAATTCCTACGGGCTCTCACCAGCTATTTTGGAAATAAATATAGCTGCTTGCAGGCTAGCTTCTATTTGTCCAGAACTACCTAGCCAAAGTGGAAGCTGCCCACACAATTACACTCTAGTTAAAGTATTTTGAGCTCCACCCACTCTCTGCCCATTTTTAGCATGGTGTGATAGAGCACGCTGGCAGTGGGAAGCCATGTGAAAATGTCTCCAAGTGACTGAACCCCAGGCCTTTTTGCAGGTGGGGCCTGACCACTAGCTGCTAACTCCCTCCTACCATAAATACACAGATTACTTTTGAAAGTTCTTTCGCACAAGCTCTCATGTTTAAAACTAATCAAAGAAGGGCAGACCTCATATCTCTCCTTTATGGACTAGGAAACAGGATCAGGGAGGCGGTCGTGTGGGAAAATCAGAACGTGAGCGTCCTGATTCCTGGTCTGTTGTTCTGTGAGTCTCAGCTCTGGGCACTGGAATCATCTAGGGAACTTAGAGAAAACCCAGATGGTTTTCAGGCTCAAGACCAGCTTCTCAAGGGATGGAACATGGAATGTGTATTTTGTAAAAAGCACTATAATTTCAGATAGATAGCCAAGGTTGCAAACCCTTAGTTTAACACGTGCTTAGTCAGAGCACCCAAGATAATATGAAAATGAATTTAACTGAAGCATAAGGAAAAGAAACCTGGTTTGTTCAATTTAGGAGTAAATTCTATTAGAGTGATACTACTGCATTGCATATTGTATTGTGTATAAAGGCGCTCTCTGGAGTTGTGCAAAGGGCAGGATATCCTGTTGGAAGGATATTTGTTAATAAGTTGCCAAAGAATACAGTAAGAATCCAAGAGGGATCAAGGTGACCCATTAGAGGCTCTGGAAGGCAGATACACACCTAAATTCCCCTAACTCCACTGGGTTTCTACAATGCCAGAGAATGAAATAATATGCAGTATATCCAAACTGGCTCCCTGCAGGTCCCAAAGCAGAGCCTCATTAAAGACACTGTCAATCTGTTGGGCTGATATGGTCTTCTCTCTTCTTCCATGCATGTTTCCTCTCTAATCACAGCTGATTCAACTATTCCAATGGTGAGAGTTAGGAGCCCGAACACCCAGTTCTGGCCCCATCCCTGTCATTACCTGCTATGTGATCCTAGCAGCTGAACTGACTTTTAGTTTTCTTATCCTTGACATGGGGAGTCTAATTCTTTCTCTGCTTGCCTTATATGCAGGATGCATTGTGATGGCATATTTATACAAAAATACCAGTATTAGGCATTACTACTATTACTATGAATAACACCTATGGATTCCTTAGTGCCAAGTGGGGCGTGTTCATTCTATGAGTCTCATATGTCATTAATATCCCATTTGTTAGAGGTCTAACCTCTTGCCTGTCTCTGTTGTGAGAATGTTTATGAAGCACTGGGTCTCTTTCCTTTAACCACCCAAGCCAGAACCCTCCAGAGAGTTGAAGAGAGAAGAGAGAGCTAGGTGACTCAGGTCACAACAAGAGATTGGGAGACAAGAGTCTGGTGGTAGATCAAACTGATTCAGGATTGAGAGAAGGTCCTGAGGGATGGGGACGGTGGCCAGGCTCTAGGCTTGGTCCCCAGTACAGTAGCCATTAGCTACATGTGGCTATTCGATTTAAATTAATTACAATGAAATAAAACTTAAAGTTCAGTTCCTCAGTCACACTAGTCACATTTCTAATGCTCGATCGCCTCGTGTGAGAGTGACTACCATATTGGACAGTGCTGACGGAGACCTTGTTCCTCATTCTGGAAATTTCTGTTAGACGGTGATGCTAGACCTTCTGAAGGGTGGACTGAGGTTAATCTTTCCCATAGTGTGGCCAGATTTCAGTTAGGGAACAGCATTCTAACGTTGGTGCATTGGGAGGCCTGGGCAAGCTGGGATAAGTCACTGTTATTTCTGGCCTGTCCCAGCCCCTCTCTGATTCAGCCTGGAGATGGACTGAGAAGCATTGATGTGGGCCCCTCACTGGGTAAAGCTGGAGCATGGAAGCCCTGGATGGGACTTTCTGGTCTCAACAAGGACAGCATGGACCTTCCTTGGACCCTTGGGAACAGCCAGGGGCAAATGGAAAACCTCTGAAGAGCAAATTCTGATCACAGAAAGCTTTCCTTCACATACCAGCACTCGACAGACACCAGCCAACCTCTACCAGCTGCTGTCACGTCTCTGAGCCTTTCAGAACCCACACAGTAGGGATGGGTGGAAAGAGAAGCCTGAGAAAAATCGAAGAAGGTCATCTGGGCAGGGCCCTGGAGTCTGCATAGTCCCACCCCTTCTTGGGAACCGACATGAGGTCTTCTTTAGAGGGTAACAGCGGCCACTGAAGAAGCCGAGATGGTGAGAATTCTCTCTTACCCCTAGACCTCACGCCCTGGCTGAACCGAAGGCAAAGTTCAAGCCAAGTTCTGCCACACTTCTACTTTCAGACCAAAATTCTTTAGCCACACAGGCCTAAAACCTTGATGGAGTAATTGTGAAGTTCCAGGTCTCTGTCCCTTTTGGTTACTGAGGCCAGATGCTGTGCCCCCAGCAGGCATCATGCCATCAGAAATCTCCTACACCAATAGTCAGAAGCTGATTAGTGGTCAAGCCTCAGGTGCTGTCCCAGTGGTGAGGGTTTTAGGGCTTGGCTGGATTCTTATTCCCTATTCATTCCAGGTGTGTGTGGGTGGGGAGTGGGGAGGTGGAGGGGGGCTGTCTTTCAACCATTTAAACCTAATCAGATGTCTTTGATGAGAATTATTTCTAACATGAATCATGCAAATTAACAAGTCACTAATTTCAGCAGTAGAAAACAAATGCTGATATTCAACATGCAAACAATGAACAAATCATTGATGGTTGATTGAGATACCCATCGCAGAAAGACTTCTAGCTGCCTCTGAAGTTGGCTGTCTCTGACGCAACACTAGCTGTCCTCCCTCAGACTGTGCATTCCTGGTAGTGTGACCACCTGACAGATGCATCATATCACCCTGATTATTGGAAAGTACTTAAAAATAAACAAGAAACATGTTCCACTGCTACAAGTAAAAAAATAAACAAGAAACATGTTCCATTGCTACAAATAAACGAGAAACATGTTCCAATGGAAGCATGTGTAACATGCTTCCATTGCTATTGGAAAACTTAGGTAGAGGAAATTCAATTGACTCTAAGTCACACAAAGAAATAGAACTGAACAGATCCCAGCTGTTCTGAACCTTGGATCCATTCCCCCCAATCCCTAACCCAGCCTGTGTTCCCTCAAACATGGTGTGTGTGTGTGTCTGTCTGTCTGTCTGTCTCACATACCCTTGGTCATCCTCTCATGATAGCCCCCACCAGCTTCCTCTGGCTCCCATTCTTCTGGTCATAAGTTCAAAACGCTAATTTGCCTCTAACTCTTTGGGAGACTGATTCTCTTAGATTGAATCTAGAATAAGTCAATTCTTTGTTCTCTAGAAGACTCCTACTTATTTAAACAACTGTCATATGACGTTTGCTTAATTTAACCTTATATTTATTTAAACACATCATATGATGTTAGTTTAACTTAACCTTAAATTCCAAATCCACTAGGGATAGGAAGCTCCTTGAAGGGCAAGGATACTATCTTAATTTTTGCTATTTTCAATGTTCAAGGTAATGCCTGACACTTACATGACAGCAATAAAGCACTGCTGGATAGAAGAAATATGACAAATATTATTGTATCTAGGGCACAGTGTTAAAGCTTATCCTGGTGATAGTTCATAGCATGGAAGATTATTACTCATATAATAGGTAACTTTTTTTTTTTTTTTTTTTTTTTTTTTTTTGCTGTACGCGGGCCTCTCACTGTTGTGGCCTCTCCCGTTGTGGAGCACAGGTTCCGGACACGCAGGGTCAGTGGCCATGGCTCACGGACCCAGCCGCTCCGTGGCATGTGGGATCTTCCCGGACCGGGGCATGAACCCACGTCCCCTGCATTGGCAGGCGGACTCTCAACAACTGCGCCACCAGGGAAGCCCAATGGGTAACATTTTTATAACCTTTATTGTGAGCCAGACTTTTTTCTAAGTACTTTATATATATTCACTCATTAATCTTTATAAAAACCCTAGGCAATAGATACTATTATCCCCTTTTACAGATGAGGAAACTGAGGTGCTGGAGTGTTAAATAATTTGCCCAAGATCACATAGCCAGGCAACGAGAGAATCAGGATTTGAACTCAGACCCTCTGGCTCCAAATCTTGTGTCCTTTCTCTTATGATGTAACAAGTAGGAGGAAAATTAAATTTTTACTTCTGCTCCACATCCTATACCAAAATAACATATAAAGTGGTTCCAAATAATCTTCTGCCAGTCAAATGGCTAAGAGATAATAAATAATCAGCCTAGAAACTGTCAGGGAATTTGGGCCACCACTCAGGCAAGTATAGCCATGGGAATCAGTGGAAGAAGACGTAAGTTTGACTCTCATATCCATTTCCTGGAGATGCATTTATGAGTGCATGGGACGGACTGCTAGGGAAGAAAGAAAGAGAAGGTTGAGAAGCAGAGGAAGAGGAAACTTACAGAAGAGGAATGCTCTTTCTACCCTTGTTCTTTGGGCAGCCCTGGTCACACAAGTGAACCTATAGTGCCTTGTATCAGAGAGTAGCGGCACCCAGGGCCTGTGGTCACCTGATTATTGCCCTGCAGGGAGGGAGACCCAGCATGCTAGACCTTCCAGTTTTTAAAGAGAACAGGAAACCTGAATTTTATGTGAGCTGCCCTGATTTTTAAAACAATACACTCCTCCCTGCTTGAGACACACTCTACCAGCTTGAGAACTCAGATCTTACACTTCAGGATGTCCCGGGATTCATAATTGTAAAGACTCACTGAGGATCCAAAAGGAAATGCAAATGTCTGCATCTAAGTTACTGCAACGAACCATGGGCTTTTCTGGCCGTTCCCCAGGAACCGCCTTGGATGTACAGAAGAATTCCCACTCATATTTTCCAACCGTCATACATGTATGCACCACTTTACAGTTTTTATCACGTTTGTATACCACTCGTATCATGATTTATTTAATACTTTTCTCTTTATTGGCTCTATATTAATGCGCTTTTTAAAACGGAGGCTGCCAACGCCTATAATAAAATCATGGATTTGATGTGCTAGACACAGTATTTCCTAAGTACGTGAAAAATAAACAACTAGGGGCTTCCCTGGTGGCGCAGTGGTTGGGAGTCCGCCTGCCGACGCAGGGGACATGGGTTCGTGCCCCGGTTCGGGAAGATCCCACATGCCGCGGAGCGGCTGGGCCCGTGAGCCATGGCCGCTGAGCCTGCGCGTCCGGAGCCTGTGCTCCGCAACGGGAGAGGCCACAACAGTGAGAGGCCCACGTACCGCAAACAACAACAACAACAAAATAAACAACTAGTAGAATTAATACTGCTCATTCTACCTACCACTTCAAATCATGCTCTGGTGATACACTTTTCATTATTAGAAAGCACTAACATTCTGAAACTGACTGTTTCAGACAAGGCTAAGACGGACTGTCAGGGAAGCAGAAAGAGACATGATCGTGC